>NC_050455.1:34118251-34733251 GCF_903995425.1 Onychomys torridus
ATCTTGTAGACACCATTTACTTTATATAATTCAGGGTTCAGGGTGTACAACCTGGTGGCCATAGGGCTAGAAATTAAAGATGAGCTAGTGTTTGCACAGCAGTTAACAAGATCTCATCTTGAGTTGTGTGAGAGGACTTCCTGGGGTCTCCCAGAAAGAAATGTGAGAGGTTTTTCTGGAAGCAGAGGGATATTTGAGAGCTTGGAGTGGAACAGTCCTTAAGCTGGGCCTATTGTCATGAAAAGAAAAATTAAATATATCCTCCATTTCTCAGTGTGACATACAGGTTGGGCTGGCTTCAAACTTCTGGCAACAGGAAGGCTGAGTGAGGAGTCACCAGACAGACAGAGGAAGTAAGATGTAAAAGTATGGGAAACCACAGTCACATGGCAACTTATAGATTAATAAAAATGAGTTAAGTTAAGATATAAGAACTAGATAACAAGAAGCCTGCCACTGTCATACAGTTGATAAGCAATATAAGTCTCTGTGTGTTTACTTGGGTCTGAGCAGCTGCAGGAGCCAGATGGACACAGGAAAAATGTCAACTACAGAACTGTTCACTAACAGTAGTAGTGATTATCTTAGAGTAGTTTCAGTGGACATTGTAGTGAGCTCCAAGTGGCTAGAGGACAATCACATGTTTCCTTTAGGAACAACTGACATAGATGAACGTCAGTACCTTAGACCTAGAGTGTGCCCAGGGACTTCACTGAGCAGACTCTCTGGATGGGGTCACTAAGGTCCTTGGAGCAGAGAAACACAGTGCATGCTGTTCAAATAGCGCCTTTTTAAAGCTGGAAGGCATGGAGGGCCTAAGTGCAAACTTCTCTTCACAGCTGAAGTTCTCAGCCCCTAGAACATGCCACCTGACTTTCCCATTCATGGGGAAAAGTGCTTAGAGCTCCAACTCTAGTTGTGAGTCGCCTGTGTTCTCATACAGCTTTGGGAAGTGGGAAATCCTAACAGGAGGGACTGTTTCCACTGGCCTGCTGCATGCATGCAAGTTTCTCTTCTTCACAAGCAAGATCTTGTGCCGTCTGATTTAAGCTCCCTGTACAGGATGCTAGGCATTATCAGATAGAGCAATCTAGTCCAGTGATTCTAGACCATTTCCATTAAAAAACATTTTCTGTCCTTCCTGACCCCCAGGTCCAGAGGTTACTTCATGTGTGAGAAGGGATTTATTTTCTTTGTGGTTATTTTCTGCAGGTCATAGTATGCTTAGGAAAAAGATGCCAAATCTACTATAACGTGATGGATTTTATTTATTGAAAAGTAATAGAAGTGTAGAAGCTGTGAAACTATTGTTGACATGTAATAGGAAAGGCTGACCAGTCAAAAACTCATCCTACTTCTTAGTCCTGATATTCTTGTCTTTTTGGCTGTGTTAGCCATGACCATCTCACCATCCCTAGTCTGTCCTCCTTCCTTCCTTCCTTCCTTCCTTCCTTCCTTCCTCCCTCCCTCCCTCCCTCCCTCCCTTCCTTCCTTTCTTTTTTTCTCCCTTTTTTCTTTTGGCTTTTTGAGACAGGGTTTCTCTGTGTAGTTTTGGTGCCCCTCCTGGATCTCACTCTGAAGACCAGGCTGGCCTCGAACTCACAGAGATCTGCCTGGCTCTGCCTCCCGAGTGCTGGGATTAAAGGCATATGCCACTGCCACCTGGCTAGTCTTTGTTTTTTACAGCAACTTTTTCACTCATTTCCACCCCCTAATTTGTTAACTGAGAAACTGCTATGGGGACTAAGAATATATTTTGTATGTGTTCCTGTGATGGGAGTAGTTACAAATGGAAACAAGGGAGACATGGCCTCTGCTCGGACACAAATAAACGCTTTGGAAATAGCCACTTAGCATGCCTTTCAGGCACAAGGCTAGATATTTTAGTTGGACATGTTAAAAACTCAACAGTATCGTGTTTTGAATATATTTCATTATACAGTATTTGATATATGTCAATACAGAAAGGAAATGATTGTAATTGAGTTGGTTTATTTTCAAGGAATTTTTACAATGTAACAGACATTCTATCTGCTATGTAATTTACTGTTAGGATTGTGTTCTTGTTAAAAAAAAAGAAAAAGAAACATTTGATTTTCAACCCTATACACGTTTCTTCTGCTCATTTCTATGACATTAATTTTGTTCCTCAAAAAATAAATTGTGCTTTTATTCCTCCATCTTTTTTACCTTAATATCTTGCCAGGCCCCAGATCCTGTGGTTTGGTAAGTCCGTCTCAGAGGTTCATGTATTGGATGAAGGCTTTATCCCCTTGATAGTGTTCTTAGGAATAGTTGGGGATGTTAGGGCAGAGGGCCTTGTGGGAAAGTCATCAAGGAAGGGCAGTATAGAACTTGTCTTTCTTCTCTGCCTCTGTCTTTGGCTTTCTGGCCATGAGCTGAGCAGATTTCTCCTATGTACACCATCTGCCATTGTTATCTGTCACCTCTACTAGAGGCCCAAGGCAAGGAGCCCAGGTGACCATCAGCTGAAACCTTTAAAATAAACCATTTCTCTCTGTATAAACTGATTGCCTCCAGTGTTCATTACAGTAACAGAAAGCTCACCAGCACTAAACACTCAATAACAACACTTTATGTAACAGTTATTATCCATCAGTATTTCAGAAGGAGTTGAACAGGTATTAGTATCAGGCAAGACATTTTTCTGACACAGCCTGAAACAAAATCATAGAAACCATTTTGCAGAGCTCTCTCTGGTGTCAGGAGTCCTGGCTTGCAGTTTCTGACCTGATGTTAGCCGAGCTGAAGGTTTGCATTGAGTCTCTTTCCTACCCTGGGTGTCTGTTCTTCACTTTGAGAGTGAGTGGGTTGGACTAGGTGATTTTCAAATCTCTTCCTGTGCTCAAATCTATGATTGTGTAATTCCTTACTTGGAACATATGGGTAATTTGAATGATGAGAATTTGAATGAGGCTCATCAAAATTTGGAAAATACTATCTCTTTTTATGCCAGAGTAAGCAACGTGGGAGAATATGTGACATTCTCTTCATTTTATCAGGTTAGGTATTTCTTTGTGCAAGGGAATGTATTTTTAAGGTCCTGCAAATGCTTTACTGGCATTTCCTCCAACTCATAATGTATTTCGGAAGGGACATTTATCCCCCACGTATCACTTGATCTTTTGTTGATGGTTTTGTTTCCTAGGAAACCTGTGACCAATTAGGCTTCTCCACAGACTTGGGGGAGATATCCTTGACTTGTGTCTGTTTTATGTGTCTGTCATGGGGTAGGGCATTCTCTGTCTGGTCTACACTGTGACAGACTCTCAATTCAAGGAGGTTTTTGATGTTGAGAGGTTAGTATGTTTTTAGTTTTGAAAAGTTAGTATGTTATATACCAAAGACAAGTTTGGCTATTCATACAACAATCCATCATGCTTGTAGAAGTGCAGCTGCAATGGGATTTTTGTAAACAAATGTCGGGATGAATGGGGTTCTTGTCATTAGGAAACTGCCTTTCAGTGACATTAAAGGTTACATCTACATGCAAACATGTTACTAGGGTCACGTATCACTTAATAACAGGATTGTAGTTTGAGAAATACATCATTAGGCAAGTTCATTGTTGTGTGAACATTATAGAATATGGCTACTCAAACAGGATACCTACAGCATCAAGAGGTAAAGGAAGCTTTAAGTCCACCACCGGATACGTGGTCTACTGTCGTGTCCTGAACTATGTAGCCACATGCAATGCTGAAAACGAAGTGGCTGAGAGATTCTCTCGTAGTTTTATTATATATCCACATGGCTTGTTTGCACATTCTGGATTCAATGCACGTTGAAGAAAGCTCTGCTTCCTGTTTTGTGTGATAGCTATAAAGTGTGATGACATATCTGTTTGCCATTCCAGTGGAAATCGGCTAAGAATTCATTATTTCTCCAGCAGTTCTCCCATCATACGAATGGTGGCGCTGTTGGCCCATTTTATTTTCCTCTTGCAAAGCAAAAGCGCAGGGCGTTCACTGTCTGGATCATTAATAGTGTTTACTACAAGGCAAAGGAGGGGACAATGCCCTTCAACACCGTGACTCAGGACACAAGCTGAAGTCTTCTTAAGGTCAGGGAGAGACTGGCTAGTGGAAGACCAGCCAGAGTCCCTCAGGCTCACACTCACAAGGTTGCCTTCACCACTTTACTTGGTGGAAGAGTGTTACTTTTGCAGGCAAGCAGCACCCTGCCTCAGCTGAAGGGTCTCTCCAAGCTGATCCTTGGAGGCAGAAGCAAAGCTCATTTAGTTAACTTCCAAGAGCTCTCTGGTCTTCTAAAAGGTGCAAACCAGGTCAGACATAAACTAACTCAGACAGAGACAGAAGCCCAGAGGAGAGGAATGCCTTCTACACACCAAAGCTTAGGGGTAGAGGAGTGTATATGGGGGAGTAGAAGCATTTAAATGCAAGACTAGGGGATAAGGCCGTTGCTCCACCTGATGATCTTGGGTGGTCCAGCTAGAGAACCAAGGTCCCCGTTTCTCTCCTCTTGGCATTTCCTATGTAACCCCACAAGTTGGTTCACTTCCTTCCTCCTCCAGGCTGGAATTTAAGGAAGGGGAATCCTACAAATCTGTCTCTTTGGTTCTGCTTCAATGAAACACGATTATCTGGGGGACAGGTGGCTGTGGCCATTTCCACTCAGGTCATGTTATGAAAGGATCTTTGGAGGCCCTTTTGATAACAGTTTTCTGTGGCTCCTCATTCTGCTTCACATGAGCAAGATACCATTGTGTGTGTGTGTGTGTGTGTGTGTGTGAGAGAGAGAGAGAGAGAGAGAGAGAGAGAGAGAGAGAGAGAGAACGAGAACTGATGTCAGGAGTGCTTTTCTTCCACTAAAATAGTCAGGATAATAGAGACGATCATAATAAAATTCTGACTGCTTTGAAGGCAGACCCTGCTGCTAGTTTTAAATTACAGGCCATGTTCTCTTCCTCTCTCTACAGAACAATAAAAAGGAAGGATACAAAAAGGCAGGCTGGGAAGAAGTATGTAGCTTGTGCGTGGGCGGAATCGTCTAGGGAGTGTTTCCAGGGAACTGGCAGAAAGGCTCTTATTTGTGAAGGGTTTCCCCTGCGCTGCACTGTGGCAGGATAACAGATGGTCTCTGTACCGCAGAAGGGAAAATACCTTTTGTGTTCGCCAATGTCCTTCGCTGCAGGCAAGCAAATAGCAGGGCCTCGCAGGCGAAGGCCTCCTCCTCCGTCATGAGGCGTCAGATTTTTCTCTGTGAGAATAAAAATAGCCTCTTCACAACCGTCTGCACGTGAAAGCCATCAGCCCCATAGAATGCCACATCCCCGTTTAGAGAGCGGCTTCTGCCACGCTTCAGTGAGAAGCCAAAGGCATTTCCTTTGTGACATTGTCAGAAATTCGCAGCCCTCCCATCCCCCACCACGCTGACCTCATTCTCTCTGTCTTCAGGCTTGTGCTGTGTGTGGAGACCGGAGACTGCAGGATGCTGAAGCACAGTTTGAAAAGGTCTTTCTTGTTAGACCACAGGCTTAGCACGCTTTAAAGGAAGTTAAGGAAAAGGCAGCCGCTGGGCTAGTCGATGACTCTGTGCCTTATAATTTTATAATTGTCTTCATTCGCTTTTTCTTTCTTTTTTTTTTTTGTAATCTCAATCTCAGATGCTGTCTATTGCAAAGATCCAACAGAATGGAGCAAACCTGGAATCTTGCATTGTATTCTCACTACAGCTCTTCAGTGTTCTTTTGACTTCCCCATTGCAGAGGCAAAAGGCTGAGATCCTCTGAGAAGGCTAAGTTAAACCGCAGGGGAGTGGGCTCAAGAGTTTGCTCAATGGTTAGGAGCTCTTGCAGAGGACCAGGTTCAGTTCCCAGTTTCCACATAGTGGCTTGCAAACCACCTACAATTTCAGTCTCTGTGGACCCACCACTCTCTTCTGACCCTCTTTGACACCATGCAAACGTACACATGCGTGCATCCCCGCAAAATACACACATAAAATAATAGACAAATCTAAAAACATTAAAAAGTAATGGACAAGTAGATACTGTTATTGTTTGGGTGGGAGCTCCACCCTGGCACCCATATACCCAAAGAGTCTGGAATGTTCTGGTGGAAGCTCCACCTCAACTCCCCTACCCTCCCCCATCTCTTTCCTCAAACTCTGCTCCTCATACCCCCCACCCCAAACACAACTCCTACCCCAGAGAGGCTCAAGACCACTCCCACAGGGTATTTAAGCTGCATCTCAGAAAACAGACAAGTGGTTTGTCCAGTCTCTGGTCTCCATCTCCTCTCTGGGTGGGCCAGAGAATCACCAGGGAACACTTTACTCATTAAACCAGGGTTGTTTTTTTTTTTGTTTTTTTTTTTTTTTTTTTTTTCCTGATTTGGATTGCTGCATTGGCAGAGAGGTTTATCAGGGTGTAAAAATCCTTATCAGTTATCCCTTACTGTACTGTGCCACCAACTCAGGGCAAGACTTGGTTCCATAACTGTTCAGGCAATAATGAAGACATTCTAAAGTGGCTCTTTTCTGATTGTTGAGAGGATGTACACCCCCACCCCCCCAAAAAAAAAATTGTATGCTCTACAGAAATCTTATATGGGTAGAGGGGAAAGGTCGGTAGTTTGGAGCTTGTATGGGAGAGTTTGTCTCCTGGAAACCTAGGACCTGGCATGAGGCAGTATTATTAGTATTGGACCACCTTGTTCTTCTTCCCAATATAGCCACTGCCTGCTGCTCTTTGTTTCTTGCCTGTTTGAGTGCTCTGTTGAGGATGGGTGGCCCAGCATGGCTTGACAGCAGGTTACCAGGCTTCAGGCCCTGACTCTAATAATTTCAGTGACATCTCTGTTTCCTCTTAATTTCCGTTCTACTACTACTTGGAAATAGGTTGATATATTTCCTTCCATCTTTGATGGCTCTTGATGCTTTGAGGCCTTGATATAGAATGGGAAGTAAGATAGGCCTGCTTAATTTTTAGTGCAAAACTGAAGCACATGGGTGTATTATAAACTCACACACACTATCAGGGCCTGCTGTATCATTTTGATACCTATCAGCACTTCCTCTTCCTCCTCTGGTCTTGGATTTTCTCTCCCTCCTGAATCTTTGGTCCCTTTGTAAGAATGAGGAACTACTTGTTTTAAATCCACTGGTAGGTTTTAAAGCCAACAAATGACCTAGTCTGTTGTTATCTTAGAGATGTTTTAGAGCAGTGGTTCCCAACCTGTGAGTTGCAACTTCTTTGGGGATCAAATGACCTTTCACAGGCGTCACATAACAGATACCCTGCATATCAGATATTTACATTACAATTCATAACAGTAGCAGAATTATAGTTATGAAGTAGCAATGAAATAAATCTATGGTTGGGGGTCACCACAACATGAGGAACTATATTAATGGGTTGAAGCATTAAGAAGGTTCAGAACCACTGTTTAAGAGGATTGGGGGTGGGGGGGGAATTCTATGCTGGCTTCTTAACTTGCCTGGTTCATAAGAACCTTGTGAGCTCTGTGAAAAACATTTTGTACTGAGACAGGGAAGGAGATGCTCCTTGATACAATCATTTATCACCCACGATTTTAGAGTTTGTCAGCATTGGATGAACCTGTACTGCCTGTTCATTTCTGCCAATGTTGCTTCTGGTGGTTTTTATATCCTCCTCTGGTGTCTGGTACAATATTGGTATTTCACTTAATTTAATTCTTACAAAAAAAGTGTATGTGTCAGAGAGCCAAGGGAAATGAAACACACAATTGAGGAGGGCAGACCTTTTGCTTCTAGATTTCTGGCTACTAAACTGTTTATGTGACCTATTAATCTTTTTTTTTACCCCCATAAAGAATCTGGGAAATGATTCCAAGATTCTGTTGTTTCTACAAAACTTCCATGCTTTTTTTGGGAGAATGTTTCAATATAGATTATGAAATGAGATGTCAAGAAAATGCAGTTTTGAGTACCTTTTGTTTAAAACATGTTGATTCTCATAAAGCCTGAATAGAAAAAAAAGCATTTTACAAAAATATTTGCTAGTGATTATGATAAAAATATAAGGTTAAACTTTGAAAGGAACAGAAATAAAAGTTCATTGTTCTGAAATGTTGTCATCTGTGAGGAGTCTTTCCAGGAGGGGAGGGAGATGTTTGTTCGGTGTATCCAGTAGGCAGGCTTTGGAGGTGTGTGCTGAAGAATAGAGAAGATAGGGTGATGAGGTGGTTAGAGACCAGAACACAATTAGAGGAAAGGAGCAGCCATTGAGGAATGTTTGTAGTTGGCATTCTGTCCCATGCTGCAGATGCTGATGTCTCCCCCCAAGTGTTCTGAGAAATGGGATTTGAGTCATATCTCTATTTGTACGAGCAGATGTGACACCCTGAATTGCCCAAAATATCATTAATTGATAACTATCTGAACTGGTTCCCAGAGCCCTAAACTTTATAAGATTACTACTATATTATTACTTATGAATGATACTTTCTTTGACTGGAGCTGGGAGGCTTCACATTGGGAACATAATTTAGAATAGCTCACAGAAGATGAGATACATGTGTATATTTAAGGAAATTTATCTTTTTCTTTTTAATCCTATGACATATGTTGGCAATAAAGGGATACACAATATTGATGTGTTTGATGAATGAATGTGTCACTATCTGCCATTCATTCTAGAAGTCATCCATTACTTGACCCCTCCAGAATACTTTCTTTTCTTTTGAGACAGGGTTTCTCTGTGTATCTATGGTTGTCCCGGAACTCACTCTAGAGCAGGCTGGCCTGAACTCAGAGATCCACCTGCTTCTGCCTCCTGAGTGCTGGGATTAAAGACATGCAACACTACCTCCAGGTTGTTTCTTAATTTATCTAAACTTTTATAGAAAAGATGTGGTTGGCTGAATACTCTGTCCCCTTCCATGAATTTTTAGGCCCTCACCCCTGGAACTGCAAGGAAATGTGTCTTTGTAAATATGAGTGTTTGGGATTTTAAGGGAGAGAGATTATCCTAGATTATCTAGTGAGTTCTAAATGTTACACATACATACTTGATAAGATAATCAGAAGATGGAGGGAGAGGGAAGGGAGAGAGTGGGGGTTATGATAGGGCAGAGAAAGATTTAAAGATACTGGCATCGAAGACTGGAATGATGTAGGCTTGGAGGACATTAAGCCTGGACCCCTTTCTCATATTTAAGAGCTCATAAAACCAAGGAATGAAAATTAACACTCTAATTACTGCTTGGAAGAATGTGGATTGAGTCACATTAGTGGTCCAAGAAGGAGACATGAGTCAACATCCTGAACTCCACAGAAGGTCATTAATTCATACCTGTTTCCTAAAGCCCAGAAGTTTATAGGATTACTATCTATAGGAGGCTAGAAGAGTATGCACCATTGCCCTTCCTGTGACAGTCAATCACCTGGACAGGAAAACACTAGTCTAGGGTGTAGTTAGAGTTTTCCTGCCTGGCCCACAGTCAGGACAAATCTCTCTCACCCGCCAGGCCCATAGACGCTCAGAACCAACCAAGTAAACACACAGAAACTTACATTGTTTACAAACTGTATGGCCGTGGCAGGCTTCTTGTTATCTACTTCTTCTATCTTAAATTGACCCATTTCTATTAATCTATACTTTGCCATGTGGCTCGTGGCTTACCATTACCTTACATCTTCCTTGTCATGGTGGTGTCTCCCCACCCCAGCCTTCCACCTCCCAGAATTCTCTTCTCTCTTGTCCCGCCTATACTTCCTGTCTGGCCACTGGCCAAACAGCATTTTATTTATACAGAGCAATATCCACAGCACTAGGGACTTTAGAAATATAAAGGTATATAAAGTAATATGAAGTATGCTTATTAATATAAGTCTATTTAAAATGTAGATGGAACAACAGCCTCTTTGGTCATCACCCACTCCTATCCATCTCCATAGAAAGTGCTCTGCTTTACACTTTAGTAAATTCTGCCTGTCTTCTAAATGTGCAACCTGTCAAAATTATTTTGAGGAAGATCACAAGGCCCAGGGAGTGGAGAGGAAGCCAGAGCAAGATCCTGTGGCAATACAATAACAGGAAGAGAGAGGCTGAAGATGCTGGTTTGAAAGATAGAGTTATAGAGTCACAAACCAAGGAATGCCAAGTGAGAACACAGGCTGGGAGAGGCAAGTAATGACTTCTCTTCTAGATTATCCTGCAGAAATATAGGCATGCTGACATTTTTTCTTTGGTCCAGTGGTGCTGATTTTGGACTTCTGGCTTCTAGAACTCTGGGAGAATAAGTTTCTGATATTTTATGTCATTAAAATGTGGTAATTTATTACCATACCAAGAGACTGGTAGTTTTTAGAATGAGAAATGTTCACTTCCAGTCAGCATAGATATCCTAGATCTTTAGGATTTCTATAGCTAAGTATACTATAGGTGAAGTGACTGATAAACCAGCTATATTTATTTCTCATAGTTCTGGGGCTGGGAGTACAAGATTAAGGCACTAGCAAATCAGGGTGCTATCAGTGTGGTATCTGCTGAGGGTTACTTACTGGTCCATATACATGTCTCACTAGTGGAAGGGCTAGGCAACAGTTACTGTTGTTTCTTGTATATAAACACTTTCTAAATAGTCTAATCTCTGCCTAAAGGCCCTATCTCCTGATACCATCACTCTGTGGGTTAAGATTCTAACAAATTATGGGATGTGGCATACACATATTCAGTATTTAGCATTAAAAGACATGATTTACATCCCTACATGAGACAACTAAACATGGGGAAAATATATAAATCAGTAGTTCTCATGACATCAGACATCAGGAAATGAAGGCGATTGATGAGAAAGAGGAAGTGAATGATAGGTCTTACATTTGCCCCAGCTTCCTGCCTGGAAAGAGTTTCCAAGCTATGCAAAGAGAAGTACTTACCCTAAGCCTAGCAATATCTATAACTTAAGAGGTGGAGATGGTTGTTCAGGTAGGTTGAGAAAGACAGAATTCCATGGTAAAGGTGGTGAGTATTCAGTAGATGATGATCAGCAAATGGCTGAGCAATCTATCATGGTGTGTGTGTGTGTGTGTGTGTGTGTGTGTGTGTGTGTGTGTGTGTGTGTGGAGGAGGAGGAGGAGAAGGAGGAGGTGGACCATCTTAAAGATTCTGAGGAGAAAAAATAAAAGTTCATGTTGGGCATGGAATAAATGGAGACTGAACAATATACTCCTGAATGCTCCTTAAAGAAATCATAGAGGAAAGAAATGAGCTCTTAGAATTGAAAGGAAGGGAAAGAACAACTTTCCAGACTCTTTTGGATACATCTAAGAAGAATGTTTATAACTGTGAGTGCTTACAGTTCCTGAGGAACAAGAACAATCCAAATCCAAAGGTAGGAAATGGCAAGAAATCACTAAGATTAGGGCAGAAATTAATAAAATAGAGACTAAAGAGCAGTTTACAGAATCCATCAAATGTAGAGTTGATTTTGAAAGAAAATTAAGATTGGCACCCTGACCCCTGGAAAGCTAACCAAAAGAAAGGAAGATCCAAAATGATGAAATAGGAGATGAAAAATGGATAGTTAATAAGATTCTCAGGAAATAATTATTAGGGAATGTAGATATAACCGTCTTGTTAAATAAGAAACACAGAGCCAGTTGCAGAGTTAAAAACCAAGAGGTCAGAGCAATAGCTGAGAGCCTTACCCTTCACTGCTTCTGCTGTCTTTCCTCTCCGCAAGAGACCTACTTCTGTGTGTCCTGTCTTTTTTATAGACTTTCTGTTCTGTTTTCTCATTGGTTGTAAACCCAGCCACATGACTTCGTCACTGCCTGTCTGTCAGACCTCCAGGTCTTCTGTGGTTGGTATTGAGATTAAAGGTGTGTGTCTGCCATGCTGGCTGTGTCCTTGAACACACAGAGATCTACCTAGCTCTGCCTCCCAATTGCTGGGATTAAAGGCGTGCACCACTACCGCCCAGCTTCTGCTCTGGCTTGCTCTGACCTCAACTTTATTAACATACAAATAAAATCACATTTCAATACAAATAAAATATCACTATAAGGGAATACTTCAAAAATTTATATTCCACCACCCCCTCCCAAATCTAGAAGAAATGGAAAAAAATTCTTTGGCACATGTGATCTATCAATATTAAGTCAAGAAGCTATAAATATAAATACTTACAATCAATAGTTTTTTTTCTATATATAACACCTATAATGAATTCATTGAGAAAGCTATCTTGGAAAATCCCCATAATAACCACAAAATAAATAATACAGGAATAAACCTATGCACGAATGTGAAAGACCATTACAATGAAAGTTTGGCCTTAAAGAAATTGAAGACAGCTGGAGAATTGGAAAGACTACCCAGGCTCATGGATTAGCAGAATTAATATGAAAGTGGAAATTCAAACACAAGCAATGTACAGACACAATTCAATAAAAATCCCAGTGATAGTGTCCAGAGAACTAGAAAAGCAATTTCTAAAATGCTTATGGAAGCATAAACAGAATAAGGCTCTGAAGAGCTAAAGCATCCTTACGAGAAAGAGCAATGCTGCATGTTTCTCAAAGTCTATTACAAGGCCATAGCATCACCAATAGCAAGGTGTTGGCACACAAACAGTCTTGGCGATCACTAGGCTAGAGAACCACAAAGAAATCGATGGTCACTTCCTGTTTTTTTTGCAAAGTGGTAGAAAACGCAAACTGTAGAAAAGGCAATAACCTTAACAAATAATGCAAAAATGGATGATGATAGGAAGAAAAGTAAAATTAGATCCAGATATCTCCTCCTGCATACATACATTCAAAATGTACCTAACGCCTTAATATAAGACTGGAAACTCTGAAACTGTTGGGAAAAAACATGAGTAAATACTTCAAAATGCAGGCATAGGCAAGGATGTTCTGAACTGGACTCTGATGTGATGACCATAATCTCTGACAAGTGTGGTTCAGTGAAATGAAAAAGCTTCTACACAGTAAAACTAACAATGACCAGAGTCGAGAGTCAGCCTATGGAATGGAAAAATACCTGTTCCCAACTATGCATCAGACAAGAAATCCATACCCAGGCTGCCTAAAGAACTGTAAAATTAGAGACTTCAAAAATCTTCCAATCAATAAATGGGTTCAGGAACTGAACAAACATTTCTCAAAGATGAAATACAAATGGGCAATAAATAATTGAGAAAGTGTTCAATGACCTTAGCCATCAAAGAAATGCAAAATAAAACACATTTGAGATTTCGTCACTTACTCTCATCAAATATAATGAAAAATAGCTGGAGAGGGTGTGAGGGAAGGGAACAGAAGGCCCTTGAAACACTGAAATTAGTACTATTGTATGACCTACCTGTACTAGAGGGACTCTAGCTCATGCATTTTTATAGCTGTAGTAGTCACTATAGTGAAAAAAACAGAACCAGTCTAGATGTTCAAGAGATGAGTGGGCAAAGAACATGTACAATAAAATTGTAACATTTGGACGAAAATGGATGCCTTTGGAGACTGTTATGCTCAGCAAAATAAGCCAGACTCAGACAAATACCACAATTCCTCTACTGTGCAGATTTGAAAGGACCTATGTGTGTATGGATATCTATTTTTAGGTTATAAAGCTAGAAAGGGGGTCTTGAAGGGGAGGAGTCTAAAGGGAGGTGGGAGCTAGGACAATGGAGTACACATAACAACTAAACTAATGGAAGGACCTCCTAGAAAAAGAAAGAGAGTCAGCTGGAGGAGGGAAGGGCCAAGGGGAGGGTAGTGGAGTAAAGGGATTGATGATATGCCTGAAGATTCCATTCCATTGCATGCTAACCTAAAAAGTCATTACAAACCAAACACAATTGTTTAGGAGTTTTCCCTGTAAAGGCAAAATTAACTTTAGACCATATGATGCTCTTAGTTTTCCAAACAAAGCTTAAATACAAGATACAAGAGGATAATAATAATAATAATAATAATAATAATAATAATAATAATAACTATGTGTGTGTGTGTGTGTGTGTGTGTGTGTGTGTGTGTGTGAACCTAACTGTATCCCAGAGTAAAGTTCAAGGCTATTTATGGGAATACAGACTCGTTCAGCATTTGGCAAGATTGTAGTTTCTTCCCTCTCCTCTTTAGATGAACCTCCTCCTCCCATGTTCCCCACCCACTGCAGAACTAAAGAGGAATCTGCCGGAGGAAAGCCACACATTGACAGAAGATGACTTACCTTTAGAACACATTTCCTGGTTAATAAAATCGACTAACATTCTCTTCATTTATTTTGGCTTCAGCTGCCCTGCAGGGTTTTAGAAGAATTGGACTCACAGAGGTGATGCGCTTTGGCAGTGATTGAGAAGAAGAACACTTTATTCAGCCATTTATTGGTGTTGGGATGGAAGATGCCCTAGTACAGCATTCTCATTTCCTTTTATTATTTCGATTTTATGACCATGCTGACCATCTGTCTTCATAAGAAAAACTTAATGGGGAAGGCTGAACAATTCCAAAGCAATGAGGATCTTGTTAAAGATATATCAGTAAAACACAGGCTGCATTAGTCAAACCAAAACGAACGTGAGTCAGCGAAGTCTGCAGAGGTGTGGTCGTCTATCTAAGAATGCTACTTAGTTAACTTAGTGACTTGCTTGAAATTCATTTCAACAATAAGGAAGAGAGGGCCATTGGAGATAGTTTGAGTAGAGTGTTTTTTTTTGGCAGGTAGACAAGATCTATCTACCCGTGCTGTCTAATGAGATGTGAGGACAGATATTGAAATTGGGAAGAGAGGATGGAGTTCAGAGTAGGGGCAGAGCCTAGCTAGCACTGAATCTACCTGGCTAGGAATCCTGGGATTATCGCTTATTATCACTGGGCTCCAGACCATTTATTTAATTTTGTTGCATCAGCTTCATCAGATATAAACTGAAGGCCCTAGTATACAGTGTAGACACAGAATAGTTGACAGAGCACAGAGCTTGAGCCTGTTAATGTTATTTAAGAAGAATCAATGAGACAGAACTAATAAAAATACATTTAAGCTGATGCTTTGGAATGGTATTATAATAATAAAGATAAAAAGTTTCAATGGCATCTCATGCCAGTTTACTGACATTTCATAATTCAGATTCTTTTGGAATTTGACTTCATTAACTATGAGAGTATAAATAAACCAGGAAATGCTTTTCTTAAATTTTTTTTTATGGATTTACCTTTAAAAATGAACCTTATATATGTCATATAGGCATATCGACATCAGGATCTGAAGGTTTGCCCTTACAGAAAAATACTGGTTCATAGGTTAAGAGCGATTCATCACAAATGCCGCGTTTATTCACAGCAGCTATTTTAATCCAGATTAAAACTATGCAAAAAGTAAGCAGGAAAGATTTGAATGGAACAAATCTGGACTCCTGACTGAGAAGATTTACCAAACTTCTGTAAGAGAAGACTGTGGCTGGTAAATACCAATTTGTAATGTTACTGACATAGAAACAGGAAAGTTTGATTTGGTTGTAGCTCAATATGATTTTTGAAGGCTCTTACAAAATCTACTAAACATAAGAGCAATTGAGTATGTGGAGATTCTTTCCCATTTAACATAAAATGGCAGACTGGAGGATAAAGGAAGCCTGTCCATCCACCTGTCCACACTGGTGGTCTAAAAAGCTTCCAATGTACTCACCTTAGAGTCAGATGAACTATAATGACTGCTACCTCCTTCCAAACCTTTGCTTACTGGAAAGTCCTTTTGAAGAAAGAGAGAAAGAGAGACGGAGACACAGAGAGAGACAGAGACGGTCTGGGAAAGTAGAAAGGTTGGCTGGGGAGAATGAGTGAAAAGAATGATAAATTTGTAAGTTGCTAACAAGAGATTTATGGTTTCTTTCTTTTTTTTTTTTCCTTTTCTCCCTCCCCCCCAACCCCCCATCTCCCAAACAGAATTTCTCTGTGTAACACCTCTGGCTGTCCTGGAACTCTCTTTGTAGACAGGCTGATGTAGTAGAATATTATTTTAAGGTGTGTTGCTTTTTTTTTATGTTGCATTTGTTTAACTCTGTGAAGCTGTGTTACTGTGCCTGTGTAAAACACTTGATAGTCTAATAAAGAACCGAACAGCCAACAGCAAGGCAGGAGAAAGGATAGGTGGGGCTGGCAGGCAGAGAGTATATATAGAAGGAGAAATCTAGGAAGCAGGAATTGAAAAGGAGGAGCCAGAGAAAGAGGAGGACATCAGGAGCCAGCCACCCAGCCACATAACCAGCAACGGAATAAGACTAAGATTTACAGAACAGAATGGGAAAATCCCAGAGGCAAAAGGTAGGTGGCATAAGTTAAGAAAAGCTGGCTAGCAACAAGCCAAGCTAAGGTCGGGCATTCATAATCAAGAATAATCCTCTGAGTATAATTTATTTGGGAGCTGGGTGGTGGGCCCCCCAAAAGAGCCAAAGAGCAAAAAACACCAGTAGGCTGGCTTCAAACTCACAGAGATCTGCCTGCCTGTGCCTCCTGAGTGCTGGGATTAAAGGCGTTGTAGCTTCCTAAAATAAGAGGGAGACATGATTTATCAGGCCAAGAACCAGAATGTGTATTATCCATCAGGGAGTATACTTTGTAGACCGGAGGATGAGGATGCAAGCCATGGCAGCACTGAAGAGCAGAATGAAGACATCTTAGTGATAACAAGACAGTTTGGCCAGATGAAGCTTATTATCTATTTAGTGAACCAGGAAAGTTAAAGCACATAACATAGTTACATCTATGGGGAGAAGGTCTAGAATTTGGGATCAGCGAGGCTTAGGGAGACTGGGGGCTGTTGGCTTTCCAGACCCTGATTATTACATCTAGGTCATGGAGGTTCTAGACCCACAGTAACTTTTATTTACTTTGCTCCAATGAACAACCTTTACGATCACGTGAATACCCTTTTCTTCATCGAAGTTTACTTTTCCACATGTAAAGGAGGCTTTTGTAAAGTGTGCTGCTATGCTCCTGTTAGAATGGCTCATTTTAAAACCTTATGATGCCCAAAGACATGAAACTATAACTTCCACACATTACTGGGCATAGACTCCTGGGGCAAATATCTCAGAGTTTCTTGTAGAGTAAAAATACCTACTACCCACTTGATTTAAGGATTGATTTTTGAGATTAACTAATTTTAATTTTTGAAATTAGCATGCAAATCATTAATATTAACTTTCATTATGGCACTTTCACACATGAGTTGTTCTGATCCTCTTCCCGTCTCTCCCTTATCCCCCACCCCTTTGTATCCTTCCTCCTCAGTAACCCTTTCTACTTCTTTAATATATCTTTCTCCTGTTATGTGAGTTCCTTCCCAGTCTTATATCACATGCAGATATTAAAAACTAGTACCTGAATATTATATTGAACATGTGATATTGTCTTTTTTTTTTGTATCTGCAACACAGATACATCTAATCCCCAGATCCATCCATTTTTCTCAAATTTTTATTTCATTTTTCTTCATAGCTAATAAAATTCCTTCCAGCATAGGTACCATGTTTTATTATCCATTCATCTGTTGATGGATAGATGGCTACGTGGGTTCTCTTTGATTGTTACTGTGACTAGAGCATCAATAACCTGAATGTACAAACATCTTTTGGGAAGGATACAGCCCTTTGAGTACATATTCGGCAGTGGTATATCTGGGTCATCAGGCAGTTCTATTTTCATATTTTGAGAAACTTCCAGTTTTGGTAGTCAAAATGGCTGCACTAATAATTTACACACACACACACACACACACACACACACACACACACACACACTTTCTCAACATGAAGGACTCTCCTTTCCCCACATTCAGGCCAGCATTTCTGTTTGTTTTCTGGGTGATAGCCATTCTAACAGGCAACAGATGGAATCTCAAAGTCTTTTTAATTTATATTTTCTCAATGGGGAAGGATGTTGAGCACTTTATAACAAATGATTGGCCATTTGTGCTTCTTCTTTCATAAAATATCCATTTAGTTTACCCTGATATTTGGCTCTGGGTCTTTATTAAGACTAATTAGGATTCAAGCAATACATTAGCCCATTTATTGACTGGCTATTTATTGATTAATTTGGGGTGCTTAATTTTCCCAGTTCTTTACATATGGTAGATAATAATAGTTACTTCTTTGGAGTAGAGCTGTTCCCACTCTAAAGACTGTCTAGTTATTCTGCAGAGAGTTTTCTTGGCTGTACAGAAGCTTCTAATTTCATGTAATCCCTTCTTGAGACTATGTACTGGTAGCATCTTTTTCAGGAAGGTCTTGTTCCTGTTTATTGCTTACAGAAGTTTCAGCATTTCAGGCTTTAAATTAAGGTATTTGATCTTTCATGAATTGATTTTGGTTAGGTGAAAGACATAGATCAAATTTTATTCTTTATGAGGGAATTCAGTCTTGTCAGCATGGACCATCTTTTATTTCCCCAGTGTCTATGCTTGGTACTCTTGCCAAATATTAGGTGGTTATATATGTGTGAATTTATTTATGGGTCATCTGTTGTGTTCCATAGGTCTATGTATGTTTTTGTACCAGCACCATGCTGTTTTTGTCAGGATGGCTCTGAAGTATAATCTGAGGTCAGGCTTTAGGGTATCACCAACATTTTTTTTTTCTGCTTAGAATTGCTTTAGTTATTTGAAGACTTTTCTGTTTTCATATAAAAATTTGGATCAAATTTTCTTGAAATTTTGATAGGAAATGAATATCTAGATTACACGTGGCTCTTAGAAATTGGCTCCTTCTTGTTAAAAATAAGCACTAAGAAGTCCAGTTTATGGTACAACTGACGCTTAAGCAGAGTCCAGTTTGGTATGGCCAGCTGGATGATCTCAGGGAAGACCCTGTTGGATCCTCATTACACAGAGGTAAAATTCCAGCACATTTTTTTACAGATACAAGAGAATGGCTGGTTTATATAATGGGAAATAGATGAAACATAACACTTGGGGATTCATTTAATTCTAAACTAAGAGAACCCAAGAGAATCCACCAAATGACAATTTTCCTGGAGACAGGGTAGGCTTATCGCACTCTAATTTGCGTTATTGAATAAGAGCAAGACACAAATGCCCATAAGTGATGAAAATGGCTGTCTCAGCTCCTGGTTTCTGTAATGAAGTTAAGTTGCAAAATGAAATTTTCATTAGAGTGTTTTCTTTGACTCATCCAACAGGCATTCTAAGCACATCAAATGGAAACTCATGATAGTATACTGTGTTTATTCCCTTTTCTTCATATTTTCCAGTGTTAGTTTTAAATTTGTGTGACTCAGCCTTGTTTTGCAAAGAAAAAATATAAACCTCAGCAGATATTTAAGTAATAAAGAAAAAAATCAGTGTAACTGCAGCAGAGTCCACTCAGTTATAAACAGTGCTAATATTTGGTAAACTTTATTTCAGATGAATTTTAAAACATACTTACAGACAGGCAAAAAAGAAATAATTTAGGAAAATGAGGCTATATGGCATATGTTTGTTTAAATAAAATAAAGTTTTCCTTTACTTTCACTGGATTTTATGAGACAGTAAAATTAAACTGAAAGACAGTAATATGTTTCATGCTATTTAACATTTTCTTTCTTAGGTCATTCCCATACAGCTAAGAAAAGATTTGGAAAAATTAAGATGTGAATATATATATGCACCCCCCCCCCCAATTTATGTAGAGGGCAGATAGTTCACATGTACACACACCTGACATAGTGCATGTATAAATCTATGCTTGCTTGTTAAAAAAAAAAGAAGGTCTCCTTGAAGCTGGACTCTCAGAATTCTCCCATAAATTGAATGTGAGCATCTAGCAAAAGGAAGCATTAAATCAAAGATTCTGTTGAAAATGTAGAGACATCATTGCAATTTCTTTATGGTTATTGCTTTGTAGAAATAATAATATTCCAAGAATAGCCTGATTTTTTTTTACTCTAAAATAGCTTGCTTTACTAGTATCAATGTTTATATAATTTCTCTATAGACTCAACACTCAGTAACTTGATCTGTGTTTCAAGGTTGATTATCTTGTCCTTTTCTTCACAGGTGGTATAACTTTACAGAATGTAAGTTTGAAGTTTGCTTGGTTTTATGAAAACTCCTAGTATATTTAGGATCTCAATACAATGTTAGTAAGTAGTCTTTGACATATTCTAGGAGGCTTTTTTTTTTCTGTTTGTGCTTGGCTTCAAATTATTATCTGACAGGGTTACTCAATTTATAATGTCTTCTTAAGTTTGAGGATATATTGTATTGATAGCTTTCCTGAAAGAACTATTTTTGCTTTCTTCTATTAGAACACTTGTCTATGACTACATATTATTTCTATATACTGCTAGGTTTAATTTGCCTATACTTCAGAGTTTTATGTGCATTTATGAGTGGAACTTACAAATGTTAATCAATACTGGCAATAAACATTGACCTGTGGAGAGACTCATGTTTACTCTGTAAGTGTGAAGAACTGAGTTTCATTCCTTAGAAGCCACCTACAAATCCAATATTGCCTCCTGTGTCTGTAACTCCAGCACTGAGTGAGTGAAGATGGGTGAATGGAACTAAGTGCCCAGCCACTCTTGCCAAATTGAGGATCTCCAGGTTCAGTGAGTGACCATATTTCAAAAAAGTAATGTGGATCCAGACAAGGCCCCATGCCCAGGATTAGGCAGCTGTGGTGCAGCCATGAATGGAAATGGCCCACATAGGCCAATAGGGAGTAGCACTATTAGGAGGTGTGGTCTTGTTGGAGTAGGTATGGCCTTATTGGAGGAAGTGTGTCACTGGGGACAGGCTTTGAGTTTCAGAAGCTCAAGCTAGGTCCCTTGTCACTCTTTCTTCCTGCTGCCTGCTGATCCAGGTATGGAACTATCAAATTACTTCTCTAGCATCATGTGTGCTTGCATGCCACCATGCTTCCCTTTGTGATGATAATGGACTAAACCTGTAAGCCAGCCCCAATTAAATGTTTTCCTTTATAAAAGTTGTCATGGTCATGGTGTCTCTTCGCAGCAATAGAACACAGACCAAGACAGCAGCCAACACAAACTGGATTCCATAGACTTAGAGAAAGAAAAGAGAGAACATGAAGTTAGGTGGGTAGGGAGATGGGAGGATCTGGGAGGAGTTGGGGGAGGGGTATAAAAATGATCAAAGTACAGGGTCCATGTAGATGTCTGTGATCTGTGCTGCTGCTGGAGGAGGCCATGCTGATGTCTGTTTGGTCTCCAGGGGCCATGTTGATGTTTGTGGTTTGTGTTCCCACAGGAGCCTATGTTTATATCTGTGGTCTGTGCTGCCTCCTGAGGCCATGTTTGTGTCGCTTGTCCATGATATGTGTGTGTGTGTAGGGGGAGTATGCTGATGTCCATGGTTCATGTTACCTCCCAGAGGCCATGCTGATGTCTGTGGTTTGAGCTCCTGCTGGAGTCCATGTTGGTAGACATGGTCCATAGAAACCATGTGGAAGCCCATAATCCATGCTGCAGCTGGCTGTGATGGGCAAGGAAACTTCTGTTGCAGTGGTATCATTGACTCCAGACTCATAACTGAGAATGAGGGACACTGAAGACTTATGCAACAACCCATCCCCAAACAAATAGTCTAGACGGAAAGCCATTGAAGAGAGTCCTTAAAAACTGTGATAAAGATACTGAAGTGTAGCTCTTCACAGTAGATGGCTTCTGGTGGGGGAGTGGGAAAAGGCTTGCTTATCTTTAAGTGGCTGGCCGCTGTGAGTTTGACCATGCTCCAATGAGTATTTGGGCAACACAGATTTTACTTGATGTATTTATTTTTATTAGCTGGTGGGGGGGGGCAGGGAGGGCACATGAATGGGAGGGTGAACCTGGGAGGAATGGGAAGCATGTGTGATTGGGTGCATTGCATGAAATTCCCAAACAATCAATAAAAATACTATCTTGAGTAAAAAAAGATGGTCAAAACACATTGTATGAAAGTCTCAAAGAATTAATGAAAACCTTACTAAAAAATAAGATGGAGAGCAACTGAGGAAGACAGCTGACATTGACCTCTGGTCTCTACATGCACGAACACATGCACACATGCATGCATATATATATGTGCACACACTTAATCCACCCCGTGAAATACTAATATTAAAGAAATATTAACTATAAATAGCAATCTTCTTCACTGTCACCTGAAACTATTATAATAAAATTTAAATTTTTAAGAAATGGCCTACTTTCTTAGGGTTTCTATTGTTGTGATTAGAAATTATGACCAAGAGTAACTTGGAGAAGAAAGGGTTTGTTTCTGCTCACATGTCCAGATTACAGGACATATGAAGGGAAACCATGACAGGAACTCAAATAGGACAGGAACTTGGAGGCAGGAACTGAACTGGAGGCTATGAAGGAGTGCTGCTTACTAGCTTGCTATTAGTAGCTTGCTTAGTCTGCTTTCTTATAGCATCCAGGACCACTGGCTCAGGGGTAGCACCACCCACAGTGGGCTGGACTCTCTCCTTTCAATTACTAATTGAGAAAATGCTCCAAAGGCTTGCCTTCAGGTCCATTTCATGGCATCATTTACCGAATTGTGCTTCCCACCTCCCAGATAACTCTGCCCTGTGTCTAACTGACAAAAAAAAAAAAAAAGGAACAAAAACCCAAGTAGGACATTTACAAATCCTACCCATAAAAATACACTGAGACAAATACATTTTAAAGTAACAGATTGAAAAATCACTTCTTCAGCATTTTCTTTATTGTTCCTGTCATATTTTTCTACTTTGGGGACTAGTTTCTGCCTCTTTATATTTTACTTGAAATTCATCCATTTCTCCTAGTTTTTCAAAACTATTGATGTAGAACTTAGGTCATATTCTCATCTACCTTTGACCTCTTAATGTCACAGTCACACCTAATTTTGTTAATTTGTAATCTTTCTCCTATTATTAACAGGGGTCACAATACTAATTTATTTTACTCCCTCATTAGAAGCAACTTAAATTTTATTTTTATTATTCATATTGTTTAATTCATAACTTAGCATTGCATTGATTGTAGTTCCATCTTATCTAGGTCATTATCCCTCATTACTCCTGGACAATATTTGATAACCATTTATTTATATATAGTCTTCTATTAGGTTAGAACCTTCTTATTTAGACAAAAGGGGGAGATGTGGTGGGTAGCCTTGGCCTGGAAGTTCCAACCCCCACTGAGGCTTCTGTAGTGGTCACGCCTACAAGGCCGGGCTGAGAGAGGATGCTGAAGACCCAGGATCCAAAGGAGAGGCTTCTCTTGGTTCCAGGACCCTGGGCACTGGAAGTAGACCAAGCAGAGTTCTCCAGAGAACACTGCCGGATTGCGCCATACCTTTCCCAGACCCTGCAACCTATCCCTTCATTTGTAAGTTACCCCACAAAATAAACCTCCCTTTTAACTATGTGGAGTGGCCTTAATAATTTCACCAATAATATCTATTTACTTTATTGCTTGAATTCCAATTTATTATTTTGGAAACTTAAATTATTCCTATTATTATTGTTGTTGTTTACTTTTTCTTGTATGTTTTAGTTTCTGGCTGGAATAATGTACAAAAGTTATGCTTATTTTAGATATAGTTTATGAGCGACTTATTTTCATAATATTTTACTTTTTGCTTTCATTTCTTTTTCTAATTCTGCAAGCTTAATTTATTATTATCTTGTGTAACTTCTTTAAACTACTTAATCTCTTTATTGAACTCCTTTTAAAGAATTAGTTAAGTTTCTACAATTTGAGACTATAAACACCATCACTCTAAACGCTTCTAGGATTTCTATTAGGAACTCCTGTAAATGTCTGTCTATCCAACTGAACCAAGCTCCTGGGAACTCACAAACTATAGACCAACAGCTGTAGGGCATGTGCATGGGACTGGACTAGGCCTTCTGCATATGAGAGACAGTTGTGTAGCTTGGTCTGTTTGAGAGGCCCATGGCAGTATGTGGGAGTCTGTGGGAGTTCAGATCTGACCTGCTCCCACCTTTTTAGGGGTCTTAGATGGAAGAGAGAGGAATGAGGAAATATCAGATAGAGAGACCTAGAGGATGAGAAGGAAGACAGAAACACAGGATAGCTTCAGAAGGGCTTGGATCAACACACAGCAGCCTCATCATCCTTTATTGAAAAGGGCTTTTTTATAACATTCCAAGGGGAGGGGCAAAAGACCTCCCCATTGCAAGATCAAACCCTTCAAAACACCTGGTAAATACACCTGTGACCAAATCATCCATTATACAGCCCTGGTGGGTAAAGCAAGCTCAGATTCTCTGACTTTGAGTAAGTTCTCACTAGGAAGCCTCTGTGGGCTCCCACAGCAGTGGGAGCAGGATCTATGCCTGCTGCATGAGCTGGCCCTTTGGAGCCCATTCCCTATGGTGGGAGGCCTTGCTCAGCCTTGATGCAGGGGCGGGGGGGGGGGATGGTCCTCCCTCAATTGAATATATCAGGCTTTTCTGACTCCCCATGGGAGGCCTTACCCTTTTGGAGGAGGGGATGGAGTGGAGTTGGGTCAGGAAGGCTGGGGTGGGGGAGAGGGACGAGGGATGAGAGGGGGATCTGTGGTTGGTATGTAAAATGAATTTTAAAAAGTTCTTAAATAAAAGTCTGTCTAATGAGTCTCCCTTTGATGGAAATTGTGGACAACTGAAACGACTCTGCCATAGGGTTCCTGCATCAGTCCTGCCTTCCTTATTTCAGAACACACTTGTATGGGGACGGTCAAGGATACTGTTCATGGCAGCAGGTCTCAGCAACCCATCTCATGATTAGTAGCCATGCATGTGATAGCTGTCAGCTTCTCAGGAAGTTTAGATCTTACTTCTGGCATGGTCATGGTCATAGGACTGCATACTCACTTGTTTTATACCACACTATTAGACTTTTACTGGTTGACTGTGGAATGTATAGTTAGTAATTCTTTATTATTTTCCACAGAGCCTTCAAACAGTCATGTTTCTCTAGGAGAAGTATTGAAGAAGCAGGTAGAACAAAAGCTTGCTGATTCCCTTGAGAATAAAGAGGAAAGGCAAAAACCACTTGTATCAAAGGAAAATAACTTATGGGTATTGATTTTGTTGTTATTTAGAGTATTAGGGAACTATGCCTCATTTATATTTATATTTTTCTGGTTAAAATGTTTTATATAATCAAGGTGGTATTTTTCCATGTCTGGCATTTGGGTCATTGTTTCTCTAAGTGGAGATTTAGTGGATGACCTGGGTGATCTGTTTCAACATTTATAACCAAAAGTCTGTGTCTGTTTTCAGAAGTAAACAATTTGGATTGTCCTACTGAGCAGACTGGAGAAGCTGCTGTGATGTAGGCAGCTGCCACAGAGCTGAGCCTTGAGACCAAATGGGCAAGGTGCATGGGGTTGGCACTTGGCTCCAAATCCGTCTGCCTATGATAGTACTGAGTCTGTGACTCTGCAAAAATAAAATTCTCTGTTGTTTCTTATTTTTTGTGTGAGGACTGACTACAGAAAGTATGAGGAAGAAGACAACAGGGCTAGAGCATTTCCTATCCCTACCAGTGTGCTAACTGTGTTCTTGGTACCGGCAGCAGGCTTGGTTCAAATTCCTAGCATTCATTCCCACATTCCAAAAATGATTTCCACCCTCACCCCTCGGATAGAGTGGCATCAGCAGGCAGCAGCTACTCACTAGAGGTCTGACTCTAAGTAGTAACCCTGGCAGTATGTGTGGAAACATGACATATCGATCTTAGGTAGTTTACCACTGTTTGAGGTTGGTAGTTTATGTCAAGGAACAGAGAGTAAGGAACTCTAGAATAGGGTTAGTAAATATTAAGGAAAGAAGGGGAAGGGAGAGAGGGCCTTGGGATTCTGATCCTACAATTCCCATTTGGATACTCTTTATCTGATACTGTTAAAAACACAGCTAACAAAAGATTACATTACATTTTGCTGTTAGCTACTGAAAACTGTACTGCTAGATTTCTGAAATGATATTTAACCACACTGTGAACCAAATACAACATGACTTCTGATGGTGGAAACAGTAACACAGAGTGAGGAGAAGGCTCCTGCTTCAGAAACAAAATCCTCAGGCAAATGAAAAACATGCACAGCTTTGGTAATTTCATAGGCCATCTTCCACATGTGAACTACTGGACTAGACAGCGGAGTCTGGCATTTGGCTAAAAAGCGCCAGCCAGGTGGAGCCCACACCCAGGTGGAGCCCACATCCAGGTGGAGCCCACACCCAGGTGGAGCCCACATCCAGGTGGAGCCCACACCCAGCTGGAGCCCACACCCAGCTGGAGGCTGTAAACCCCAGGGCCTGATGTATTTATAAGGTTGACATTATTGTTGTTACCCTAGAACAAAGCATTTTAAGCATTACTTTTTTCTGGTTTTTTTTTTTTCCTTCCATCTTTCTGTGGTGCACACGGCAATTCTGCAAACCTAGGTTTTGCAGAATGTTTTTTCTTTAATGATGAAAGTGTTATCTGCAGCTTTTAATCACCCTGGAATTTGTCAGATGGCAAATAATGATTTTTTACATAGCTAGTGAGGCTTGTCCTTGGTGTCTAGATGCTCTTGTACTGAAGGGCAGTAGCTTGGAAAATTTTCAGTCTTGTACATAAACAGACGAAAATGTGTTTAATGGCTATTTGATGACTTTCTTTTTTATTAGTTCTTAGAGAATGTCATGCAATGTATTTTGATCATATTCACTTCCAAACTACTCCCAGATCCACACATCAAGAACTCTAGAAAATGTTTCCAAACCTAGAAACAGAAACAGAAACACACACACACACCTGCCCCCAATTTCACCACCTTGTACTCACTTACCATAATGGTGGCCCACAGGCTCATGGGTGAAATTCTTCCTGCCTCAGGTCTGGGGTGGACTTGTGCTTGTCCTCTGGATTATGCCAGGCCTAGAAACCTTGTTTGCTTCCTTGATGTTTAAGTTTTTAAATCTTTGTATGTTCTAAATGGTAACTTTCTGACAGATATATAGGAGATAAAGATTTTGTACCCATTCTTTAGGATGCCCCATTGGTCAAATGATGGTGTCTTTTGCTGTACAGAAGCTTTTTCATTTCATAATGCCACATATGTTAATTCCATTAATTGTTGGTTTTAATGCCTGTGCTACTGTGGTCCTGTTCAGAAAGTCTCTGTACTAATGAGTTCAATCCTATTCCCTACTTTGTCTTTTGTCAGATTCAGGATGTTGGGTCTTATGTTGAGGTCCTTGATCTATTTGGAGTTTATAAAGGGTAAGCAATAAGAATCTATTTTCATTCTTCAACATATAGCTATCCAGGTTGACAATCACCATTTATTGAAGATACTGTCTTTTGGCCAATGTGTATCCTTGGGCTATTTGTCAAAACTTGGCTGGCTGTGGGAGTAATGACATTCTTAATTCTTTTCTTCATTCCTATAGAACATGATATGTCTAGGATTTAAAAAATAACTAATTTTATTTCTTTGTAAATTCAGCCTGGTTGAAGTGACTTATAAAACGTTTACTTTAAAAAAGTTAATGTATTGCCATGCAAAACATTTTAAATTTCATATAGTCCCAGTGCTGATACTCAGGTCTACATCCTGTGCTCCTGAAGTTTCTCTTCAGAAAGTTTTTACTTATCCTAATCTCTTGAGGGGGATTCCTTAGAGTTTCCTACAGTAATTTTAGGTTTCAAATTAAGATCTTGGCTACATTTCAAATTGATTTTTGTGCAAGGTAAAAGATATGAATCAGACTTTATTCTTCTGTAGGGAGACCAAGTTTTGCCAGTATGATTTGTCGAATAAGTTATTCTTTTTCCATTTCATGTTTGTCAAAATTAGATAACCAAAACTTTATCTGTTTATTGCCAGGTTCTCTCTTCTATTCTGTTGGTCTACCTGTTAATGTTTATGCCAACTCAAGGCTGTATTTATCACTATACCTCTGTAGTATGATTTGAGGTTTGATATTGTGATACTGCCAATTCTTTAGGTGTGGTCGCTTTGGCTATTTGTAGTCTTTTGTGGTTTCTTATGGATTCTTTTCATTTTTTTAAAAAAAATTGTGAAATATAACATCAGAATTTTGATTATCTGTAGATTAGTTTTGGTAGTACAGCCATTTTCTCAATATTCACTCTGCCAGGCCAGGAGCATGGGAGGTCTTTCCATGGTCTAGTGCCTTCTTTGACCTCCCATTTCGATGTCTTGAGGTTTTCATTGTAGAGCTCTCCCACTTCTTTGGTTGGGTGTATTCTTAAGTACTTAGTTTTGAAGGGAGCTATCACAAATGGGATATTTTCTCTAATTTCTTTGTCTAAGAGTACAGTGTTGATATATATGAGAGCTACTTTAAAAAAATATTTATTTGTATCCTACAACTTTAAGTATTTATCAGGTCTAAGAATTTTCTAGTAAAGTCTGTAGGATCTTAGAGGACTTTAAGTATAAAATTTTATTTGCAGATAGGGATAGTTTGACTCTGTTTTTTATTTGTTCCAACTTTATTATGAAAGTGTTGTCAATTTAAAAGAAAATCACACATCAAAATTTACCTGTTGGGGGAGTTCCGACAGATTTCTGCAGCTAGTTTGATTCTGGAGTGTTAGCACCTACCTTTAGTTTGCCTTTTGTAACTGCTACTTTTTGTCTCTGTTATCTTCCATTTGAAACATGTAAATCTTGTCTGAGAGTTTCCTAAGGGTGCAAAGCCTATGCAGAACTTGGTTGGAGGAGGACTGGCAAACTGGAGAGGTCTCCTAACTAAGAATTTGCATTTGGCATTATCTTTTTGGGGAGCTTAGACAAGAGGCGTTGGTATACAGAAATTAAATTACTAAAGGTATGAATTGTATAACAATAAAAAAAGCCCTTTGCTAAGGGACAGTGAGTTAGTTCACCAGAAGCTGATACCCCTGCAGCTGGAAAAGGCTAAAAGTCATCCTTAGAGTGCCTCTGAATCTTCTCTCCAGGGACCAGTGTGAACCTACAGCCAAAACAACATTAACCAGACCCTAAGACTACATATACAAATACATTTGATAGTGAAAGTGTAAAATCCAGTGTGTGAAACTCCACTTCTTCTATCTGAATAGCTATTCCAACTGTATAGAAGTTCATTGAGTTATATGATCATTGGCCTTTTCCTTTCTTATTTTTATCTGCTTTGTGTCTTCCTGTTATCTAATTGCTATAGCTAAGATTTTGAGTAATTTATTGAATAAAAGGTGAGAGTGGACATCCTTGTCTCACCATTGACTTTAAAGGAAATGTTCTCAGTTTGTCTCCATTTTAGTACAATGGTGGCCATAGGTCTGTTGTATACAGCCTGTATTATTTTCAGGCATGATGCATCTACTCCTAATGTCTTTTATGTTAGTGACTTTTATATTGAACTTTGTAAAGTGCCTTTTCTGGCATCAGTTGCGATGATTGTGCTGTTTAATCCTTGTCTGTTTATATCATATATTCTATTTATTGATTTACATATGTTGAGTTAAACTTGCCTCTCCAGGATGAAGTCCACTTGATCATAACATAGGATCTTCTTAATGTGTTCCAGAATTCAGTTTGAAAGTATTTGAGAACTTTTGCATCTATGTTCATCAAATAAATTGATCTGTAGTTTTCTTTATTTGTTGTGTCTTTTCATGTTTGATACCCAAATACTTCATAAGGTGAATTTGGTAGTTTTCCTTCTAATTCTATTTTGTGGAACAAATGAAGAAGAGTTGGTATTCAGTCTTTGTTGAAAGTCTAAAAGAGTTTAGCTGTGTATCCTTCCAATCTTGGGATTTTCTTGGATGGGCGCTTTTGATTAAATCTTTGATCTCACTGCTTACAATTATTTTTCTTCTGACTTTGATTTGGTTCATATGACTTTAAAACATTTCCCTATTTCTTCTAAGTGTTCCAGGTGTTTAGAGTGTAAGTTTTCAAAGTACTCTCTACTAATGTTCTGGATTTCATTGTAATAACACTCTTTTATCTCTAATGCTGTTAGTTTGTGTCTTGTCTTTCTTTCTCTGTGTCCACTCTTACTAACTTTTCAATGAACCTTTTACTAGTTATGCTTCAGATAGGACCTAATCAGAATGTATAAAGAACTGTAGAAACTAATCCCAAGGGATTAAACCTGCCAATCAACAGATGGGACAGTGAAATGAATAGACAGTTTACAAAAGATAAAACACAAATGGCCAGTAACAATTTTCAAAAGCATCCAACAACCCCAGTTATCAGGGAAATGCAAATTAGAACTATGTAGAGATACCATCTTGTATCAGTAATAATGGCTATCAAGAAATGTTGGAGAGGATGTGGTAAAAGCAAAACCCTTATTCACTGCTGGTGGAAGTGCAAATTAATACAACCTTTATGGAAATCAGTTTTTGGGTTCCTCAAAGAGTTAAAAATAGGGTTTCCACATGACCCAGCTATTCCTCTCCTAGGCATGTATCCAAATAACTCCATATCCTACCACAGAGATATCTGTACATTTGTGTTTATTGCTGCCCTATTAGATAGCAAGGGATGGAACCAACATAGATGCCCATTGACAGATGAGTGGATAATGAAAATGTGGTACAGATACAAAATGGAATATTATTCAGCTGTACTGAAAAAAAATCACTAAATTTTCAGAAAAAGGAATTGACTTGGAATGTATAGTATTAAGTAAGGTGACCCAAACTCAGAAACAAACAAAACGAAAAAAAAAAAAAAAAACAACCAAACAAACCACAAAACCCAAAAACCTAACTTCCTGTTTTCTCCCAGATACTGACCTAGCTTATAATGTATACATGTCTATATGTAAGCAGTTCTGTGGGTATAGTATAACATTTAAAACGAAGACCAAGAAAGGGTAAAATTAGGTCACAAGGAAGGATGGAACACAGACCAAAGAACATCACTTGTGAAAGAGGATTTATAGCCAATTGTTTTCCTAGTTTCAAATCTGTCATAATTCCTTTTTGGTGGATAAATGAGAAAAATGTAGTTGATAATGAAAGTGTAAAAGACTCAGCGAAGCTATATGGGTTCCATGAGGGTCATTCTGAATGGATGGTCACTGAGATGTGTAGAGTTAGGGACTTGACAAGTGTTTGGATGGCAACTTTAATTTAGCTGTGAGATGTTTTTATTTGTGAGTTCACTACCAAAAAGTGCTTAAGAAAAAACAAAAAACAAAACAAAACAAAAGAAAAAAACCAAAACTCAGGCTGAAGAGATGGCTCAGAGGTTAAGAGCACTGATTGTTCTTCCAGAGGTCCTGAGTTCAATTCCCAGCAACCACATGGTGGCTCACAACCATCTGTAATGAGATCTGGCTGGCACCCTCTTCTGTATAGTAAATAAATAAATCTTAAAAAAAAAACCAACAAAAAAAACAACTCCAACTCCAATCTGTGTAGCTGTAAAGAGGGAGCCATCCCATGTGTACAACGGGACTGCTTTTGTCTGGCAAACTGGATCTTTATTCAGTGATGTCTATGTGTTTGGTTAAGTTTTCCATCTTGCTCTACTTCAGAGTGGGAGAGCTGACACCTGTGCTGGGGTAGCCTGACTCACACAAACAGCTCAGGCTGTTGGATCACACATGGGAAAGTGCTGGAAGATGCATCTCCAATAATCCCTGCTGTGGTTAATGTCTTGCATATGTCGGTTTATTCTACAATTAATCCAACAATTAAGGTCAATTAATGCCATATGCAAGCCATTCTACTAGGCTCTGAGCAGTAAGCAACACTTAGGCAAGAGCCTCTGTTGATGAAGTGGAGGGAAAACAGCAAACTAGTCCCCAAAGATCCCAAACCACAAAGGAGTCAGGAGTGCTGACACACACCTGTAATCCCATGACTTGGGAGGCTGAGGCAAGGAGCTAAGAGCTAGTCATGAGTTTGAGGCCATTCTGGGCTGCAAAATGAGACTCTTCCTCAAAATAAAAACAAAAACAGAACACAACAAAAACAAAAATCCTAGCTAAACTATACCAAACAAAAACAACAAAAATACCTCAAAACATTTATGATGACACTAATGAGTGTTTGGAAGAAAAGTGAACAGTGCCATTGGAAGACAGCTGGTATGTTCGGACAAGAAGTGGCAGAGAATTCAGGGGATCCATCTGTGATGAAAATCCTAAGAAGGGATGCTCTAGAGCAGATGAAGGGAGGTAGGAGGGTACCCAGATGAGAAATACTCTGGGATACTCCACTGACAGAAAAGAGAAGGAACACAAGAGGTAAGAGATACTGTGATAAACAATAACCATCATACAGGAACTTGATATGTTTACATCAATCCTTCCCTTCACACCCTGAGAATTAGGTGTTGGTTTGCATGAGAAATGTGTGCAGTAGGCTCATGTATCTAAGCACTTGGTCCCTCATTGGCAACCCTACTTGAGGAGGATACAGACCCTTTGGAAGATGTAGTTTTGTTGGCAGAAGTATGCCAATGAGGATGGGCTTTGAGATTTTATAGCCTCATCTTACTTCTGTTCTTTGTCTCTGCTTCCTGTGTAGAGACCAAAGTGGGATCAGCCAGCGTCAGGCCACCAAAACTTCCCCACCATCATAGTCATTATTCCCTAGAATTACAAATGAAAATAAAGCCTTTCTTCCTTAACGTACTTTCAGTCATAGCAACAGAATAACTAATACACTAGAGAATTGTGAATATGTCTACAGAAGTACCTATACTCTTTCCATTTTCTCCCTATTCATTTTATTTTAAATGTTCAAAGACCAAATTGGCTTTGAACATCAGTTAGGAGAACATAGGGAAGATTTTTCTGAATGATATTGTTATCTGTCATTAGCTTAAGGCAAGAACAAAGATTATCAACAAGAGAATGAGGCAGAGGAAATCTTTTTCATTTATAGGGTTATAGGGTTAACATTTAGTTCCATAATTCTTTGGGGGTCAAATAAAGTCAATTTTTTATTTTTATGGACTTAAAAATTTTCAATTGAGAGAATAAAACAACTCAAAATGTGTAGTTTTATAAGGTTCTAAGTTAATGTTGATAAAGCCGATCATTGCTTTTTAACACTACAGCTATAGAAATAATATTTTCCTATGAATATGTCTAGCAATTGAAGATTTTCAGTGTGTTATTTAGGGGAAAATGGGCAAAATTTGATCCTGGCACTTGGTAGCTGGGTGAATTTGAGATTTTATTCTTCAAGTCTGGGAAGATTATTATTCACTGGGTAGAAATATGCATAATACCTTCTATTTAGATAACTATTCTTTAAAGTCTCTTAGTGGAGTTCACACAAGTGATCTCATGAATATGTAATTAGATGGAGAGAAATAACTTCTCTGTATATTTAAGGAGGAAAGAATGGAAAGATTTAATGTATGTCTCATCAACTTAACCAAAGTCAAAGGCAGTATCATATACACAAATCTCAGATTTGCTCAATCAGATAAAAATTCCATTCTGCAACTAAATTTTACTTTAATTATCTTAATGGATATACAGATTTTGCTGGTAAACAATTCAATTAAGAAGTTAATTTTTTTTTGCTAGTTTAAACCTTGATTATAACTTTTAAATAATGTCTTTAGAGAGTTGCTCTTCTTGAGGTAATCACTGTATTTAAAGATTTTGTCTTTTTTCAACAATGTAACCAGACTTGGAGACACAGGAAATGATCTATCCTTTGGTCAAATCTGAAGATTTCTCATTGTCATATTGAGGAAATCAATTCTCCTGTATGGTGACACTGCTTTCTGAAGTCAGTGAAACGAAGTGGGAGCTTGAACTCTTGTCTTATCAATTCTAGTATTGACCTTTGAGGAATATGTCCAAAGTCATTGACTGTACAATTAGTGCTGGATACTGGCTCCCTCGCAATAACTATTCCTCAGTCTATGTATTCCCACTCAAATTCTTTGAATCTAGAACTGTGCTTGTTTAAATAATAATGGTCCATGTAGGGGCATATATTTAAATGCTTGGTCATCACGGAGTGGCATTACTTGAGAAGGATGAGGAGGTATGGCCTTGTTGGAGTAAGTGTGACCTTATTGGAGGAAGTATGTCAGGAGGGTGGGCTTTGAGATTTCAAAAGCCCAAGCCAGGCTTCTTTTCCTGCTGTCTGCAGATCTACATGTAGAACTCTCAGCTGCTACTTCAGTTCCATGTCTGCATACCTGCTGCTATGCTTTTTGCTGTGATGATAATGGACTGGACCTCTGAAACAGTAAGCAAACCCCAATTAAATGCTATATTTTATAAGTATTGCCACAATCATGGTGTCTCCTCATAGCAATAGAGCACTGACTAAGACAGGGACCATGTACAGTTTGATGAATGCTTTTGTTGTTCCAATGACCTGTTATTATGAGAGATGCTCCAACTGGGCATGTGGATGTGACTTGGCTCTCTTTCTACCCATTCTTATCATCTCTGAACCTCCATTTCCTGTCTTTACTCAGATTGGATTGTAGACTTTGTTCTATGACCCACTCCATAATTCTGTAAAAGGAGCAGTAATTTTTAGTAAGTCAGACAAGCTGATCACTCTCACATTATTTATGGGTTTCCATATTTCAAGTACTATGAATCTTGTAGTGCTGCATAGAACAGAATGATTTTTGTCTTTCTGGGGCCTAGAGACAGTGTAGGTTGCAGAAAAGAAATTAATACACGGATAACATTCATAAACACAAAAAGATATGTGTGTTCAGAGATTACTTTGGAGAGAAAAGCAAAGGTCATGACCTTGAGGTGGAATAGTTTATGACGTGGTCCAGGATAACAGCAGAGCCAACAGAGGTGAACTACTGTGACAAAGGCTTCTAAAGTCATTTTCACAGAATGTCTTTATCCATTGTTTACCTCAGTGTCATCCAAGAAAACCCATATACAACAAACATGGACACTACCATGGTTGAATTTTAGGTTTTTGTCTTGGCCTAATCTCTTAGAACAGCAGTTCTCAACCTGTGGGTTGCAACCTCTTTGGGGAGTCGCATATCAAATATCCTGCATATCAGGTATTTACATTATGATTCATAATAGTAGCAAAATTACAGTTATGAAGTAGCAATGAAATAACTGTATGGTTGAGGCTCACCACAACATGAGGAACTGTATAAAAGAGTCACACCATTAGGAAGGTTGAGGACCACTGTCTTAGAACACAAGCCTTGTTTTGCTTCCCTCTCCAATTACAAAACTTAAAAAGAGAGAATAATAAATTTTTTAAAAAGAACATACTATCCAAACACTATGGGATAATTACAGAAGGTGTCACATACACAGGATGGGGACACCAGCACTAAGACAAGAACCAGTAATATAAAGTGATAATGGGTGAACATTTTCCAATGCTCAGCTACATACCAAGAAGCTTAGAGGATAAAAAGCAGGACGCATACTAAAAAATTGATACGTAGATCTACTATGCTCAAATTATAGAACATCAGAGAAAGAGAAAAGCTTCAGTGGATTTTAGTGGACTTGGGCCAGGGAGACAAAAATCTTAACCATCAAGAAGCAAGTGTGAGGACTAAATTAAATCAAACTTGTCATCATAAACTATGCAAAGGAAAACATGCATTAAAATATGTAAAGTGTTGGGGAGAAACCCAGCCCTCCCAACCCAGAACACAAGGCAGTGAAATTATGCCTCAAAAATGGATGAGAAATAAGGACTCCCAGACAAATAACAAAGGGAAGAGGTTTGTCCCTGTACCTTTTCCTAGAAGAAGGATTTGGGGAGACAGGAAAGAAGTGAAGATGCATAGTAGAAACTAAGCATGACATCAGGAGATGGGGTTGTATGTCACATTAACAAAGAATAAATTTTTCATAGATAATCTTGGTGGCTAGCTTGACTATATTTGGAATCAACTAAGAAAGACCTAAGCTGATGGCACTACAGTGAGAGATTTTTCTTTTCTATTAATTAATTTTATTTATTTATTTTACATCCTGACAGAAGTTTCCCCTCCATCCTATCCTCCCATTCCCTTTCCCTACCTCCACTCTGCCCTCCTACCCCCAATCCATTCCTCCTCTGTTTCTGTTCTGAAAGGGGCAGACCTCCCATAGGTATCAACAAAGCACTTCATATCAAGTTGCAGTAGTACTAAGCACCTCCCTTGTATTAAGGCTGGGCAGACAATCCATTACGAAGAGTAGATTCTCAAAAGCCAGCCAAAGCATTAGGGACAGTCCCTGCTTCCACTATTACGAGTCCCACAAGTTGACCAAGCTACATAACTGCCATATATATACATATGTGTGTGTGTGTGTGTGTGTGTGTGTGTGTGTGTGTGTGTGTGTGTGTATACAGAATGCCTAGATCAAACCCATGCAGGCTCTCTGATCGTTGGTTCTGACTCTGAGCTCCTATGAGTCCAGGATGGTTGATTCTGCGGGTTTTCTTACGATGTCCTTGGCTCCTTTGGCTCAGCATTCTTTCCTCCCTCTCTTCAAGAGGATTCCCTGACCTCAGCCTAATGCTTGGCTATAGGTCTCTGCATGTGTTTCCATCAGTTACCTGATGAAAGCTCTTTGATGACAGTTGGGGTAGGCACCAATCTGTGAGTATAGAAGAATATCGTTAGGCACCATGTTGATATTTTTTTCCCCTTTAATAATGTTTGGTTCTATCCTAGGTCTCTGGGACAAGGGATTTTTCTTGATCAGATAATTGGAAGCAAAATTATCTAAATGTGGTAGCTCCTTCTGGTGAAAACCTAGATAAAAGGACACAGAAGAAGAAAAAACTATTTTTTGCATGCTTGTTCTCACTCTTTCTGGCAATTCCGTTTATACTGTTGAAAAGGCCTTCCTTCACCAATATTAGAATCAATTTCTAGGTATTCCAACATAGACTGAAGGCCATTAGCTCTCTAGGTATCCTCAAGGTCTTCAATGCCAGATTGGGAGACTGCTTGGACACCCAGCTTCATGGATTGAGCAGATATTTGAACAGATATTTGCCTTCACTAGTGTAAGACAGCAATTTTAGATGATCTTGCCTATGTGATACACTATAATAAATCAATAAATATTATTTGTGTAATGCTATATATTTATATATAATATATAAAGAACTTTATATATACATATAAAACTGAATATATATAAAATGAACTGAATATGTTAGTTCTGTTCCCTTAGAGAACCTAATATAGGTGCTGTACTTAAAATAAAATAGAGGAAGTATCATGAAAAACTGGGTAATTTGAAAGACCAAATTCAAGGAATGGGGCTTAAATGAGGATGGATGTGGAAACCGAGAGTTTTCAGAGAACACAGCAGGGGGATTTTAAGCAATTCCTGTTTTGTAATTTTAAAGTGCATATATGTTTTAAAGCTGTTTATGTTTCATTAACTACATTAGCATCTCATTTTATAAAATTCTGGGAAGACTGAATTCAGTTCATGAGTTTTAATGCTCAGTGATTTAAGTTTAGGCTTAATGTATAGGAGAAATTAACAGGCAGAGTGAGGGATTTGCGAAGTAATTAAAAATGCAATAGAGGATATTTTCTAAAGCAATGAGTGGCAATATGGTGTCTGTGGGATGTAGTCAACTCTGTTAGCAGGGAAAGCATTCCTGCCATGAAAGCATGTAAATGCTACAGCACAAAGGAGCTCAGTCTTTGCCAAATCACTGTGATTCCAAAGCTCTCAGAGCCCCCAGGATTCACACTGCAATCCTAAAATGTTAAGTTTCTGCTAAGCTGATCTCCATAGGGTTTTTTTTTTGTTGTTGTTGTTAGTTCGTTTGTTTTTACTGTGTGTCTCTTGTGTGTGTAATGTCTTCAGAAGCCAGAAGAGGGCGTCAGACCTTTGCCTGTGAGAGTTTCTTTCAGGCAGTTGTGAGATACCTGTCCATGGCTACTGGGAACCATACTCAGGTCTTCCACAAGAGCCCCAACTGTTCTTAATTACGGAGCCATTTCTCAGCCCATCCTCACTATAGTGTTTTAGGTAGCGCCTCCTCACACTTGGAGAGCTGTCTGGACACAAGTTATAAATAGACACGTGACCTTGAACCTATTACTGAGAGTACTTTATTATTGTAATTATTAATATGTTTCAACTGCATGCATTAATGAGTTACACCATTATGTTTCCACCCACGCCTATCAACAGCACTTTAAACTCCAAATTCCAAGCCTAGGTGTGTTCTCTGGATCTCAAGGACAACATTGTCTCCTGGAAGAAGAGAGGAGTGTAGAGTCAGTGGGGAATGGTTTATGTCCCTTTTATTATTTTTTTTCTTTACTTCTGAACATTTGACGTGGAAAAGGGATCTAAGAAGCCAGTGAAAGTTCTGATGCTGGCCCTCTGCCACCCCATTTTCTCTGTTATGAGCCTGGCTCTAGGGAGGTGAGGACAGCTTCCCACCAGCCCACTGGACAGTTGTTCTCACTTTGTCCTGGAGATCATGGTACTGGTCAATAGTCAGAATGGTCTAGAAGCTTCTTGAAATGTCCTCTGTCCCTTTTCACCAGGACCCAATGGCCTCTAGTTGTCAAACGGGCCTGTGCTGTCAATGTTTCTTTAACAGTGCCTTCCCACGGTCCCATTTCCTCTCTAATTTTTGTCTCCTGTCAAAACAGAGGTCTGTCAGTCAACGCCTCTCTGCCCTACTCTGTCAGCTCTTCCCGGCTTCAGTCTGCCTGCAATCTAATTCATGTCTGAATGTTAATCTTGTAGAACATGGGTTATAGACCCACCTTCTTTTATAAAGCAGACCTTGGAAAAGCCAGTTACCTATATGTATTCAGCTCTCTATCTATAGTGCAACCGATATGAACCAGTATATTGTATTGAATTATTTTGAAGGTAATGATGTCTCGGTGGCTTGATGGAATATTTTTTTTTCCCTATCTTTTCTGCTCAGTTTTCTGATGAAGGTTTGGGTTTTCTCCTGAACTGTTAGCTACAGCCTTAATAACGAGAAAATCCTGTATTGTTACTTCTCCCTCATTTGTGGCAGTCATGTTTCTTATCTGCAGTATTAAAAGCACATGGGACTTTTTCTGTTTTGAACAGCATAAAGACTAGTAACAGGAATCACATGCTTCCCATGTCTCAGGGAAAAAGAAGAGGGAGTTCTACCAAACTAAGCTTTTATATCAGCACTGATACAAGCTACATTAAGAGACTTTTTCATTAGTATGTTCGGGTTATTTTTTTCCCGAACAGTGTTAGGGAACACACTGTTGCATTTTTTTTTCTAGGCTTTGTGAGCCGGGCTAGATGTTTCTGATGTTGACCATGTCTCTCATCATAGAGTAGTCAATCCAAAAGAAGGACAACACAGGGTATGGAGTCTCTTCTTACATAGATGTATAAAACTGTGTGACTCTGCCCAACACATGGATGCTTTTCGAGGTGCAGATTGAACTTTACCCAGGTGAATTCTCTTAATCCCCAGAGTATAAATTGTCTGCTGCTCTAAATAAAGTTGGCTGTTGCATGAGACTTTCATCGACCTCATTTATTGGCTTCATTCTCCTGAGTTCTGTGTCCCACTGCCTCTGGAGTGGCGACATCTACCTTTCAGCCTCTACCTGGATTCCTTCCCAGCTTATAACTGAAGCTCTCTAGCAAATTTCCTGGTCATGGATCTTTGCCTCTTTTAGAATCTTTTGTGAAGATGAGAAGACCAATCTTAAACCACGACAGTTGAAGACTGATGTCTGAGCTGGGTGTAGTTGTGGTTTGTTAGATCTGGATTGAGCAAGGTGGTGTGGAAATTAAAGAAAGAGGTGGCAGACCTCTAAAGAAGCAGAATTGTTCTTTTAAGCATAGCAGTTGAAGGGCAGCAGTCTCTCCATGGAGTGAAGACTGTATAAAGGCACAGGGGGGAATGGGGTTTCAAAGGGCAGAAGAGGAAACTTTTGGGAGGAAAGTCCTATCTGTAGTAGTTGTTTGTAGTTTCCAAGCCCAATAATGCCAGCAGATGTTCTCACTACTTTTTTTTTTTTTTTTTTTGGGTCAGGCAGGTGTTCAAATGAGTATGCTGAAATAGGAGTTTTTCAGCTCCTTTGAGGCTCTTTGTTTTAGGTCATTATTTCTTCATGGTTCATGCCTGTAATCCCAGCATTTGAGAGGCTGAGACTAGAAGATCGCTGCAGATTCTAGGCCAGCCTGGATATCATCTGGCAGCTTTACTTTGATAGGAGAATCAATTGCCTCACAACATGAAAGGAGATTTAACAAATATTGGGTAAATCTTGATTTTTTTCTTTTCTATGCTAATGCTTTCTATTAGGAATCAATGGAATTGGGTTACCTAAATTTAACCTTGGCATCCTTCTATGCAAGATAATGAAATGTCAAATCTCTTAGACAGAAAGAATAGAGAAATTAGTATTGATTAAGAATTCACTCTTCCTTATTAGATTTGTCTATAGTTTATCATTTAAACTTGCTCAACAATATAATCAGCAGCTAGAAATCAACTTAATTTTTCAGATGAGATGAATTCAGAGAAATTGATTTACATACTCATAAAATGAATCAGATACATGTTTTTTTTGTTATAAAACAATGTTAAAGCATCATATAATATCTGGGAAGTGAATGTCTCATTTTAGCACCCTTATGTAGTAAATATATCATCACTGTGAAGTGACATTTTTCTTAAGGGCATGTAATGCACATACACATATAAATATACACAAACATACATGCATATATATATGCACATATGCACACACACACACACACACACACACACACACACACATATATATATATATATGAATGAATGAAGTACAGGTAAATACTTGTATCCAATATGTAATGATAAATGGTCAGTGCTATTTATCATTGGTACTTGGTACCTTGACTACAATACAGTTTCCCCACAAAAGTAGATGACATTCTCCACATCATCCACCATCCCTAAGGATAATCATCATAGAATAGAACATGAGGGGAGAATGCTTAAGACTTCCTTGTTTAGTCAGTGGCTGTTTGATGAGCCAGCCCAGGACCTTAGCTTGGCAGGACAGAAACCCAACCTACCCAGGCTGATGGTGGAAAGAGGTAGAAAAAAGGTGACCGATGTGTTGTAGGATGCTTTATTTAGAATCATCAGTTTGATAAGAAAATGCTTAGCTGTAGAAGCACAACATTATTATGTTGTTTGGTGTATAAGACTGTGTCCACACTAGGCTCTAAATGTTTAATTCTACTATTCCTCACTTTAAAAGTATACCAGACAAAATAATGACTTAGCAGAAATCATAGATTCTGAAGCACTATATCTTTTTGGCCTTTCCAAACTTATGCATTCATTTATTTATAATTTTGAAAAAAGTTTTTGCAGTTCTTCTGTGATTTTTAGATCCTCTGCAAAATTTCTATGAGTCATAGTGATAAAATACTTAAGAGAAATAAGGATCAATAACCTGAAAAATTACTAGGTGCAGGGACTGAATACACATGGGCCCTCTGAGTCTACAGAATCTTGACCTGAGAATTCAACCAGGTACAGATTAACAAACACTGTGTATGATATGACCGTGTTACTTCTGACTACATATGCGTTTACATGTTGTAGGGACAAAGAAGTAGTTCCTTCCCAGCTTACAACTGAAGCTCTCTAGCAATTTTCCTGGTCATGGATCTTCATCTCTTTTAGAATCTTATGTGAAGATGAGAAGACCAATCTTAAAACATGAAAGTTGAAGATTGATGTCTGAGCTGGGTGTTGGAGACAGTAGTTGGAGACAAAGATAAGTTTTGGTTTTGTATTGATACTCAAGTATTATTTTAAAGCAATGATTGAGGATATTATTTTATTATTCTACTGATTGAGTTCTTCATACTGAGGGATAACTATAACTCTTCATTTTCCAAAAAAAAAAACCCATTACAATGAGAGTTTTGTATGTAATAATATTTTATAATAGTGGTCAATAAACTGAAATACTGCTTAAGATGTCTCCCATAGGGGTGTGTGTGTGTGTGTGTGTGTGTGTGTGTGTGTGTGTGAGAGAGAGAGAGAGAGAGAGAGAGAGAGAGAGAGAGAGAGAGAGAATAATTTAGATAATTGTAAAGGATCTGGATCTTAGAAAATGTTTTAGAGACTGAAATGGAGTAGTGATGGGGACTAAAATCATACTTTGGAAAATGGGAAAGAAAAACGTCTCCTTCAGTTGTTACACATTTGGAGAGAAGTCATATATTCTTTGATTACAAGAATAGAAGGATTGCCACCACACTTCCATTTACGTCCAATCCACAGCTCACTGAGTCCAAAACACGATGTTCTTCATTGGTCATATTTATCACTGACTATAATTTGTTTTTACCTGAATTAAATTTTAAAACCAATCATCTCTATGTAAAATGATGTGTTATTGGGATCTACAAAGACCTCAATATAAATCCAGTTACACTGAACCTGATAGAAGAGAATGTGGGAAGTAGCCTTGAATATATTGACACAGAAGACAACCTCCTGAATAGAACATCAATAGTACAGACACTGAGATTGACAATTAATAAATGGGATCTCATGAAACTTAAAAAGCTCTGTAAGGCAAAGGACACTGCCAATAGGACAAAACAGCAGCCTACAGCATGGGAAAAAAATCTTTACCAACCCTACATCTAATAGAGGGCTGATCTCTAAATTATATAAAGAACTCAAGAAACTAGACATCAACAAATCAAATAATCCAATTTAAAAATGGGGTGCAAACCTAAACAGAGAATTCTCAAGAGAAGAATCTCAAATGGCAGAGAAACATTAAAAAATGTTTAACATTCTTACCCGTCAGGGAAATGCAAATCAAAATGACTCTGAGATTCCATCTTATACCTGTCAGAATGACTAAGATCAAAAATACAAATGACAGCACATGCTGGAGAGGACGTGGAGAAAGGGTAACACTCCTCCATTGCTGGTGGGAGTGCAAACTTGGACAGCAACTTTGGTGATTTCTCAGAAAACTGAGAATCAATCTACCTTAAGATCCAGTTATACCACTCTTGGACATATACCCAAAGGATGCTCAGACATATCACAATGACACTCAAATATGTTCATAGCATCAATATTTGTAATAGCCAGAACCTGGAAACAACCTAGATATCCCTCTACCAAAGAATGGATAAATAAAATTTGGTACATTTACACAACAGAGTATTGCTCAGCTGTTAAAACAATGACATTATGAAATTTGCAGGCAAATGGATGAAACTAGAAAAGACCATCCTGAGTGAGCTAAACCAGATTCAGAAAGACAAACATGGTATGTACTCATTCATAAGTGGATATTAGCTGTAAAGTAAAGGATAACCATGCTACCTCCCACCTGTACAGAAAGGCTAGGTAACAAGGAGGGCCCAAGGGGGGATGTATGGATCTCCCTGGGAAGGGAAAACAGAAGAGAACTTCTGGGTGGAGTGGGTGTGGATGGGGATGGGAACTTAGATTGGTTTGGAGATGGATACAAGGGGAGAGTACTAAAAGAGATGACTGAAAGGGAGGTCAGGTAGAAACCTGATGCAAGGAAATGTCCCACAAATCTGCAAGGATGACCTTAGCTACGACTCCTAGCAATAGTGGATACCTAAACTTAACTGGTCATCTCCTGTGATCAGACTGGTGACTACCCCAAATGTCATCAGAGAGCCTTTATCCAGTAACTGATGGAAACAGATGCAGAGACCCCACAGCCAAACATTAGGCTGAGCTCTGGAAATCCTATTGAAAAGAGGGAACAAGGATTGTAGGAGTCAGAAGGGTCAAGGACATTACAAGAAAACCCACAGAAACAACTAACCTGACTCATAGGAACTCACAGAGTCTGAACCAACAACCAGAGATCCTATATGGGACCAACCTAGGTATTCTACATATGTGTGACAGTTGTGTAGCTTGGTCTACTTGTGGAAGTCCTAACAATGGGAGCAGAGTCTGTCTCTAATGCTTTGGCTGGCTTGGGAAATCTATTCCTCATACTGGATTGCCTTGCCCAATCTTAATACAAGGGGGTGTGTTTAGTCTTACTACAACTTGATATACCATACTTTTTTGTGGATACCCATGGTAGGCCTATCCCTTTCAGAACAGAAACAGAGGAGTGGACTGTGGGGCTTAGAGAGGAGGGCATGGGAGGATGGAGGGGGAGGGGAAACTGAGATGTAAAATAAATAAATAAAATTTTAAAATGATGTGTTATTGGGATCTGGTAATAGGTAAATGCAAATTTGCAAATAGTTACAAATCAAGATTCAAGATATGTTTTAATGTTGTTACTTATTCTTTGAGATTTTCATACAGAATAATTTTATATTCTTTTCCATTCTTCAACTCCTCCCAGGCCCTTTTCCCATCCCAACCTACCCAACTTCATGCTCTTTCTCTTTCTTAAAAAATGAAAAGAAAACCAAAATGGAAGAAAAAAAGAAACACTAAAAAATGAAGTTTAATTTGTATTGTCCAACCACCCCTGAGTGTGTGGCCAGCCCTGTAGTATGGTTTATATACCTAGTGTCATTCCACTGAAGAAAACTGGCTTTCCCTCTTCCAACAACTATCATTCATAACTAATGGAGGACTTTGTCCCCATTTCCCTTCCTCCACACTGGGATTTTGTCTGGCTTGAGCTTGTGCAGGTGTTGTGCAGGCTGTCACAGTCTCTGAGTTCATATCTGCCCTGTTGTGTCTGGAAGATGTTGTTTACTTAAAGTGGTCTGCCATGTCTAACTCCAACAATCTTTTCATCCTCTCTTTTTCATAGATACATGAGTTTTGAGAGGAAGAGTGTGACAAAGACATCTGATTAAGGGTTGAGGACTCCAAAGTCTCTCACTCTGTGAATATCATTCAGGCCTCTTTTATTAATTGCAATCTACTCAAAGTATAAAAGTTTCTTTAATGATAACTGAGTGATGCATTGATCTGTGGGAACAGCAATATGTCACTGGGAGTGATTTTATTGCTATGTAAATTTAGTAGAATAATAATGGTAGTTTTTCCTGGGGCCCATGGCCTATCTAGTTTCAAGTTCTTGGCCTCCTTAATAGTATCATGTATGGGTTGGATCTCATGGAGTAGGCCCTAACTCCAGTAAACAAAATCATGTTAGTTATTTCCCCAACATTCATGACACTGTTGACCAATGGGCATATCTTACAAGTAGGTCACTATTATAGCTTGCAGGATTTGAAACTGGATGAGACAGATGATGGATTTTTCCCTCTGGTAGTGTGCGCAACACATTCTGGTGCTATGAACACTTGCCAGTAGGCATGAAACTTCCAGTTGAGTACCAGCTAGATTTCTCTATGTTCTATGCCATAAATATGTGCTGTCTTCAGTAATAGGATTTTACCATCAAGTTGTGGAGAGTAACCAATAGCATTGGTGATGGCCTATAGTGCTTTTTTTTTAGGAGGGTGAGGGGAGGCTGTCTATTGGACCCTGTTAGACAATGATTCAAATGATATAAACCATTTCTGGTACTGGGATTTTTTTTATTTGGTGGCATATGATATCTAGTTGGGGTATTGTCTCTCCCATTATATAGTAACTCCATTATACATGCTCCATTATATATACTTCTATTATAGTAAGTTTCAAAATAGCCTTTCAAAAGGCCTTTAGCATTAGTTATCCCTCTCCACAATTTTTTCTTTACTGTGCTTTCCCACCTTCACTCCTTTTAATACTCCTGTTTTAATTTCACTTTTATTGTCTTACAAAACTATATACTATTTCCCTTTTTGAAAGAGTTCCTTTTCCCTACCCTGGTCCCTTAGTAGCTATCTAATCTCTGTGAGTATTCGAAATGAAACTCTCAAATCTAAAGCCTAAAGCTAACATTCAGGTATTAGAGAAAATGTGCAGTGTTTGTCTTTCTGGGTCTCAGTTACCTCACACAGGGATGACTCTTTCCAGTTTCATCCATTTACCTGAAAAATTCAAAATTTAATTTTTTAATAGCTGAAAGTTTATAAAATTATACACAAAAAGCAGTATCTTTTCTACACAAATGACGAACATACTGAGAAAGAAATCAGGGAAACAATATCTTTCACAATAGCCTCAAAAAATGTCTTGGAATAACTCTAATCAAGCAGGTAAAAGACTTGTGTGAAAAAAACTTAAAGACTTTGAAAAAAATTGATAGAGATATCAGAAGATGGAAAGACCTCCCATATTCATGGATTGGTAAGACTGATATTGGGAAAATGGCCATTCTACCAAAAGCAATCTACAGATTCAATCCAATCCCTGTCAAAATTCCAATACAATTTTTCATAGAAATTGAGAAGAAATCATTATCACAAATCATTATGGAAACATAAAGCACCTAATATAGCTGTAAGTTTTCCTGTATCCCTCCCAGTCCTGCAGCTGCTCAGACCCAAATAAATATACAGAGGCTTATATTAATTACAAACTATATGGCCATGGCCTATGACTCAAGCTTCTTGCTAGCTAGCTCTTATAACTAAACTCAGCCCATTTCTTTTAATCTATATGTTGCCATGTGTTCTTTGCTTTAACCTGTGTGTCATTACATGCTCCTCTCTGGATAGCAGGCTGGCTTCAGATCCAGTGAGCTCAGTCAGTAGAGCATGAGGCATTTAATCTCAGATGGGTGCCAATTATAGTCAAATTGCTAAACTGTCTTATTAATAAAAAACCTGGAGCCAGATATTGGGGTTAAAATTGAGAGATCAGAAAAGCAGAAAGAAGTCAGTCATGTCCTCACCACTTGGAGATCCTCAGCCAAAGAGAGACTTACTTCCTGTATACCTACACCTATATGTCTTTCTCTTCTGCTATCTCATTTCCCTTCTCCACCCAGCTACATCACTTCCTCTTTCTGCCTAGTTCTGTTACTTCCTGTCTGCTTAACAGACCTCCACACCTTTATGGTTAGTTCTGTGATTAAACATGTACCACCAGGCCTGGCTCTGTTCCCAGTATGGCCTTGAACTCACAGAGGTCCATGCCTTCTGAATGATAGGATTAAAGGCATGTGCTACCATTGCCTGGTCTCTTTGTTTACTATAGTGGCTGCCTTTTTCCTCTGATCCTCAGATAAACTTTATTGGGGTACACAGATAAAATATCACCACAACCTAAGGCAGTTCAAACAATCTTGAACAATAAAAGAACCATTAGCAATATCATCATCCTAGGTTTCAAGTTGTTCTATAGACCTATAATCATAAAATCTATATCTATTAGCATAAAAACTGACATGTTGATCAATAGAATAAAATTGAAGACCTGAACATAACTCTACACACCTACAAACATCAGATTTTTCATGAAGAAGCAAAAAAAAAAAAAAAACACACGGGATAAAAGATAACACTTTCACCAAGTGGTGCGGGTTAAATATAGTAATTGTGTGTAGAAGGATGAAAGTAGATCTTTATATATCATCCAAAAAAAAAACCTCATCTCCAAATGGATAAAAATCCTCAGTATAAAACTTGATCATCTGAGTCTCATTGGAAAGAAAATAAGGAATACAGTTGAACTCATTTGTACAGGAATGGACTTTATGAATAGGCCCCTGATAACTCAGGCACTAAGACCATCAATTAATATAAATGGATGCCAGGAAACTAAAAGCTTCCATACAGCAAGGGACATCATCATTGGAACAAAAAGACAGCCTTCAGAATGGGGGAAAAACCTTTATTAATTATGCATCTGACAGAATGCTAGTATCTGGAATATACAAAGAACTAGAAAAACTGAAGATCAAGGAAACAAGGAACCCAATTTTAAAATGGAGTATACACCTAAAGAGAGTTCTCAAAGATGAAACTCAAATTGCTGAAAAATATATGTTTAATGTGTAACATCTTTAGCCATCAGGAACACACAAATTAAAACTACTTTGGGATTTTTATCTATTATTCTAGCCAGAATGTCTAAGATTAATAAAACAAATGCCAACAGATGCTGTCAGATAAGCAGGAAAAAGGGAACACTTATTCATAACTGATGGGAGTGCACACTGACCCAACCACTATGGAAATCAGTGTGGGGATTCCTCAAAAAGATGAAGTAGGTCTACCAGATGATCCACCTTTACCACTCTTGGTCATAGACCCAAAAGACTACGTTTTGCTACAGGGATATTTGCTTTTCATGTTTGTTATTGCTCTATTCACAACATTCAGAAATTGCAAATATACTCATCAACTGATGGATGGATAATGAAGATACGGTCCATTTACATGATGGATTATTTTATATTTAATTTAAGGCTAGATGATAATTTCTCTTAAGATGGTAGGCATAGGCAATTCTAACTGCTAAACAGCTGAGAGCCTATTCCAAGAGAAAGATTTGTTCTGGGCTTTCAAGTTTCTCCTCTACTATAGGAATGTATGAGCTCTAGTATGTCTCAGGGGAGCTCAAGCTGGGTTTCCACATTATTTATTTAAATGAAAGTTGGACAACTGAGTATTGAGAATTTTCCACTCATTGGTAATCTTTAAGATATGAATTCTTAGTGAATGTATCAAATAACATCATACAAATACAGACTCATAGTATCCTTTTGTAATTCAATATTTAAAACCTTAACCAAGATTTCAGAAGTTGAAACAATACAAGTGGGAATTTAGCAATAACAATAGCTTTTTGGAAATATAATATTGTCTATTTCTATACCTCCACAAATGTGCTTAATCTGTAAAAAAAATATGAAAAATATTTTGTCTGTTGTTTGATAATGACATTTTAAATGTTAAGTACTTTTTTCAAGTGATAGAATAAATAGATGTGCTGGATTAATGATAAATTATCTTAATGGGGATGGTGTTCTTTCCTTAGATAATATATAATAAAAAAACATTCATCCCCCAAAATCAAACTAATCTTAAATTTTCTGGAATTCAAATTTTCTAATTAGCTATTGACTTTCGTAGAGATGGTAATGTATCATCCTGTTACCTATGATTTTATCTTCCATTGTGAGCAGTAAGTTGGGAATAAAATCAAGCTGAGTCTGAGATCACTTCTGTTGTCAATGAAAAAGAAAATACAAATCCTGTTTCTGAGGAAAGTATATTCACTGACAATTCAGATGAGTGCTCAGGCCTGATAAGAGGTCCCCTTCAGGCTTCTAATTAAAATGTGACTTCAACAAAGCATTGACAGAAATCACCTCTGGTTTCTAGATAAATACACAAATCCAATGTCATTGAAACCTGATAACACAGATTTCTATAGAAGGATTTAAATAGTCACTCCTAGCTAGTTTATTCAGAAACAGGACAATTCCAGTGCAACTTCCTGTCTTTGACAACTGATTTTTTTTTTTTTTAATGGCTATTTGGGTGTCATTGGTAGGAAACAGGATTGTTTTCATTTTCCTAGGCTTTTAAAATGCCTTTGCTCCCTGTAGCTACAAAAATGGAAAACAGTTAGATAATATTATCACTGGTAAGAGGTCTTCACTCTTAGTTATTGTAGTAGAGATCTCACTTAAGGCTTTTTGTGTGTTTATAGCAAAATTATATTTTCAACCATCTTATGCATTGGGCAATCCTTGCTCAGTATGATACATGAAGTGGGAAGAAGGAATAAAGGATTTCCCTGTTACATCCTTGCTTAGGATGAGGATTCTTAAACTCATAGCAAATCAGAACTCTAAGGTCTGTGTGCTAGTCTGTCTCCTAGTATGACTTAAACATTTGCTTGGGAGTCTACTTCATTCATCAGTGAAGGAAGGTGGAAGGTGATCATTAGCCATGGAAGCATGGGACAAGGATGCTATTTTGAGAAGATAGTACCAAAGGCCTTGGGACTTTGCACTGATACTACAGATTGGGTTCCCCATGCACTCTGGAATAGATGCTACCACATAGAAGATTTACTATGGAGAGCTACAGGTAAGGCCAAGATAAGGTGAGGGCATGGATTGTCTATGGGGAGAAATCTTAAGCTCATCCTCATGTTTCAGGTGAAGTTCTCAAGCTGGGATGCTAGTCCACAAGACAGCAAGCACAATCCTCATCCTTTTATGATTAGTCAATAGATTCAGGCTCCCCTAATGGGAAGGATATCTAACCCAAGATGAGGTGAAGTGCTGTCTTTTTTTTTCTTTTTAAAAAGTTTATAAATGTATTTAACTAAAAATATAATTTTGTCATTTTCTTCTTTCGTTTGCTCCTTCCAGGTAACCCACATCTCTGCTCCCTCTCAAAATCATGGCCTCTTTTTTCTTAGTTATTATTGTTATACACACACACACACACACACACACACAACACACACACACACATACACACACACACACACACATACACACACACACACACACACACACACACACACACACACACACACACATACACACACACATACACACAAATATAGCCGGCTTAGTCCATTTAATGTTACTTGTATGCCTATGATTTCAGGACTGATCACTAATTGATGGTTCATTCCAGGGGACTATTTTTCCCACTCTCAGCATTCCTTAGTTGCCCATAGTTCTTGGTCTAGGGTTGAGGCTCTGTAAGATTTCCCCTTCCAGCTTAGTAGGTCTATTTGTGTCATTCTTGTTCAGGTCTTATTTAGGCAGCCATATTGTTGAAGCATCATGGCTGAAGCTTCTCTATTATTCCTACGGAAGACACAATCTTGCAGCAGCTTTTCTGGTTCACTGGTTCTTACAATCTTTCCTCCTCCTTTTCTGCAATGTACTCTAAGCCTTAGATAAAGGGGATATGTTATAAATATATATATATACATATGTGTATGTATATATATGTATGTATATATTTGGGCAGGGCAACCAATGATCACTAGTTTTCTGTATTTTGACTATTTGTGACTTTCTATAATGGTCTCCTGTTGCAAAGAGAAGTTTCTTTGATGAAAGATGAGGACTACAGTTATCTGTGGCTATAAATATGACTATTTAGAATTCAGTTATGAATTATGCTGGTTTAGTGATGTGGCAGTAGTACATTCTTCTCTAAGGTTCAGCACCTCACTCTACCTGGGTGGTTGGCTAGGTTTCCAGTACCAGGCATGATTAGGAGACATGAAGGTCACTTAGAGGGCTGTTGGTTGTCATTAAGATCTGAGAGCCACTATTGTACCTTTAGGGTTATAGCGTCAAATGGATCATAGACATTGCAATGAGATGGGACTGTTGGTTGCTTCCCTTCCTGGAAAGCTTGCATGTATCACTACCTAGTACCATGGAAGCTAGATGTGGAGCTGCCTTTGGTTGGAGAAAACTCTGAATATGTCTGATAGTTGGGAACTGTCAATGTCAACACACCCTAGAACTTTACATCCTCCAGTGGTGAAGGTCTGGGTTGAACACACTAGTGTTGCTTTGTCCTGGTTATGATAGGTATCCCAAGCTTCAAGATGGGACCAGTGGGTGAGGAAGCTTTGACTTATTATTATTATTATTTATTATTTATTTTTTTAATTATATTTGTGTTTTAATTTTACACATCAGCCATGAGTTCCCCTGTTCTTCCCCTTCCCTCCCCCACCCCCACTTTCCCCCATCCCCTCCCCTCCATTCCCATCTCCTCCAGGGCCAAGACTCCCCTGGGGATTCATTTACACCTGATGGATTCAGTACAGGCAGGTCCAGTCCCCTCTTTCCAGGCTGAGCAAAGTGTCCCTGTGTAAGCCAAAGGTTCCAAACAGCCAGCTCATGCACTAAGGACAGGTCCCGGTCCCACAGCCTGGATGCCTCCCAAACAGTTCAAGCTATTCAGTTGTCTCACTTATCCAGAGGGCCTGATCCAGCTGGGGGCTCCACAGCCCTTGGTTCATAATTCATGTGCTTCCATTCGTTTGGCTATTTGTCCCTGTGCTTTTCCAATCTTGTTCTCAACAATTCATGCTCTTACAGTCCCTCTTCTTTCTCGACAATTGGACTCCTGGAGCTCCACCTGGGGCCTGGCTGAGGATCTCTGCATCCACTTCCATCAGTTATTGGATGAGAGTTCCAGCACGATTGGTAGGGTGTTTGGCCATCTGATCACCAGACTAGGTCAGATCAGGCTTTCTCTCAACCATTGCCAGCAGTCTACAGAGGATATATCATTGTGGATTTCTGGGGACTTCTCCAGCACTCTGCCTATTCCTGTTCTCATGTGGTCATCATTTATTATGGTCTGTTATTCCTTGTTCTCCCTTTCTGTTCTTGATCCAGCTGGGATCTCCTGCTCCCCTAAGCTTTCTTTCCCTCAAACCTTGCCCTTCATTACTCCCACTGTTGTCCAGGTTGTTCATGTAGATCTTATCCATTTCTCTGTCATTGGGCTATTCCTGTGTCTTTCCTAGGGTCTAGGTAGCCTCCCTGGAGTTGTGTAGCAGTCTAATCATCTTTGTTTTACATCTAGTATCCTCCTATGAGTGAGTACATATCGTGTTTGTCCTTCTGAGTCTGGGTTACCTCACTCAGGATGATTTTTTCTAGATCCATCCATTTGCCTGCAAACCTCATGATGTCATTGTTTTTCTCTGCTGAGTAGTACTCCATTGTGTATATGTACCATATTTTCTTTATCCATTCTTTGGTTGAAGGGCATCTAGGTTGTTTCCAGGTTCTGGCTATTACAAACAAAGCTGATACGAACATAGCTGAGCAAATGCCCTTGTGGTATGATTGAGCATTCCTTGGGTATATGCCCAAGAGTGCTACAGCTGGGTCTTGGGGGAGATGGATTCCCAATTTTCTAAGGAAGCGCCATATTGATTTAGAAAGTGGATGTACAAGCTTGCATTCCCACCAGCAGTGGAGGAGAGTTCCCCTTGCTCCACATCCTCTCCAGCATAAGCTGTCTTCTGTGTTTTTGATCTTAGCCATTCTGACAGGTGTAAGGTGGTATCTCAGAGTCATTTTGATTTGCATTTTCCTGGATAATTAGGGATGTTGAGCAATTCCTTAAATGTCTTTCAGCCATTTTGGGCATTTTGATGTCTAATTTCTTGAGTTCTTTATATATTCTGGATATCAGCCCTCTGTCAGATGTGGGGTTTGTGAAGTTTTTTAACTGGGAAAATTTACAAGAAAAATTTTGAAGAAACTGATACAGATAAGTTACTTTTATTCTTAGTAATTTTCAGATACATAATTCATTTATTTTTCCAAGCACTTTAAAATATGTATTTCAGCTACATCCAATATATTCACATTAGCATGTCATCTTATCATCACCTGTACTTTCAGAACTCTTTATCATACCACATTAAGACTCTATCTATTGGGTTGGAGATTTAGCTCAGTGGAGGAGTGCTTGCCCAGCAAGCACGAGGCCTTGGGTTTGGTCCTCAGCTCTGAAAAAAAAAATCTGTGAAGACTCTGTCTATTAAATAACTATCCATTCTCTCATTTTTTTTTTCTGAGACAGGGTTTCTCTGTACCCTTGGAGCCTGTCCTAGACTAGTTCTGTAGACTAGGCTGGCCTCAAACTCACAGAGATCCACCTGCCTCTGCCTCCCAAGTGCTGGGATTACAGGCATGCACCACCACTGCACAGCCTCTCTACTTCTTTTTGCACTTGGTCTTTATCTATCCTCTATCTTTATAAGGTTTAACATCTTTAGCAACTCACTTGTGGGATCATATGTTTGTCCTTTTGCATCTGGTTTATTTCACTTAGCATGAAGTTTTCAAAATTTATTCATATGGTAATATGTTAAGAATACTATTTTTTTATTAACTGTAATCACTCTGCTGTACAGTAGATCTTCTGAACACATTCCTCCTATGTGGAATTGAAACTTTACATTGTTTAACCAGTATCCATCCACTCTTTATCCTTGGCTTAGTCTCTTGTGCACTTGTTCTGAACCTGTGGGTCGTGACCCCATGAATTATCCTTTCAAAGGAGTAGCCTAAAACCATAGGAAAACACAAATATTTACATTATGATTCATAGAACTAGCAAAGTTAGAGTCATGAAGTAGCAACAAAAATAATTTTATGCCTGTGAGTCATCATACATAAGGAATGTATTAAAGGGTCACAGCATTAGGAAGGTTGAGAACCACTTCTTTAGTCTCTGGTAACCACTATTTTAATCTCTGTTTCTATGCTTAAGGTTTTAAATTTTTCTTATTTATTCATTTATTTGGCCTTTATTAAAAGTAGAATTCTTCTAACATAATATACCCTGATTATGGTTTCCACTCTTTGGTCAACAATTCAATTGGATATAACCCAGTTCTGGTACTAGAAGCTTCATTTGGTGACAAGAGATGGTCAGTTGGAGCTCTGTCTCCTCTATTATTCGTCAATTTCATTTAGCTCTCCATATATGTATATATTTTAGGAAGCTTCTACTGTGTTAGGTCTGTACTCTCCCTCAAATGGCCCTTAATTTTAGCTGTCTCTCTGGTATTCCTGTCATCAACCCCACTCGCCTCCTTTCTTCACTTGATCCTTCCATTCCAGTCCCCTTATCCATCCATATTTATCTATTTATTCTATTTACCATATTATTATCATATTATTCTATTTACCTTTTCTATGGAGATCTATCTGCCCCGCCCCTACCTTCAGTCCCTTATTTTATAACTACAGATTGTAGCTTGCTTATCATTGACTTAACAGCTGATATCCACATATAAGTTAATACATACAATATTTGTCTTTCTTGATCTGGGTTAACTCATTCATGATGAATTTTTTTCTAGTTCCATCCATTTACCTGTGAATTTTATGATTTCATTTTTTTAATGGCTGAGTTATGCTCTATTGTGCAAACATACAACATTTTCTCTATCAGTTCTTCTGTTAAAGGACATCTAGGGTGTTTCTAATTTCTGACTACTATGAATAGGGTGTCAGTGAACAGAAATGAGCAAGTGTCTCTGAGGTAGAATGAAGTGTCCTTTGGATATATGCCCAGAAGTGATATAGCTGGATCTCGGGGTAGATCAATTCCCATCTTGCTGGGGAACTGCCACACTGATTTCCAAAGTGACTGTACAAGTTTGCGCTCCCACCAGCAGTGGATGAGTATTTCCCCTGCCTCACCTTCTTGTCAGCATGAGCTGTCACTTGTTTTATTGATCTTAGCCATTCTGACAGATGTAAGATGAAATCTCAAAATAGTTTTGATTTGCATTTCCCTGATTACTAAGGATGTTGAATGTGTTTCTAAAAGTGTTTCTCAGACGTTTGAATTTTCTCTCCTGAGAATTTTCTGTTTAGATCTGAATCTCATCTTTAATTGAGTTATTTGTTTTATTGATATCTAGTTTTTTGAGTTCTTTATATATTTTTGATATCAGCCCTCTATCAAATGTGTTGTTGGTAAAAATCTTTTCCTGTTCTGTAGGCTGCCATTTTGTCCCATTGATAGTGTCCTTTGCTTTATAGAAGCTTTCCAGTTTCACAATATTCCATCTATTAATTGTTGGTCTTAGTGTCTGTCCTAATGGTGTCCTGTTCAGAAAGTCTTTTCTCTTGCCAATGAGTTTAAGGCTATTCCCTACTTTCTCTTATATCAGGTTCAGTGTATTTGGTTTTATATTGAGAGCTTTGATCTATTAGGAGTTGAGTTCTGTGTGGTGTGATAAGTGTGGATTTATTCAGATTCTTTTTCTCTTCTACATACAGCTTTCCAGTATGAGTAGAACCATTTTTTTGAAGATTTGGTCTTTTTTTTCTACTGTGTATTTCTGGCTTCTTTATTAAAAACAAACAAACAAACAAACAACAATAACAACAAAAACAGGTTCCATAGGTATGTAGATTTATATCTGGGACTTCAATTTAATTCCATTGATCAATATGTCTACTTTTGTGTCAGTACCATGCTTTTTTATTACTATAGTTCAGTAGTATAATTTGAGGTCAGGAATAATGATACTTCTAGTAGTTCTTTTATAATTGAGGATTGTTTCAGCAATCCTGGTTACTCTGTGGTGGTGGTTGTGGTGGTGTGTGTGCATGCATGCGCGTGCGCGTGCGCGTGTGTGTGTGTGTGTGTGTGTGTGTGTATGTATGTGTGTATGTGTGTGTGTGTGTGTTTCCATATGAAGCTGAGAATTGTCCTTTCAAGATTTGTGAAAAATTGTCTTGGATTTTGATGGGATTACATTAAATTTGGAGACTGCTTTTAGTAGCATGGCCATTTTTACTATATTAATCCTATTGATCTATGAATATGGGAAATCTTTCTATCTTCTGAAATCTTCAATTTCTCTTTTCAAGTTCTTAAGGTTTTCATTATACAAGTCTTTGACTTGCTTGGTTACTTCACACTATTATATATTATTTGATGTTATTGAGGAAGGTATTATTTTCCCAATTTCTTTCTCACACTGGTTGTCATTTGTATATAGGAGAGCTATTGATTTTAGTGTGTTAATTTTGTATTTGGCTACTTTGTTGAAAGTACTTTTCAGCTGTAGGAGTTTCACTGTGGAATTCTAGGGGTCACATATGTATACCATCATATCATCTACAAATAATGGTTTTTTAGCTCCTTCCTTTCCAATTTGTATCCCTTAGAACTCCTTCTGTTGTCGTATTGCTTTAGCTAAAACATCAAGTCCTATATTGAATAGGTCTGGAGAGAATGTACAGCCTTGTCCTGTTGCTGATATTAGTGGAATTATTCTGTGTTTCTCTCCATGTAAGTTGATATTGGCTTGCTGTAAGCTGCCTTTATCAAGTTTAGGTGTCTCTTGTATATCTTCATTAGGGCTTATATCATGAAGGGGTGTTGGATTATGTCAAAGGCCTTTTCTACATTGAATAAGATGACCATGTGGTTTTTTTTCTTTTAGTTTGTTCATATGGTGGATTACATTTATCAATTTATGTATGTTGAATCATCCCTGAATCTCTGGGGTAAAGCCTACTTGTAAATGGCAGATGAACTTTATCATGTGTTCTTGAATTCAGTTTGTGACTCTTGTGTTGACTATTTTTGTATCTGTGTTCAGAAGGGAAAGTGGTTTGTAATTTTCTTTCTTTGTTGTGTCTTTATGTGGTTTGGGTATCAGGATAATTGTGGCCTCATAGAATGAATTTGGCAATGCTCCTTTTGTTTCTATTTTGTGGAATAATTTGAAGAGTTTTGGCATTAACTCTTGGGTAGTCTGGTAGAATTTTGTGTTAAAACCATCTGGTCCTGGTCTTTTTTGTTGTTGTTGGGAGACTTTTAATGGCTACTTCTATTTTCTTGGGAGTTGTAGGTCTATTTAAACTGTTTATCTGATCTTGATTTATCTTTGGTAAGTGATATCTATTGAGAAAATTGTCCATTTTCTTTGGATTTTCCAATTTGTTGGAGTACAGGTTTTTAAAGTATGTCCTTATGATTCTCTGGATTCCTTTGGTGTTCATTATTATGTCCCCATTTTCATTTCTAATTTTGTTAAATTGAATTTTTTCTCTATCTTTTAGTTAATTTGGATAAGGATTTGTCAATCTTAATAATTTTCTCAAGAAAGCTACTCTTTGTTTCAATGATTCTTTGTTTTATTTTATGATTTTTTGTTTCTATTTTATTGATTTTAGAACTGAATTTTATTGTTTCTTCCTATCTACTCCTTTTGGGTTGATTTCTTTTTTTTTTTTTTTGTTCTAGAGATTTCAGATGTGCTGTTAAGTTAATGATATGAGATCTCTCCAGTTATTTTTCTGTAGCACTTAGTGCTATATGAACCTGCCTCTTAGGACCACCTTCCTTGTGTCTGATAGATAAATTTGGGTATTTTGTGGATTCATTTTCATTCAATTCTAGAAAATCTTCAATTTCCAAACAGCTAGCTCATGCACTAAGGACAGGTCCTGGTCCCACAAATTGGGTGCCTCCCAAACAGATCAAGCTATTCAATTGTCTCACTTATCCAGAGAGCCTGATCCAGCTGGGGGCTCCACAGCCTTTGGTTCATAATTCATGTGCTTCCATTTGATTGGCTATTTGTCCCTGTGCTTTTTGCAATCTTGGATTCAACAATTCATGCTCTTGCAGTCCCTCCTCTTTCTCGACAGTTGAACACCTGGAGCTCCATCTGGGGCCTGGCTGAGGATCTCTGCATCCACTTCCATCAGTTATTGGATGAGAGTTCCAAGACGACTGTTAGGGTGTTTGGTCATCTGATCACCAGACTAGGTCAGATCAGGCTTTCTCTCAACCATTGCCGGCAGTCTACAGAGGATGTATCATTGTGGATTTCTGGGGACCTCTCGAGCACTCTGCCTATTCCTGTTCTCATGTGGTCTTCATTTATCATGGTCCATTATTCCTCATTCTCCCTTTCTGTCCTTGATCCAGCTGGGATCTCCTGCTCCCTTAAGCTTTCTTTCCCTCAAATATTACATCTTAAATTAATCCATTTATATAAATCTATACTTTGCCACATGGCTTGCGGCTTACCAGTATCTTTACATCTTGCTTCTCATGGCAGTGGCTGGCAGCATTTCCTGACTTGCTCTTCCTGTTCCCAGAATTCTCTTTTCTGTTTGTCCTGCCTGTACTTCCTGCCTGGCTACTGGCCAATCAGCATTTTATTTATTAACCGATCAGAGCAACACATTCACAGAATACAGAGTGATATCCACAGCACTTCCTCTTTTCTTTTTTTTAAAAAGAAGTTTTTAACTTTAATATAGTTAAATTACATATAACAAAACAATTATCAAGCAAGAATTATAGTTATAATATTTAATCTATTTGTATTTGGCAAAATTAAAGAAGATATCCTATCATATATTTGTGCGTCTAAAGGTTTCATATCTAACTTATCTCTTATCACAACTAAGGAAATTATAACTATCTAGTCTTCAACTACATCAAAGAACTCAGAAGGATATGATATTACCTAAGTAAACAGGAAATGCATTATAAGCCACTTACAAAAATCTAGAATGACAGAGACAGCTAGCTGCTTGTATAGTCATCCAAAGTTCCTCTGTAAAGTTGGGGCATCTGTATTTAGCCCACAGGTCTAGATTCTATCAGTCACTTTCCTCTGTGTCCTATAGAATGTCTGGCAGTTTCCTCTGTGAAGCAGGAACCTGAAGGACCATTTTGCCAAGCAAAGTTCAGTGATAAGCTTCCTATGGGTCCTGCATGTCCAGTCGATATATCATTTTGTCAAGCAGTCTAGGCAAGAACAGTTTCTTGCCCAAATGACTATTTTTGTAAAGGAGAATATAAATTCTTTAATGAGTGTCTTTGATGCCCACCTTTTTCTTTGAAGTAAACCAGAGCTGCCAGGAGCAGGCATGTCTCACTGTCCAGAAAGTCTAAATTTTTAAAACATTTTAAATGCCATATTACGTAGGTCTTTGAAGTGTTTGAAGATTACCTACCTAATTAAATTATATCTATGTATACCAAAATCTTAACATGACTATAAGTTTGACTATCATAAAAGACTAATTACTAATCTGTATTTTTAAATTATCTATTACAATTTAACTGAGTTACACAAACATAATACCTCAAATGAGAGTAGAAATATATATATAGTATAACAAAATTAAGTTTAAACTTGTATTAATAAACTAAAATCCATAGCAAAGTAAAATATTTCTAAACAACTTGTGGCTCTCTAAAAGTAGGTTCATTAATCTACCCTTTCATCCTATTATATCTATACTATCCCATTTTCTTCTTTAGAAAGAGATTGCATTTATCATCAACCTGTTTTAAATAAAAATATTGGTTTTCCTCTGTCCCACACCAGAGGGCTCTTCTGATATGATATTGGATACTTGTGGCTTTTTCCTTTGATGAATATGTAGTGTCCTTCCCCATCCTGATTAAGTTTTGTTTAAAGTCTGTTTTGTCAGATATTAAAATCCTATAATAGCTTGCTTCTTAGGTCCATTGGCTTGGAATATCTTTTTCCATCCTTACCCTGAGGTAATGTCCATCCTTGATGTTAAGGTGTGTTTCTTGGATGCAGCAAAAGGAAAGGTCAAGTTTTTATATGCATTCTGTTAGTTTGTGTCTTTTTATTGGGAAATTCAGAACACTGATGTTTAGAGAGATCAATGAGCCATGCTGGATGGTTTCTGTTATTTTGTGTGGTGGTGTGGGTTTTCCTCCTCTTTTGATTTTCTGGTCTGAGATTGTTTATTCTTTGTGTTTCCTTGGGTATCATTTACCTCATCAGTTTGAAGTTTTCCTTTTAGTGCCTGCTCTGGAGCTGGATTTGCAGATAAATAGTGCTTATATTTGGTTTTATTGTGGAATTATTTTCTTCATTTATTGTGATTCAAAAATTCCTGGTATAGTAGTCTGGGCTGGCACTTGTGGTCTCTTTTGAGTTTATAGAATATCTATCCAGGCCCTTATGTCTTTTAGAGTCTTCACTGAAAAGAAGTTGTTATTTAGATAGGTCTGCCTGTATACGTTACTTGTTTTTTTTTTTTTCCTTGCAGCTTTTATGCTTAGTGGTTTAATGATTGTGTGGTGAGGGGACTATCTTCTGTGGTCCAGTCTATTTTCTGTTTTGTATCCTTTTTGTACCTTGATAGGCTTCTTCTCCTTCAATTTGGGGAAATTTTATTCTTTAATTTTCTTGAAAATATTTTCTGTGTCTGTCACCTGGTTTTCTTCTTCTTTCTCTAGTCCTGTTATTCTTATATTTGGTTCTGTCAAGGTGTCCCAGATTTCTGAATACTTTATGCTAGGATTTTTTTTTTAATTTAACACTTTTTAAAAAATGAGATATTCATTTCTTCTATTGTGTCTTCAATGTCTTTGATTCTTTCTTCCATCTCTTCTAACCTGTTGGAGAGGCTTGTCTCTGTGGTTCCTGTTTGAGTTCCTAAACTTTTCATTTTCAGATTTCCCTCCAATATTTTTTATTGATTCAGTTTCCACTTTCATGTCTCAATCTTTTTGATTTATTTTCTTCTACTGTTTGTGTTTTCTTGGATTAATTTCTTTAAGAGATTTATTAATGTCCTCTTTAAGTTTTTTTATCATATTCATAAAGGCTCTTTTACGGTCATTGTCTTCTTATTCAGCTATGTTGCAATTCTCACAGTCTATTGTGGTAAGTTTCTGGGCTCTAGTGGGAATATATTTTCCTGAATGTTATTGATTGTGTTTTTACACTTGTGTCTATGCGTCTGGGTTTGAGATGATTGTAACTCTAGGATTGAATATCTGGCCCTTGTTGCTGTTGCTGTTGTTGGGTGAGTATTTAGTTCCTTGGTTTTTGTTGCCCTCTCTGGTTCTTAGGAGGGTATGATGACTGTTGTTTTTGATAGGGAATTCTTCTGGGACCATGGGAGGTAAAATAGTTTTTAGGTATTGGAAAATGATACTTAGGAGTGAGGATGGGTTGGGGCAAGGAGCTGAATGGGTCCTTAGAAGGGAGGAGAGTAGGGTGTTCTACCAGGATTTGCTTAGTTCCTTGGGAATGGGGGCAGAGAATGATGAGAGGCTACTATAGGTAGTCTGCTACAGAACTGCAGATGAGATTAGGGAATTGGAGTTGGAGGAGAGGAGGGGAGTGAAAATCTGAAGCTAGTCTACCTGTTTTGCTGGCCTACTTGCTTCTCTGGCAGGCTTGGCTGGTGGGTTCCCAGGGAATGCTTGCTGGACTCAGCAGCTGTAATAATAGGGTGAGTGTGGAGGAAGGTTGGAGTTAGAGATCTGTATGATCTGTTGGAAATGGGGCCAGAGAGGAGGAGGAGGCCACAGCAGGTGATCTGCTTCAAAGTTGGAGGTGATACTGGGGCCTTGGGTTTAGAGGTGAGAAGAGAGAGGTGAAGACCAGCAGTTAGCTTACCTGTTTCTCTGGCCAGTTCAAAATTTTCATTGAGAAAGTGGGATCACACAGTGTTTCTTTCTGTAGAAATATTCATTGTTATTTATTTTGACATTTGCATCTGTGGAATGCTTCTTGGTATCTATTATTAGAAAAATAATTTATGCTACTTATAATTTAATATGATTGCTATAATTCTCTTTAATATTCTCTGCATGTACACCATCACAAAATTGAGTGTTAAAATACATTAAATTGTATAATTATTGTAGAGCTATTAATCTGTTGAGTCAACAAATATCTGTTGAGTACTCAAGATTGTGTGCAAGGTGTTTTGTATACTTTATTTATGCAAAGACAAAATATTACAGGATGAAATGAGCATCAAAAGTCAGAGTAATCATCCATGAGGAGACAAGATAATAATCCCAGAAAGAAAAGAATTTTAAGGAGAAACAATTTCCCTTTCAAAAGTGATAAAGAAAATGTGTATCTAAACAGCAAGAAATCTAATAGAAGATGATAGGATAAGAGATTTTAAGTAAACTGGAGATGGTGGCATCAGAGGAACAAATTATGAATTAATAGCAGCAAAATGCTCCTCAATAACCAAGGTGTCCATAAAGACATTAAAAAGGAGATTAAATTTTGTGGGACAGATGAAAATGGGAAGTCTGTGTACTAGAGTCTATAGGACAGAACAAAAGCTCTTCCCAGAGGGACATTTTTGGCAATGAATGCCTGCGTCTGAAGGTGTGGAAGAGAACTCTGGGCAAGCTGAGCACATGATGTCTCTGAGAGTGCTCCAGTCAGGAAGACATGGGAGTTTCTTCTCTTTCCCTCCATTCCTCACCCTTTGCCATTCTTCATCTCTGTCTGCTGTCATATCCTTTATAACAAACTGCACAAGAGTACACTCAATGATCTTAAACGAAGCAGTGTTGGACATGAAAGCTCTAGAAAAACAAAAGCAAACAAAACTTAAAATCAGTAGAAGGACCAAGACCAAGACCAATAAGCAAGATGAGGAAAACAGCGCTTGGTATTTAACGTAAGTTGTTTGTCGGACTACTTTTTTTTTTAGCTGAGGAGCGAACCCAGGGCCTTGTGCTTGCTAGGCAAGTGCTCTACCACTGAGCTAAATTCCCAACTCCACACTTATTTCTATTATGGGAGTTCAGCTTGTTGAGTACATTATTAGCTTAACAATCTACTCTGGGCCTGTGAGATGTTACTCCACATTTACAGTGAATAATTTGAATTTTGTACATATCTAGACTATTGAGTAGCTCCAAATAGTAATTTATTTATCTTTAATGATATATTATTGGCTCCTATTTGTTCCTATTTGATTACATATTCCTCCAAAAATAGTGCTAGTGGCCTACACTTTCCAATTATATTCTCTCTCTCTTGGTTTTTTTAGACAAGTTTTCTTTTTTGCAGATCAGGCTGGACTTGAACTCATAGATACAGCCTGCCTCTGCCTCCTGAGTGCTGAGATTAAAGGTGTGCACTACTACTGCCTGGCTCCATTTATATTCTTGTTATTTATTTTCTATTTTTTTTCGTTTTTCTGCTTGAAGAATTTTTTTTCCCTAAGTACAATTATATAAACACTAAATAGCTTGCATGCTTTAGTGACTCTTGAGATAGTGTTATGCAATTAATTTAAGTGTTAATTTTACCTTCTGGCATGAAAATTTCCCTCAGAGATGTTTCAGAAATAAATCATTCTGATAAGACAGTGGAGGACTAAACATCTGGGAGACATGAGCAAGCATCAGCTCCTCCCAGCTAGGGCACCAGCAACAGACCAACGTAGCATTCCACTCCAGCCTAGCTTGCTGAAGCAATGGGTTGATTGGGCCTACTTATAGGAGCAGAGGGAAAGGTTTATGTATAATAGCATAAACCTTCTTTCTCAACAGCCATATAATCAAAAAATGTCACTCCAGTATGGATGGTGACATCCCCATGACAGCATGGCTGACGTCCCCCTTTCACTTAATTTCCCAACTACGATGTATTCTAACAATGTCTGAGACCATGTGTATAGGGGCAGAATTATATGCAGCTAGGAGGGATGGAGGAATGTGCAGGAGGGAGGAAGTGGTTGGAATCTCAGCTGAGAGCCTAAGGACCCTCTCTAGACAGAACCCTATGGAGAACATCAACAGGTTTCATCTTGCTCCATGTCTTCAGTAATCAGTGCTATTCTGATTAAGATGAAAATGGCTGATATGCTGGAGCACAGTTTTCTACTATATATATGTATTTTTTTACAGGTTGTATTATACATAATTTAAATTTAATGGCTCATTTTATCTTATGTGACATTGTTGCTCATTTATTCTTATCTCTTTTCATTGAGATATGTTTAGGAGAATAATGGTTGTAAGTTGGAAAGTTGGATTTGAATAAGATAGATGTGGACTTAAATATTAGCGTGATAACTCTGTGTGTGTGTGTGTGTGTGTGTGTGTGTGTGTGTGTGTATGTGTGTGTTATAGAAGAAATGAGAATCAAACTTAGTGTCTTGTGCATCCTGGGTCCTAACACTATCTCTGAGTTATATCTTAGTGGAGCCCTACCTCTTTCTAATCATCAAGTTAGTAAGTAAATAAATGAATAACCAATAAGTTATTTATTTAATTTTTCCATCCTGTCTTTGTCTAATACATAAAAATGAGGTTAACTGTATCAATTTTATAGAATTAGAGTGAGATTTATTGATAAAAATGAGTATAAAAAGCAGCCTGGTACTGGAAAATAGCAACTATTAATATTCATTAAATGTTGTGTTATTATTTTTACTACAGAATTATCAGAGGAGGAGAGATTACAAATTCAACCAAAAGATGGAAAAACACATCATATTTGATACAATACATTCTTTAGGCTTTTTTCTTTTCTTTCTTTCTTTCTTTCTTTCTTTCTTTCTTTCTTTCTTTCTTTCATTTTTTGAGACAGAATTTCTTTGTGTAGTTTGGTTCCTGTCCTGGATCTTGCTCTATAGATCAGGTTGGCCTCAAATTCACAGAGGTCCGCCTGGCTCTGCCTCCTGAGTGCTGGGATTAAAGATGTGCGCCACCACCACTGGGCTTTTTTAGGAAATGGGGGCAAAGGTTGTTCTTGACAATAAATGGGAACATAATTTCATCTGAGGAGGAAAAGAGAAACACTCCATCAACTGTATAAAAATATTAAAATAAGTCTAAATTTAGAGAGCCGTAGCAGATGACATTGACTTTCTTTAACATGAAAGAAAAGTGTCACCCATGTACTAAAAAGACCCAAGAATAGAACTGAAGATTGAGCCTGTTCTTGCAGTGGTGTGGTCCTCTGACCACTAACTTTCTATTCCTGTGTATGTTCAACCCTTGTTCAGAGCAGTATGGCTTGAATGTTTAACTTCATTGTATACAAATGTCATATTTTTAAGACTAATAAAACTGGGACTAACCTCCCCTCTTTGTACCAATCCTGCTTTCTTATTCCTATAATAATGAAATGGGCAGTGTACAGTGTGGTGATCTATTGTGTGCTCTAATAAACTTGCCTGAGGATCAGAGCCAGCCACTAGATTAGACATAGAGGTCAGGCAGTGGTGGCATACAACCTTAACCCTATCACTCAGGAGACAGAGATCCAGATGGATCTCTGTGAGTTCAAGGCCACACTGGAAACAGAGCCAGGCAGTGGTGACACACACACCTTTAATCCCAGTACTGGGAAGCACACATGCCTTTAATCCCAGGAAGTGATGGCAGGGTGGAGAAAGGTATAGAAGGCATGAGGAAACAGGAACTAAAGCAATTTAGTTGAGACACTTTCTGGTGAAGAGTCAGAGAATTTCAGTGAGAAGATCTGTGAAGCTGGTGAGGTAATAGGTGGTGGCTATGGCTTGCTTTGCTTCTCTAATCTTTTTTTTTTTTTTTTACCCCAATATGTGGTAGCAGGTTTTTTATTAAGTGTTTTGGTTTATTCTCTATCTTTATTGACGGGCTTGGATTATATAAGACCTTATCCACTGTAAATGCCCATCCCTACAGTGCATTTCATTTAAATATCCTCTTGGAAGGGGGAGACTTTGCACACATGCCTTGTGACTTATCTCATAAGTCACGTGCTCCATCAGGAGATATTAGTGAACCCAATCTTCCGGGAGTCTTGTGTGGGTAATCACAGTTGCTCTTATTTCAAAGTATCTGTGGCCATGTGTGTTCAATAACACATAGGCTCAAGAGAGCAAACAGGATTCTTTCTAAGCATTCACTCAGAGACAGTTTTGCCTTATTGCAAATACACCTCAAGCCAGTCCAGGTAGATCAGGCCTACCTCCCTTGAGTCCAGATATATCAGGAATATCTTAGGAGAAACCAGCCAGGCTTGCTGGTCATTTAGGGGAGGAGAAAATTACTCCATTATTAGAGTGGGGAAAGCATGAGGCTTGATGCAGGTGGAGATTCCCGGCTAACAAATTGTCAAGTTCATTGATCAGAGAGATTTGTGTGCCTAGCATGTGCAGGTAATCACTCAGGCTGCCAAGTGCATTATTAGAAAAGTAATGTGTGTGGGTATTTTTGTTTGTTTGTTTTTCAAGACTGGGTTTCTCTCTGTAGCCCTGGCTGTCTTGGAACTCGCTCTATAGACCAGGCTGGCCTCAAACTCACAGAGATCTGCCTTCCTCTGCCTCCCGAGTACTGGGATTAAATTTGTGTGACACCACTGTCTAGCAGGATGTGTACTCTTGTGTTCAGTTCCCACCACCCTCGTTAGGTAACTCACAATTCTACCCATAACTCCACAGGTTCCAATGCCCGTGGCCTCCCTGAAATCACCTGCACTCACACACACAGACACAGAGACATACACATAAGACTCAAAAGTAAATCTTTAAAAATGCCACTCTGGTTCTTATGCATGTCATAACATAGCCTTAAAGGAAGAAGCAATGTCTTCCTAGAGTGACTAAGGTACTAAGCCCAGAACTGAAGAGAGGGGAAGGTGGGACTTCCCAGCTGACTTCAGCAGCCAAAGCTACACAAGGATGGAAACACTACTATACAACCAGGACAAAGGGTCTAGCAAATTAACACTCTACACAAAAACATTTCACAACCCCACTCTTAAAAATACTAGTTATGAACTGTAAGGAACTTGCCAGTTGAAATGTATTCTAAGCAACAATAACCAATCTCTTTGATTGCTAATCTTATGCATTTGGATGTGTGGTTGAAACACTGCCTCTTGTGTTTTTTCACTGCAGTGACATGAAGTTACTAAAGAGCAATGAAAGTGAGAGAAACAGATGTAATTGAGGGATCTAGGAAATAGACTAAGGGGCCTGAGTGATTGCATGTAGGGGACAAAGCGGTTCTTTTATAAGAACACCTTCAGAGCTGAGAATTTGAGACCACAGCAAAGAGGTGGGAGTCGGAATGAGTTGTTGCATGTTCGGAAAACACGTGGAGCAGGAGTCATTTGTTAGATGTATAATTGGGAGACGGGTGCATCAGCTAGATACATTCTGTGGAGCTTCAAATAAAAGCGTGAATTGGAAGTCTGCTTTCGAGCTCCCTGATTTACACTTTGTCATTAAAATCATAGACATCCATGGGAGTGTCTCAATGAGGAGATAAGACAGCTCACTGGTGGTTGAAGAAACCTAATAGTTAAGGTGCAGGAGTTGAAAGAGGAATGGACAACTGGGTAAGAACAAAGAATTGGAGACCAGGGACAAAGTGCAAAGATGGTGATGTGATGGAAGGAAAGGAAGCCCCCTTTTGGGAAGGCAGATAGGAGGCTATGGAGATAAAGTCAGGAAATGTCAATTGCCCTTAGATCAGGCTGGGAAATGTTCTCAGTGATGCCAACAGAGCAAGAGGAGTTTGGCAGACAGTGGCTCTGCTGTCAGCATCTCAGTTAACCCCGTTGAATTCTGAGAACAGTTCTAGCAAACCACAGTTAACAACAATGACAGTGAATACTTCAGGATGCTGTCTATATTTCAGAACAGTGTTCAACAGAATTGGAATTTTAACTGCCTCAGCACATAGCAGACTCATATATACTAGCTATAGAATTCTATGCTGAATATTGGCAATAGTACTTTTTTAGAAGTTTTTAAAATTAGTATCATAATCATGATGCAAAGCACTGTATGTTCTTAATACACTTTTAATTGGTCCCAAACTCATTGCTTCTAGATTGCATTTCTGTTTAAAATTACAATGTGCAGAAAACCAGAGAGGCCAGGTTAGTAGTCATTATCAAAGAGAAGAGCTGGAGGGATAGCCCTGTGGGGCAAAATTAATTATGCACAGCCTGGATGAGAAGATAAGCGTGGGAGCTTAATGATCCTGTTTTTGTGACAGCAAAGAAGTGTCCAGAGAATGCTGACTGGGGGCTTTTTATCCTCACAGAGGGTCTCAGTGAGAGTTGGGTTAGAATTTCTGCAAGAGACAGTTGTTTTTCTTAAATTTTGAGATGATAATATAGTTATATAATTCCCCCTTCCATTTCTTCCCTCCAAAGCCTTCCTTGTTCTTTCAATGTCATGACCTCTTCTTTCATTAATTGTTATTGCACAAATAATAGACATGCATGTGCGTGCATGCGTGCATGCACGCGCGCACACACACACACACACACACACACACACACACACTTCTAAATCTAACCTGTTCATTTTATATAATGTTACTAATGTTTTTTGGATCTATGTTTTCAGGGCTGGCCATTTGGTGTTGGATAACCAATTGATGTGTTTTTCCCTGGCGAAGACCATTTCTCCCACTCTCTGCATTACTGAGTTTCCTGCAGTTCTTTGTGTAAGGTTGAGGCCTGGTGGTCTTTCCTCCATTTACTTTAGCATGTGTACTGTTGTTGTTCTTGGCCAGTTGATGTTTGTCTAGGCAGTCATATTGGTGATGAGAGTTGGTGGGTATTGCTTCTGACTTTATGAGGATACACAGTCTCACACAGCAACATCCTTGAACCTTGGGCTCTTAAAATATTTCCACCCCCTCTTCAGCAGTGTTCCCCAAGCCTTAGGGGCAAGAGTTGTTTTGTAGATGTATTCATTGCCTCTGGGCTCACAACTTTACATTTTGATTGGTTGTAGTTTTCTGTAACAGTCTTCTCTTGAAAAGAAGTTGCCACTTATCTGTGGGTTAAAGAACAAATATTTAGAATGTAGTTGTCAGTTATGCTGGTTTAGTACAGCGGCAGTTGTAGGTTCTCCTCCAAGACCCATGACTTCACTAACCTGGGTAGTTGGCTTGATTTCCAGCACCAGTCATGGTTTCTTTACCCTTGAGTGGGTGGTCTGTCTAATTAGAGAGCTGTTGGTTACCACCAAGGCATGGGTGCCACTACTGTGCCCATAGGGTTATTATGTCACACTGGTTGTTGTTGTAGTTCACAGATGTCATAGCTGGGTAGGGCTGTTGATTGCTTTCCTTTTTCAGAAATTTGCATGGAACCTTCTGGTACCTTGTAAGTCAGTCTTCAAGGAGGAGATATTCAGTTCAGTTGCAGCTAAGGGGCTTCTGAAAAGTGCATGCTACCAACTTTTAGACTGCATATGAATAAAAAATATTAAAAAAGAAATGAAGTGCTGATGTCCCATCCTGCCATGCATTTAGCAACAGCCAGAGATCATTTGTGTTTGTCAATTTTTTAATGGACTTTTCTGGGAATGGAATCAGCATACATCTCAGAGGGATCTTGTTGATAAGGGAAATCAATCAGAGAAACCCCAGAAAAAGACTACTGACCTCCTCTGGCAACCTTCCATGAGCATCCTTCAGTTGTATCTTTAGGATATCTCGAGATGGAGGAGGATTGACTTTCAAACATTTGTGAGCTTTTGAGCCTTTGCTTCCACTGTCTTAGGTGGAACTGGCTGAGTACATAGTAGGGTGCATTTTGACCTCTTTCAGACATACCTTATTTCCCTCTGTAAGAAGCTTCCTGGCATACCTATTTCCCCAAGTTTTCTGGCATTTCAGAGTTACTACTTTCCTTTGTTATCAGATGAATGCAGTCTGTAGCTCATGTGAGACAGATGCTTTCTAATCCTACCCATGATTCCCAAGGAGTCTGTCAAATGTTTCCAGGTGTTGGGCCCCATAAGGCCCAGGTGTGAGGCCCAGTGTAACTTCCCTTGCCTAGCTCAAGTTTGGCGACCTGTCTTTGGACATGACTTTTGCATACTAGTGACTCAGTGCTACCCAACCTAGGATCACCTTTGCCTAGTAAGTGCTGAGATGACATCATCCCATTGGCCCGCTACCCTCACCCCATCCTCCCATCCCCCCCTTGCTTTGACAAAATTCCCAGCTTAGCGTGCTTCTCTCTGGTAGACAGGGGAGGTCTGGGCTGTCCACACTCACCATCCCACTCAGTCCCAAGGGACAGACCAGCTGGACCGGTCTTGCCTCTGCCCTACCTGTCAATCAGACCGACACCCAGGGCTGGTCCTTTGCTGACCATGCTTCTCTTTGAAGCACCTAGCTGGGCTTCTCTTGCAGTATCTTTAGATCCCTGGTCTAAGCTGTTAAGCTCCCTTCCTTCTGTGCATGGAAACCACCTTTCTTTTAGCTATTAGCTCCAGTCCTAGAGCACATCAGTTTTAAAATTAGTTTTTAAAAATTAGCATACAAAGTATTGGACCTCATTGTGGAATTTTCCCCATTCTTGGTTTTTGTTGACCTTCCCCCAAGCCCTTGTTCTATATCTTATCCCCTACCCACCTCCTATAGATCCTTTACTCCCGATAGTTTCCCTTCTGTGTTCACTTCACATGTATCCATTACCATTAAGACATACTTTTCAATCTGGTTTTGTGACCTGTACCCACAGAAATACACATATATACATATATAATAATTAAATCCTGGGATCTGCATATGAGAGTAAACATATGCATTTGCTATTCTGAGTATTAATTTCCTTGCTTACAACAATAGTTTCCAGTTTTACTCATTTTCCTGCAAATGTCAAGATTTCATGTTTCTTTATGGTTGGATAAAGTCCACTGTGTACATGTATCATATTTTCTCTATCCATCTTTTTGTTGATGAAAACTGGTTCCATTTCCTATCTGTTGTCAACAGTACAGCAATACCATGGGTATGTAAGTAACTTGACACACATATTTAAAGATAATATTTATTGACTTCAGACACAAAAAGGAGAAAGAGGCAAGGTGGGTTATACAGCAGAAATAAAAAGCAAACCTGGATGCTCATGCTACTGCTGGTATCTATCTAGGTGCAGTGTATGCACCCTCTGCTGAATCTTCTTATTGACTCTGCTCCTACCATGTTGCTGGAGGCCACTGATATTCTGAAACAAAAGATCCCTTCCCCCTGTCCACTTTACCTGGATCTAGGTCTCCTGTCCATTCTAATCCACTTTATTTTGAAGTGATAAACAAGTCATTTCATAATACTCAACTTTTCCCATTAGCTTCTGCAGAGCAGTTCTCGTGCACTGACCCAAGTGTGGAGACTTTGCTTCTGCTGTGTGAGCCCCATCTGCTTCCCTTTGCAGAATCACAGCACATTTAAGTGTATTTGTCTTGTATTTTTGATCTGTAAAATCTTGGCCCTCAAAACGCCCTTATAATTCCTAAAGTATTCAAAGGTCCCAAACCAAATGACTGTGCAGATTTAGGTGTCAAAGAATTTGTACTTTCTTCTCACTAAACCAGTTTCTACCACTTTTAGCTAGTGGAAAAGTGTGTTACCAAGAAACATATGTATGTGTCTGAGCTTGCAGAGGTTAAGCAACAGCAACAAAAATCCCCAATATATTAATTCTGTGATATTGCATGGTCTACCTTATGGCGATGCTCAGCAGAAAAGAATGTGCAGACTGAAGCATTTTTGTGCAAAGACTTTCTAGAGGAATTGGGGAGAGCCTAAGGGGCCTGAAGGAGTTAAAGACTTAACTCCCTAGCTTCCACATCCACCAGTCTTCATGTCCTGCTCCTATCTCTCCAGTGGCCCTTCTGTTCATTTTTCAGTGACCTATCTGAAGGCAGCCTGCACTAGCTTTCCATTCCTAGCTCCTAAGTGTGACTGGCAAGTGGGGGAGCTTATTCAGAGACGTTGGCCTGAGTCATTGGATGAAGAATAAAAGAAAAGGGGCCAGTGATAACAGAAATTTAAGGATAGATTTCTAGTCAAGATTGGAGGAGTGGGTTTCCCCTGGAGATAAAGCTAGATGGCAGGGAGTTAAATGTAGATTTCAAAAAATAAGATGACATTAGAAAGAGCTGACCGTACGACCTGTGGTGGAATTTCAGAGAGTGATGGGGGAACATGACTCAATTTCTAAAGACAGAGGGTTTAAAACTTTTTTCAGAAGTCTAAATTTGAGCCATTAACAGAATGGGAGACTACACTGTAATCAGCACCATTGTCCATTAGACATTTGCTGAGGACCACACATGCTATGACAACCCCATTGAGTCCTCCACTAATTCTTTACAGATAGATGCAATCATCTTCCCTTTACAGATGAGGAAGTTGAGTTTTAAAGAAAGCAATTCACTTGCCAAAAATTACATTCGAAGGATGGAGGCAGGATTTGAACCCAGATCTGCCTGACTCTGCCTGCTTCCCTCTTGGCTTCTGTACTATGTAGCATACAAAATCTGAGCACACTGGATCTTCCTCATCATGTTGTATTTGGGTTATCATATTTAAAAGAAGGAAGAAGTACAGGGATAGGGGTGTAACTTTAGAAAAAAATGAATGTTCAGAAAGAAGGGCCTCTAGGCCGTCTTGGTTTATCACAACACTTGCCCAGGGTAGCCAAAATGGTTCTGGTCTCGAGCTAAGATCTAGTAACTACTTACACATGAGATAAATATTTAAGTCTCCTCCATACCTATTTTATAGATAATGGAAGTAAGATTCATACAGACTCATACCTTAATACTGGATTTAGCCATGAGCTATCACTTCCCTTACAGCTGCATTCCTGCCATGAACCCCCAGAAAACATTGCTATAATATACATTGTCCATAGGTACAAAGTATTCTAGTATATATGTACTGCATAGAGCTCCATCCCCTCTTACTGTGCTTGAGGGAGTGGAGCATATGAGAAGTGAATTAAGAGATCAAAGGGTTATCAGAAAATCATTTGTTTGCCCAGCTTTCTTGCTTTCATTTCATTTTTCTTAGCTATAGGAAATGACAGATTCTGTAGGCATTCTTGGACCAGACGTATATCCAAATCTGTATATCACCAGTACAAGGCTGAGACTTCTGCCTTGTGGAAGTCTTTGCATAAAGGCACATTACTGTAGGTTCTGTCTTGGGCTCTGATAAAATTTTCTTTGATAATGCTAGGTGTGTGAAATTGTAATTGATTTGAATCCACATCTTCCAAATACTGCTTCCTGAAAATCCAAGACTAAGCGTTTCTTATTCTGCAGTCACAGTCATCACAAGGGTGGTATCTTCCCACTCAAATTCTACAAGTATTTGACATGCACTATATATTAAATATTTGAATTCAGTCAAGCAAAATGTGTGCCCCTGGGAAACGTGATATCTGCTGAATTATCAAATCTAGGGATTTTTTTTTTTTTTTAAAGCAAGCAATGAGAACACAGATGAAATTAAACTAACTTGGGAGCAACAGTCAGGCTACCTCTCAAGGATAATCCTCCATGTCTAAATTGTATGTGCATTCCTTTCTCTCATTTGCATGACCAATTATAGGGAAGTTCCTTATTGTGAGATGCAATAATGTGATATAATTGGAACAGCTTCAGCATTTTTGAAGGTGGTTTCCCTGGCAGAACAAAGTCTTGGGGAAAACAAATTATGTTGATTTACTAGCAATTCTGCAAATGAGTTGTCTGGGGGACTCAGGAGGAGTCTTTTATGGAGTACAAAGAAACTACTTGCTATTTGACATTTTAAATTGCTCTCTTGGAATATGCAAAACTGCAGCTATATAATTGCATGTTCTAATTGCATGTTGTTGCTTCTGAGGCCACCAATTTGCACTTGGATTTGGAGACATTCTGTGTGCTAATCAAGTGAGAAATGATACTCATTTTTCCTCAAGTTATACAGGGCAGAGCAGGGCTGTGAACATTCAGGGGAAAGCCAAGACTGGAAGTCTGTAGTAAATTCCCATTCAAGATGCACTCTGGTAACTTCACAGTTTTACTGGAAGTAGTTTATGGGAAGGCAGTCCCACCAAATGGGTAGTGTGAGAACAGATGGCACTTGACAACATAAAAATCACCTAGCATAATAAAATGAGGACTAGCTGGGCTTTGGAGAAAATTGAGGGCAGCCTGCTGCTCACCCTGCCGGCAGGAGGGACAGTACAAAGGAAAGGGCTGGATAAGGGCCAAGAGATAAAATATCTTACACACTAGACAAAAGGCTCAAGGCAGATTTGCAACTTAGACAGACTCCCTGGATTTTAATACTACTGTTATAAAACTGGGCCCAGGTAGATCATGTTTTAACAGGTAGAAAGAAGAAGATGTATGTATGAAGTATATATGAAGTATAAAGTATGTATATGTGTATGAATGTGAAGTTGTGATAGAAGATAGAAATGATGGGTCAAAATGCAGAGAACAGCTGATCATGGGGTTCTACCCCAGCCCCAATGGGTAGATCTACAACACAACTTCCTGCACTCAAGGCTCAGGGAACAAATGCAGAAGAGGAGTGGACACACTGTCAGAAGACTGGGCCATTGTGTCTCCTAGAAATGACAGGGAAGCTGTACCCATGATACCTCAACAATATGGCTGCCAAAACAAGACCTGAACAGTGACATCAGTAGACATGCTGACATGGAGCAGAGTGGGGTAATCATGAGGCTCCATCCCTAGACAAAGAACGATAGGCAACTAATGATTGCTGAAAGGGATAATTGTTCTTTTCAAGGAAGGACCCCCCCCCCCAATTTGGTTATCCAATACCAAGTGGCCATCCCTGAAATCATATACATACAAACAAACACTAAATATACTCAGCATGTTGTACTTGCATATTTATGCATCTATGTGTGTGTGTGAGTATGTAACAATAACAAAAGAGGCCATGAACTTAAGAGAGTGTTCTGTAGGTGCTGTGTAACTGTCAAATATTAATGTTTTACTCTCTAGTAAAAGAGATGAAATAAGAATTTTGTTATTGCTTATTTCAAAGGTTGCAAAAAGAGTATGTTTTGTCCTTTTGATTATTCAGCTGCTGACTTACTTTGCCTTAAAAAATTGCAGTGAAAATAAATTCCAGGAATGCTGTCATGTTAGTAGTAAAAGTTCACATGGTTAACACTTAGAGAGTACTTATTAAACACGAAAAGTTGCCCTAAGCACTCTTCATGTCTTGTCTCCTCCAAGCCTCACCAAACACTGTGAGATGGGCAAGAGTCTTAGATTCCCAGGGCAGACAAAGAAATGGGCATTTCCAAATACTGCACATCTGACGAGGGACTATAAGCTACTGGGTGGCTGAGTGTAGAATTAAATCCAAGTGCGTTCAATGTTTCTGGTTTCAAGAGTCCTAGGCTCCAAACAGCCAGCTCATGCACTAAGGACAGGTCCAGGTCCCACTGCCTGGATGCCTCCCAAACAGTTCAAGCTATTCAATTGGCTCACTTATCCAGAGGGCCTAATCCAGTTGGGGGCTAGGGCATATGCGGGGAAACTTTGCTCAGCCTGGATGGAGGGGACTAGACCTGCCTTTACTGAATCTACCAGGTTGAGCTGAATCCCCAGGGGAGTCTTAGCCCTGGAGGAGAAAGGAATGGAAAGGAGTGGCTGGAGGCGGGGGAAGGACAGGGGAACCCATGGCTGATATGTAAAATTAAAACACATATATAATTTAAAAAATAATAAATAGATAGATAGATAGATAGATAGATAGATAAATAAATAAATAATTGAAAGATTTCTTGAAACATAAGATCCAGGAAATCTGGAACACTATTAAAAGACCAAATCTAAGAATAATATGAATAGAAGGAGGAAAATCTCAGCTGAAAATCCAGAAAGGATTTTTAAAAAAAAATTCCTAACTAAAAGGACAGAAGAGAACATAGCCCAGAGAATCTACTAAGCAAAGCTCACAGGGGCTCACAGTGACTGAAACAGCATTTACTACCTGTGTGGGTCCACACCAGTTCCTCTGCATGTGTGTTACCTTTGTATAGCTTGGTGTTTTTGTGCAACTCCTAAGATTAGAAGTGGGTGGTGTGTCTCTGACTCTTTTGCCTGCTCTTGAAATCCATTAACTTCTACCAGCTTGCTTCATCCAGCCTTGATACGAGGGTTCCTCCCTAGTCTTATTGTCACGTGTTATGCAGGGGTTGGTTGATCACCCTGGGGTATCTACTCTATTCTGAAGGGAAATGGAGGAGGAGGGGATCTGGTGAAGAGGGGAGCAATGGAGAGGACTCAGAGGAGTGGAGGGAGGGGAAACTGCAGTTGGGGTGTATTGTATGACAGAAAATAAATAAAAATAAAAAAGAAAGATTGAAATGTAAAAAAAAAAAAGAGTCCTAGGGAGTAATGGAACGTGGGGAGCATGGAGAAATTCTGACCATTTAATGAGACTGGCTTTGGAGGACTGTCACACAGAATGAAAAGCCAGTGTCGTCATTGGTTCTGAGTTCTTTAAATCTGGCAAAACATACATGAAAAATATGTAAAGTCCCTGAATGGTCACTTTTCAAAAGAAGGCATACAAATGGCTAACACATGTCTAGAAAAATTGATACATCACTAATCATCAATAAAATGTATGTTAAAAGCAAAAGAAAAGAGTGTGAGAGGGCAGTTGGGAGGGGTTGGAAGGGAAGAATGAAATGATATAATTATATTTTAATTAATATTATAAAAAGGAACAAGAGCCCCTTTATCATCACTTGATTTTTTTCCCCCAGAAGTCTTTTTTGAGCAATGACAGTCTGCGGTTTTATGAAACTTATATATTCCATTACCTTTAGAAATCAAAATAATATGTCCTCATCATTGTTTTTCACAATCCTTTGGATAGGGGTTTAAGCATATTATCCGGAAGGCCACTTTTATTAATATTATTCTTAAGAAAACTTAGCCTTACATTCTTAAACAAACCTTGTAGTGGAACCTGCAACCCTTTTCAGTTTTATATGTATTCTACTGTAGTGGATACCTACCCCTTCATTTGTAAGTTACCCCACAAAATAAACCTCCCTTTTAACTATGTGGAGTGGCCTTAATAATTTCACCAATATTCTACATTCCTGTTTGAAATCATAAGATGATAGCTTTACCTTAAATTTTAAAATAGAATTGCAACAAGTCCTTACAAGGTAGAGGCCCCAAGAATCAGAACAGTAGGCTATAAAAATAGAACTGTTGTCGAGGTCAGATGAAAGTATCATTAAAAATGTTAAATGATGAGAAAGCTTAAGATGGGGGAGGGAGGGAAGGAGGGATGAGTGGAGAATAGGAAGGAGGCTGACCATCTGAGGAAACTGGTTCGGGTTTTGTGCATAGGATAAATTAGGAATTTGTAGCAAGGGCAACGTGTGTGACAGGGATGAGAAAGCAATAAGACTGCCTATGTTAGATAGATAACTACCAAGGGGTGAAGTTTGAATGAAATTTGACATCCCACCAGGCATTTGAGCTTTGTAATTGAATTTAATTTTTATTTTTATGTACATTGCTATTCTGCCTCCATGTATGTCTATGTGAGGGTGTCGGATCCTCTGGAACTGGAATTACAGAAAGTTATGAGCTGCCATGTGGGTGCTAGGAATTGAATCTAGATTCTTTAGAAGTGCTCTTGCCACTGAGCCACCTCTCCAGCCCTATCATTCTCGCTGAAACCATCTACTCTCTAAGTTTAAACTGGGACTGAAATAATCACATTCTATATTTTAATGGCCATAATACACAGAACACCTAGTGGATATCCATCCTTGAAGATGAGCTCAAGTTAAAAAAATTGCCAATGTCAGGAGACTCAGCAGTCCCAAGCAGCAGAATAATGGGTATTAGTCCATGTTTTAAACTGGATTAAGAACAAACGAATCTGCATCTTATCCATTTTAAGGATGCAAGTCTTGCTGTTAATTCTTTCATAGTTTTTGCAGTCAACACCACCTTTCATCTCCATAGCTCTTTATCATGTAAAACTGACAGTCTAATCTCATTCACAAGTATTCAGATCTCCCTCCCAGAGCTCAGGACAGTTCCACTCTGCTCTCTGCTACTAAGACTTTTGACTGCTCTCAGTGGGTCATAAAAGTGGAATCATACATTTGTTTTAGTGGCTGTGTCTCAATGTCCCATCCTAAACTCATTTTGAAACTTAATTGCATTGTAGAGGTATTAAGAAGTGAGACCTTTAATGGGTGTTGTTCACAGTTCCCATTGTCATCAAATTCAGTCCTCATAGTCCTCAGGAGTGACATACTTCCCTCCTATCCAACTCCCTTGTGAATCTTTGTGTACTGAACTGAGTATTGCATTGGATATGTCTTTGTTTTGACTAAAATGGAAGGACTAATTTTGCTGTAAAATCTTCTATCATTTCTGATACTCCATAAGAATCTTTGTATAGGTGTTATTTACTAGAATTTAAGCTAATGACCAGAATATTATTGAATTAATTATTGAGTCAGTAGCCAGCATTTACTGGTTGTCTATCATATACTCTATGGTATTAACTGTCTTCAGACCTGATTACTGTGTACATTCTTATTTGTGGTATATTAATAGAGCCCAAGACACAGTGGTGAAAAAATATTTCCTTGATTATATTTCTTTAAGTTTTAGGTATCAGAGAACTCAACTTGTAATAGTTCATTTTTGCTCTGCATAGTAATGGGTAGGCTCAGGTGAATATTTACCCTTGCCCAAGCCTGCATAGCTGGGATGATAGACCACGTGTCTACCCACCCTTGTATTCTCCAAGCAGCTATCTGAGAGTTCTCATATGGTGAATAAAATGATTCTAGCAGTTAGAAAAGACAAGATGTAATAGTCAGGCATGGTTCAGATGGCTGTGGAATCAGGCTTGCTTACTGCTGTTCCAAAGCAAGTCACACAAACTGTGTGTGTGTGTGTGTGTGTGTGTGTGTGTGTGTGTGTATCTATGTGTGTGTGCACGTTTCTGTGTCTCTGTGTGTCTGTATGTCTATGTGTGGTACTGGAGATTGAACACAAGGCTTTGCATTGACTAGGTAAGCATTTCATCTCTGAGCTAGACGCCCAGCTTTTCCGTGACCTCTTTTACTTCTTACTTTGAGGGTGTTACTAAGTTGCTACAGTTGGTCAGGGTGTTACTAAGTTTGCTACATACCTCTGTAGTCCAGGTATGTCACCCTCCTACCTTACTTTCCTAAGTATCTAGGAATTTTGGCCACCACTACGCCTGGCTGGCATGGAGTTAATACCCTACCCAAAACCCGAGGAATAGATGAAATATGAGTTTACTCTCCCTGTGAGGGGTTATGAACATGGGTCATTTCTTAGATCACGACAGTCCACTTGACCTATTCACTAAGGGTATTATCCTAAATGGGCAGCTAATCTGAATCCTTCCACTGACAGCTGGCCTCCACTAAAACAGTTTCTCAGAAGGTCTCCCGTTTCACTAGAAACATTGGTCTTCATCCTTCACACGAGGTCCTTTGGAAAGCTCGCCAGGGGTGGGGCAGTGAGTTATGACTTCTGTAGAAGGATCAAGCGACTCCCTTCCATTCATATCTCACTGCCACAGAAAGAGTCTCTTGACCTCTTTAGAAACTGGAAGAAAGATGATGCCCTCTAGTGCTGCAGACAGTTCAGCCTGCAAGAATGTGATTAATCATTACTTTCTGGGTCGGGTCCCGAACAGCTTCTTCATCATCATCCATCTTTTTCTAGAACAGATCTTTAAATTCTACTTTATTTAAAAAGAATAATGTTGCTGCCTTTCATGGGAGTGGGGTAAAGTTTTTTTTTTTTTTCTTTTAAAGCATCTTTTTTTTTTTTTTCAGATTAAGTAAAAGAGACTTTGGTTTTTTTGTTGTGTTTTGTTTTTTCAAGACAAGGTTTCTCTGTGCAGCTTTGTGCCTTTCCTGGAACTCACTCTGTAGCCCAGGCTGGCCTTGAACTCACAGAGATCCTCCTGCTTCTGCCTCCCAAGTGCTGGGATTAAAGGCGTGCGCCACCACTGCCCAGTGCAAAAGACATTTTGAACATGGATAAGTGCATTTGTGAAGATCCTAATTTAAGGTTTCTGAAGTCACACAACCTCAGGGGATTATCACCTGTGCAGGCCACAGAGGATGGTTGTTGCTGATAACTATATCTCTTGGCTTCTTTCCAAGAACCCCAGATTTCCATGCTGGAACCTAAGTGTTTTTGGGACACTGCTTCTACTCACAGCATTAGAACTAGAAGCTGAGACTATGGACTATCACTGGATTTCACTGCCTTGACACCAGTTCACATCCAGGCAGGTATCTTAAGTTAATATAATGGCAAAAAATGTGTGTAGCAATGTGAAGACTATTGGATTTTCTTTCTTGTAAGATGAGGAAGAAAAGGTCTGCTGCCTTTAGGGTTCCTGATAGCTATCTTTTTCAAACCCAAAGTGTGCATGTCATAGAGGTAGGGAAGCATGTGGAAGGCAGAGTAGAGACAGGAAGAGTCCAGAGGGCTAGTCTAGTCCCATGGGGGATCCACAGCTACTGGTCCACAGTTCATGAGTTTCCACTAGTTTGGCTGTTGTCTCTGTACATTTCCCCACCATGAGATCTTGAACTGTTTGAGGGGCCCACAGGCAGGGGGATCGGGATCTGTCCCTGGTTCATGAGCAGACTCTTTGGAGCCCAGTACCTAAGGTGTGACACCTTGTGCAGCCTTGGTGAGGGGGTAGGAGCTTAGACCTACCTCAACTGACTGTACCAGGCTCTGCTGACTCCCCATGGGAGACCTTGACTTGGAGGAGGTGGGAATGAGGGGAGGGTTGGGGGGCAAGCTGGGAGGTGGGAGGAGGGAAGAGGGGGATCTGTGGTTGATATGTAAAATGAATAGAAAATGTCTTAATAATAAAAAAAGGGAAAAAAAAAGAAAAAGAAAAGAGTCCAAAGTGCCATCAGTACACTGCAGGATCCAGCTTTATCGGCTCTTAGTGAAATGAACCAAGAAATTCTCTTTTGTTGTGAATTTACTTGAGTTTAATTATACTGTTTGTAATCTAACGTGCACTGTCTGTTATATTCCTGGACTCAAGAAAGAAGATAAGGGTTGGGGATTTAGCTCAGTGGTAGAGTGCTTGCCTAGCAAGCACAAGGCCCTGTGTTTGATCCCCAGCTCAAAAAAGAAAAAAAAGAAAAAAAAGAAAAAAAAATAGAACAAGAAAGAAGATAAAATTCTAGGATTGTAAAATCTACTGCAGGCTGCACATGATGGGCTGCATACTTTCAAAGTTGGAGGATACTTTGAAAAGAGGGGTGAGTGTAACTCCAAGGAGAGTCCATTCTGTTGTCAGTAGAACCTTAGGTAGGAAGGATCTTAACAGATGATACCTGAGCTGCAGAAACCTGCATGGGTGCAGAACACACAGCCATGCATCCTTGTTTTTATTGCAAGAACCATTTTGTAGCGGACACAAATCTGCCTTACCATGACTTCCACACACAGAATCATTTGTATTACAGTTAATTTAACAGGCATTTTAATGAGCACATAGTATGTACCAGATGTTTGACATAAAGAAAATAACAATAACAGCAATAATAATTCCCTGTACTAAAAATTTAAGGAAAAAAAAAAAGAAGTGAAAATAGCTTTGAAGAGAGCCTTCCAAATAAGATAGGAAGACATACTCTATGCACAATGTCAACAGTACAGTAGGTTGCATCTATAGTTTATAATGGTGGCTCCTAAATGCTTGTCCTTGGTTACCTGACACATACATGAAAATAAATAGGAAAAAGAAGAATAATCAAATCATCATTTTTATAAAAGTAGAGTTATGAAGTTGAAACTACTGGGCATTCTGAGATTTTTTTTTTCTTCAAGACAGGGTTTCTCTGTGTAGCTTTGCGCCTTTAGTGGATCTTGCTCTGTAGACCAGGCTGGCCTCGAACTCACAAAGACCCACCTGGCTCTGCCTCCCGAGTGCTGGGACTAAAGGCATGTGCCACCACCGCCTGGCTGTATTCTGAGATTTTATCTTTCCCCCATTCTGGTATGTGCTATATATTGCAAAAGACATATGTATGTGTATACATCTGATTTTATTTTGAGAAGTGAAAGCCAAGCCTGTATTAGATCTCCATTGTAAGAGCACAATCTCTACTATAGTGTTTTAGTCATAACGTGTTGAGGGCATAGGAGAGGCAGACTTGGGGGAGAGGTTGGTTAGAATGTTGAGCGGGCACAGTGAAGAATACAGGGAGCTGTGTAGAAACATGGAGGCCTGACGTGGCCACACCCGCCCATGGAACAGCATCATTGAGGGGTATTTTAAGATGACAGTAATGGGAGGGTTGGCAAGTGCCAGCCAAAACTCAAAATAGTTAGCTTGGTTCACATATTCAAAAGCCTTGAATGTTGTGCTAACGGATTTAAATTTGATCTAATATGCAGTTGGAGTCATTGAGGCATCTTAAATTCCGGGCATTGAGAAAGACAGATGGAGAGAGAAGTATGTCAGATTTGCTGATGGTTACGTTTTTAGTGATGTAAAAGTAGAAACTACTCTGTAAATGGGAATACTTACTTAGATAGATTACTTATGGATAATTACTTAAGAATAAACCTCCCAAGGCATCTAATCAGTCAGCAAAAGGACTTGGTTTTTGAGTCATACAACAATATGAATGTCAAGCAAGGCTTTAGCTGGTTAGTTCAACATGAGGCTGCTCTCTCTCCCTCCTTATCTCCTGTTCTCCCTCCTCCCCCTCCCCTCTCTTCCTCTCTCCTCCTCTTTAGAGAGCATTGCGAGTTTCCTGTGGGTCTCTGGAAGGCATCCAGTTGCTTTTACAAAACACCCTGGAAAGACAAGGTAGGAGAATCTGGGACTCTTTAATAGGCATTGGCCCAAGAGAATGCAGCTGGCTACATTTGCTCTACTCTAAAAAGAAACGAACACCGGAAGCATTCAGACCACCTGGTGGATCCACCTTTCTACACTGGGTGAACCTGAGACATGAGATGGTAGGCAACAAGCTGTGTTTTGGTTAGTGAGAATTTCTGTTGTTCTGGGGTTTTCATGTCAGTTATGAAAGTTGATGTTCACTCATGTGTGGACATTTGCTGGAGACCATGATTTTCGCTGTGAAGACTCTGGTGCTTGTCACTGGACTAGAACAATGGGTAAGGAGAGGAGGCAACTTCTCTTCTGGGCTAGCTTGTGTTTACTTCAAGAAGACTGGCTTCTTCCTCTTTTAGGGGAGAAAGACCCTTTCCAAGGCTCAAGGGCTTATTATTCTATCTGCTTTTGCTTTATTAATTACCTTCTGAAGATGCCGGGGGTAGCAAAATTAGGATCATTACTTCCTCTGTAATCCTCCAAGTAACTCTTATGACAAATAGCCATCACCACTGTTTGCTGTGGATGATTGATTGATATAAATAAAACACTGATTGGCCAGTAGCCAGGCAGGAAGTATAGGTGGGACTAGCAGAGAGGAGAACTGAGAGAACAGGATGGTGGGAGGAGGAGACATTCAGGGAGCATCATGTAAAGGCAGCAGGTAAAGCCATGGAACACGTGGTAACATATACATTAACAGAAATGGGCTGAGTATAAGAGTCAGAGCTAGACAATGGTAGGCCTGAGCTAATGGCTGAGCAGTTTAAATAATATAAGCATCTGTATGTTTATTTTATAAGTGGGCTATGGGACTGCCGGGGCTTGACGGGACCCGGAGAAAAAAAATTCTAGCAACAACTGTTACCTTCCATGGTATTACCTTTGTAGCTCCCTGAAGACACCTGCAGCTGGAGACAGGCCTTCATACTTCCTTCAGGCTTTGACCAGTCCTCCTCACCTTTCTAGGTTTGCTTGTACTGAAATAGTCTCCTGGGAAACAGGTGAACACAACACCCGAGCCCCCGGGCCTGAGTTCTGCCCAAACATTGTATCAGTGATTATTCCATAATGGTTTTACAAAGTGGTGACCTCCCAGGAATCTAGAGAGAGAAGAGTCCATAGCAGGGCTGAAAATTGGGGTAAGGAGCATTGGGATTGAAATTTAAGGTTCCCTCAGCCAGTTAGTGGTGGTGCATGCCTTTAATCCCAGCACTTGGGAGGTAGAGGCAGACAGATCTCTGTGAGTTCGAGGACAGTCAGGTCCACAGAGTGAGTTCCAGGACAGCTAGGACTACATAGAAAAACCTGGTCTTAGAAAACAAACAAGCAAAAAAGAGGATGAAGTTTAAAGCTCCCTCTACCCCAAACTTAGTAGAAAGGGGGGGGGGGACTAAAGCTATAGGGTGGGCCCTTTACTCTGGCATTTGTTCCCATGGGAAGCCAGATGTGTTGATGGAGAGAGGTAAGAATAGGGCCCCTTGAAATGTCTCTTTTCTGGATTGTTATCTTTAATTATGTAACATGGATGGAGGGGGTGTAGAAAGGTGCCCATGGCTGGGTAGTATGTGATGGTGGAAAGTAGCCGTTTGGAAGTCTGTCACTGGCTGGGTGCATAGGCAAAATCTGAGCATGCACCTGGGGTCTTAAACCTAAATGCATGTCTTACACTCATAGCACAGTTTTATGGGCAACAACATGAATAAATTATCAGAGCATGCTGATGCACAGAAAGTAGCAAACAAGTAGCATCATTCATGTAAATAAAAACAAATACATATATACATAAACAATACATATTATACAAATAAGAACTAAGTTGTGATAATAATATGGTATGAAATACAGACATAATCAATTCAACTTAAGGGCTTGAAATGAAACAAAAGACTATTGTTGTGGATAAGCTTTGTTTGTCATTGAACTCATGTGCTAAGCCTACCAGCCAGGGTTTCTCAGCCCTATTTTTTACTATTATAAACTTCAAACTTCTTTTTTTTTTTTTTTCCAAGTCAGGGTTTCTCTGTGTAGTTTTGGAGCCTGTCCTGGATCTTGCTCTCTGTAGACCAGGTTTGCCTTGAACTCACAGAGATCCACCTGCCTCTGCCTTCTGAATGCTGGGATTAAAGGTGTAGTTAGAGTTTTCCTGCCTGGCCCACAGTCAGGACAAATCTCTCTTACCTGCCAATCCCACAGTCGCTCAGACCCAACCAAGAAAGCACACAGAAACTTACATTGTTTAGAAACTGTATGGCCGTGGCAGGCTTCTTGTTATCTACTTTTATCTTAAATTAACCCATTTCTGTTAGTCTATACTTTGCCACATGGCTTGTGGCTTACCAGTGTCTTTACATGCTGCTTTTCATGGCAGCGGCTGGCGGTGTCTCCCTCCAGCCTTTTACTTCCCAGAATTCTCTTCTCTCTTGTCCCGCCTATCCTTCCTGCCTGGCCACTGGCCAATCAGAACTTTATTTACACAGAGCGATAGCCACAGCACTTCCCCTTTTTTTTTTCTTTAGAAAGAGATCTCATTGATTATAAAATTACATATAACAAAACAATTGTCAAGCAAGAATTACAGTTACAATATTAAAGAAGATATCCTATCTATCTTATATTTGTGAGTCTAAGGTTTTATATCTAACTTATCTTTTATCATAACTGAGGAAATTATAACTATCTAGTCCTTAACGACATCAAAGACCTCAGAAGGATATAATATTACCTGAGAACCGGGAGAAGAATGCAAACAACTTTCAGGAGTCTTGTAAGAGTAGACAGAGACAGCTGGCAGCCTGGACAGTCACCTAATGTTCCTTTGTAAAGTTGGGGCATTTGTCTTTAGACCACAGGGCTAGAGTCTCTCGGTCATTTCTCTCAGTGTCCTGTAGAATGTCTGGCAGTTTCCTCTGTGAAGCAGGAATCTGAAGGACCATTTTGTCAAGCAAAGTTTAGTGGTCACCTTTCTAAGGGTCCTGCATGTCCAGTTGATTGAGCAGTCCAGGCAAGAACAGTTTCTTGCCCAAATGGCTATTTTTGTCAAGGTGAAGATAAACTCCATATGAAGTGTCTTCAATGCCCATCCTCCTCTCTGAAGTAAATTGGTGCTGCCAGGAGCAGACATGTCTCACTGTCCAGAAAGTCTAAATTTTAAAAGTATTTTAAATGCCATATTCTGTAGGTCTTTGAAGTATTTGAAGATTGCCTATCTATCTGAGATACCTCTATGTATATTTAGAAGACTTAACTAACATGGCTATGAGTATGATTATCATAGAGGACTAATTATTAATCTATTTTTAATTATCGATTACAATTTAAAATGAGCTATACAAACATAATACCTTAAACATGAGTAGAAATATGTACACAGTATAACAAAATTAACTTTAAGTTTGTATCAATAGACTAAAATCTATACCAATGTAAAACATTTTAAACAAGTTGTTGCTCTTTAGAAGTAAGTTCATTAATCTACCCTTTCATCTTATTATATCTATATCATATCCCCCCTTTTTTTTCTTTAGAAAGAGATCACATTTATAATCAACATGATTTAAATAAAAATGTTGGTTTTTTTCTGTCCCACACCAGAGGGCTCTTCTGATTTGGGACATAAAAATGTCTTAACCTTTTCTTTTAGCAATATGTCTGGGTTTAGAGAAGGAGTGAGCCAATTCCATCTCCAAAGCCAGCTTGATAATTTTGGGAATGTGGGCATAGTTTCTCTTACTACTTCCTGCTGGAGGGGGGCATTGTATCTTATGGGGACACAAAGAAAATTTTAGGATTATGGAGTAGTCTATTAGGGTGAACCTCTGAGCCAGTTGTCTTGAAACCATTCTGGATGTCGGATCATCTGGGCCATGGTGTCATCGGAGACCTTTCAGGTGGTCTTGGCTGATCAAACCTGATGTATCTTAATCTGGAACAAATCCATAGCCTATGGCCTTCTGTGGAAACAAAAGCAGAGACTCCTTTCCAAAGCAACATATCCTTATATCCAAATTTTGAAGTCAAGTTACCTTTATAATTTACATATTTATTTAACTCAACAGCTTTTACGATCAAATCTTTTTCTGCAGTTAAAAGTCCCAAAGACAAGACAAACCAGATTCTCTGTGTAATATCCATCTTTGTAAGATTGAAACGCCTCTGTGGCTGCTGGCTCCACCCACCTCAGTTTCCCAACATGGCGGTGGTAACAGTATATCGCCAGCTCTGGGTCTGGGGCCATGTGTACCATCAACTATCAGAAGCAGTTCCATCAAAGGAGTTCATAGCCCAGAAACCTTTTGTTGTTGTTGTTATTAACTAGCAAAGGCCAAATCTACCACACAGCAGCAGTAAAGTGTCGCTTGTAGATTTTTCATTCCCGCAACACTGTAGGTCAGACACACACGCCAGGAACCCGCCCTAGTAGCTCAAACCGGCAGGCTGCCGCTAACTTGAGAAAGACAACTAGGAAGCTGTTCTTAGCTCTGTTTTAGAACCTTTTTGTCAGGTTTTAGGTGGAAATTCTTGCCCCACGTTGGGTGCCATTTGTAGTTAGAGTTTTCCTGCCTGGCCCACAGTCAGGACAAATCTCTCTTACCCGCCAGTCCCACAGTCGCTCAGACCCAACCAAGAAAGCACACAGAAACTTACATTGTTTAGAAACTGTATGGCCGTGGCAGGCTTCTTGTTATCTACTTTTATCTTAAATTAACCCATTTCTGTTAGTCTATACTTTGCCACATGGCTTGTGGCTTACCAATGTCTTTACATGCTGCTTTTCATGGCGGCGGCTGGCGGTGTCTCCCTCCAGCCTTTTACTTCCCAGAATTCTCTTCTCTCTTGTCCCGCCTATCCTTCCTGCCTGGCCACTGGCCAATCAGAACTTTATTTACACAGAGCGATATCCACAGCATAAAGGCATGCGCCACCACTGCCCAGCTCATTATAAACTTTTTAATATCCCTTGTACCCTTGGTACTTTTGTCTACCAGGGCAAAGCTCCGAGGGAAGTGGCCAGATTATAGTCTGCTTCATAGCTTGCTGCGGAGTCTGGAAGGCATTTGACAGCTGTCCTCAAACCCTCAAGTTGAAGATCAAGTGTATTTGGTGTACTGAGGTCTCAAGTGATTGGCCCAGGGTAATTCTCTCACTTCTGGGTTTACAATTTTTATTTATAGTGATTTATTTTATTTCATATGTGTGAGTGTTTTATATGAATGTATATATGTACACCACATGCATGCCAGTGGATGGTTGTGAGCCACCATATCAGTTCTGGGAATTGAACTCAGTTTTCTGCAAAATCAGCAAGTTCTCTTAACTACTGAGCCATCTCCAGCCCTCAGATTTTTTTTTAAAGGTAAATTTGGGTCTTGCTCTATAGCCCAGGCTAACCTGAAACTTAGTGTCCTTCTAATTTAGCCTTAAGTACTAAGATTACAGGTATGCATACATCACCACACTTGTCTCCTTTAACTGGTTTTGAAACAAAAAGTTGCTTTGAGCTTCCTTTCCCCCACTGTCTCTTTTACATTAGTTCTTTCCACGCTAAACTGAAATAAAAGTGGAACAGACAGACACAACTGACTTTGACCAGAGTTTCCTTTAAAGATTATTTTATTTTTATTTTATGTGTAGGAGTGTTTTCCTACATGTATGGATGTGCACCTGTGCATGCCTCATGCCTATGAAAGCCAGAAGAGGGCATTAGATGGTCTGGAACTGGTGTTACAGATGCCTGTGCACCACCAGGTGAATGCTTGGAGCTGGACTCAGGTCCTCTGTAAGAGCAGCAAGTGCTCTTAACCATTGAGACATCTCTCCAGCCCCACTGTGCAGGGCTTCCTTTTATTTTAGGAGATGATCTTCAAAGGTTGGGTAGATGAAAGAGTTCATTAAAAAAAAAAAAAAAAAAGAGTTCATTGCATCAGTGAAAGAAATGTATTGTACTTTCCACCCTCTCTTTAGCTTTTCAGTTTTCTGAAAACTAATAGTCACAATTGCTACATCCTGGAAACCTGACTGGGGCTACAAGAGAATAAAGAAAGGATAAACCCACAGACACACGTAGAGCAAAGCTGGGGTCACGAGGATTGTGCTGGCTCTGATGGAGACCAACACTGTACAACCGGGACACTCAGTGAGTTTGTTTTATAAACCTGAATCAAGACATCAGCTTTATGGTATACAGATGGACAAAAGATGTAGGAAAAAAGGCTTTCAGAATTTGGCCAAAGCAGTCTTCCTCTTGCACTGTGGTGATGGGAAACTTTCCATTTATCTATGGAAAGCAAAACAGGATGTTCTCTCCCAAACTGCCCCGTCTTCACACCGACGATCACCAAGGACTTTGGTAGAATTTTTGCTAATGCAGAAAGCTCTTTCCTAATTTGATGAGTGTGGAGAAAGGCAATGATAATTTAAGTATGTGTGGTTTCTTTTTTCAGGAACATCTTGAAGGAACCTGGCCTTCATCAAATGACCTTTCTACCACTTTATGCTTGTTACTTTAAGTTTAACAGCCAATTAAATTTGCATAGGAAAGAGTCTGTAGAGAGCGCTGGTTGAGAGAACAGAAATGCTGGAGAACATTTAATAAGTTGTCAGTGTATAAATCACCAAAGTTCAGGCCAATGAGCTTGTTAAGTTTAGAAGAGAATCAGCAAGATTTACTGAATTAAGGGACTCTCATACTTACGCTATGTAGGCCAAGCAACAGGGTTGGTTCTAACTCTGTTAGACACAGAAGGAAGTGTTAGGTTGCAAAGAAGGAGAGCCCTGGGCTTTTCGAGGAAGCTCTACAAAGTGAAGAGATATCAAACTCTCATGTTTAAGATTTTTATTTTGAGTGTGTGTGTGTGTGTGTGTGTGTGTGTGTGTGTGTGTGTGTGTGTGTGTGTTGAGTCCACCAAAGAGGGCATTGAATCCCCTAGATCTAAGGTTATAGGCAGTTGTGAGCTGCCCCATGTGGGTGCTGGGAACTGAACCCATCTGCAAGAGTAACATGTACCCAAGAGCCAGTCCCTTGGTCCCTCATATTTTCTGAGGTCTCAACCCACATATGTTTTCTTTGTTTTTATCTCTGCAATACATTCAACTTGTTACGTTAAAATAAATGAGTAACTACCAGAAATCATGCATCTAGAAGAACTCAACAGAGCTGAAACTGAATTGGCAGCAAAATGGTCTGCAGTCTATGCATGGAAGCAAAAGAGTTCATGTTAAGTGAAGAAAGCAATGTCAAGCAAGTGGGGCCCCTCTTCTCTTCTGTTCTAGCCTACGCCAACAACATGACTCTTTTGGAGCATCTCAGTACTTCAGTCATGTCTGGATACTTAAACTAGGTTTAAGGCCCATGTGTGTATGTTCTACAGTAGGGCCTGGTATAATAAAATTTCCAAGGGTGTGGAGAAAGGAGATGCCATGCCTGTTACAGATTCTGCAAAGCCAAATGACTCAACTTTATAAGTATGGAGGGTTAAAATGTTGCAGACCAGATTTTAGTCCATCTGAAAGCAGTTCTTTTGCCATCCTCTGTGTCTGACTTAATATCCTATGACAGTACATTGGTACATGGAATTTGGAGTAATATAAATCTGGTTCCTGGGCTATGGTCCCTCATATTTAACCCAAGAATAAGCTATATTTTATTTTCTTTGAGGTGAGAGCTGAGTTTTTACACCAAGGACCTTACTCCTATATGGAATATATGCTGGGAATCTCACAGACAAGACTTTATATTTGTTTACAGTGAAGGTATTCCATCTTCCTGTGTCCATATGATCTAGTTTTACCTTACCAACTGTAATGCTGTCAGGCCTTCCTCAGGAATGGGCCTGTGATCTCATTTGCAAACCTTAGCAATCCTTTGAGGAGAACTTCAAATGTCACCCAAATCCTGTTTCTGGCTATTGTAAAGATGACAGTGGAATATGACTCTCCTTTGAGTAGACCACACCCATGTTCATGAGTATTGGAAGGTCTGAGATGCAATTGAGAACACTGACAGCAGAGTCCCTGCAGAGAAAAGCACAGTCCCCAGCTAGCTAAACACTGAGGAAAAGAGGATTTTTATGAAGAGGAGATTTTTCTAACAGCATTTGGGGCTTAGGAATCAAATGAGCAAAGAATAGTAGCGAGAATAAGAATCCTTGTACTCCCAATCTTCTCTCAGAAGTGTGACCAGGACACACTGGTGAACTCAGGTGACCTTGGGTATTTCTAAGAACATCAGCTGGTTAGAACCATTGGATAAGATCTAGGTCCTAGGATCCTGACTCAATCTTGAGTTTTGCTGGGTCCAAAGGTGGCAGGCATCTTGAAGACTTGAGACTCACCAAAGAACAGAGTGTAGAGAAACTGTGGCAAGAAATAGAGGAGGCAAGTCCCTACTGGGTGATCTGTTTCAGCGACTCCCATCTGAGTCACTGGCAACACCATGCAAGCAAGGTCTTAGTTCTGATACACAGCAGTACTGAGGGCCCAGTAAGTGTGACCACTCAGATGGCCAGGGTCTCAGAACCCTGACAAAGGACATCAGGGGATGAAGAAATGACAGATCTGTCCCCTAAAGGGGACTAGAGACAGCCCAGGACAATTTTAGCCTTCAAACTGCAATACTGCAGACAGAGCACAAGAATGGTGATTCACTGGCTTGACACTAACAGATGTTGGAAGTCACCATCAGAAAAGTCCTAGTTCCTGCCTTCCTGAGCAAGGAACTGAGCAGAGACACACAGTTTATTAGTAGACAGCACATTTTCAAGGGAGGGGAGGTGTCTGGGGCGACAAACCCCACATGAAGACTTTGGCTTTTGTATCCCTCAGAGCAGGCTTTGGGGGTCATTTGCATAGTGTAGACTACTCTGCTGCCTGGTCTTCCTCGTTAGCATCTTAAGTCTCCACCCACAAGTGTATTTTAGTATTGCAATTAGGTCACCTCAAGGAGCCTCCACAGTGCCTCCCTGTGTACTTGTGGGTGGATCTAAGCAGGTTTGGTCAAGAAGGTGGGATTAGTCTTTAACTTTGCCAACTGTTTTTGTTTTTCTTCTCATATGCTAATTTGAAGCTTTTGTGCAAGGCTCTCCCAGGTCTCATTCTATGCCCTACTTTCAGAGCTATATTGTAAGTTTTTAAGCAGGAGAGTCAATTTTATTTTATGGGAAAAGTTGATAAAGGGGGAAGAATCAGCAGACTCCCCTGGAAAAATATAGAAACCATGAAATGAAACAAGTCAGCTAAGACTCAGCTCAGTTTCCGTTTTCCTCCAACTCCTTCAGCCTCAGTAGGTAGCATCAACTTATGTGAATTTTCCTTAGGGCCCCAGAGTTAAACCCTTAATTAGTGTCTCTTCATCATACTCCAAGTTTTCCTTGAGAGCTTTTTGACACATGGAATATCTCCTGACCATCTGTATCTTTCGTGACACAGAACAGGCATTTGTGGAATTGAAAGTTGTATATCTGGGCTGGTAAGATGGCTCAGTGGGTAAAGGTGCTTGCTACCAAGCCAGGTGTTCTGAGTGTGATCCCTGGGTCCCACAGAGCTGAGGGAAAGAACTGCAAATTGTCTTCTGTCCTCCATAGCACACAGTGACAGGTACAGGCTCTCCAAACATATATGTGTGCCCACACAGAAAATAAACCAATATAATAATGTCTTTCATTGGAGAAGAGAGCTATCAAGTGAAATTGTCATTTTGCATTTAGCACAGAGTAGAAGCCAGCTGGGGGATCTTGAGGCTTGCAGTGGGAGTGATCCTCCAGGGCTGAGATCATCTTGTGTATTCAGCATTGTGCTTTAAATTGCCTTTCTGTGCTCTGATAAGGATGGAGAAGGCTAACGGAGTATTTTAGATGAGCAAGCTAAATCCCAAATCATATTAACTGAGGAACAGGCTGATTGGGGTTTTAGATCACATTTAATTTGCCTCCTCTTGTAAACTGGTGAATTTCTCTGGATGTTTTCCTGACATTCAATGCAGGAATTAAAGGCATTTAGGTTCATATTGATATTGATAATGGTGGTGGTGGTCTGGTGGTCAAGATATAAAGACAGTGGCAGTGGATGACTCCACATAGGCTTCCCAGGAACCCCAAAACAAGATGCAAAGAACAATGGGCGGTAGTACTTGATGCTAGCTAGCTAGCTAGGTCAGATCAAAAGAACTTCAAGATATCCTCCCCTGGAGAGCATGTATAGAGTATTGTTACCTTTCCCCTAGTAAACATTTTAATTTTGTGGGTAAATCAACCCTGATGCATATTTTTCAATCCTCTATATCTATTTATAACTTAAACCCTGGGCAAAATGGGCTTCTGAGAAAACTGCATCCCTTCTCTGAGAAGGGCTCACTCTGAAGTAAGGGACAGAGGAACAAGAGAGGCCATAAGCCCTGGGCCTGCCAGGCTGGAGGCTGTTGGCTGTGTCCAGTGGCCCACTCCTCCTAAGTGTATTCTCACTTGCTCTAATTAACTACTGACTGCTTGATCTATTGCTCTTTCAGTCTGAAGTCTTCATTTACCGGAGCACAAGAACTCAGGCTACTACCAGGGTTGAGACCGGAGAAAATGGGAGACCTTCCCTTATACAACAATGCCAAAGCCCTTGCCAGATTCCAGACTGTGCATTTTGTAGAGCTCAAATTTAACTGAAAAAAAAAAATAAAATGTCTTAGAAGAATCATAAAAACTGGGTGAACCATGGCTGTCATATACATACATGGCCTACCTTCCTGGTCTCTGCCCCCTCTTTCTTCCCTTGTTCCCCAGTGTCTATTTAGACTCCACGAAACACTGGAGGAGAGAAATTATTTCTATTTTCTCCTTTCCCCTGCAGTTGCTGGTACTGGGATAAAGATGCCCCTGGTTGCTTCTGATTCAAATCCAATTCAAAGCTTTGTTTCTTCCCAACCGTGACGATAGACATAGGGTAAATGTTCATTTTATACCTGTTGATTGAAACGTAGCTTGATTAACTAGCTTTAATAAGGACCTTGGGGAGCACAGAGCCTTGCCCCCTAGCATTTTATATGGAACATCTATCAGCCTTCTGTATTTGGAGAAATCAGTTCCTGCTGGACACACATTCAGAGGCATGTGGTGAAGTACAATTCCTTGGTCTGAGAACTACACCAGGTAAAGTTCCATGGTTCTAATTAAGCCCCCCCCCTTTTTTTTAAATTTAAATCAAAGCAAATTAAATTCAAGGCTGTGACTGGCGCTGCAGAGTTACTACCTGGTGAGGCTCATTTTAGCCTGAATGTTGAGCCAATAATCTCAGAAAAAGAAGGATGTCGCTGAAGTCGAGGTAGCTGTATCTCTGTCTTGCAGTTCCACTCGTATTTTTGCTGTTGGTTGACATTTGGTGTGACCTATAGTCACCACCGTCAGCAAGATCCTCTATGGTAGCAGGATATCCCTCTGACTTGTTCTGTCTCTAAGATAGTCTATTCCCCCAAAACTGACAGCAGATGACTTCAGGCTGAATAACCAGTATGTGTGGTGGGGGTGGAAGGGTGTGACAGGCTGACATTCTCCAGAATCTCTACAGTAACCTTTCAAACTGTCATGCTTAAGGCTCTGCTCAGGCTGAAATAAAACATTCAGGAAAGTGACAGGGAGCTCTAGCTAAAGCAGAAAAGCTCAAGGTTGGGACTGGCAGGCAGTTGACAATGTTTACCCACAAAGAAGTGCTTTGGTGAATTAAGTGTGTATCCATCAACAGCCAGTGCCCCCGACTGAAATGGAAATGTGCAGAAATCAATTTGTTTCTCTTGAGAAAACTCTCTCACCCCAGGTTCTAAAAATTAAGCCAGGAAACAAAAAGTGCTGATTTGTTTTTGTTTTTGTTTTTGTTTTTTCAAGAGCAAGACTGAGTTTGAGGGTTAGATTGAAAATCCAGAGAGAGATAATTCATTGGCATAGGCGAAATTAAATAGAATTGATTTGAAATTAATTTGCTGGATGCCGAAATTGTCTCTCTCAAGTCATGACAAACAGAAATAGTTAAAGACTTTCCCTGAGACAAAATGAGGAAATCGAGGACACATGGCTGCTGTTAATACCTACTCAATTAAAGAAAGACTGCAAGGGAGACCTAGAGATGACTCAGTGGTTCAGAGCTGCTCTTGCAGGGGACCTGGCTTAGACTCCCAGCACCTGCATGGCAGCTCACAGCTGTCTGTAACTCCAGTTTCAGGGGATTCAATGTCCTCTTTTGGTTTCCAAGAGCACTGCAGGCATGTGGTGCACAGGCATACATGTGGCAAAACATCCATACCCATAAGTAAAGATAAATCTTTTTAAAAGGAAGGCTAGGAAATATAGTCCATTCTGCTAAAGGAATGTGTAAGGATGGGATGATAAAACATGAGACTTTTGAAGCATTTGGAAGAACCACCAGAGCTGAGCTGTACACAATCTTCCACTGGATCTTAAGGCTTGATACTTAAGTTGGATAACTGATTAAACTGATTATATATAAAATATATATTATATGTTATTATATTGGATAATTGATTACATATATCAAGGAAGAATAGGTACAGCATTCTGAATTCTGGGCTGAGAATGTGCAGAATCTATTACTTAGTAATGTGTCACAAACAGTCCTCAAAATAGGAATTTACAACTTTGACAATTGCACCCAAACCACTGGGCCCTCACTGCAGACCAATTAAATTGAGTGCCCAGGAAAAGAGCCTAGGTATTGACCTTTTCACAGTCTTCTTAGAGCAAAGAATGGACACAGGACAAATGGGTTCATTTCTTCAGTATCAATCTTTGTTTTGATCAGTGACTCTGAATGCCATTGAGTAAAGGGGGACAGGAGAGCTGTTTTTGAAACACACAGTCAGATGGTGCCAGCAGCAGGTAGGACAGAGGCCTGGCCAGAATTCAGTCATCAGTCACTGCACAGTATCTACTGTCATCCATGTCCATCAAGCCAGAGACCAGTTGGATGAACCATAAACAGACACTGGTGGGGTGGGGTGCTGTATAATATTTGTTTAACTCTGTGAAGCTGTGTTACTGTGCCTGTCTAAAACACCTGATGATCTAATAAAGAGTAGAAGAGCCAGTAGCGAGGCAGGAGAAAGGATAGGTGGGGCTGCCAAGCAGAAAGAATAAATAGAAATCTGGGAAGAAAGAAGAAAGAGCAAGAGAACAAGGAGAGGAGCATGCTAGGGGGCTAGCCACCCAGTCACACAGCCAGTTACAAAGTAAGAGTGAAAGTAAGATATACAGAAGTCAGAGAAAAGGAAAAGCCCAGAGGCAAAAGGTAGACAGGATAATTTAAAGAAAAACTGGTTAGCAGCAAGTCAAGCTAAGGCAAGGCATTTATAAAGAATAACCCTCCATGTGTGATTTATTTGGGAGCTGGGTGGTGTGTTCCCCCAATCAACTATAGGAGTGTTTACCCTTGAGCTTGTATTCCTGGGCAGCACTCACATAGGTTTGATGATTCAATATTGGCTTATGTATTCTTTGGACCTCAGCTTTTGCCATCACAGATGGTGGCTGAGGATTCAATTTGCAAATACTTGATGTGTTATATTGAGAGTGTTTATTTCCCAGACAGAAACCACTGAGAGACCTTTGTAATAAACTTACAGAAATATTAATATTTATATGTTCCTTATTCAATTGCCTTAAGGCTTTGTTTCATTTTGTACTTGCCAAGAAAACCGTAGCAAACATATATTGTTTGATACCACTTTTATAAAAGGTAAGATTATCAAATTTTAAACAATAATCTATCTTGGTATTTTCATGGGAAAAGACAAGGGATGAAAATACCTCTAACATTTGGTTTCTGGGAATAATTAGCTAGGGTAAGATAGGAGATATGTAGTTCATTATATTACTTTGAATTTTGTTAATCATAAGCAACATGTAAAATCTGTAATATTTATATTTTTAAATATACAAATGCAGAGGTTTCAATCCCCTGCATACAACACAAAACATAAGTAGAAGACTTTAATTTTTTTTAAGTTCATTTTCTTTAATTGTTATTGTCGCACAATTGTATCTGTGGTTGCTCTTAGTAATTGCCAGTTACTTCAATTAGATGGATGCCAGAAGGCTGCTCTAGAAGGCATTCTTTTTTAAAAGTCATTTCCTTTTATTTTTGAGATTATAATTGCATCATTTCTCCCTTCCTTTTCCTTCCTCCACTCCCCCCCCATTCCTCTCCTTGCTCTCTTTCAAATTCATGGCTTTTCTCTTCATCAGTTGTTATTTTATACATACTTGTGTCCATACATACGTTTTCAGGGCTGACTATTTGGTGGTGGATAACCAGTTGGTGTGCTCTTCTCTGGGAAAGACTATTCCTTCAACTCTCAGCATTCCTTAGTTAGCGATAGTTTGTTTTGTAGATGTGTCCATTGAGACTGAGTTCCATAACTCTGCATTTTGATTGGCTGTGGCTTTCTGTAATGGTTTTTCTGTTGTGAAGAGAAATTTTCTTAGTGAGGGATGAGAACTACACTTATCTGTGGACATAAGGACAAATGTTCAGAATGTAGTTGGGGATTAGTAAAGTGGTGATTGTCTGCTCTCCTCCAATATCTGTGACTTTACTAACCCTGGAAGGCTGGCTAGGCTCCCAGGACCAGGCTCAATTTCCCTCTGTTGACTGGGTCTTAAGTCCAAACATGGAGAGATTAGTAGGGTTATAAGTCCCACTTTAGTCAATGATAACTCTTGTCTTGGGGATAAACTTTGTTTTAGTCTTATAACTAAAGGACATAGCATTTGTTTTAGGACATTAAAGTATTAAAACTGCAAAAGAGACCCATAAGCTACTTTATCCCTTGTGAAGTACAGGATATAAACTGCAGTGCTGCTCTTAGCAACTAAGTTTAAAATTTAAATTATTAGTATGAATTCTATCATATGTTTATACTGTTTATTATAGTTTTAAATACAAATATATGAATTAGCCTTTAACTCATGCAGTCACTGAAATTACACAATTTGTATTGTGTAGCTCAAACATACATAGGTGCAAAGCAAGTACTTAGATATGAATTGCATCATTTTATTCAGACCATACATCACAAGCTTACTGTCTATTTTTTTTTTAAATCAGGTTGACATAAACTAGAGTTATCTTGGAAGAGGAACCTCAGTTGAGAAAATACCTCCATTAGATTTTCTGTAGACATATCAGCAATGTGTTTTCTTGATTTACGATTGATGTGAGTGGACTCAGCCTACAGGGGTTTGTGGTACCCCTGGGCAAGGGTCTTGGGTTATATGGGATAGCAGGTAGAGCAAGCTATGAGGAGCAAGCCAGTGAGAAGCTCCCCTCTGTGTTCTCTGCTCCAGTTCCTGCCTCTAGGTTCCTACCCTGAGTTTCCAAGAATGGCTTTCTCTCAATGATGGACTGTTGCTTTCCTCTCTAGAGGTGGTGAGACCTGGGAGAATGGAGCCAGTACATGAAGTGGACCAAAGTCTCATTCAATAGCCAACTTTATTCAGAGCCTCAGACACTTTATACTTGGAGAGTTAATAAAGGTCCCTTGAGTTCAAACTGTATACCACCATTCTTGCACCATGTTCGGATAGACTGTCATGCAAGAGTGTATGATGGAGTAAACCCTGTTCTCCCCAAGTTTCTTAGGGTCATGCTGTTTACCACAGCAATAGAAACATAATTAAGACAATGACTCTATTAAGACAGAGGATATTACTTAAGATAATATTTTAATTTATGCCATGTTTTTATTTGTTAACATATATTGCCACTATAAATATTTTAAAACCTATAAAACTAGATCCAGTCTTCATACTATACAGCACTTAACAATTGTATCCATTCTAAGTGGAGAAAGGTAGCAATGAAGACATCTTTTCCATATGTTTGTTTGTTTTGTCCTATTCCACTGTGTTAGTTTTTGTTTTTATATTATTGTCCCTTAGAAGCCTGTTTGTTTTCTAATGAGAGACAGAGAACAGGTGGATCCAGAAGGAGGAAAAGACAGGAAGGAATTGGGAGGGAAAACTATAGTCAGGACATATTGTATGAGAAAAAATGTTGTCTTAGGATTTTATTGCTCTGAAGAGACACCATGACCATGGCAACTCTAATAAAGAAAACATTTAATTGGGCTTGCTTGCTTACAATTCAGAGGTTCAGTCCATTCTCATCATGGTACGGAGTATGACAGTGTGCAGGCAGACATCGTGCTGGAGTGGCTGACAGTCGTACATCCTGCAGGTGACAAGAAGTCAACTGAAACACTGGGTGGTATCCTGAGCATATGAAACCTCAACACCTGCCCACAGTGACACACTTCCTCCAACAAATCCACACCTCCCAATAGTGTCTTTCCCTATGAGATTATGGTGGTCAATTATATTCAAACTACCACAGATATATTTTCAATAAAAGGGAAAAATTATCTATTCTAGTGTGGTATCAGAAGATTGTGGACTTTTAGTAGCATAATGTGCACACCTAACTTCCAGCTCTAGGCCTCACTGGCTATAAAACCTTGGAAATACTAACACAGTATTCCTTACAGGGCCTTCATGAGTGCTTGGAATACTGCTTGGCAAACTATTCAAAGCATCAGACATAAAGTCACTGACTTCCTTGCCTCTAATAAGTATCTGGTAAGCGGTCACCAGTATAGATGTTCTATATCTAGGAGTAGCTTATATCACAGACTCTTAGTCCTCTGGTTATTCAAGGCAGGGTTTTTGCTATCTTTTATGTCTTGACAGAGTAGAGAGCCATTCCAGAGGCCTTAAAACAATGAGGTTTTAGTATGAGCTCATCTAAAATTCCCAGCCAAAGGAATACTCAAAACTAATCATCACAGAGTTGGCAAAAACTTTCCTTGGCATTATTACTATGTTTTTTTTGCCTGCCCAGGTATTCTCTCTTCCCAAGTCTTCATTCATTCTTTCAAAAGTATTCATTTCATTTGTAGTTCAGTTTCATAGGCCATTCAACCCAAAGCAGGGATGATTAGTAACCAACACTTATTTTTCTTTCCCATCTTAGAAAGGACAGTCTTCAGTCATTCCTATGATAGTTAGTGGATAATTTATTTGCATTTGGATCCTGTTTCCATTAGTTCAGTGCTGCTGATATAGGGTAAGCCTAAAGTCTCTAACAGAACCATAAAAACCAACAAGAAATAATAGGTTGCTAAAAATGTATTTTCAGTGGTGAGAAACGCTGTAATGAAGATCTGATTTATTGTCTCTTTGTTTCTGGTATTTCACCATATAAACTAAGCAGGATTTCTGCTTGGTATTAATCATTAGAGGTGCAAAGGACGCATTTATCAATTACCTAAAATATGTTACCTATATTTAATCTAATAAATGTTGGTTAAGCAGAGCTAAAGCTAGACAGTGCTATAAAAATGGAAGATTTTGTGATGAACAGTAAAAACGGGGTCTAGAATGTAAAGCAGATCATAAAAATGTGAGCAAGAGGAGTCATACTTCCCTTTGTGAATGAGGAAAGGCTGGCAAACTGATAGGCATACAACATTTTGACAAACTGAGAAAAACCCATTTTTATTTACAAGATTATTTCTTCAGTGTACACTATTACATCTTCTGCTAGGTAGCGTTAGAGGAGCTTGGATAGAATCACTCCTGTCTGTACACTGTGGAGATGTTCTAACTGGCCCTAGGTAGTCTCCCTGCACTCATTTCATGCTTTATTCATTCAGACCTCACACAGTTAAACTTTCTTTTTTTTTCTGGACCACACGTATAAGTTTAATTTGCATGAATCTCAGGCATTGTTTTTTATATAATTCTAGGACATTTATACTCATATTCCCTTCTAATTATTGCAATTGCTAATTATTGCAATTGATTGATATGGTGAAGGGAAATACAGAGACTACTATTAGGATGGAATTGGGGCAAGAAAAAAGCTGAAGCACAGAGCTACATAGCAGAGACAAAGGAAAAAAGCTGGAGATAACACCACATAACATATGAAAAACACAGGCATATTTTTGTTACTATAAGCATAAATCCACCTGTTTAGGCCAATTCCAATGGGGATTTCTATGTGTGAAATTAGTGTAAATGATATTAGATAAGGAAGAGGTTAGTATTTCAGGGAAATGTAGTTTGGATTTGGAGAACATAATACACAAAGGCTAGATAAAGTGTCTCATCACAGAGGGCACAGAGTGATAGATGGCAGCCTTTGTTTGAGCAGTACAATCATACAGTCTCACAGAAGTGGAAGAGGAGAGGCATGCCTTCCTCGCCTTTCACTTTCATATGAGGTAAAGGGGGCTCAGACATCAGTAATAACTTATTTAGAGTGAAGCCAAACAATGGCACAGTTGGAGCCAAAGTTCCAGTCTCTGCCTGTCCCCTTCCTGTACAAAAAGAAAGCCCTAGATCCAGGTCTACCAGAGTGCTTCTTTTCACACTCAACAGGGACAAGACAGAGCACACCATTTTCACCTAAATGAATTGCCCTGTGTTTTTATTTATCTTCAGTTACTTGACATACAAATCTGATTTTTTTCACCTCGTATAAACACTCTCGTGTGAGCCAGTCATATGCTTTTCAGACGTCATATGCCTGTCATTCATGTACCCTGACAACCACCAAGCATGAAATCTCGAAGCTTCTGTTTGTCCATTTTCACCATAAGTTCTAAGAAGCATGTAAAACCCGGTATGTTCTTGACTTACGGTTTCTATTGCTGTGATAAAACACTGTGACCAAAATTAATTTGGAGAGAAAAGGGTTTACTTGGCTTTCACTTTCATGTTATAGTCCATTATAGGGTCCTGAGGTCCCTCTAAATGAACAGAAGACACCTGATATGCAATTGCAGAAAGCAGCTTTATTCATAAAAAAAAAAACAACAACATTCTGGGGCCCACCTAACACAGCTTTGACCCCAGGGGAGGGTAAGGCAGCCCCTTTGAAGCCTGCTTTGGGAATTCCGGCTGTGATTAAGTATACTTTCAAGTGATTGGGTATAGACCATAATTGATACAGTAATCATTTTGTGATTAGCTCAACATCTGGTCAGCAACTGTGGTTTAGGTGTCAAGGGTCTGTCTGACTGAAAATAGCAAGAACAATTCCTGCTTATGGCCAAGTAGGACCCTGATTGACTACTAGACTGGACGTACTTCCTGAGGGTGTGGTTGAAACTAGACAAGAATCAACATAGGATGGTGGGGTAATATAGGGCGGAAGTCTCAGCAAATTGGCCCCTACAGAAAAAAAACAAAAAAACAAAACAAAACAAAAACAAAAACAAAAACAAAAACAAAAACAACAAAAAAAACCCAACTGGCCCTGGTCCCTTCACACCATCAAAGAAAATCAGGGAAGGAATTCAAGGCAGGAACCTAAAGGCAGGAATTGAAGTGCAGCAATGGAGGAGTGCTACTTACTGACTTGTTCCCCTGACTTGCTTAGTTTGCCTTCTTATATGCTGCAGGACAACCTGCCCAGGGATGTCACTGCTCACAGTTGTCTGGGTCATTCTATGTCAATCATCAATCATCAATCATCAATCAAGAAAATGTTCCAGGAGCTTGCCTATAGGCCAGTCTGGTAGGGATATGCTCTTAGTTGAGTTTCCTTCTTCTCAGATAACCCTAGCTAGTGTCAAGTTGGCAAAACTAATCAACACAGTTCTATGTTTAATAAGTATTTTCTATCCCTAAAAAAGAAAGTATAGTTGGCAAATCAACCTACTTTCAGAGATCTGTAATTCTTAGTCTCACCTTCTCTTTGTGGACCTATCCATTCCAGTATTCATCTGGCCATTCTTTCAAGTCTGGAGAATAAATTACATTCCCCATTCTCTGCTTATAGTTCTTGTCTTTATTCAGGTCAGTAATTTTTTTTTTTTTTTGCCTAGTCAGATATGTAGCCAGTTGGTATCTCTCTCCAGTCTTGCATTATTTCCACTCTATCCCTTCCACAAGCATCAGAGAGCTTCCTAAAATGGACATTTTAGATAACACTGTAGTATTTCTGGATGCTGTTACTGTTATTCACTTGTTTATGACTTGGCTCGGTCTATTTTCTTCATGATACATAGCCTCTGAAGTCTGCTCAGATCTCCAGCCATTATTATTATCTTAGATTCAATATTCATGGTTTAACATTTCAGTGAAAACTTTGTTTCAGTCCCCACAATAAGTAAGCTTTTATTTTATAAATGCTCAGTGGTCCATGGTTTGCTGCTATATCATTCAGAGAATTTCTCTTGATTTTGCTTTGCATTTAACCTCAAACTATTTTGGAGATCTTCTATGTGGTTTCCCTCAAGAGGACACAGTTTTGTCTAGCCCACTAGCAATAACTGTGGCATTGTTTTTAAGCATGCTTTTCTAGCAGTCATCCCTAAATCAGAGCATCAAATTAGTCACAATTTGGTGACCAGCTGTGCTTAAGGCCCCTATGAAGTGAAATTTCTGCTTGGTGTTGATGTATCTATTTGTGGATTGGGATTACTTTCCAATATAACCTTTTTCCCACATCTTTTTGTAACTGCTCAGTAAATGTACCTCAGTAGAGCAGCTACCCCAGTACAGGTCCATAGCCTTTCTGACATCCACAGAAAAAACCCAAGAGGACTTTTCCTCTTCCTGCTTCTCTTACTTCTTCTTCTTCTCCCTTCTCCCCCTTTTCCTCTTTTATTGAATAGTTTTTTCCCTCCAATATATTCTAATCATAGTTTTCTCTCCCCCAACTTTTCCCTGGCTCTTCCCACCTCCCCTCTTCCATTAGAAAACAGATAAATAAAATCAAATGAACAAACAAAAAAAAATAGAATACAACAACAACAAACCAGAATAGGACAAAATAAGCAAATGAAAAGAAAAAAAAAAAGAGCCAAAGATAAAGCACAAGAAACACAGATGCAGAGACACACACATTTACTTATACAGAAATCCCATAAAAACACAAAATCACTGTAATATATAAGCAAGAGATCTCTGAGGTAAATAATACTAATACTAATACTAATACTAATACAAATACTAATACTAATACTAATAATAAATCCAGACAATGTACTGAGACACATAACCTCAAAAAATACTATTGAATTGATTTTGTGTTGGCCATCTACTGTTGGGTATAGGGCCTACCCTTAAGTAATAGTTTGTATACCTAGTGAGACTCTATTAGAGAAAACCATTTTTTGCCTTGGTCAGCAGTTGTCAGTTGATGATAGCTTCTGTCTGGGGATGGGTGCTTGTGTTCACTTTTCCTCTTGATGCTGGGACCTATTTGATTTAGACCTGTGCAGGCTCTGTGCATGCTGCCACAGTCTCTGTTTGCTCATAAGTATGTCAGCCCTGTTGTATCTAGAAGACCTTGTTTCCTTGGTGTCTTTCATCCCTACTGGCTCTTACACTCTTTTTGCCCCCTCTCCTACAAAGTTCCCCAGCTCTGAGGTGGGGATTTGATGGAGACGTCCCATTTAGGATTGAGTGTTATAGGGTCTCACTCTCTGCACATTGTCCAGTTGTGGGTATCTGTTTTTGTTTCCATCTGTTACAAGAGGAAGCTTCTCTGATGATGGCTGAGCAAGACACTGATCTATGAGTGTAGCAGCATGTCATTAGGAGTCATTTTATTGCTACATTTCTTTAGTAGAACAGTAGTATTTAGCTTTCCTGTATGTCCATCTAGTCTCAGGTTCTTGATCACCTAAGCATGTCAGATATGGGTTCCATCTCATGGACTGAGCATATAAGCCAATTGAATAGCAGTTGAAAGGGGCTTTTGGTTTTTTCTTGGTTCTGTTTTAAACTAGTCACTGCAATTTCTTATACCAGGTAGCTACCATAATTGTTCTTTATGAAGATCTCTGTTGCTTCAGACAATTCCCTTCAGAAAACTATTTTTTTTTCTCTTCTTGGAAAAATCAGTTACACCTGACAGAGCTACCAAGTTGCAAAGGCTTTTATTTTTATGGCTTTCTATTCCCCGTGGGAAACCCCTAGATTCCCCAAGGCAAATTGAGTCTTGAACTCTGCTTTTCTGGAGTGACATCCCAATTTATAAAAGTACTGGGGAAGGTAAGGCAGTGTCTCTTCTCCCCCTACCCCTTCCTACAGGGAAATTTATCTTTCAAGTGAGCTGGGATGGGATGGGGAGGCCTTTTGGGTTCCAGATCTGCTATGCATAGGTGGAAGAACATCCCTACAAAGGGAGAGAAGAAAGACTTGGCCTGGGTAAAGCTACTGCTCTATAGAGCTAGAGGTGAAAAGGAACAGCATCCATCCCGCTCTATCCAAGGTAAAGCCACAAGCAAGGAACCCTCCAGCTAGGGGAAACCATTCCTTCTGCCCATGTCTTCCCGGCTGCACCTGCAGGGTAGAGTTTCTTTAATAAGGAGCAGGTTTGAGTGTGCACAGGCATACTGTTCTAGATTGAATGTTGTGACTGCTCCCTGTTCTCAGTGAACTATCATTCCTTTTCTTCAGTAACGGTTTTGCCACTGGCAGTATGTTATGAAGGCAATTTCTAGAGCTTCTATGACTGAAGATTATTTTATACAGTTTTTCAGCAGTTAAAATACCTTCCTGGAGTGTCCCTCTGAACTATGTATTCTATCATTCAAGAAATTCCACTTCACTTTTTAACATCCCAGGGTCTTGGAAATGAAGGAATTTAAATTAAAGAACCAAGTTACCTTTTCATCTTGTGAGAGGCCCTGGTCATTCCTTACAGGCACTCATTCATTGCTTCACCAAATTCATAAACAAGTAGTGCTATTTGTGAAGGATCAAGTCATGGAGAAGAATTTGCACTGTTCTCCTTCCTATACTTCTCTAGGGAGTTTAGCAACTTGAACAGTTTAAGAACCATGGGTCCTCACAATCTTAGATCTCTGCTCCCTCAAAATAGGTTCCTTTCCACATAATGTAGCAACAATCACTCCCACTGTCTCATAATCACACCTCATGCTCCCTCAAAAGCAGCCTAGTTGAGAATGAATAATAAGAAAATCAGCAACATATCTTTCTGAATGTAAAATTGTACTTCTTTGGAGGTGCTGATCTGGGCAGATGTTTTGTCTTGTATTACAGGTGGAAAGAAGAATGGGATGTCAAAGGGGTCCTATTGAGGTATATAGGAAGACTTCCTTCCAGAAAAACATAAGGTTGGTTTGCAGCTCAATGGATAAAGCTTAGTACTGTCTTATAAGCATCTCTGATTTATGCAACAAGAAGAACAGGCATGACTTATGAGTCATGTTTAGCATTAAGAGCCACTCAATCAATTAATAATCATATGGCAGTCCTTAGAGAGCATAATGAATTATTCACTTGCTTGTATACAAGTTCTAAATGCCATGAGGCATCCACAAAGGATAATAACAAGCTGAAGTTACTCTTGAAAAAGAGAACTGGGGAGATGACTCAGTTAGTAAGTGTTTGCCATGCATACCTGAAGACCTCAGTTCAGACTCTCACCCACCGTGGGGAAAGCAGTGCCTGGTGGCACATCTACTTGTAATGCTGTTGCTGAGACAAAACGATCTCTAGGGATAACCAGCCAGTTAATCTAGCCAAATTGGTGTGCTCCAGGTTCAGTGAGAGACACTGCTTCAAAAAATTGAGTAGAGAGCAATAAAGGAAGACATCCAATGTTTCCTTCCAGCCTCCACAAGCATACACATGGCTGTGTACCTACCCATATCTTCATACACACACATACACACACACACACACACACACACACACACACACACACACACACACACACACACACACACACTCAAACATACACTCATACATACACACAGAAAAGCAAAAATTCAATACCCTTTTTACCCTGCAACAAATTACCTCTTCCTTTCTTTTACTTCTGAATACCAAAGATGAAGAGTGCAGTGTTGTTTTCCACCAGCACAGAGGCTACACTTAAATCTACTGTTTTATCCATCAAATGCAACTCTGCAGTTACTGGCCTGCTTCTCTGGCAGTGGCCTGGCCACTCAGGATGCAGCTTGGTGGGAATTTCGTTCTTGCAGGCACTGGCTCTGTTGCTGCCACCAAATATAACTTTTAATTAAATCTCTATCATTCTATTTATCAATAAGACTTGGGAGTAAGAGGTTGGGGTGAAAACCTACTTGCTCAGAGAGGTTGCATAGCAACTAGCTGGCCTTCTTTGTTTGCCAGAGTCTCCAATAGAAAGTGTCTTTCCACTCCAGTGAAACAACAAAACCATGACACACAAAGTCCCTTCCTACTACCTCTTGTGCATCTCTTTATCATCTTCCAGACACCCTATGACTCTTTATGATTATTTTCTGCCAACTAGTTGCTAACTCAGCCTCCTAATGCAAGACTGAATTTATTTAATCAATGCAAATGTAAACTCAGGCTTCACAGTGTGATCAGATAATCCCACAACAGTGCAGGAGTCAGTCATGGATGTTATCTTTATTTTCCAAGTTCAAATGCTCATTTTCTCATGTCTGAAATGTTTTATGGTCTAAACTTGAACTTGCTAGTTGATTGCTCTTAGTATACATTTTATCACACTTTCTTATATATTTTACCATAGACATTTAGCTGACCTTGTGACAACCCAAAAAACTACAATTCTCAAAGTAGTTACTGTAGAAGTTGTGATCATGCAATTCACTTTAGGCCAAGTAGATAGCTTTGAAAGTACCATATGTGAGTTCTTATAGATGTCCTTAAACAGAGATTCATGTTCATTACACCTTTTCTCTTTTCTGTTGCTGGAATGACTTGATGGTGGCTGATTTAAAAAAAATGTTGGATGTATTATGTATTAATATTTTGCTTGAATATATATATGTGCACCATGTGCATGAATGGTATCTGTAGAGAGGTTCAGAGAAGGTATCAAATCTCCTGGAAATGGAATTACCGATGGTTGTCAGCAATCATGTGCATGCTGAGAACTGATCCCAGGTCCTCTGGAAGAGCAGCCAGTGCTCTGAACAGCTGATTCTTGAGGTGCTTCCTAAATGCATGGTAGAAGGAACCAAGGCTACAGCAGCCTAAATTACTGCCAACCTCCTCAAATTGCTGTAGAGCCCTGCCTGTCCACATCTACATGTCATAGATAAGAGAATAAAGTGCTGTAAAGTACTGATATTGATTTGCCTTTATATCCATGCAACAATGAAAATAGTACTATTTGATCTGTATATTGTTAAGTATTTGATCAAGTATTGTCAAGGCATGCTTTAATTAGAGTCTGATAACTTTAGTCTTAGACTGCTTGAAATTGATTATGCCTTTCTATACGACTGTGGATAGTCAAAGAAAGACATGCTCCTTTATTTTTAATTTGCTTTATTTTTAATTTGAAATTTAACTGATGCAGTTTACAATTGCACATATTTAAATTATGTAATCTGTCAAAGTTTGACATACATATGCATTTTAACTAGAAAAAATAAATAAATTCATCAGAGATTTCTTCCTGGTCTTTTAAAACACTACCTCTTTTTGATTCCATCCTCAGCACTCAACTCTAGGTAACCATCAATCAGCTCCATGACACTATAGATTATTGCTGAGTTATTTTTATTGCTGAGTACTTTTGCATTGCAAATATATATGCCAATTTGTTTATTCACTTGAGAATGTAGGCTATTTTAAGTTTGGGAGTATTACAGATAAGGCTGTATGAACATTTGTATAAATATCTACTTTCTCTTCTCTCAAGAAAATAAGGAATAGCAGGCCATCTGCTCACTGGTGTGCTTTACACTTTAAGAGACTGTCAAATGAAAAGGAATAGAATGGGCAAGATGGCAGAATGGGAGGGTTTAGCCCTCACTCATTCACAGAACCATTGTCATGGCATTTATTCATAGATGTGAATACCTCTGGGGATCCTGGGAGCCAAGAGGACATGATTCAAGACAGCCTTGGAACAAAACGCTTGAGATCAAATATATTGAAGAGAGTAAGAAAAACAGACTCACTTCCCTTGTGTCAACCCTCTTTCATATACAACTTAGTGCCAAGAGACTGCATCCCTTTGCAGCTTCTCCTATTGGTAGAAGGTAAAAGGATACCAAGATGATAGATTAGCCTATTTGAATAGATTGGGAACAACTGGGGCCAGGTAAGATGGAGGAGACCCCCACAGCAATTGTAATGCAGAGATCAACAAAAGGCCTAGGAGTCTACTACCCATTTCACAAACTCCACTGAGAGGTAAGAATTTGAATCTCTTAAAATATTTCGTGGTTGTTTGCTTGTTTTTGAGAATTTCATATATGTTTTGATCATATTTAACTTCCCTCCCAGAAGTCTTCTCTGATCCATTACCCTCCTCTGTCTACCCAACTTTATGTCCTTTTCTTTTTTAAAACCCTTCAAGACCAATTTGTGGTGCTGAGATATTCTTGGATGTATGGGATGGTCTTCCACATAATTTAAATATGTGCAATTGTAAACTGCATCAGTAAAACTTCAAATTAAAGTACTACTGCTAGGTTAAGTGTGATTGACTTAACTAGGTGTTACGCTCTTGGAGAAGACTGTCTCCTCCTCTTCTACAAGCTACCAATTAGCAATTGATCCATGGTTAGGGGTGAGATTGTGTGCCCATCTCCTCTCTCCATGCTGAGGTTTTGTCTGGCCTGGGCTTGCACAGGGTTTCTGTATGCTATGAGCTCATATGTGCAGCTGTTCTGCTGTGTCCAGAAAACAATTTTCATAATTATCCACTGCCTCTGTCTCCTGCAAATGCTTTACTTGTCAATTTTCTATTTCTGTCACGTCACAAATGAAACATACATTCAAAGATTCATAGCTAACATCCACAAATGAACCCAAACATGACATTTGTTTTACTGTGTATGAGTTACCTTACCCAGATTGTTTCTAGCTCCATCTATTTAACTGAATATTTCAAATTTTTTTCTTAGCAGCTGAATAATATACCATTGTGTAAATGTACCACATTTCATCATCCATTCATTAGCTAATGGACACTTAGATTGTTTCCTAATGTTATGGCTACTGTGAATAGAGTAACAATGAACATGAAAGAGCATGGAACTATGAAGTAGGATTTAGAGTCCTTTGGATACGTACCAAAGAGTAGTATGACTGGATCATGTGGTATGTTGAGTTCCATGTTTTTGAAGAACCTCCACACTGATTTCCATTCTGGTTTTCCCAGTTTGTACTACTACCAGCAGTAAGTAAAATTTCCCCTGTCCACAACCTGTGCCAGCTTTTGCTGTCAGTTTTAAAAAATGATTTGTTCTTTGAGAATTTCTTACAATATTTTTTACCACATTCTTTCCTATTCTCTAACTCCCCTCAGAGCATCCCTGCTCTCAACATCATGTCCATTCTCTCCCTTAATAAACAAAAGCAAAAAGCAAAAAGCTACTAAAAACATAGAGTCCAATTTGTGTTGACCAACTACTTCTGAGAATGAGGTGTATCTTAGAATATAGTTGAATTACCCAGTGTCACTACATTGAAGAAAACTGATTTTTCCTCTCCCAGCAGATCTTATTTGTGAATACTTCTCAGGTAGAGGTGGGACTTTGTGTCCACTTCTTCTTCATGCTGGGTTTTGTATATCTTGGATTTGTGCAGGACTTGTGCATGCTTTCATGGTCTCTGAGTTCATATGTGCATCTATTTTGTAGTGTCTGGAAAACATAATTTCCTGGAGTTGTATGTCATATCTGGCTTGTAAAATCTTTTTGGTCCTACTTCCTCATAAATTCCCCATAGCCTGGAGGGGAGAGGTATGATACAAATATCTCAGTTAGTGCTGATCATGCAGCAGTCTCTCACTCTCTGCATGTTATCCAGTTGTGAGTCTCTATGTTAATTGTCATCTACTGCAAGAAGAAGGTTCTTTGAGGTGGGTTGAGGGATGCACTCAGCTATGGGATAGCAGTATATCATTAGGAGTCATTTTATTTCTATGCTAATTTATCAGAACAATAGTAGTAGGTTTTCCACTAGGGCCTAAGACTTATCTAGTTTCATGTTCTTGGTTTCATTAACAGTATCAGTTATAGATTCCATCTCATGGAGTAGAATCAGATATCCAATTGAACATTGGCTACTTACTCCCCTATCATTTATGCCGATATGATAGCAATGGGCATATTTTGTAAGCAGGTCATTATTATATCTTGCAGTATGGTTGAGAGTGATGATTGCTTTCTCTTCTTTTAGCATGTATAGCTCCTTTCAACACTATGAATGTTAGCCAATAGGGGTGAAAGTTGTAGCTGAGCACCAGTTAAATTCCATCATGTTCTATGCAATGATTATGCGGTGTTACTTTTTTTTTTTTTTTTAAATCTTGGTCATTCTGACAAGGGTAAGACGAAATCTCAAAGTAGTTTTATTTTGCATTTATCTGATGGATAAGATGTTGAACATTTTAAAAAATGTTTCTCAACAGTTTTCATTTATTCTTTTGAGAACTCTTTGCCCATTTTTAAATCGGGTTGTTCATTTTCTTGATGTGTAGTGCTTTTGGTTCTTTGTGTGTTATAGATATTAACTCTATTGAGTATACAGCTGATAAAGACGTTTCCCTTCCTGTACCCTGCCTTTTCATCTGAATGACAGTGTCATCTGCTGCGCAGACATTTCTTAGTTTTACATGGTCCAACTTATCAACTGCTGGTCTGCCTATATAGCCAGAACATTGTTCTGAAAGTCCTTTTATGCACCTATAAGTTAAAGTGTATTCCCTACTTTCTGCTCTGTCAGATTCAGGTCATCAGGTATTATGTTGAGGTCCTTGATCCATTTGGAATTGAGTTATTTGAAGGGTAGAGAATGAGGATTCAGTTTCATTCTTCGAGGTGTAACTACTCACTTTTATCAGCACTATTGTTGTGAGGCAGCCACCAGGAAAGACCACTTGGACACTGGTTCAAGCCAATAGAATATCCTTATTAGCTGGTTGGTGTCTACCATGGGGTATTCAGGATCTCAGTGTAGTCCCAAGCCTTTCTCATGGTGAGCTTTTAAGCACAAAAACAACATCCTGAATTGACACATCTCAGTTAGCAAGAGCAATTAGCTAGAAGCAGAACTGCATAAGCCAAAAAGCAAGGTTAGTACATTTATGAACTTTCCAAGAACTATGGATTTGATGGGTTAGGTCTTTGTTCTCATTTTGGTAAGCGTTGCTGTCTATATGCTGGGTTCCAAGGCCTGGATGATACCGCCATCATGGCATCAGTTATGCTAAGGTGTGGGACCTGCCCAATATTTGGGGTCCTATAATGCTCTTTTTTAAAAATTCTTTTTCCAGTGTGTATTTTTTGCTTCTTTGTATAAAATCAGGTGGTGATGGATGTGTGGACTTATGTCTGGGTCTTCAGTTCTTTTCCATTGGTCAATGTGTGTTTTGATGTCAGAGTCATGCTGCTTAAATTACTATGGCTCTGCAGTACAGCTTAAAATCAGAGACGGTGATACCTCTAGCAGTTCTCTTACTGTTCACAATTATTTCTGTTCAGAGTGTGTGTTTTAAAATGAAATTTAAAGTTATTTTCAAGCTTCCCATGAAGGATTTCATAATACAGATTGTGAACATAGATGAAAAATTACAACCAAATGCTTGCAGAATAAATTCAAGAACACATGAAAAATATTATCTACATGATTAAGCTATCTTTACTCAGAGATATTTGCATAGTTTAACATACATAAATAAAAATGTAATTCACCACATAGACTCAAGGATAGACGCTATATGATCATCTCATTAGATGTAGGAATTGCCTTTGGCAAAATCAAATAATTTCTTCATAACAAGTGTCCTGGAGAATCCAGGGATACAGAGGACATATCACAATATAATAAAGACAATGTACAACAAGCCAGAGCCAACATTGCCCTAAATGGAGAGAAACTAAAAGAATCTCCATTAAAATCAGGAAGAAGATGTCCATGCTTCCCATTCCTGTTCAATAAATACAGTGCTTGAAGTCTTAGCTAGAGCAGTAAGAGAAGTCAGGGAGATAAAGGAAATACAAATAGGAAGCAAAGAAGTCAAATTGTCCTTTTTGTAGATGATACCTATCTATCATCTGTTCGAATCTATCTATTTATCTATCTGTCCATCCATCCATCCATACATACATCCATACATCCATTATCTATCTATCTATCTATCTATCTAATCTCCTCTAAAAACCCCATTAGAAAACTCATTCAGGTGATACAGTCAGTAGAGTAGAAGGATACAGAGTCAACACACAAAAGTTTGTAACCTTCCTATATACAAATGACAAACATATGGAGAAAGAAATCAGAAGGACGATCCCATCCTCAATAGTCTTAAAGAAACAAATATTTTGAAATAAAACGTGTGATAGACTTATATAATAATAAAAAAAGCTTTTAAGATATTGAAGTAAGAAGTTGAAGATAGCAGGAGATGGGAAGACCTACTACACTCAGGAATTCAGAATTAATATTGTGAAGATGGCCATTTACCAAAAATAATCTACAGATTCAATGTAATACCCATCAAATCAACAGTTTAATGGTTGCCAAACATTGAGAATATTGTCCCCTCAGTTGTTTAATTCTTGTGTCTTATTACTGCATTTTCTTCTGCAGTGTTTAATTTGCTAACAAATAGATTATTTTATGTAAAACTTTAGAAATTTGTTAGGAGGAATAAGAGCATCATTTAGTTTCCAGTCCATTATTGAATCAAAGCCCTGTTGGTCATTCTACATGATGACCTTTGCTTTTTCATTGTATGGTTTCTTAGAAAGAACTTGACCTGAATTTACTTCCCAGAACTTGTCAGTAAGACCCTATTGCTGAAGACATTGTATGCTTGGGTCATACAACCTGGAGAAATCAAACTGGTACTGATCTGAATGTTTCATTCCTGTTGGCTAACCTTCATCATGCTAGAAGGTGCTATGCATGCTACAAGAGGAAAAAAATTAATTATTAGTCATATCCATCCTTGAACCCTGTAAGTTACAATAATGACCTGACTGGCAAGATATACTCAACTATACAGCAGTGACATCAATATCATGGGACTAACCACTCACTTTCTGATCGGATTTAGGGCCTACTCCACAAGATGAAAATGCATTCATGGCACCATTATCATAGCCAAGAATCTGTAGCTAGATATGCTGTAGGCCCTAGGGCAGAATATCCTGCTATTATGCTGCTGAATGGACATACCAACTCCTAGTGACATACCATTGTACCAAGAGAGAAGTACATTTCTCAAACCTCATCAGAGAAGCTTTCTCCCCAAGTAGATGGATATTAACACACAGATTTCTTCAACTAACTTATCAAGGTGTAGAGAAAAAGAGACAACATGGAGTGTTTGAACCAATGGCCATCTATATCACACTCTATCTTCACAAGGCTCAGGTACCATTTCTGACAGGCGGATGAAGTAGCATAAGAGCTAAATGTGGTAGATGCCTACAAGAAAACTACTTTCTAGACACAGCATGACAGCTGGACATAGGAACCAAGACCAAGTTGAAGTTGAGACAGTATTCAAAAGCATTTACATACTCAAGCCAGATAAAATCCCAGCCTGAATGAAGGAAGTGGGTATGATGTCCTATGCCTAGTTGAGTAGCTACTGGTAAATGATAACTCCCAGGCAAGGGATACTTAGTTTTCTTTACTAGCGTGGCCTTTGTAGGTCTAATGTGCTCCAGTAGATGGACACATGCCCATTTAATGTATTTAAACAAAAAAATGAGTGGATATGGGGTAAGAGTTAGATCTGGAAGAATATGAGAGAAGGGGCTAACATTTTTTAAACTACAATGTATGTAATTCTCCAAGAGTTAATAAAAATACTTTTTAAAGCTGAGACAGAACTTGAAATGTACTTAGAAGTATAACTGGAGATAAACAGGTTCCTTTTTCTAAGGGAGATGAAAACAATAGAAAATCGACAGCAGCCACAATTGTATTTTCAAAAAGCATTTGCAGCCTTTCTTGGTGAAATAATTACAACTAAAACCAAATCTATTCTTTAAGTTATAAATGCGCATAGTCTATGTTCATTTGATCCAGAAATACTTATGCAAAACAAGATTTACTGAGTCCTTCCTATATGCCCAACTTTTCAGAGCACTGAGCGTAATACTGAGCAGATTGGTACCTCTTCTCACAGAGCTTCAGGCCGGTGGGGATATAGTCCACTGAGCTCTAGTCATTGACTTTACACACCAAACAAAGTACACACACCACAGTAGAGCACTCCAGAAACTGGAACTCATGAACCCTATATCACAGAAGAGATCCCTAAGCAGACTTTCAAGGCTGCAGATTGGAAGGAAAATTCAGTTTTTCATACTACTTTATTACTCATTCCATTACTCCTAGCTCCAGAACTGAAGCACTGTTTCTGAAACAACAAACAAACAAACACAAACCATTCAAACTTGTTTGATGGCGATGGAATATATCCTGGCATTTACCAGTGTAACTGTGGTTCCCCTCTGAAAATCTGTAGCTCCGGTCTTATATGACTTGGAGTGGTGGTTTGAATAAGAATGGCCCCCATGGACTTATATATTTGAATACTTACACACCAGGGAGTGGCACTATTTGAGGATGATTAGGATGGGTGGCCTTGTTGTAGTAGATGTGGCCTTATTGGAGGAAGTATTTCACTAGAGGTGGGATTTGAGGTTTCAGGCCAGTGGAGATGTAGTTTACTGAGCCATAGAGTCATTGACTTTACACACCAAAGTACATACACCACATGCCAAGTCCTATATGTCTCTCTCCTCCACCTGTGGATCAGGATATAACTCTTAGCTACTTCTCCAGCACCATGCTTTCCTGCATTAATGTTCTCTGCCACCATGCTCCCCACCATGATGATAATTGACTATGCCTCTGAAACTATTAGCAATCTTCTAATTAAATGCTTTCTTTTATAAGTGTTGCTTTGGTCATGATGACTCTTCACAGCAATAGATCAGTGACTAAAAAACCTGGCTTTATAACAAGGTTGAAATGCTTTAATGACCAGAGCTCAATCTGGACTGAGGTTCCTCATATTCTCTGGTATACACTCTTTAAGATTTATGGTAAAAATGCTTCTAATTTCATTTTTTTATTTTGGTTTTTCAAGGCAGGGTTTCTCTGTGTAGTTTTGGTACCTGTCCTGGATCCTGCTCTGTAAACCAGGCTAGCCTCAATCTCACAAGAGATCTGTCTGTCTCTGCCTCCTGAGTGCTGGGATTAAAGGCATGCACCACCACTGCCAGGCTCTAATTTCATGCTTAAAGGGGAACGTTTATCCCACCCCTACCCTCTGTGCTGTCTCTGTCTCTTTCTCATAAGCACACACTCAGAGCCCATGTTTTAACAAAACCATTCTCATTTATTTTTTAAAAAGGAACAGTGATAGAATAACTATGTATTGTAGGCAGTAAAATGTGTTAAAATGCATATCATCTAAAATGGACTTGCAGTGTAATCACTAGTTATATGATTTACTATAAAGTGAGGTACAGATAGACACTGCCATTTGAGAGGAAATAAGTTGCTGAAGAATGAAAATCTAGTTTCAGAATCTGAATGTGTGGAACCATGGTAAGGAAAATCTGTTATAGAATAATCTTTTTGTATACTGTGAACATGTATATTTGCCAAGGGGCCTACAGATTGGTTTAATAAAAGGCTAAATGACAATTAGCTAGGCAGGTAGAGGTTAGGGAGGACTTATGGACAAAAGAAGGTAGGGATGAAAAAGAGTAGAGTCACCAGCCAGATGCAGAGGAAGCAAGAGAAATCAGGTTGAAAAGGTACTGCCACGTGGTAGAGTGTAGATAAGAAATAAGGATTAATTTAAGATGTAAGAGCTAGTTAGCAACATGCCTGACTATTGACTGAGTATTTATAATTTAAGAAGTCTCCATGTGGTTATTTGGGGAGCCAGAGGTCCCAATAAAAGACCCCACTTACAAAAATCAGCCTTTGAGGGATGTTTAACTCTGAGCTTCATTCTACCAGTGATGCTGATCAGATACAGTCCTCTCACTATGCCCTGAGTTTTCTTACCCAGCCATGAATCTACCTGAAAAGAAATGTTAGTGGATAATAAAAAATATTTATGCATTTTAAACCAAAATTTAAGTTACCACTCTTCAAAGGGTTAGGGTTAGTCTGAGGTCTGTGGAGAGGAGGAAGCTCTAAGATTCTGGCCTGCAGCAAACTCAGGGAGAGATGAGGGGTTGGAATAGCCAAGGGGGAAAATGTCCATTCTAATCAAGCCCTTCCTTTCCTACTCCTCTTCCATGTTCCAATTTGAGATTCCTCATTTTTAAAATATGTTTGGACACTTTGCACAACACTGCTAAATTATACTTAGTGTACAAAAACTCTAGTCAATGGGGAGATTTTAGTCTCCATAAGAACTGCTGGAACAAATGCATGTTCTCCCTTGTGCATGGATCCTAGTCTAGTGTATGTACATACACAGACACAGAGACACAGAGACACAGACACACACACACACACACACACACACACAGACACACACACACATACACACACATACACACACACACACACACACATACACACACATACACACACACATACACATACACAGACACACACACAGACACACACACACATACACAGACACACACACACACACACACACACACACACACACACACACACACACACCATGGATACACCTTGTCTTTCTGTAGAAAGGAAAATAAGAAAAGATGGCCGCTGTGATGAGGAAGGACTGAGTACAGGTAATAGCCACTTGGATCATGACAGAGGATATAGAACTAGTCATTTTTTTTCTAGTTTTTCAGCTCTGTAGTGGATTTTTTTTCATTTGTTGTTGGAGGATAATGTGCATAAGATACATTCTAATAGTGAAAGTGTAAAATCCTAGGCAAAGCTCCAAAGCTTTACAATGGTTATTCTAACTGTAGAAGTTGAGAATTTGGGTCTGGTTAATTTTGATATGTGATATATACATTTTAAACTTATTTTATTTAAATGTGTGTTTGGGCTGTATGTACTTAAGTGTAGTGTTGTGTGTGTATGTGTGTGTGTGTGTGTGTGTGGTGTGTGTGTGTGTGTGGTGTGTGTGTATGTGGTATGTGTGAGTGTGTGTGTGAGAGAGTGTGTGTGTATGTGTGTGTGTGTGTGCCTGGTACTCATGAAGATCAGAAGAAAGCTTGGATTTCCTATAACTGGAATATGGACAGTTGTGTGTAGCAAGTGGGAGCTGGAAACTGAACCCATGTCCTCTGTGAGAGCAACAAGTAAATGTCCTTAACTACTGTGCCATCTCTCCAGGCCCCAGGCTATGTCTTTTTACTCACAGGTTCCTTATAATGAAGTTTTTTTTTTAATTTGTTGAAACAAATATTTTCTCTGAAATTGCTACCTCTTCAGTTTTGTTTTGTTTTAGTGTGTTTATAAGTATCACAGATTTTCTTTTATTATTTTTAAGTCTTCCAGACAATGATAACTTCTTGATATATTAATATAATAAGATATGTTAATTTTTGAACAATTTATGAATGGCATCTGCTAGAGCTTGTAATAGAAACAGGTGTATATAGAAACTGAGTATGGTATGAACGTGGAAGTATTCATAGAGAGATGTATTTCTAAGTGAGTGTTGGCAATAAGAGTAGTTTAGGTAGAGAGCCCCTTCAGAATGCCTTCAGACTAGAGGAAATTGAACTTTTGAGGAGCTTGAGAAAAGACAGCATAGCTGTGAATGACGATTGCAAAGTACAGGTACAAGGTCTTTGACACTAGAGAGACAGGTGGTAGACTGTATATAGGTTTGTTGAGTCCAATTACGACTTTCATCTTAATCTTCTAGCTTTCCGCCTTGTCTCCTCTCCTCTGTTCTGTTCTCCACTCTTCTTTGTTTGAATGAACCAGACATCATTTTAATGACTCGATGTGCTAAATTATTTATATCTCATGCTATCCTAATGAAAGAGATATTGCTATTTTCCATTTTTTTACAGATGGCAAGCATAGGTCAGGAGGATGAAGTAATTGTTCCAGGTTATGTGACTACTAGGTGCCAGAGTCCGATTTCTGATGTGGCTATTATGCCCACTTACTAAAGATTGGGTGGAATAAAGGACTGAAAGTAGATGAACAATACTGTCAATCATGCTTTTCAGGGACTACTGAAAACACAGAGGAGAGATCTGGTGGGAACAGTGAGTCATGTAGGTCTACTGTAATAGTCTATATGATAGAAGATGCTCTTGAAATGTAGAATCTATTGATAGAAGATATGGAGAGGAGAGATTAATTAAGAGATACTTGGGACTTCTACCTGATAGGTTCAGGTTACTGGAGGCACCAAGGGTGATAGTTTACCAGAGCAAGAAGGCAAATGATGCTGCTGTTTAATGAACAGGATCCACTGAAAAGAGTGTATCTTAAGGTGATGGAGGTAAGTTCAAATTCTCACGTTAAGATTGTGGGAAGAGATGTAAAATAGAGAACTGATTAAATATCCTAGTGTGGGACTTACCCATCTGCTCCATATTCATTCATATCAAAGTTTGATGTTCTCCTCACATAAATAGTATAGATATAACAAACCCATGGAGAGCGAAAAAATTGTCTAAGGGCATATAGACTGAAAAGAAAAATCTGAACACTCATGAATCTACAAAGCTTCCTTATTATGCTACAAACTATTATTAAAATTTTGCATTAGTCATTGCAGTTCAAGGCACCTAGATTGCACTTAGAGTACTAATTGAAATCTGGGGTCCACTGAAGCTTAGAAAGCAAGTAGAGGGAAGCCTGTAACAGTCATGCACTATATGTTTCAGAAAGTGTTCATTGTTTGATGCTTCTAGTCATACCAGAATAAGGATCAGTTGTGCCCTCTATCCTGGAAGAGCCACGGATAGAGAAGATCTATTATTATAGTTTAATACCCCATATCACAAAGGAAAGACTTTTATTTTGTATTTTTTTCTATTATAATAAAGACTATTGATTTGGAGGAAATGTTTTTGAATTCAAAGTGCGAAGTTTTGTGTATTAGGGAAGTATATATGTCAATGGATTGGAGGCTGGGGAACAGGTGAGAGCAGATGGGAATGTGATCTGGCTTACAGAGTAGGCTCAATCTATGTGGAGACTGAACAAGAAATCAAGGAGCACTTTCATGTTTAACTAGTAGATCAGAAGACAGGAGATCTGTATATTTAAAAATTACACTTATCCTCCACCTACCAATCCACTAATGATGCTTAATTTTCTCAGTGAAAATCTACCAAATTATAGAAATTTGTCTTTTGAGCTTTAATAGTGTTCAGATATGATATTTGTGTAGCATAGCTAATTATCAGTACATCTGGAATATTTAAATATGCAACCATTTGTACAGAGAAAATGAATAAAGGTAAAGAGTGAATAATCTAACAGTAAATTCTATCTTCTGGCGTTTGAAGATCAGTCTCAGTGGTAGATAGCTTGCCTAAAAAGTTCAAGGTTCCAGGTTTAGCCCCCAGGACTTAAGAGAAAATGTACCCAAATTAAAAGTATGATATATTTGTACTATTGAGTATCTAATAGAACACACACACACACACACACACACACACACACACACACACACACATTCATCAAAGAGATGTATTAGAAAGTTTATCACAGTACTATTAATAGCCATGGGTTGAAAATTTTCCTCTAATACTTGGAAATTAAATTGAATATTAGAAGAGAATGAACCATTTACGGTCACACATACACTGAAAATCATTGTTTTATCACAGGTACCAAAACATTGCAAAGGCACAAAGAATATAGTCTTTTCAAAAATGGAGATTGAATCAGATAGTAGGATTTGGGTATTCAGGAAGAGAAAAGAACCCTTACACAATTCATAAAAAGAATTGAGATTGGTTATTTACATATACCTAAAAGCCAAACTCTAAAGCTTCTAGAAGAAAAGATTGGTGTCCTTAGCTTAGAAAAAGCTTTCTCATATGGATACAGAAATTATGAAATAAATGGAAAACAGACTTAATCAAAACTATAACATTCTGGTTTCAAAAAATGCTATTAAAATGACAAGGTGTTTTCAGGGTAAGATGGCACATTAGAAGCTACCTCTGTGTGACCTGTGAAGGTCAGTCAGGATAAGAGAGAGGGCCTCTGTGTGATACAGTAAAGGACAGTCAGGATAAGGAAGTTCTGAGTATGTGACCCCCTGAAGGTCGGTTGGGATAGAGAGAGATGAATCTATTCCAAAGAAGGAAAGAAGGAGAACACCAGAAGTTTACAGATGACAGAGCAGCTGTAAAGTGCATGGGGACAGAAGGATGCCTAAAAAATGTAACAAACCATGATTATATCCACAAAATGAAAAATCTAGAAAAAATGGGTACATTCTTAGAGACATATGATCTACTCAAATTAAGTCAAGGGGATATAATAATTTCAAGCGATGAACAACACCCAATGAGTAGGCGGCCAAGAAAAGAGCAAGAATGGCTAGAATTGCCAAATTCTGCAAGTCTCCAAGGAAGAGCTAATGTCAGCATTCCCCCAAACTCTTCCACATAAAATAAAAAGGGAAGGAACACCACCAAACACATTCCATGTAATCATCATTATCCAGAAATCCAAACCAGAAAAAGAAACAAATAAAGGAAAATACAGGCCACTGTGTCCGACGAGCATAGTTGTTAAAATTGTCCACAGTTGTTACAAACTGAAAAGCCATGCATCCAAAAATACACAGGCTGCACATATTGGACTTGATGGCTGGAAAAAAAAAATGGACACAAAGTTGGATGGGTAGGGAGGAGGGTGGAGCTTGGAGGGATGAATGTGATTAAAATGCACTGTAAGGAACTGAGAATGAAATAATGTCACTCGCAGGAAACAGGGTGGAATCATAGATTGTAATGCAGTGCGACATAATCCAGACTCAAAAAAGACAAATATTGAATACTTTTTCACATGCAGAATATAGGCACAAATGTAAAAAATGTACATGTGACCATATTGATTGTGTATAGGACATGAAAAGTAGAAGTGTGACCATGAGATGGAGGAGGTTTAAAATGATTCAGGAATGAGAAACAAGAGAGGAAGGAATGCAAACTGCATGTACACAGCAGTGTGAAATACTTGCTGGTGGAACTGGACCCCAAGAGGTACAATAGGGGGATGAGCAATGTGGGAGAAGGGTAAATAAAAATAAAGTAACACATACACACACACACGCACACACACACACACACACATACATACACACACACACACACACACACACACACATACACACATACACACATACACACACACACACACACACACATACACACACACACACACATACACACACACACACACACACACACACACACACATACACACACCACTTTGAAGATCTATGTTACTGTGGAATATATATTCAAGTGTCACAAATACTGTATACTAACTTAAAGATTAACAATGATAAAAAAATCTACTACTACTATTAATGGAATAAGAAGAAAGTGAGTGAAGCAGTAAGCCACACTGGGAGAAAGTATTTTCTTTACATATCTTAAAAAGGATTTACATCTAGAATATCTAAAGAACTCAAACAAATAAATCATCAAAATGCAAAAAACTAAAATCATCAAGACATGCAAAGTATAGATTATTAGAAATGGGCTGAATATAAGAGTAAGAGCTAGACAATGGTAGGCCTGAGCTAATGGCCAAGCAGTTTAAATAATTTAAGCGTCTGTGTGTTTATTTTATAAGTGGGATGTCAGACTAACAGGGCTTGGGGGCTGGAGAGAAGGTCTCCAACTACAGACCTTAATGCCAAACTTTCAAAAATTTTATGAAGAAAGTAAAATACAGATGTTCTAAATTCTTTGATAGTACAAAATAATATAAACATCAATTTACTTCCAATTAATCTGTGAATTCAAAATGGTGAATCAAAATTTCTATTGGAGCAACTGGGCAATTTTACTTTACATATACAAATTGCTGTTGATTACTCCAAAGAAGAAAAACTATAAGGAGGACCGAGGCTCAGCAAATACAACCTCTAGAAAACTACAACAGTATAATACAGTGTTGTTATGAGAGACTGGTCATAACAGAACAGAGGATCCAGTTTGAAACTAGATTTGCAGGGCTGAGAGTAACTGGATTGAGTCTTTTCTCTCTGGATCTTCCTTCAGGAACCATGTTTTCCTGCTGCTCTTGGGTGATAGCTAGGCTAGACTTCAGAAGTATCTTTGGATATATGCTTCTGATTAGTTATGTCTACTGATTCTCTGTTTCCTTCCAGTGGGCTTTAAAAAACTCACACGATTGTTGACCTGGGAGTAGGTATGGTCTCTAACCTAATATAGCTAAGGATCAGGTAGAGTCAGGGATAATTATCCATTGGAACTGGACAGATCGGGAGATGAGGGACGAGAGAATATTTATGTCCTATCTGTGTGCTAGTCCCAAGGAAGTAAGTTTCCAGGGCAATTCCAGCTGGATTTCTCTGAGTCCTGTCTCCAAGGTATGTTGTGTCAATTCTGGGAGGCAAAGATAATATAAATAGCCTGTATTGTTTGGGAGAGTTTCTTGGAACTTTCTGAAGAGCAATTTGAATGGAAGTTGCCAAACTTGGCACTGGGATTTTTTTTGTTAGATAATCTATAGCTATGATGGGGAGCGTTATTACCCCATGAAGCACAAGTCTATCTAAACTATATACACATATCTAAACTATATACACATCTGTGTTAATTTTTTAATGGGAAACTTTTATTATATATATTTCAAATTAAACTTATGGTCTCTCTTCTTCCTCACTCTACATTACCTTCTCTCCAACTCTAAACTACTCCCTCCCCCTGTGAAGTTAAGACTCCCTTCCCATTTTCATATTTCTCCCTTGATAGCATGTCTATACTACTGTCACCATCTCTAGATCTCCTTTTCCTGCCTCATCCACTAAAACAAGAAATGAGACAGGTTGTCCACCTTTCCAAACATTTTCAATACAATTCTTAAAGCCCTTGCTAGAGCAATAAGACAAGAGAAGGAAATTAAAGGAAAAGAGATAGATAAAGAAGTGAAAGTAACCATATCTTAGAGGAAGATACAATTTTAGAAAAAAGAGATCCCAAAAATTCATCAGAAAACTTCTAGAAATGTGCTTTGGGATAATGCTTTTGTACACTGGTTTAATAAAATTCGGATTGACCAGGTAGGAAGTATAGGCGGGGTGAGCAGACTAAAGGAATGCTGCAAAGAGGAAGGGCTGAGTCAGGAGTCGCCAGCCAGACACAGAGGAAGCAAGATGACAAGGCAGAACTGAGAAAAGGTACCAAATCATGTGGCTAAACATAGATAAGAATTATGGGTTAATTTAAATGGAAGAGCTAGTCAGTAATAAGCCTGAGCTAATGGCCAAGCAATTATAAATAATATGAAGCTTTTGTGGTTATTTTTTAAAAGGCTGCAGGACTGTGGGTGAGAGATTTGTCACAACCACGGGCCAGGCAGGAGACAGGAAAACTTCCAGCTACAGAAATGATCAACACTTTCAGCAAAGTAACAGAATACAAAACCAATGTAAAAAAAAAAAAAAAAGTAGCTCTTCTATACATTAGTGTGACGAGAAAGAGACCATAGAAATACTTCCATTCACAATAGTCTCAAACAAAATCTAGGGATAAACATACCCAAGGAGAGACCTGCACAGGGAAGAGATTGAAGAAGACACTGTAAGGTCGAAAGACTACCCATACTCATTGATTGGTAGAATTAACACTGTAAAAATGATCATCTTACCAAAAGCAACTAACACATTAAATGCAATCTCAACCAAAACGCCCACGATATACTTCACAGAAATAGAAAAAACACCCCCAAAATTTGTGTGGAGCTACAAAAGACCCTAAATAGCCAAAGCAATCCTGAACAAAAAGAATAATTCTGGAGGAATTACCTTACCAGATTTCAAAGCTATATTAGAACTTTAGTAATAAAACGAGCATGGTACTGGTGCAAAAACAGACATGTAGATGATGGAACAAAACTGAAGAATACACAAACATGAGTGAATGTTACTGCAGCCACGTGATATTTGGCAAAGGTGCCAAAAATACACACCAGAGAAAAGACAGCATATTCACTGAGTAGTGCTGGGAAAAATGAGTATTTACATGTAGAAGATGAAGTTAGACCCATTCCTGTCAATCTGCATCTAAGTCAACTCCAAATAGATCAAAGACCTCAATGTGGAACCTGAAACACTGAAACGGTTAGGTGAAAAACACAGGCAGTGCCCTATAAGATATAGGTAGAGGAAAGGACTTTCCCATTTGCAGAGGAGTTAAGGCCAACAATTGACAAGTGGACACTCAGAAAACTAAGAAGCTTCTGTACACCAAAGGAAACAGTTGACTGAAAAGGAAGCCAACAGACAGGGAGAGAATCTTAGGCCTCTACCCATCCTAAAGAGGATTAATATCCAGAATAAACAAAGAACTCAGCACAAAGAATAAAGAAAGCTACTGACTTAATTAATACATGAGCTTCATCTATGAGCAAAGAGTTCTCAAAAGAACCAATAGGAATGACTGAGAAGGGGCTGCAGAGAGGGCTCAGTGGTAAAGAGCATACACTCCTGTTTCAAGGTACCCGAGGTTAGTTCCCGGCACTTGACCTGTCACTCTAGCTCCAGATGACCCAACACCCTCTTCCCGTCTCCATAGGCACTGTACTCACATGAGCATTCCCGTAATTGAAAGGAATAAAACAAAATTTAAAAATTTAAATGGGTAAGAAATATCTTTGAAGTGTCCAACATCCTTAGCAATCTGAGAAATGCAAATTCAAAGTATTTTGAGATTTCAACTTACCTGTCCGAATGGCTGGGATCACCAGAACAGCCAGCAACAAACGGTGGTATGGATGTGGTAAAAGGTAACTCTCATTCACTGTTCTGGGATTGAAAACTGGTATAGCCACCAGGGAAATCAGTATGGAGAAGTCTCAAAAACCTAAAAGCAGGTCTACCATATGACCCAAGGGAAATTTTCTGGTTTTTTTTTTAAACATATTTTATTTATTTGTAGAATTTATCAGTCATCATTTGTGACCCTTCCTGGAAATATGACAAGTTAATGCCAGAACTGAAATGTATTACAAGAACTCTGAGGGTTAGTAGCAGCTAAATGTTTGTTGTTTCTTTTAGGACTTTTGAAGCATAATTGTTTTCCTTGTTTCTTTTTTGAACCTTATTCTCTGTTCTCTAAAATTGTCATATGGCACAAACGCTATTTTTTTTTTTAAGTGTTACACTATTAGATTAAAAAAATGCATTTCAATGTCAGAAAATCTTACAGAGCTCTTCTTGTGTTAGTTAGAGACTTTATTTCCAACCTGGTCAACCAGGGAACTCAGCCCGTTCTTAGTGGGTGGGCATCCTAGAGTGTGTGTGTGGGTCTTCCTAGATTGGGGGGGGGGGGCATCCTAGAGTGTGGCGGTGCGTCCTAGAGTGTGGGGGTAGTAGCATGGGTTAAACAGGAGGGCTGCTGGCTGGGGGAGCAGCAATGGCTGTCTGATGTTAAACTAGGTCAAATCTTGTTGCAGCTGTAGCTAGAAAATTCAGAAAAGAGATTCAGGCAAATTCTTGCAGGGAAAAGAAGGCTCATTGATTCCTTCAATCTATATTTAAGCAGAAGATGAATTGGTTAGGAATATAGGCCGTAAGGGCATGAACGATTAGGAAAGGCATTTGTGGAGGAAGTGAGCCTTGTCTTGAAGATTTCAAGACTCAAAAGAGCTGCAGAGATATGTGAAATATTTCGAAGCAAGGGAGCAGGGCACCAGATATAGATTCATGGATGAACTTAGTAGTAGGGCGAGGAAGCCGGCTGTGGGAGGAAGGAAAGGGTGTTTGGTAGGGTTCTGGGAAATTAGATTGGAATTGTCTCTTGTTTCTTGGGAAGGTAGGCCTGGAGTCAGAGAAGTGCCTGAGGTCAGCCATGGGGAATACTTTCAGAAGAAAAATGTGTGGAAACAGACGCAGGCAGAACAGACACAGGCAGGGGCTGAGCTACAGTGGAACCTCAGTTGATCTCCATGGGGAGCTCTGAGGCTAGAATGGCTCTGCGCTATTGTTTCATACCAGGGTGTACTCTTGTGGCTTGCCCTGAGAAAGTATGGCTTTTGCAAGGGACTCTTTTGCTCACAGTAACTGTCTAGAGAGGAGCCTCGGACAGCAGAGCTTAGCCTTCAGTCATCTCAGAATGGGGAATAAATTCGTGATCCTTTTCAGGGTTCATGAAAATCATCAGGGGTGGATGTTAGTGTCCATCCCTAGGTAATTAGGATCACCCCAGACAGTACAGAACCTGAGAACAGGTTAGTACTGGAGAGATGAATATAACATCAAACAATAGGACTGGTGGTGTAGCTCAGTTGTAGAATGCTAGCCTGTCAAGAGCAAGACCCAGAACACAGTCAGTAGCACTGCAAACAACAAGGAACTCTTTAAAATTAAAGAGAAACTCGGCAGTGCTGACCTTTCCTTCTGCCTTAGGCTCCAGTGTGGCGTGTGAGGAGATCACCTTAGAATCATGACATTTTCATGTCGGAGGCAGGAAACCACCCCAACTTTTATTTTTTGCACTCACTTTCAGTAGCAATACATTTGTAACATTGGATAAATATATATTCATTACAGGAAATTTCTATAGTCAAAATCTGACAAATAGACTTCTGTTTGCAAAGGGTAAAAAACAACAACAACAACAACAACAAAAACAACAACAAAAAGGAACAACTAAAGTCAACCTAACTTGTATGGGAATAAGCCCTCCACAGAATTTAGCACGTGACTCAATGGCTTAAGTAGCATCTTTAGTGTTCAGCTTCTTCTTTGCTGTGCCTGTCTTTACTCGGGTGTCGGTTCCCTTCATGTACTGACTTTACTTGTGGTGAAATACATGGCAGAGTATTCCTGAACCACCCATTGTCAGTCAACCCAGTACAGAGGAAATAGATTGCTTCTCTTCCTCTGAAGACCCAACAAAATCATTATGTGGTTGGACTAGAAACTCAGATATGGCTATGTTTCTGTGAGCAGGTAGATGGGTAGGCTGACTGGCTGAGGTACACAAGCCATAGTTCTCAGTGAGAAGCCATTCAACACAATTAAATGGGACAATGAACTACTACTTGCTAAGGCTGGTAGAGTAACTCCCAGAAAAAATATAGCACAGGAACATATATTTCTCTTTTTCTGTCTGATTTATGTCTATGCAAATGTAGAATTATAGTGTTTCACTTAAATACATATTCATACTATAACATGTACTTGCATTTTTAAAATATGCAAGTACTCCATGAATACTGCTTATAGCATTTTCCACAGGCTATATTGGATAAATCTCCATTTGTTTATTATTATTTCTATTCTTCAGGAGAAAATATTTCCCTCACAAAAGATATCCACTGCTAGGTTCTTTTAAACCATTCTATACAATTGATGATTTGCTACATGTAAACACATTTTTTTTTGTGTAACAACTGCATGATGTTTGTGCTTTTTAAGACATAGCTGATATAAAACTATCTACCAGATGGATGTTTTGTTTCCAATCTTTAATACTACAAACCAGGCTGAACTGAAAATCTTTGCATAAATATTTGTGGTAGCAGAGGGCTACTATGAATCAAACAAATCTAAAAATTAAGAATTCATTTAAACAAATGCATTTATTTTAGTAAAAGACCTTAGTTATACTTCTCCCCCAAATGGTTTAAAATGATAATTTTTGCATATGTTACATGTTCAAATTTCATATAAAACTATGGCTACTTTTATTAAAAATCACTAACTTGTTTAGTTTGGCATTAGAATCATAATGCTACATCATTTTTTTTCCTTTTAGCATACTTTGTTTGGAATAAAATGCCAATTTGTTTTTAATGTTTTCAGAATTTGCTCTATAACTCTAGCTCACTTACTATTCCTTTTGATTTTTTGAACCAATTTTTAAAACTGATTTGACAAAAACATGCCATTCAGTTGTCATCTTTTGTCTATCAATGTACTGTTCTCTTTTCAAAAACACTGCTAGTTGCTTACAATATTTAGTTACAATTAAATTATGGCTATTTCTGGTTTGAACAGGCTCATTTTCTTATTAAATTTCCTAATTGATTTTGCTAATAAAGTTTTCTAATTGATTTCTACCTACTGATGTTACTAAAGTTCTCTGGTGATATAAGGCACCATGCACTTCTTCATTGCCTTTTCATTAGTACCTGATATTCGTCAGTCTTTCTGGATATTCTTTGCCCCAGACAGACAAAGACCCTCACCAGCATCAGCTTTCACAGGACTTGTGCTGACTGTTGGCAAATAGTTGTCACTTCGTGCAGTGAGGGAAAAGGAGAAATGCAAGAGGCTTCTACCCTGAATGCTCCCACTGAGGCATGCCTGCTGAGTACTCCATTACTTGCTGCTGGCTCCGTCTTGTCCCTTTCAAATCACCAACTCTAGGGGTGGATATCTTTTGGAACCTCTTCTAACCTTTCTTGCAAGATTCCCTCTGAATGTATTTTGGATTGTGATTTCAATTTTTTCTTTAGTATTCATACTTTCTTGTCCACCAAAAGTTTTACTTATTTATAAGCACAATAAATCATGGCTATCTGTATGTGTACATGTACGTGTTTGTATACACATATATAAATACACAAATGCATACATGAGACTTATAAATGTTGACTAGAAGCCCATTTTTCTGTTGGGACCCTCATTAAATTCTCTATCTCTCCTTGTTTTGAAAGGCTGTTTTTTTGTCTTTGTTTGTTTGTTGTAGATTTATTGATGTTATTGTATTGTATGGATATTTTGCTTACATTGATGTCAGTGTTCCATGTGCATGCAGTTCTAGCAGAGGTCAGAAGAGGACATTGGATCCGCTGGAACTGGAATCACAGAAGATTGTGAGCCTCCATGTGGGTGCTGAGGACCAAAGCCCAGTCCTCAGGAAGAGCAGACCCCTGACTGAGTCATCTCTCTAGCCCTGCAAAGGATGTTTTTTTTCATAAAATGAATTTTCAAATCTTATTGAAATTTTAATAGAAAATTTTATGTGTATAGTTTCACTAAGTATGATTTTATGTACATTAATATCATCTTCTTACCAATAGGTTTAAAAGAACGTAGGCTTTGTTTGTATCCTCTTATCTATTTTTCGGTGAATTTCTTTCCATAAAGCTCTTGGACATTTCTTCTGTGATTTATTTATAAGTGTCTTGTTTCTTCTGTGATAGCATGAAGGGGGTTCTTTTAAAAAACATTATTTCAAAATTGAATATGGCTGTTATTTTGGAAGGTGATTGCTTAGTTCTTCCATTTTCTTTCATTTCTTTTGTTCAATATGAATATGCATACACTGTTTTCTAGCTCATTAATCCCCTTTTTACTAGATCCAGCATGCTGCTAAGCCTACCTATTGAGTCCTAAATTTCAATATTTTATATTTCAGTTCTGACTGTCCATTTGAGTGACCAACCTCCAAAATCTAGGTCATCATCTAGTTTTCTTTTGTCATTATTTTTCTCTTGATGTTTGTCACATGTGTCCTGTGCCTGACCTTCCTGATACCTTTTAATTGAATGTAAGACTTTGTTTTAGAAATTTTTGGGAACTCTAGATGTTGCCATTTTCCATAAGAGAAGATTCTTTCTTCTCCCAGGAAAATGGAACATAGAAATGATTCCCTTGATTTAACCATGCACTGAATCTGGGTCCACCCTCAGCTACATTTTAGATAAGACCCAGCCTATGTAATTTCCCCTTGCCACGAGGCTATGGTATTTTTCCCCTGCTTTGCAAAGTTTCTCCTGTTACACGAAGCTATTGAATTAGACAAATATGCTAAGTGGAAATAAGCAATGTGTTTGAGTTCCCTACCAAATGTCCTTATTCTGGTCCCATACAACTCCAACAAGGTCTAATTCTAATCATAAGCTTCTGTGTCATCCAAGATGAGCATGTTCTTCCTAGAGAGGAGCCCATCAGTGGCACACTCCTGCTGGACACATTAACTCCAAAAGGCTTCTATTCCAGGCAAGTATGTTTGCCTTAAGTACTCTTTAGCCTCCTGCCTAGCACAGCTTTGGATTCAACAAATATTGAGGAGAACTCATACATATGTTTTACAATTTTGTCTCCTTTGCATGGCCACAAAAAGTTGTTGGCTCCTCAATTGCCTGCCATTGTGGCTTCTACTTGGGACAACTCCATGTTCTTAACCACTAGCTACATCATCCATTCAGATCCTACCTGAAACAGTCTCTTCCTCTGTAACTCCCCTGATTGCAAAACTGAAAAATTTTAACATTTCTTACCTTTAAAGTTAAATTGCTTGCAGTAACTTAAGTAATGGAAATGTCAGGGAGCTTGTTTTCATTACATTCATACAAACCACAGATGCACAGTGTGATGGTTAGGTATAACCATCAACTTGACTGAGTTGGGAGGTAACTAGAAGATGAGTGAAGTGTTCATATGGGTGTGTTTGAGAGCAAGTGTACAAAATGGACTCACTTTGGAAATGTTCCAATGCTCAGATGAGTAAAGGAGGAGAAGGAAAACAGCTGTGAGTGAGAGTATAGTCTCTCTCTGCTTTCTGCTTAACTGCCACACTCACCCTACTGTCATAGGCCAATACTTACGGAACCCTGTGCCAAAATAAATTATTCCCCAATAAATGTTTTTACAGGAACATGATCACAGTGAGCTAACAGATAAAGAATTAGAAGATTTAGTCTCTATACTCATTTATTGTACATACCTGCTACATTTAGCGAAACACAGTTCTTCTGCAATGTCTTAATCTCCTTTTACCTCAATTCAGTATCTTTGTAGCTTACTCTGCTGAATTCGGCTCTGCTGAATTCCACTCTGCTTCTCAACCTCTCATGATTTCTCTATATGAACAAAAGCTTTTTGTATCCTTCAAAGATACATGATTTCTAAAATAAGTATTTCTTATAATTGATAATTTCACTCATTACTATTACTATGAATCCTTACATGAATGTTTCTTTAGCCTTTGTACATAGTTTTATAGGTTCAAATATTTTTCTATCTTTTATGCAAACAAAGTTGAAAACATCTAGACCGTCTTGTAACCAGAAGATGAACTATGCAGATTTCCTTGATTTTATTTATAGTTGACTGGGGTTCTGGTCAAATCTCCACATGTCAGATTGATGAAGGCAGCATGTGATTAGAGTTCTAATGCTAAGCATGCATTTGTTTCATGAACCTTGGCTAGGCTGAGGTGGGAAATTTCCTTGCTGATGATTCTTGGCTATATGACACTTGGAACAGATATGATGTGCGCAATGTGTTAATTACAGGCACAAACCATGGTAAGGGTTTGTTTTACCAAAGAATTTACATGCTCAACTGGAGCACTTCACTGTAGGGTTTATTCAAATTATATGGTGCCATTGTTGGAGTAGTCTGACACTCTTCATTTTTGCCCTGGCAGCAAACTCTAAATAAATATAAAAAGATAGCCAAGAGAGGAAAACTGAGGACAGACTGACCATACTTTATTGGTAGCTTTGGAGAACCTGCTCCAAGGCCACCTCCAGGGTATGTTAAAAAAAAAAAAAGTCCACAAAGATAGCAAGAACTGGACGTTTTCTGTCTGAGGGGTAAAATAAGGAAACATATACACTTTCTGATGGTAACTTTCTCTTTTGCTTCATCTCAGAAAATTTCTTTCTCTGAAAATCCCTCTGTCTCCACATAGCTACATCTCTTTACCTACAGCTATAAATTTCTCTACTCTGTTTCATTCCTTCACACACTACACTGCATCATTTATTCACTCTTTACTCATTCACTCTCTCAGTTACTCACTTTCTCCTAAATCTCTCTATTCTAAATCTCTGGTTCTAATTCTCTCTGTCTCCACACAGCTACATCTCCTACTCAGCACACACACAACTCTCACCTCTGCCCAGTTTTTTCACAGTCCCTTCACATGGCTCTGCACAGCCCCTCTCTCTACACCACTGCTCCTCTCAGAGCCAAACTCTGGACAACTCTATGTTACATGTTCAAGGCCTGACCCATTCTCATAACACATGAAAAGTCACACAGTTTCTCTCAGGCTAGGGAAGCTGTGCTGACAGGCCAGTGAATAATGCTTAGCCATGCACATAGCTCTAAGTTGGTGAGAGTTCCTAGATGGAAAGTAAATGGTTGGCTCAACCTTGAGTGGTAGGGGTACATGCAGAAAGAGAATTGCTGCAGGGAGTTATGTCTCACTGTAAACAACCTGACCTTGATTTAGCAATAAATACCTGGAAACTAGTTTTTGCATGTTTTCTGTAGGGGCAGCTTAGTCTATTTTGAATTTGTTCTAAAGTCTAAAATTAGCTGTCTTTGTGACTGAGAATACTGTTACTTTCTTGTGTCAGTTAAGGAAAATATTCTGGTATTATTTCTAGTCATCAGAATTATACAGTTTAAGCAGAGATCATCTTCCTGACCATCCACAGCAGTATGTGTGCCCAAAGATGTAAAACATACTACCAATGGACTATGGAAATAACCCCACAGCTGTGTTTTTGGGGGAGGTAAGAGGTGGCACATGAGAAAGTTACAGACAGGAGCAAGTGGTCATTCACAGTCAGTGACCTCACGGCCTTACCAGGTAGGGCTCCCCATCAGGTAGTTACTCACCTGATGGGTTGACCCATTGCACCCTAGTTGTCACTTGCTGTATGCTCCCATGGCCTCCTGAAATACTTAAAAATTGTCTTATGTGGTTGAGGCTCTGTGCTAGGAGTCAGTTTGTAGAGGAGGGTCACAATGTGGGGTTTTTTTTTTTGGCAGGGTGGGCAATCATGTGTTGAGGTCCATAAATTTTTTTATCAGATGAGTGGCAATTCAAAATGCCCTTTCCATCTTGTTCAATCAGTTTTCTCTCTCTTTTTTTTTTTTTTGAAATACATTGTACTGTGTATATTTGAAGTATATAACTTGATGCTATGGGGTACATATAAATTGTAAAATGGTTCCTGTAGTGGAACAAATTAGTATACCCATCATCTCACTTGTTACTAATTTGTGTGTGACAATAGAAGTAAATGTCTATTTTAATAAAACTTTAAGACTACAACTTTAATAAACTATCATCTTTGTATCATACATTGTCTTTAGATTCATTCATTCTCTATGTCTGCTACTTTATTTTAATCACTTTTTATAGTTGATAGAAGTTCCTTTATGATTATATGCATTTGTGCATATGCATATGTGTGTATGTGTGTAGCTTATCCCATATGTAGATTTATGTAGCTATCACCAAAATCAAGACACACAATGATCTGATCATTTCAGTGCTATCCACTTGTGTCCCACTCACCCTGACAGCTAAAAAATATGTTCTAAATTCATAATTTTTGTCATTTTTGAGAATGTTATATAAATGGAATTGTAAATATGTAATTTTTTGAGACTTCCCCTCTCCAACTCAATAAGTACAATCCCTTTGATAACTGTTCAGGTTGCTGCACATACAGTTGGTTTCTTTTAATTGTTAAATAATGTTCTGTTGGGTGGATATACAAGAACTTTTATAAGTATTCACTCAAAGAGTTGCAACATTTCCAGTTTTTGCTATGACAGATAAAGCTGTTGCACACCACCACATCTAGATGGTGTGTCAGTTTTACAGGGCAGTGGTTGTCACCATCGTATACTCCTACCATCAATGGAGGAGAATTTTGTTTTCTCTGTGATCAGCATATAGGATTACTCTACAGTTTTAAAGTGAGTTGAATACATATATAGCGCCTTTTCACTAAAATATTTACAAATTGTTAACAAGATAATAAATTATTGGCAATGGTTGTTACACTAGGAACAAGATGGAAAAATGGGCATTTTATTTGGTACTTCTCTGTTTTGTTTGGATTTTCCTGTGCCTATGTATTAGTTATCTTTAGTATCTGAACAGGAGTTTTATAGACCTTTGTTTTTGCCTTTGTCTTTATATTTTTTGTTTTAATATCCCAGTAAATGTTGAACAACAGTTCTTTTGCTGTTGACACCAAAATTAACACCAGGCAAAGTATGTAGACTTGTAGATCCCAGTCTTGACGCTTGTTTGTCCTAAATGGATGTAACTATTCCCTGGTGTTTACAAATCTGCCAGATAACATCCTGTTCTAGACATGACTCCATTTGTTGTCTTGTGAAGCCATGGAAAACACCATATAATTTCCTATTAAATGCCATGCTTAATAGAATTTTAGAATTTAATTGCTTGTCTGTTATACAGTCGAAAGCAAATGCAGGCACTCAGCATCACACGCTGCCTTCCTTGAAGGCTGTTTTCTCCACAATCCTATTTTAACTTTAAATTTTATCTTTTTAGAGGGATGTTTGTACTTCATTATTTTTTGTTTGTTTGTTTATTCTGGTTGGTTTTTGGAGTAAGGTCACAGCAAAGTGAATGTGTAAATATTGGTTATCTGCTATCTGAATAATGAATCTCAAAACAGTCTATGACTCCTCTGCATTCCTTAGACAGAAAATTAGCTTCACTGAGCAGCACGAAAGGAGGAGAGGTAGAATGAAATGTTACTGACAGAACCTGGCAAGAAAATCGTGTTCAAGTTGGGCATGATCATTTCAGCCACTTTCAAAGTCTTGACCATTTGCTCTGGATGAGATAGTAATGTAGTGACTGATGTGGCTCTTTGTTCCCATGTCCAGATGTTCTTCAACTAAGACCAATATGAATGCACCTGAGAGTAATACATGAGTTGGCTTTCATACTCTTGTGGCATTATTTGAGTGTGTTTCAGAGGTGTGGCCTTGCTAGAAAAGTATATCCTTGGGGGCAGTCTTGGAGATTTAAAAGCCTTGTGTTGTTCCTAGGATGCTCTATGCTTGGTGCTCATGGTCAAGATGTAAACTCTCTCAGCTTGCTGTTCCACACTTCCCAGGCATGACAGATTCATATCCCACTATAACCATAAGTCAAATGAACCTTTCCTTCTATTAAAAAATAATACTTGGTGCAACAGTGTAGACATAACCATCTTGTTAAATAAGAAACACAGAGCCAATTGCAGAGTTAAAAGCCAACAGGTCAGAGTAATAGCTGAGAGCTGAAAACCTTACCCTTCACTGCTGCTCTGTCTTTCCTCTATGCAAGAGGTGTTCAAAAGCATATTACAAGGAGTTGGAGAGATGGCTCAGTAGTTAATAGCACTAACTGATCTTTAGAGAATCTGGGCTGGATTCTCATCACCCATATGGTGGCTCACAACCATCTATAACTCCATTTCCAGGAGATCTGATGACCTCTTCTGTCCTTCTTGGGTAATAGTCACCCACATTATGCACAGACATATGTACAGAAAAAACATCTATACACAAAAATTAAAAATAGATAAATATTTTTTGAAAAAAAATACAAAATGAGAGCTCTGATTGGGAGAGGTCTAGGGGAAGCATTAAAAATTCTGAAACTTAGTGTCCCAATAAATATTTATCTATAAGAAGGGGAGACTAGGGCACATGCCTTTAATCCCAACACTCGGGAGGCAGAGGCAGGTGGATCTCTGTGAGTTTGAGGCCAGCCTGGACTACAGAGTGAGTTCCAGGACAGGCGCAAAGCTACACAGAGAAACCCTGTCTTGAAAAACCAAAAAAAAAAAAAAAAAAAAAAAAAAGAAAAACAGGATGAAAGCAAAATTAGTGAAGAAATAGCAATCAATATTTGTATCTAAGAGAAGGCTTGGTGTTTGGTACTTAAGAGGGAGAACAGTGACCTTGATTTTGTCTCTGCCTAGAAGTTATATAGTGGTTGAGAGTTATTTCAGTTTACCAGTAGTTTCAGGATAAACTTGTTTGATGTTGGTATTCCAAAAGATTGTTAATTAGTAATAAAAATAACATTGTCTGGTTGTGGTACCAGACCGACTTCTGAGTCTCAGTAGGTGATCTTTTTTCCCACTTTCTTCCAGGAGTATAAAAGGCAGACAACACTCCATCATTATTTGATGTTGTAGACCACAGTGTGACATTTGCTCATAAAGCTTTTAAATGTATTTCGTTTATATGCCATAGCTTTTGACCTGTTTTTCGAATATGTCCTCATTATTCCAAGGTTAAATGCTAACATAGTGCAGGACTTTCCCACCATCCTCCAAGCCAGTCTCCAGAGCCTGTCCTGTCAAGTCTTCTGCCTCCAGGCTAAGCTGCCTGTAATGATCATGAAACATTGATATATTTTCTGCTGTTAATGACTTAACTGAAAGGAAGAACATTTAACTACTACCCTCAGAAGTCTACAGCCTTCACTCTGACCCTTTAAAAATGCATTATGTTCAGTCCTCCATAGAGATGTTTTTCTGTCTTGTATAACTGAGCTCATTTCCTGAAGTAGACTTTGCAAATATGGACTGCAAACCAGCAAGCTTTACACTAAATCTGATCGGTGACCTGCTTTAGTTGTGTGCATAGTGTATTTAAGAGAGAATTTTCATGTAAAATACATCTTTGTGCCAAACAGACTGTTTGGAAGTGCCGTGAGCAGACTGGAGCTGCACAAGGACTATCGTTGTAGGTCATCCAAAGACTTCTGAAGTCCTCACCTCAGACTGTTGCATTATACCCCCTGCCACTCATGGCTGTTTCTATGTAGACCTTATAATAACTTGACATAGGTTCATTTTATCTCCTGCTTTGTACAATTTTAAAACCAGGATGAGGTATCTAGGAAACATAGGGTAATGTTTTCAGGATTACTCAATAAACACCATAGTGTTACCTGGAAGGTTAATTGTACTTGAAAGCTTAGAAAACACATCCTTTATTTATATGAAATCCGATATTAATATATTTCAGAAGTCAACAGAAGATGGAAGGTTTAATGATAAATCTAGAAACAAATACAATTCAAGCTTCAAGCTATACCATAGCCCAACCCATGACATGAAATGTGAAGAAATCCATATACTTCCTCTTGTTGTCAAGGTTGCTTTGGTGGCAAAGAAAGAGAAGAACAAAACTAAAATGATCATCTTGGATACATTTCCTATCTTCATACACTTCTGGGTGTCACATGGTTCCTGACACAAAGGGAATTTAGTTGTTTGCTACCGTGGTAGTTTGAATGGAACTGCACCCCCCCCCCTGCTAGTCTCATAGGGAGTGGCACTATTAGAGGGTAGGATCTTATTGGAGTAGGTGTGGTTTTGTTGGAGGAAATGTTGTCACTGTGGGGGTGAGCTTTGAGGTCTCTTTTGCTCCAGCTTCAGTCAGTGTGAGGTGACTTCTCGTTGCCTGTAAGATGTAGGACTCTCAGCTGCTATTCCAGTGCTACATCTGCCTGCATGCCTCCATGTTCCCCTTCATGATGATAATGGCCTAACCCTCTGAAACTGTAAGTGAGCCACCCCAAATAAATATTTGCTTTATAAGAGTTACTGTGGTCATGGTGTCTCTTCACAACAATAGAAACCCTAACCAGGACAGCTACCCTTCTTGTTTTTATTGGAAATATAGGATGATGAATAAATCAAGTCTGGACAGATACAGGATTCAGATTTCCACTCTTATCCATTTGATGTTTAAATTACCTAAAATAACCAAACATAGCATGGCCAAAATGGGATGCATATAGTTATATAATATTCCTGCTTTTTTTGACTTGATAATTGTATTTGTTAAATTATTTAATAGTAAAGAAATTCTCAAAGGAATTCAAGTCTCCTTTGAGGTACCCTGATTCAATAGTTTTTCTTGAAGTATCAGATAAATTATGTCAAATAAGAGTCAAATGAAAGTTGCTGGTTTCATCAAAGACACCATCTGGTTTCATGTTCCGGCATCTTTAAATAGTTTCAACCTTGAAAGTGAAAATCTGAAGCATTAAATTTGTAGTAGAATTAAAAAGAAACCCCATAATTGCATGAATCTGATTTACCAAATGGGAGCTGTAATGTTTTAGGAGTGTTCACCTGTTGCAGCAAAGCGAGAATGCCACACACAGTGCTGGCTTGAGCACTAACTTGCTTTTCTCATTCATTTGTTGCAAGCTGAAAGCTCTTCTATGATTTGGAATTAATTATATAGGAGTGCTTTTAGTTTTCTTATCTATAGTGCATGGGCAATTGTTAAAGTGTTTATTAAATGGTATCATGGTAGAAGGCACTTGATAGGTCACATGTGACTCACACATGAGTCACAATTGAAAAGTCATTTTTTAAAAAAATCTCCAATAAGCTTCTTTTACATGTGTGTGATGTATTTATACATATTGATTTGTGTATATTTCACCATCCCTACATCTCTGGAATAAAGCCAAGTTGATCGTGGTAAGTGATCTTTTGGGGTTTATTATTAAATATGATTTACAGATTTTTTTACTGAGGATGTTTGCAGCCTTGTTCACCAGGGAGATTTGAATTAACTCCATTTTTTTATTGTGTCTTTATCCAATCTGGCTTTTAGAGTAACGCTGCATTGTATCGAGACATTGTCAGAATGGCTTCCCTTTCTCCTTTGTGAAAAGGCTTGAGAACTCTTGGTGCTCTTCTTTGAAGGTCTTCTAGAACTTACAGTGAGCCCATTTGGGCCTGGACAGTTGTTAGTGCATGTTTTGTTTTGTTTTAATTACTGAGATTTATATTCTCCTGGTTGCATTTTGGTAGCAGGGAACATATCCAGTTCCTTTAGACAAAAGTCAGAATATACAAGTTGGTATAGCTATAGGCTCCATTTCATTTATATTTTCCAACTTAGTAGAGTATAACTTTCAAATATTTCCCAACTTTAATTGATATGTGTTATACTTTGTTCCTTTTCTCCTCTAATTTTTAAAATTTGAAATATCTCTCTATTTGGTTTTAGTTAGTTTGGCTAAGGATTTATCACTATTTTTTTAAAGAAGAAATTCTTTATTTCATTGATTTTCACTTCTATTTTATTAATTTCTACACTGATCTTAATGATTTATTTCAGTCTACTGCTTTGATGTTTGGCTTTTTCTTGTTTGGGAGGCTCTAGGGTGTATTGTTATTTGGTTGAGACCTCTTTGACATTTTAATGGAGGAAGTTGGAGCTATGAAATTCCCTATGAGGATGGATTCTGTTGTATCTTCTAGATATTTGCTTGTTGTTTTTTCATTTTTATTTGACTCTAGCAATATTTTTATTTTCATCTTGGTTTCTTCAATGGCCCATTCACCATCCAATAGTATGTTCTTCAACCTCCATGCATGTAGAAATATATACTATATAAATATATGCTATATTGTATATAATATATAAATATATGCTCTTTGTGGTATATAGTATATATTTCTAGCATTCTTCTATTGTAATCAGATAATATATACAAACAGATAATTTCCTTATATTTTGTTAAGACTTGCTTTGTGCCCTATTTTTAGATATACCTCCATGGGTTGCTAAGAAGAATATTTATTTGAATGGATTGTTTTATAAATAGCTATTATTTGATTTATGATACCATTAACTCATGAATTTCTCTATTTACTTTTTGTTTGGATGACTTATAGGTCAAGTGGGGAGTTGAAATCTTTCATTATTATCAACTTAGGTTCTCTTTACATCTTTTAGTATTTGCTTTGTGAAACTCGGCATACCTCTGATTAGTATGTTTATGAATAAAATTGTAATATCCTCTGGATGGATTGTTCCCTTTGGTATGAAGTGACCTTCTCCATATTACATGTGAAGGTTCTTTTTTGGTCATATCAGTTTGGTATTTTAAAGGCCTCCTGTACCATGATGAACACTCCTTTCACTAAATTTTAGATTTTTTCTGCTATTATTTTATTAAAAACTATTTTCAATGATGTTAACATAAATTTATTAATCTATACTCAGGACTCTTTTCATAGCGTCCCATAAGAATCATGACAATGCTTGTGCTGATCTGTTTGTTACTGTGGGTATGACTGGAAAGGAATGGAAGAAAAGTAAAAACAGACTTGGTATTGGGTTTATAGAGACAAAATAGAAGCGGAAAATGTAGGGGGAGGGGGAGGGATAGTAGGGCCAGGAGGGAGGCTGTGAGACAATTCGGGGGAAGGTAGAGGACAGGAGGAGGTAGTTGGACAACCTGAAGCAGTTTCTGGAGGCTGAGACACAGAGGGCCCACATCTCCGGCCAGCCCGTGTGATGCCTTTGAGAAGGAACATGACAAAAATGAAGAACAGGGAAAGACGAGAGGAAGAGAAAAGAAAGAGGAGAAGGACAGACCAGGACAGACCTGGCCTGCTGAACTGACATTAAATAGTCAACGAAGGAGGAGTGAATACCGTCTATAACGTTCTCAGTTTTCTGTCCCAGGCTCCCAGACACCTGTTCTAAGTGAGCTTTGGTGAGATGATATCACAGATGGGCGTCCTAACTATAGGTGGTCCTTTAGGGGTCTGGTTGTGAATTCTGTTCTCGACTCTGAGTGATTTCTTGAGAAGTCTCGTAACAAGTTTGTTCCTATCAGTGCTTCGCAGGTCAGACTGAAGATGCTGATTACATCTCTGTGTGGTCCTTCCTGTGTCATCTCAGAAATGTTTGTTCCAATCCCGGGAAGTCTTTTCTGGTGTCCCATGTGCTGTGTTGAACCTAGGACTCTCTTGCTGTGGATATCGCTCTGTGTAAATAAAGTTCTGATTGGCCAGTGGCCAGGCAGGAAGTATAGGCGGGACAAGAGAGAAGAGAATTCTGGGAAGTAGAAGGTTGGAGAGAGACACCGCCAGCCGCCGCCATGAGAAGCAACACGTAAAGACACCGGTAAGCCACAAGCCATGTGGCAAAGTATAGACTAACAGAAATGGGTTAATTTAAGATAGAAGAAGTAGATAACAAGAAGCCTGCCACAGCCATACAGTTTCTAAACAATGTAAGTTTCTGTGTGCTTTCTTGGTTGGGTCTGAGCGACTGTGGGACTGGCGGGTGAGAGAGATTTGTCCTGACTGGGCCAGGCAGGAAAACTTTAACTACAAATGGCGCCCAACGTGGGGCAAGAGTTTCCACCTAAAACCTGAGAAAAAAGATTCTAAGACGGAGCTAAAAACAGCTTCCTAATTGTCTCTTTCAAGTTAGCGGCAGCCTGCCGGTTTCAGCTACTGTGGCGGGTTCCTGGCGTGTGCATCTGACTTGCACTGTGGCGGGAATGAGGAGTCTATAAGCGACACTTTACTCTGCTGTGTGGTGGATTTAGCCTTTGCTAGTTTAAAAAAAAAAAAGGTTTCTGGGCTATGTGCTGCTTTGATAGAACTGCTTCTGATAGTTGATGGTACACATGGCTCCAGACCCAGAGCTGGCAGTAAACTGTACCACCACCATGTTGAAAAGCTGAGGTGGGCGGAGCCAGCAGCCACAGCGGCGTTTCAGTCTTACAAAGATGGATATTACACAGAGAATCTGGTTTGCCTTGGCTTTGGGACTTTTAACTGCAGAAAAAGATTTGATCATAAAAGCTGTTGAGTTAGATAAATATGTAAATTTTAAAGGTAACTTGACTTCAAAATTTGGATATAAGGATATGTTGCTTTGGAAAAAAGTCTCTGCTTTTGTTTCCACAGAAAGCCAGAGGCTGTGGATTTGTTCCAGATTAAGATACATCAGGTTTGATCAGCCAAGACCACCTGAAAGGTCTCCGATGACACCATGGCCCAGATGATCTGACATCCAGAATGCTTTCAAGGCAACTGGCTCAGAGGTTCACCCTAATGGACTACTCCATAATCCTAAAATTTTCTTTGTGTCCCCATAAGATGCAGCGCCCCCCTCCAGCAGGAAGTAGTAAGAGAAACTACGTCCACATTCCCAAAATTATCAAGCTGGCTTTGGAGATGGAATTGGCTCACTCCTTCTCTAAACATATTGCTAAAAAAAAAGGTTAAGAGATTCTTGTGTCCCAAATCAAAAAAGCCCTCTGGTGTGGGACAGAGAAAAACCAATATTTTTCTTTAAAGTAGATTTATTATAGACACGATCTTTTTCTAAAGAAGAAAAGGGGATATGATATAGATATAATAGGATAAAAGGGTAGATTAAGGAACTTACTTCTAAAAGAGCAACAACTTATTTAAAATATTTTACATTGGTATAGATTTTAGTCTATTGATACAAACTTAAAGTTAATTTTGTTATAGTGTGTGTATATTTCTACTCATGTTTAAGGTATTATGTTTGTATAGCTCATTTTAAATTGAAATGGATAATTAAAAATAGATTAATAATTAATCATCTAGGATAATCATACTTGTAGCCATGTTAGTTAAGTCTTCTAGGTATACACAGAGATATTTCAGGTAGATAGGTAATCTTCAAATACTTCAAAGACCTACAGAATATGGCATTTAAAATACTTTTAAAATTTAGACTTTCTGGACAATGAGACATGTCTGCTCCTGGCAGCACCTATTTACTTCAGAGAGGAGGATGGGCATTGAAGACACTTCATATGGAGTTTATCTTCACCTTGACAAAAATAGCCATTTGGACAAGAAACTGTTCTTGCCTGAACTGCTTGATCAACTGGACATACAGGACCCATAGAAAGGTAACCACTAAACTTTGCTTGACAAAATGGTCCTTCAGGTTCCTGCTTCACAGAGGAAACTACCAGACATTCTACAGAACACTGAGAGAAGTGACCGAGAGACTCTAGCCCTGTGGGCTAAAGACAAATGCCCCAACTTTACAAAGAAACATTAGATGACTGTCCAGGCTGCGAGCTGTCTCTGTCTACTCTTGCAAGACTCCTAAAAATTGCTTATATCCTTCTCCCGGTTCTCAGGTAATATTATATCCTTCTGAGGTCTTTGATGTGGTTGAAGACTAGATAGTTATAATTTCCTCAATTATGATAAAAAATAAGTTAGATATAAAACCTTAGACTCACAAATATAAGATAGATAGGATATCTTCTTTAATATTGTAATTGTAATTCTTGCTTGATAATTATTTTGTTATATGTAATTGTAGTATGTAAAAGTTAAAACCTTCCTAAAAAAAAAGAAAAAAAAGGGGAAGTGCTGTGGATATCGCTCTGTGTAAATAAAGTTCTGATTGGCCAGTGGCCAGGCAGGAAGTATAGGCGGGACAAGAGAGAAGAGAATTCTGGGAAGTAGAAGGTTGGAGAGAGACACCGCCAGCCGCCGCCATGAGAAGCAACACGTAAAGACACCGGTAAGCCACAAGCCATGTGGCAAAGTATAGACTAACAGAAATGGGTTAATTTAAGATAGAAGAAGTAGATAACAAGAAGCCTGCCACAGCCATACAGTTTCTAAACAATGTAAGTTTCTGTGTGCTTTCTTGGTTGGGTCTGAGCGACTGTGGGACTGGCGGGTGAGAGAGATTTGTCCTGACTGGGCCAGGCAGGAAAACTCTAACTACACTCTCTTCTCCTGAAGATTCTGGCTCAAATCATATTTCTACCTGACTAAACACTGCACATCTCTACATTTCTTTTTCACAGCCTAGCAGCATTGTAAAGGCCAGATTTCAGAATATTTAGTACCATGGAATTTGCTCCCATTTTCCCATGAATGAAAAGGTCCAGGCATGTCCAAGCCCCTGACTCAGCAGGGATCTTTGGAGTGAGGTCATGCAGCTCTATGGTTTGTACTGAGAAGAGAGGGTTTTCCTGGTGTCTTTCTGCTCCCACACACCTTGTGTTGAGTTTTCCTCACTTTTTCTCTTTTCAAAAATGCTTGCTGCTGAAAGTACAGTACAGCTTCTCTGAGCCACTTTATCTTAAGCCATGATCCAATTGCCTACATCAGATTGGCCTGTGGGTATATCTTGACTATGCATTGATATAGGAGGGCCTGTCCCCTGTGAGTCGTAGTATCACCAGACAGGGGGTCCTGAGTTACATAAGGAAGCTAACTAATTATGAGCCAGTGAGCAAAGCAGTGAGTAAGCAGTCTTCCTCCATAATTTCTGCCTCAGGTTCTTGCTTGAGTTCCTGCCCTGTCTTCCCTCAGTGATGGATTGTGGCCTGGAAGTAGAATCCAGTTACGCTTGCTTTTGGTCAGAGTGTTTTATCACATCAACAAAAAGAAGCCAGAACTCTCCTTTTTGCATTCTGTCCAATGTGGCCACACTGAGTCCACCTCCTTTTCTTTACCCCCCACTATTCATCTCTTTATCGTCTTACAATTCTAGGAGCCACAGCTTTTGCTCTAAATCTGCTACAACAATCTTAACATTAATTTGGCACATTTCTTGCTACTACTGATTCAATATTGATAGATCACTTCTAAGTCCATACTTTTAAAAGATTTTCTTGCTTTTCCCCAAATCTCCTTCCTGTGTCCCTGAATCCCAACTAGAATACGAAATTACAATGGCTTATCATGATTCCTTTCTTGTGCTCCCGTTGGCAGAGATATTTTTCATAGAATTTTTAATTTACATTTCCCCAGTTGCATTTTTTTCATATGCCAGCACATCTCCTTTGCTGAAAGGTTTATTTAAGGCTTTGTTCCATTTACTGGATTTTTATTTCGGTCAGGACCTGTGTGTGTTTCTAGATACATCCCTCTTATTCTTTTCAAAAGTATTTTTCTCTCAACCTGTGCATTGTATTTTTATTTTTATATGTTCCTTTTGAAGAGCAAAAGGGTTTCATTTTAATGATACTCAATTTATTCATCTCTTGTGCTCCTCATGTAACTGTGAATTTCTTGCCTAAACTAAATAAAAACGTTACTTTTTATAGTCTTTCATTTTGCTTTCAAGCTATTTTGCTACTTGAGTTATGACTCTGGGATTATCAAGTGCACTTACCCATCCCTCTAATGAACAAGGATAGGAATATGTTCTCAGTGGGGCCCAATCAAGGGGACTTCTAGGCTAGATGTATGTCTTCCCTGTTTGGACAATAACTCTCTAATGGAAAAAGGAGACAACTGGGGAGCCAGAAGACATGTTTTTGCATCACAACCTTGATCGTACTGTGGGAGTCCTGCAAGCTGAGAAAAACACATACGTGGTATAAGCCTGGCTCTGCCAATCCCACTGGTCCAGGGCTTTGGAGAGAGAGAGAGAGAACTGGGGAGGAAAAGACAGTAGGCATGAGTGGAGGGACAAACAGAGTCAGTCTGGACAATGGCTGAGAACTACTTAAAATCTGAAATTTTAAAAGAGCCCCTGTTATAAAATACTTTTTTATATTTAGCATTTGGGGGAGTTTCTTAACTATAATTTACATAATTGATTTGAATTTTATATTTAACTTTATGCAGATGTATTTCAGTCTAATTTTATACCCATATTAAATGAAAGGGATATGTTTAAAATTATTGATGCCTCCGTACTCTTTATCTTACATTCTGTTCATGGCTTACCACTGATCCTAAAAGCTTTTCCCATACCAGCTTTTGCCATTCAATTATATGTGTATGTGTGTGTGTGTGTGTGTGTGTGTGTGTGTGTGTGTGTGTATAAAATTTAAAATTCATGTTTATATATTGTGATAGTTTGGATATAATTGGTCCCCATAAACTCATAGGAAGCACTATTAGGAGGTATGCTTTTGTTGGAATAGGCATGGCTTTTTTGGAGGAAGTGTGTCTCTGTGGGGGGTGGGCTTTAAGGTCTCCTATGCTCTAGCTATATCCAGTGTGATAGTTCAATTCCTGTCGCCTTTGTATCAAGATGTAGTACTCTCAGCTTCTCCAGAACCATGTCTGTCTGCATGCTGCCATGTCCTCCCATGATGATAATGGACTAAACCTCTGAAACTCTAAGCCAGCCCATTAAATGTTTTCCTTTGTAAAAGTCCCTGTGGTCATGGTGTCCCTTCATAGCAATAGAAACTGTAACTAAGATATACATTTGTGTTAGTATATTATATATATAATATTATACTATTATATACATTATATTATATTAAATGTACATAAGATGTGTCTGCAAAGACTAGTTAACTGATTAGAATCGCAGTGAGTGGAGAGGGTGGGACATTGCAAGCCCAAAGCAGAATTATAAGTTATCTTGAGCAACCAACCTTCTGCCCCCTAAATAGCAAGCCATTCCTGGGGTCACCTATGTCAGGCTTAACATCTGTGACCAACAGATCAAAACCACTTGGGGTAAACTAACTTAACAAAACACAATTTTGACCAAAGGACTGAGAGTCATCAGCCAGCATCTGGCTATACTGAGGTTTCTCGACTCTGTTGTAACCATTTTCTTAATGTTTCCATCAATGTGCTGGAGGAGAGAATTGATTTGTTATTTTCTTTGTTCTATGACTATGAAAATTTTACCAACCATTATCATGTTGGAACATGAAATTGGCATAACCTAAGTCTCTATTCTCAGGCTGTGGATGCTTGCTCATATTTGGTTCCAGAACACACTGCTTCTTATCCCCTTTCAGATGAGAGCTCAGTTGTGGTGTTGACAGAATTGAAGAACCATTTTCACATTTTATATATTATTTGGCACAATCTGAATCCATCGTCTTGGAGTCATGGTTACTAATATTTGAATAATATATTCTCTTACTATCTATTGAGTAAAAATAATCTCTTACTATCTTCAAAGGAAGAGTTATGCTTTATTCTGGCACCTTCTTGTTTACTGAGTTAGGCTTAGGAGTAAATAGATGTGTGTGTGTGTGTGTGTGTGTGTGTGTGTGTGTGTGTGTGTGTGATCACTTTATTGAAAATTTAAATTGCAGGGGTAGATAGCCTAGAAAATGAACCTGGCTTAGAGTAGTCACATGCCTATTCTTTAGCTTAGAAAGCTCCCCAAATTCATATTAGTATGTCACATTTTAATTACTCAAGACTCACTATAGATAGATTGTCATTAAATAGAACCTCATAGTATGTAGTACTCAGTAGGTTCATAGTTAGTTTTGGACATAAGCTTAGATAAGTTTTGATATAAACCTAGGCAAACTTGGGAAGAAGGACTCTCAACTGAGCAACTGACTACTACATATTAGCCTGTGGGAATGTCTCTGGGAAGTTTTCGTGAATGATAATTGATGTGAGAAGATCCTGTCCACTGTAGACAGTTCTGTCCCTGAGGAGATAGGTCTGGGCTATATAAAAAAGGTAGCTGAGCAAGCCATGGTGAGCAAGCCAGGAAGCAGCATTCCTATACAGTCTCTGTTTCAGTTCCTGCCTTGAGCCCCTGCCTCAGTTTCTCTCGATAAAGGACTGGGAACTGTAAACTAAATAAACCATTTCTTTCCCTAGGTTGTTTTTAGTCAACATTTTATCACAGAAACAGAGAAGCAAATTAGAATAGTAGTGGAAAAGTCATTCCCCTAAAGAACTCTGGAGTGCTCATATTTCCCGCAGAGAGGTGTGGAGTAGCTGCAAGCCACAGTGTTTCCTGTGTGTCCAATGTAGCTTGAAGTTCACCCTTTGGACTCTGGGTCTATTTTCCTTTCTGTTTCATATGCTGACAGCGTTTGGATAACAGGTAAGTCTACCTTTAAAAATGGTAAGTCTGACCCAATTCCTTAATGAAAAGCAACTGAAAGTTAACTTTTATTAGGAAAAATAGACTTTAGGGAAAGAAAGGACTTCAAGTTCAGAAAGCCATGTTCTGGCTTCCTCTCTGGCTAGAAGTGGATGTGAAAGAGTGACAGCTCCCACAATCTCAAATCTAAGTTTGCTGAAACACATAACAAAACTACTCAAATATTTGATGTTAAAAAATTCTGTAATTCAAACATGTTATTAGGATACATATTTTTATTGAGAAAGACAATGGTCATAACAAGAAAATCAAACCCAATTTGCCTGGTGAAATGCAAATAACTTATTAGATAAGTGTCTTAGTGTTCTATTGCGGTGAAGAGACACCATGGCTCTGGCAACTCATTTAAAAGAAAACATTTCATTGGAGCTTGCTTAAACTTTCAGAGGTTTAGTTCATTATCATCATGACGGGGAGCATGGCGGCATGCAGACAGGCATGGTAGCTGAGAGTTCTCTATCCAGATCCCCAGACAGAAGAAAGAGAGAGCACTGGACCTAGTTTGTACTTTTGAAACCTCAAAGCCCACCCCCAGTTACACTTTCTCCAAAAAGACCATACTTGCTATTCCTTTCAAATGGTGCCACTCCCTGATAACCACAAATTCAAATATATGAGCCTATAGGGATCATTCTTATTCAATCCACCACAATAAACAACAAATTAATTTTAAGCCTACTAAAAATATGTTGTTGAGGAGCTAGAAAGATTGTTCAGTGGTCAAGAGTGCTAGATACTCTTTCAGAGGACCTAGGTTTGATTCCCTGCACCCACAAGGCAGCTCAAAACAGTAATTCCAGGTTCAGGGGATCGAACATCCTCTTCTGGCTTCCTCCAGCACCAGGCATGTAGGTGATGCAGACATACATGCTGGCAAGACACTCATACACAATTAAATTAATAACCTGTTGTTTGCATAGAAATCAAGATAACTGGTTGCTATGTCGTTTTCTTGTTAAATCTGTCTACCTGGAGACAGTCAGGCAAATATCCACATGATTGGTGTGCAAGGGCAGAATCAACCAGCAGAGAGAAGGATGTGCAGGGTCTTAGGTTTGGGGTTTGTTTTCCCCCCACTCATTTTCTTTTATACTCAAACTGTACAGTGTCCATATAATTTTTCATCAGAACTCAGGAGATTTTCTAGGTGTAATAAGAACCAATCCTTTGATTATAAGATTTATCTTAGTTTTATCCTTTTTAATAGGCAAAAAAATATCACACAAATATTTTTCATTCTACTCAACAAAGGAGGCTTCTAATTATGCAAGTTCCTGCCAGGGCTTCACCTGGGGCCCATCAGTAGTTTTCCAAGCAGCTTAATGGTTTTTTGGCTGCAATGAGTATTTTGCCTTCTTTGAATTGGGGTTTACTCTATCAATAACACTCATTGGCTTCCCTAATCTCCTTTGTTTTGTGCTCTTATACCTATTAATCACACAGAAGCTGCTTATCCTTTATCATCTTGGCTTTGATGGATACTCTATGTAATAAGTCTTGACCTTCAGAACTGAGTAATCACTTGGGGACTCCTGCTTAGGGAAACTCAATAACCATACAAGCGCAATACTGTTGATATATGAGCTGTTTTTCTTTCACACTTTCCACACTCCATGTACCAAAATGACAGAATATCTTTATCCTGTCTCTGTAATTTGCAATTGCTTATTTTAACTTTGACAAGTAATGTATGGGAGCCAGATCTGAACAAGGATTTCTCATTTGTAAGTCATGTTATAGGTGTTTGGGGGTATGGATGCTCTTAAAGATAAAATCATTTAATTTATCGGCAAACATATGTAATGTCTCAGATGTGGAAAGTATGAATACTCATTTCTCTTTGGCTGCAATGACTCTATTGTCAGAAAACTTTCCTGTGTGAATTTAAAGCAGCAGAATGGGGGCGGGGAATGATTGGTTGTACGCTTAGTAAGAAAAAAAAAAAGCGAACTTGAAGAACAGTTGCTTGATTATATTGGATTCAATTGCAAAGGTAAACAAGTTTTGGGATAGTAATGTGCTGTGAATCTGACAAGATTCTATTTATAAAACAGAATTTCCTAGTGATTTGTAAGAAAACTAAGATGTCTACATTTCTTTTACTAACTTATTTCTGAAAACCAAAAACAGAAAAACACACTGAGAATTTGCTTATTCAAACATTTTTCTAAGTACATTTAATAAAATAGATCTCTAATTAGTTTATGTTTCTTATAATCTTTTAAAATTAGTTCTCATGTATCCCAAGGTGAACTCAGGTTCATTGTGTAGCCAAGGATGATCTTGAGTCTCTGGTCCTCTGTCTCCCTCGTTCTGGGATTACAAGAGTCAGGGGTCAAACCCCAGTCTTGATGCTTGGCTGGCAAGCACTCTGCCAAATGTACTACAGCCCACCTGTTTCTCAGTCGATAAGGACATTTTTATTGTGTATTTTCCCAAGTCCTATTTTTTTTTCTTCTTGTATAAAGTATTAAGTCTATTTAAATTTAATTTTAGTATTGAACTTTAGGAAATGTGTTTGTGTGTTTTCTTTATACATGTAGTTTATATTTTATTACATTGATTTATTTAGATACATATTACATGTAAGACTAAAGAAGGGAAGCAAGAGCCTCATTTATCACCACCCAAAATTGACATAAACTTTAGATTTTTCCTTTTGAGGTTTCCATGTTCTAATGGATTTCCCCTTAAAGATCCCCCCCTTCTTACATGACTAGCTACATATCAAAATTCAGCTATTACTAGACTGCACACAATCAGAATCTCACTAAACAGGAGGGTGAAAAGTTTATTCTCAGTTCAGAGCACAAGAGCAGGTCTCTATCAGTCTCTCAATTCTTCCTCCTCCAAGGTATCTGGTGGTCCTTCTGAGGTTCACAGCACTGTATCAGCTGCCTCTCTACCTCAAAGGTAATTCCAGAAAGTTAAACAGTATCCTTAGGTAAAGTATATCAAAATTTTACTTATTGCATTAACAAATCTGGCTCAAAATGATGTAAGATACTAATACATTTATGCATAGGAGGAGTGAATAATAAATTATATGGGTTATTGGTTAATGATAGAGGGAACCAAAACCACAGCCTCAGATTTATTTTTTCAATCATCCTAGAATCAGCTAAATATAATTTTAAATATGAACATATTTAAATATAATCTTACAGACATGTGAAATGCTAAAGTTGTAAGCAGTGGTAAACAGTAGCAACCTGTGAGAATCGGGTGACTCTGGGGACACTCCCTACACACGTGCCAGAGGACTATGCAATGCTGTAATCCTCTTCACATCTTACCTTCTTAATTATCAAAATGTATCTTTGCTGGGCATGGTGGTGGACGCCTTTAATTCCAGCACTCAGGAGGCAGAGGCAGGTGGATCTCTGTGAGTTCAAGGACAGCCTGGTCTGCAGGGTGAGTTCCAGGACAGCCAGGCCAAACAGAGAAACCCTGTCTCAAAAATGAACAACCAAGCAAAACCCTCATCTTCAAGTGTTCTGTTCTGTGGTCACCACACCTTTCACTTCACTGACATCCTTTCCATTTCTTTGGGGGTTTACACTTCCCATCGTCCCTTGTGCTTTGAACGTTCAGCTCATTCCTCAGACAGACCTGCCACTAGACACTCTAAAACTGAACACTTCCTTAGAAAAATCTTTGCTGAGCACTCCACCAGACAGTCATCTGACACTGGATATATGCACAGAGTGAAAAACAAAAGAACAGATATCAAAACCATACATGGGCCAGTGATCTGAGCAGAAACCTCACAAACAGGAAGCACAAGTGATTGTAAATATGAAGAAATGATCAATCTCTCCAGTAGGAAAATGCAAATCAAAATTATATTGAAATTCCAACCCAAAGTGCAAATGGCCACTATCAAAAATAGTAATAAAAATAATGAATGCTAAGAAGAATGTGGGAAAAAATTGTCCCTTAATCATTATTGAAAGGAATGTAAGTTAGAACAACCATTTTGAAAAAAGTGTGGAGGTTCCTCCCCAAACTGAAAGTGATACCATTCATGAGCATATATCTAAGCAAAATGAAGTTAGAAAATTGACATAGTATCAACCATCTTCTAAATATGTATCCTTATATCAATAGACTAATGAAAGTCTTAACTCTCATTAGAAAAAGCTTCATTTTGAAATGGATTATAGTCAATACAAATACATACAACTAGCCAAAGTATAGAAAATAAATGTCTGAGGAATGTTCAGTCAGTACTGGGGTGTCTATATTACAGATGCCTAAGGCTCAGGGTCAGGGCCTAATATTAGGCAGCAGAAAGATTAGATGAACCAGAGGTTGGAGAAAACTGCTGCAAAGCAGTGTCTTCTGGACATGACAAGATCTTTCCACATGCAAACTATAACGGCTTCAGTTGACTGCATAAGACTTGTACAAGATCAAGCCAGTCAAAATGTCACTATGGATGGAAGAGGGGCTCATGAAGGCCCGCCCTTAGCAGAGGAACTATTGGCATCCACAGATATGAAGCATCCAAAACACGCCAAGAGTAGAGGAAGAGTCAGTTTTCTTCACCAATGTGTTCTGTGGTAGATTTCCCGTGCTCCCATGGATAGCCCTGCACTCATGTACATATTGCAGCACAGGTTGAATTTAATGGTGGGAGAGTGAGGTGGGGGTGGGAGGAACCTGAAGTTGAACTAGAGATGTCTGAACTGGGGGGAACTTTTAGAGGAGTTGTGGGGCAGCTGTGATAGACATTACCAATATTTATTGCAAAAGTATGAAATTCTCAAAGGATAAATAAAAATAAATATTTTAAAAGAAATTAAGCTAGGATACAGAAAAAGATAGCTCCATATCCATGTTTACTGTGGCACTATTCACAAAATCCAAAACAGGGGATCAGTTTCTTTGCCCCCTAATAGATGAATAGATTTAAGAACTGGAGTGTTACTTAGCAATAAAGGAAAATAAAAATTATGTCATTTGCGAAAATGGTGCATGGAGCTTTGGAACTGTGGGTCAGAAGGTTATGTAAGATTAGTGGGACAAAGAAAATTAATATGATCATATATGGAAACAATCACTAAAAAATGATCTGAATGTAGAAAGCAAATATAAAGATCCAGGGGGAAAACGGAAAAAGGGGAGGGTGAGAAAGCACATGAAAGAAAGCAGAAACAATCAAAGCATCATATTTGCATATGTATAGAAATGTAATAGTGAAACCCATTAATTTATGTAATTAATATAGGATAAATTCATACTCATACCATGAAGTCTTTATAGTATATTAAATCCTTAGCAGTGGTCAAGTCTGTGTGCTTATATTTTTCTCTTCACTAAGATATGAGGCAGGTAAGACCACAAAATTATTTGTCACATCCATTGTTATATGTCCCTTGCCAGGAACAGTGATGCATACAGGCAGTACCTGATTGTTATATCTTAAATGAGTGTTTACAATCTTGTCATAATGTACTTTCTAAGAATTTCAGATTTTATTCAGATTTCATCTAAGTAAAAGTTGCCAATCAATTCTTTTAAAGAAAGCATCTGAGGATAAGGTTTACTGGATATGGAGAAGTTTTGATGCCTGATACATTATAGCTCATACATAAGGGCTGGTTCTCTGGACACCATGATATAAACCTAAAATCCTGTTTCCTTTTCAGTTATTTTTATGTATGTATATGTGTGAATGTGTGCCTGTTTGTCTACATGTCCACCCTGTACCTAGAGGCTAGAAGAGGGCATGGAAGCCCCTGGAACTGAAGTTACAGGCCATTCTGAGTTGCTTGATGTGGGTGCTGGGTACCAAACCTGGGACCTCTGCAAAAGCAGTAAGTGCTCTTAATTGCAGAAGCACATCTCCAGACCTTTTAAATCAATTTAAAAAAATATATGGAAGGTCTAAGCACACTACTCCTAACTCCTGAGATAATTATAAGCAAGATACCATTAGCACCATCAGTAGCCCTTGTCAACTCTGAGGTGCCTGACCTCTGGAACCCTTAGTAGAAGTCTTCATCCCACAGTGCGTCCCAAAGTCTGACTCTTTAAAGCTTAATAACATGTATTCTGGTACTGATAGCTCACAAATAACATGGAGAGGAAGCCTGCAGGACAGAGCTAAATCTTTGTCTGTTAGAATATTTTTTAACTTAAAAAAAAAAAAGATTTATTTATTTATTTTATGTATATAGTGTTCCCCCTACATGTAGGCCTGCACACCAGAAGAGGGCACCAGATCTCATTGTAGATGGTTGTGAGCCACCGTGTGGTTGCTGGGAATTGATCTCAGGACCTCTGAGCCATTTCTCCAGCGGTAACACTTGCCAAGCTCCAGACTTAATGATCACTGGAGATAGGTGAGATTTTGATTGATTGATTGATTGTGCATTGATGTTTTGCCTGTGTCAGGGTGCCAGGTCTTATGGAACTGTAGTTACAGACAGTTGTGAGCCACCATGTGGTTGCTGGAAAATAAACCTAGGTTCTCTGGAAGAACAGGCAGTGCTCTTAACCACTGAGCCATCTCTCCAGCCTCCCAGTTAGGATATTTTTATTCTATTTCAAGGTAGACCTTGAATGAAAAATGAGGGATCTTGAAAACCCTGGTTTGAGAGTTTGGCTGGCCATTACAAGGTACTATAGTGGTCTGTCACCTATTGTGAGTGACCCGTTGAAGGATAAAGAATTCTTCAGCCTGGGTTAGAAGGCCTTGTAGAGCTTGCAAGAAAGACTTAGTAAGGAACTGTACTACCTATATGTTGCTAACTGAAATGATATTTAAACTTGAAACTGCTTACATGAACTTGTTGAGGTTCTACTGTTATTTTGTCTCTTGGATTTCACGGTTTAATTTGGAGATACAAAGGCACTTTTCTAATACATTTTGGAAGACTACAATAAAACCTTTAAAGAGCCTCTTGCCAAGTTTCTTCAATCTTCTGCTCACGTCTTGCTTTGCCCAAAGTTCAGATGGATAGATGAATGCAGAATAATTGCCCAGGTTTATTGGAAAACTTGATGGTCTCTAGCTTTAACTAAGGAAACTGAAATGAAATTTCTGTCAGTGCCTATTGCAAACAGAAAGCAACAACAAAGGGACTGTGGGCTTGAGATTAGTCTAACTTGCTAATTAAATAACCAAACAAAGTTTATAATCTTTATAAAGGTGTGCTAGAACTCAAAGGGTTGTTTCTTTTCCCCTTTCTTCCAGAGTCTCATTTATAGCATCTGTGATGTAACTCTCAGTTGACTGGCACATGAAGAATTAGAAAATGTAGCACACAACAGGCATGACTAAAGGAATGAAACAACATTTGGTACCCTATGGTGACAGAGTTAAGTTCTGATAGCTAGTTAAAGCCAGTGCTGAATCTTGGAATCTTACCTTCTGACACTGACTCTGAATCTCTTTCATTCCACACATTTCCAAAAAGTATATCTCTAAAATTTTGTACCAGGGCAATGCATTTCTTCCAAATTAGTACAACTATCTTACTCTGATTAAGACTGTTTTTGTAAGTAGTAATCCTCACAATAGCTAGTGAAAAATACTTCAAAAGAATAGTTTTATCTCTTTTTCTTCTCCTGAATTTAAGTTTTACCTTACTAATGAAAGTCAATTTTATTCTAGTTGGAGTAGATAATTATCATTTAGTCCTGGAATACCCTCCCCCTCAAAAGCTCTTGTGTTGATTTTGTTCCCCAATGTAACCATGTTTAGAGGTAGGACCTTAGGACATAATTGACTCATAAAGACTTTAAAATGGGATAATCAATTGATGGCCTCGTGGCTAAATAGGCTATAGGTGGTAGGACCTAGTTGGAGGGAGTAGACACAGATTTTGTGATCTTGCAGGTATATTTTGTCCTGGGGTACTTCCTCTCTCTGCTTTGATTTTGGATGTCATGATAGAAGCAGTTTTGTTTCCCACATCCTGCTGTGATGTTCTGCTTTATGGCGCTCAAAAAATAAAGGAGTCAGGAGAACATGGATGGAGCCTGTGAAACCATGAACTCAAATCATCTGTTCTCCTTTAGGATTGTTATCTCAGGCATTGTTTTCTGCACTGACAGAAAACTTATTAAGCGATAATTTCATCTAAATACTGACCGCCTTATATTGGTGAAATTATTAAGGCCACTCCACGTAGTTAAAAGGGAGGTTTATTTTGTGGGGTAACTTACAAATGAAGGGGTAGGTTGCAGGGTCTGGCAAAGGTATAGGGCAGTCCAGCGGTGTTCTCTGGAGAACTCTGCTCGGTCTACCTCCAGCGTCCAGCGTCCTGGAACCAAGAGAGCCACCTCCTCTTGCTCCTCGATATTCCGCTCCCTCCTCTGCCCTGCCTTGTGGGGGTGATCATTACGGAAGCCTCAATGGGGGTTGGAACTTCCAGGCCAATGCTGGGATGGCTATCCACTACAGCCTTAGTTTGCTTTCTATGGCTGTGATAAAACACCATGACCAAAAGCAACTTGGAGAGGAAAGGGTTTATTTTATCTGACAGCCTACAGTCCCCCAAAGAGGGAAATGAGGGAAGGAACTCAAGGCAGGAACCTAGTGGCAGGAACTGAAGCAGAGACGACAGAGGAGTGCTACTTACCGGCTTGCTTTCATGGTTTTCTCAGTCCACTTTCTGAGGCAATCCCAGGACCACCTGCCCAGGCGTGGCACTGGCTAGAGTTGGCTGGTCCCTCCCACAACAATAACCAAGAAGATGCTCCACAAGGTTGCTTGCCTACAAACTAATTTGCCAGAGCTGTTTTTTCAACTGAAGTTCCCTCTTCCCAGAAGACTCTAGCTTGTGACAGTTTGATAAAAAAACTACCCAGCACACTGACTTTTCTAGTCTCCTATACTTGTGCAGGGGACACATAGTTCAATTAAAGCAATGAGACATTATAGAATCAGTGCTTTCTGAAACCTGCCCCTACAGTGTCACCATCTATTCTTTCATTGAAAATGGGCAGTACCTCTGGTCTGCAAGCGGAATAGTCTTTCACCTATTGGATGAATGGCACCATACAAGATTCTTAGTCTCTAACAAACTTTCTGAGCATTCAAATCAATGACATCAAACACCCTCCTCTAAATTGCTGACTATGTGAGGTAAAGAAAACCCCATTTGCTTTATTAGCAGTGATAAGAATCATCTTTATTGTAGCCAAACATACTTCAAATTGACAACTTTATAAAAAGGTGAAATGCCTGTGTTCTTGTTTGCTGGGCCCCTAAAGGCACATTTACTTTGTTCTATATAGTCTAAGGTACCATCTGCTTTAAAAGTGGCATTACTGCTTGGTTAATAAACAGGAAATTGTATATTAAATGTATGTCTTTATAAGGCTGAGATCTATTTCAGCAATGTTATTAAGTGTAAAAGATGGGAATGTCATATTACTTAAAACAACAACCAACTATATTTTTAATGCAATATCTGATACTCAAATGTACAAATAGATAATAATTTCCAGCAGGATTAAGACAATAGTAACTTACATTAATTCATTTTATCCATCTAACAGATTATTAAATTTGGTCTCTTGTTTGTATCCCACTCCCATGCCTGAATATTTTTCTTTACGGATCTTTAAATACAGTATTTCTTTGACCTTTTCCAATGTTTTTGCTCTTCTTTTCTCTACTTGAGTCTTTTGGTAATGTTTTCCATAGATTTTTTTCAAGACAAGGTTTCTCTATGTAGTTTTGTTTCCTATCCTGGATCTCGCTCTGTAGACCAGGCTGGCCTGGAGCTCACAGAGATCCGCCTGGCTCTGCCTCTCGAGTGCTGGGATTAAAGATATGTGCCACTGCCACCTGGCTCCATAGGCATTTTTATTCATTGAGTTTTTAATTTTGAACATCTCCATTTTTCTTTCAAAATCTAGTTTCCTTTCTTTTTCATCCATATTGCTGACTTTTAAAATTTGTATTTTGTGGAGTTTTTCTTAGCTGTTATTTACTTTCCTTTTTATATTTTGGGTTGAATTCGTCTATTTGTATCTTATTTGGTTCATTGACCATCGCTACTAGCCAATTTTAAAATTCTTTATCTGGTATTTCTCCTGTATTAGTATCTTTGAGCTCAGTAGTTGATGATCTTTTGGGGAGTTTGTATTCACTCACTAGTGTTAGTGTTATGGCCTCACTCCAGCTGCATGACCGCACATGACTTGGTCACACAACCTGCATATGTGGTATAGCTCTGTAAGCCCACCTGTGCATGTTCATGGGAACCCTTAAAAAGCCTGACGCAGACCGCACCCTATCTCTCTGTTCTGTTCTCTCTGCCCCCCACCATCTTTCTCTCTACTTTCTACACATGAGTCTCTCCAGGCCTGGTTCTTCTGCTCCCACCCCTCTTCCTCCTAATAAAGCTCTGATACTGGGTAGTCGTAGCCGTGCCTCGTGACCTCTCCATGCGATAACCAGCTAAGGTAACCAGCGCTGCCACTTTTCATTCTTACAACTATTCTTCATGTTCCCATGCTGTCATTTGTGCATCCATTTGCTTTGATGTCTTCCGGTTTTTTGAGCATCTTTGTATTGAGTAGCCCGCTCCTCAAGGCTCAGTCCCCAATGTCATACAAGCTGCTGTGACACCCATTACATCAAGCCATATAAGATGTGTGTGTGTGTGTGTGTGTGTGTGTGCGTGCTTATATGTAGCTGTTTAAAGCCTACTGGTTTATTAACAATGGTCATAAAATAGAAAAGATAAAAATCAGTACAGAATATTCTATGAAGTTTAATATTATTTTTGGTAAATGTGTAAACAGTAAGTGAATGAGATAAAAAGAGTTTGGGGCAAATAGAAGAGAAACAAAGTTGAATAAATGAAAGGAACCATAAGCAGAGGAAGGAAGGGGAGATAGGAAAATGCAGGCCATCATAACAAATTAAAATAGAAGAGAAAAATACTTCAAAAGCAAAATTTCACAAATTCAAGAAAGGTAATAAACATGCATTTTAAAGATAAGATAAAATCAAAATAGCCTTTCAACTCTCCACATCTTCCCTGCCGTCTCTACCCTCCCTGACTTGTGGTTGTGTTGTTTCCTCATCTCACAGGGAAGGACCGTGTGAAGCAGTAAATTCTTCTTCAAGATGTCATCTACTCCCTGGCCTCCAAGCTGTACTACTGAATACCAAAAAGATTCTTCTTTACTTCTGCTGACCACACTGCCAGAGGAGTCTTACTGAAACCAGCAATTACATTTGAGGCTTCTGAGGGCTTCAGGCTTGTCCTGGTAGTCAGCCAGGCTCTTCTCTCCAGGGTGTCCTGCCTTACTTACCCAGAGCAAGAGGATTTTGCTTCTCTTGCCTCAACTGGGAAACCAAGTGTCTGGAGGTAGGTTTGACTTAGTTTTCACTCAGCGTAATGCTTTTTACTCAGCAGGTTACCTGTTCATTCACTGCCTCTGTGAACTTCCGAAGCTTTTCTTTCTTTCTTTACAATAATGTGTGCGTTCTTGTATCAACTCTTCTCCTTAATCAGACTACACAGACATAATTGGAGTTACTGTCCTTCCCAGGCCTCAATCTTTGTGCTTAAAAAAAAATCTAAAAATACTTTGAAGTATGATTATTTAAAAATGTACTGTACAGGGCATGGGAAGTAGTTCTTGAAATCTGGGCAATGCAGTGTTGGAGTTACAGTTGATTCTATTAATTTGCCCAAGAGTAGTTGATTCTGAAGTTGGTAAATGGTCATCAGTCACCACTTCGGTAAGGCACACATTCTCTGGAATCTGCTTTTGTATTTTCTTCCAACCTGTCAAGTCAACAATCCTAAGAGCAGGATTAATTTGCTCTGTGCTCAGGGAGCCAGAATTAGAAACATGATCAATGTGGCAGCAGTGAAGTAAAAAATTCGACTTTTCGTCACCATATCAGACAGCTCTCTTGACTTGTGAGAAAATATATCCCCAAGGGGGAAAAAAAGAAAAGAAAAGGAAAAAAAGAAGCTTTTCTACTTCATAGAATCTTGAGACTTGAAAGGAGAAGATAAAGATTTAAAATTGTTTAATAAAAAAATAAACAGAAGTAGTTCAGTAGGTAAACTAGTTCAAATTCAATTTTTTTTTTTTTGTAGTAAAACTTCAAAAATAAACAAGAGCAACAAACAGGGGTGGGGATTTAAATATTATAACCACACAGAGAATCCGTTTAGTAAGACAACGTGTAGTCAACAGCTTCCCCACATCTTTCTTTCCTTTACAATTTACCTTATTTTTTAAGTGTGTGTGAGTGTGTGTGTGTGTGTGTGTGTGTGTGTGTGTGTGTGTGTGTGTGTACATGTACCCATATGTGGGTTTTCTCAGGGAGGTCTGAAGATACTGTGAACTACCTTGGAGCTGGAGTTACAGGCACTCAGCATATGTGCTGTGAGATCTGAACTCCAGTCCTCTGCAAGACCAGCATCCACTTTGAATCACTGAACCATCTTTTTAACCCACCCTTTTATGGCTCCATTCCAAAGTAAACTGGTTTAAGGTCTCTCATACCATAGCTTACATAGCTGTTTTCAAAAGATAAAGGAAAATGATTAATATTAAAAATAAACTTTCTTACTTTGGAACTATCCTTTTAGTATGAACATTACTACTAAGCCAGAGAGACATGAGCCAGAGAAGACCTAGGTGCTTCATTATGTGTTTACTTTCAACGAAGTGTCTTGAATTTGCATGTACACACATACACACACACACACACACACACACACACACAAACTTACATATTTGTGTTTACAGGCACTGTACTGAAAGCACATTCCTTGCATCTTGCTCATGTGTGTCAATAGCCTGCTGCCAATACTTTCATAGAAAGTTAGCTTGAGTACCCAGGAAAAACTGGAACTACAGCACAGGCTTTTATGATGCAACTCTATGAGAAAAGTAGGAACATTTAAGAGAATAATATGCCATGAAGACAAGCATTTTCCAGTCTGGTTTTAAGGACTCTTCTGTAGAGAATCTCTGGGAAACATCCTGAACAGAATAACTGCTCTTGGGTCTTAGGAGCACAATAGTTCACTGTCTCCTGACTCATGCACAGAATAGTGTCATGCATAAGAAATCAAGAACCCGCTTCAAGCTCCACCTTTGTCTCGGATGCAATGTGAACCCTGAGGTTTCCTAATGCTCTCATGATAGTTCTTCCATTTTTAGATGAGGATGTCTGTTTAAATGCTATGTATATCTCCAAGGTGCTAGTTAATGTTTACTATCTGGTTGGATTTCTCATATAGCATCCAAGAAAACTTATGCATTAAGGAATGACTGGAGAAACTATTCTGCTGTCAGAATCAACTAGATATGGTATAGTATGCGGCTGTTCTCAGGCCAGTTCTGTTTTCATGTTGTGAATACAAAGTTTACTGCATACCCATCAAACTGCCTATCCTTCTATATGATTGTTTTCTTTTCCCCTTCCCTACTGTTCCTAATACCAGAAAATGGAGTTGAAGCAAATCCAGACACCTGTATATGTTAGTCCAGATCACAGGGATCAAGGGTCCCCAGACAGTGGGGACTAGCCTATCCTACTTATAGTGCAGTGGACTCCTGCTTCCTAGTCGTTTTTGACACATCATCCTTAGGAGACCCTGGGAAGAATCCTTATTATTCTCTGGACTCATTTGACTTACCAGGGATATTTAATATTCTGCATTGCACCTTCTGAAAACCGTTTTTATGACTAAATTATACTTTTGGCTCTATGATACTTGAGCTTGAGAAGAAGATTCAAGTGGATCAGGTAAACAGGGGACATGTTTCCTCTTTATCCTCTCCTCTATGGATCCGCCAGGACAGCCACAGTATATCCTTCCTCACAGCGTTAGGAATTTCTGAGTGATGCAAGCAGGCAGTCAGATGCTAGCCTTTTCTGTCTGTTGTCTGTCACTGGAATAATAGGCAATAGCAGGAATAGTCTTTTTCTTTCTTTCTTTCTTTTTTTCCAGAAGCTGATACTAAAAAAAAAAAAAAAAAAGGACAGAGAAGACTCCTGTACACCAGCCATTCTATGGAATTTTTGGTGACAGTGTGTTGAATAGGATCCTGGGGATAAATTATGGGAAGCTCATAACCACTGAGTTCTCAAGTGGCGAATTAGCTGGGGCATTTTCTCAGTCATGAGCTGCTTGATGGGTTGTCAGAGACTGCAAACTGTTTTGGACTGATTCTCAGTGACAATCTTGTTAAGCTGTAATGTAGCCTATCGCTAAGATCTTTATTCTTGTATGAATGTCCACATAAAGCCCACACCAAAGAAATTGCATTATAGAATGAAATAGCAGTATTTCAGCAGTCAACTTAATGACCATGTCTATGTGCTATATGTGGAATTACTTTCAAAATAAGAAAAAAAAATCTAATCAAACAAAATATTTCCTTCACTTTTGATAAAAACAAAGATGAAACATCAAAGGCTAAAATTCTTAAGATATCAAAACTTAGTGGTTCATCTCTATCTTCTCATTGGTGATAAAAAGAAAAGACCTTCTGTTGTTCTGAATTCTCTGAGATGATGCCGTCATTACTGTTTGCATAATCACTGAATAGTCATTCACTCTCTCTCATCCCACTCCTGTGCCTTTCCTCATAGAAGAGAAGTCAAATAATGTAAGTATAGTTAACTTTTAATGTCTGCTAATTAAAAACAAGTGGAATTTAACTCTCAGTGGAAAATACTCAGAAACATATCTTGCATCTGTACTGGCCATGTAGAATTTTTTTTCTAATCATTATTCCTGGAATATTCCATCAGCAACTACTAGTAAAGCATTTACATTGTATTAGACCTTGTAAGTAATTTCAGAGATGCTATAAAATACAGAGATTGGCAGGTGTAGGTTGTGGGCAAGTACTGCACCATCTCATCTTAGGAATTTGAGAACCTGCGGATAGGAAATCTGTGGTGGTCCTAGAATCACTCCCCTAAGGAAATAGATGGCAGATGTGTGCCTTTCTTATATAGATGTGGGTGGCTCTTAATATGTTGTTTTAAAAGAAACTGAATTCCATTCAAAGAAACAGTGTGGTTCCTTCTGTGCTCTGTGGGCTACTCTACAGAAGTTCTTGCTGGCCAAGCTGACTCAGCCCCTGGTTGCTAAACTGCCCATACTTGAACTCTCATCTATTTTTTCTCATTCTCTCTTATAAGCTACATTTACTTCTAGCCTTCAGCATTCCTTTGCCTCAGCCGAGATACTGGTCTTCTTCTTTTGCTGTGTTATTTCAAGAGTACATGAACACAGCCCCTCCAGAGGCGGGAAGTCAAAATTCTTTTGCTTTTCATTGTCTTTTTGTTTTTCTTTTATTTGAATATTTGTTTTAAGTGTGTGTGTGTGTGTGTGTGTGTGTGTGTGTGTGTGTGTGTGTGTGTGAGTGTTTATGTGCATTTGTGATTTCGGATGCCCACAGAATCCAAAAGAGGGTATCAGATCTCCTGGGGCTGGATGTACAGGTGACTGTGAGTGACCCGCTATGAGCCCTGGGAATGGAACTCAGCTCTCTGAGAGAGCGGTATACACCCTTAACTTTTGAGTCACTTCTTCAGCCCTCACTCCCATGTCTTATTGGAAAGGGATCCCTATTGGATTCCTACTATAAGGCTATTCTAATTTTAAGTCTTGGACATTATCTGCTATTTTTTTTTTCAGTTCCAATTTAAAGATTGAACACTGGGGTCAGAAATACTAGGAAACTTTTTCAAGACAAGCAGCCAGGAAGTTATGATTTCAATGACTACTCTTTTAAATTCACAAAGTGATATATATCAGCTGTCTCGGTAGATATTGAGCATTCTCTATGCTCCCACTCTGGTGTTGAGTACTTCCCATGCATTATTTTTCATGAATCTAATAGCAACTGCTGGCAGTAAGAGTTCATGCTTTACTGAAAAGCACCGGTGACCTTCTCATGACCACCCAAGTAGGAAGAGGAGAACATTGGAGATCATAGACAGTCTAAAGTCATGTGCTTTCCATGGTGAATTTCACAGAAAGCATATGCCATACACATGTTCAGTTGTGTGCTATTTTGATTTCATTTGACAATAAAGTTTGCTTTGAGTCGAAGGGTAGAGCTAGCCACAAGCTGACCAAAATTAACCATAGAGGTTTGGAGGAGTATGAGCAGATAGGAGACAGGAAGAAGTAAGGTGGGGCTGAGAGAGGATCTCAACCATTTTAGATGGAGGACAGAAGAGAGATAGGAGGTCACTGGGGGCTTCTCACAGCTTCTCTGTTCATTCAGGTTCTTACCCCAACATGTGACTCCCAATTTTTTACTGATAAAGAATAATTAGATAAACACTTTATTCAGTATTGGCACTTATAATCAGAAATCAAAGGCCAATGATAAAAGCAAATTTATAAAATGTGATTTTTGAAAAGAAATTGTTCTTTCTGTTTTAGTTTTAAAGAGCAAATGTACCCAGCATAGCATTCCTTGCTCTCTGCCCCTTGACAGGGAATAGAGCATGAGTAGCTGCCTCAGGTTCCTGGCACCATGACTTCCCCGCCACGGTGGACTGCAACACAGAACTATGAACCAAAATATACCCTTTGCCCCTTAAGTTGCTTTTGTCATAGCAGCAAGGAAATTAACTAATAGAGGTGCCATAGAGGTATATACAAAATCTTCATTTGTTTGTTAACTTTGACTAGGTCTGGCTAGCTAGAATGTAAAGAGAGAGGGGGGGGCAGTTTTGTGGCTGCTATAGACTTTTGCATATAGAATGTGCATTAATTCACTTAGTCCTTTGCCAGTCAGTCTTTCCCTATCTAAAAATCTGTCCAGGTGTTCCATCAGCGTTTGAATAACCTCAAATGCTAGCCTGATGCTTCCAGTAGACTCTGCTGTCTTGTGATGTTGAGGAAGCATTTGGGCATTTTTAAATCATCAATTTTGAGCCATTGGGTGTAACTGTGAGCAATGCAGCAATAACACATGCCTTGAGAAAGCTAAATCTTATTGATTTCTTCTACATGAAAATGTATTAGACAAAGTAATAGAAAAATACAACACTACATTCCAAAACTTCAGAACTCAAGCATGTATTGAGCATATCTTCTGTGGATTTCTTTGAAAAGCAATTTACTTTACAAACAGAATTAAAATCTGAACTGTCAAATACACTTCTTCATGCCCAAAAGGCTTGTTATTATTCTGGATTTTGTACCCAAGGTTATTTTTTAAATGTGGCAGCTGAATAGTTTAAATATTTCTGGTCAAACTGGGCTAGTATGAAATTATGAATGGACTTAAATTATGGCTCGTTTGTTTTGTATGTGCTTTTAGTGTAAAACTAAATACAACATTTGGAATCTTGTCAAAACACGGATGCTAGATTTTTAATGTGTGGCAAAGTGGTTTATAGAACTTTTGTTCCTGTTGGTTTGAAATAGGGTCCCACTCTATATCCCAGGAGGGTCTGGAATTTATTTGGTAGCCCAGGCTGGCCTTGAACGTATGGTTTTACACTTGCTTCTGCCTCTTAAGTGATGGAATTATAGGAATATGACAATTTCCCTGGCCACAACACATAAATTGAAGAAGTTTTACATAGGACTATACAAGGCCCAAGCCAGGTCATTGTAGGTCTTTTTCAGTGTTACTCAATTCATTCATGCGCAAGTCATTCTTATAGTTTATATGAAATAGACGTACATACAAACACACGCCTGTCACTGGGTCTCACTGATGATGGTTCTTCTAGAATCCATGTAGATGAATTAAATCCTGGTGCTCTTAGTGACCAGCTTTCTCAACCTTGGGAGGTCACTTGGCCTCTCTCATCTTGTTTCTTATAGTCATAGAGAGTAAATAGTTAACATAATTCCAAAAGAGTAACAAATGCCTCTGTCACTGACTAGAGTCAGAATACCAATTTCACCTAACCAGGGACTTGCAGTATCAGTAAGAATCATTACAGAAGGACCTGGTTATTTGGGGATAGTTTGTCTCCTGTTTTGTTTTATAATTGCCTTTGCTTGCTGTTGCCCTATTACATTTCTTAAAACTTATTATACTAAGAGGGAACCTCAAAAACTAATTCCTTATTATAAGTAAACTGTTATGTCCCAGCCTGTTTAGAGATAGTGCAATAGAGTTCTCAGATAAGAATAGTGCCCTATGTTTTTGAAAGACACATCTGATAAACTATGTCACATGGAAGCACAGTGAACTAGGCACTGGCCTATGCCACCCTGTGTACTATAAGGGGAGTAAAAATAAGATGGTTCTAGACTGTTACTGGGCTAGCTAGAGAAAAGTAACCCAATTTATAATATTTAGTTTGTCACTAACTTATTATTTTAATGACATTAATTAGTCCTTACCCTGCCCTTTTGGATGGCTCACACTTTATACCCAGATATCCAACTACACTCCCATTTCTAAGCTACCCTGAATCTTTCGGTTTGCCCCAACATTCCCTAATCCTGCCTAAACCCTAAACATCCTGAAGGCAGAGCTGGGATACTTTCATAAAGCTTGTTACAAGAGCTTGTTAACCTAAGGCACTAGATTTAACTTGCCATGGCGTATTTATAATTCCTCTGGCACAAGGCATCTTATAGAGGTGCCTTCCTTTAAATAAACCCCAGAGTTGTGCTACTTCAAACACAGCCATTGAAATCAACAGACGTAGATTTCAAAGAAGGTTAAAGCAAAGCTGAACAAATTAGACAAAAAGAAATTATACATCTTGTTCTAAGCCAAGTATTGTCTTACACTGAGACTGATACTGAAAAGCAACCTTTTAGTTAAAATGTTTTAAAACTAGATTTTTCTGGTTATTTTACCTGGAATTATCTATCTCTCTAAAGAGTGTTAGAGACTGAACAAGAGATATTTGTCATTCAAGCACTAGAGTTAAGAGTCTGGAGAGCTAGGAGTCTTGTACTAAAGTCTAGACCAGCCTTTCAAAAACATCTTCTTTTCTGTATCAGAGCTCATGTATTTTCATTCTGTTCTTGGGTTCTTGGGTTCTCTGTTTGAAGTAATGGACTCAAGAGTTCTCTCTATGGGCCATTGGAAGCTTTGCAGTTGATAGAGTTCATTAAGGTCCGTCTGTACTTTCTAACACTGTAAAAATAATGTATTTATGCCTACATCATTCGTCAAAGCAAGTCCATACACCACTTGGATAGTTTTATAAAGCTATTAGGCAGACAGACAGGACAAGGCAAGAATTCAGTATTTTTCAGGTTTTTATGTCTGTGAGCCCTCAAAAATATTTAGAAACATGACCTGAATAAGGATGGCACCAGTATACATGATATTATGGATAGGGGAAGGCTCACAAAGCCTCAGTCCTAGACGAAGAACTACTGACAACTGGGGAATGCAGAGAGTGGGAAAAACAGTCTTTCCTAGGGATGAGTACACTAACTAGTTATCCAATACCAAATGTTCAGCCTTGAAAACATTTATATATATACTTATATTATATATATATATATATATATATATATATATATATATATATATGTTATACACACATGCACACACACGTTACATTATACAGATGGACCAAGTTTTATTTATATATTTAGGAATATATACACATGCACACATGTGACAGCAATTAATGAGAAAAGAAGCCATGAATTTGAAATAGAGCAAGGAGGCATACACGGGAGGATTCAAAGAGGGGAAAATGAAATAATTATATTATAATCTCAAAAAATAAAGAAATTATTAAAAATAAATAGAAGTCAGGCTGTGTGTGTTCTGGCTGATAAAGCTTACACTGTGAAACCTACCTTCCCACCAAGATACCATACTTCCATTAGTGCAGTGTAGAACATCAACTTTTATAGGAATCTCCACACTTACCACCTTTATAATCAGTGAAGAAAATGTTCTGTGATATGGGTTCAGATGCCTTATCACAGCCACACTTTCAAAAGCTATCACTTGTTGAATTTTAATACAGTATCTGTGAAGTATCAAGTATGTACATTTATAGATGTCTGAAGGGGTAATTAGAATGTGACTTCCTTTTGCAACTGCATGCGTGGGAGGTGAGGTTTCCTTGACCTACTTAAATCAAACTAGCATGTTAAAACAGAATGCCAAAGCATATTTGAATACCCAGGTGTCTTGTATTAAGTCAGACACTGTGTGTGTGTGTGTGTGTGTGTGTGTGTGTGTGTGTGTGTGTGTGTGTGTGTACAGAAGAAATCTTTAGGTTTTTTCCTTTTACAGATTTCAGGATTAGTTGTATGGGGTTCTGAGCACATTCCTCTCTTTCTTTATAGCATCAGGCATTTCTTTGAACTTCTCATCATGTTGAGCACAGGACTTGGCTCCAACATTTTATTCCCTGGTGAATTTCTGATCCCCAAACTATGAATTTTGTATTTATTTCTGTCCTGTTTGCTTCTTTTTATTATAGACCTTTATAAGAATGGTCACTAACAGCCATGTGTCACAGTCAATACTAGGTTGTCTTGAAATCTCCTCTTCCAAGAATGTTAGTTCAAAATGCTTTCATTTAGCCTCAGACAGATTCCTAGGACAAGGGCAAAATATAGCTACATTCTTTGCCCAAATTTCACAAGAATGGTCTCTATGCCACTTCCTAATGTTCTTTCCCTCTGAAGCCTCTTGAGCTGGACCTCCACAGGCCACATTGCTCTCAGCACTATTGCCTTCCAAGTTCTTGTTAGGATGGCCCATTAAGACCAATTTAAGGCTATGGTGCTCACCTTTAATCCCTGTACCCGGGAGGCAGAGCCAGGGTGATCTCTATGAGTTTGAGGCCAGCCTGGTCTACAGATTTAGTTCCAGGACAGGCACCAAAACTACACAGAGAAATCCTGCCTCAAAAAAAAAAAAGAAATAAAGAAAAAGAGAAAGGAAGGAAGGAAGGAAGGAAGGAAGAAAGGAAGGAAGGAAGGAAGGAAGAAAGAAAGGAAGAAAGAAAGAAGAAAAAAGACCAATCTAAAATATTCAGCTGCCTTCCTAATCCAAAGTCCCCTAACCCTCATTCCACCAACAAGTAGTCAGGGCAGTCACAGCAATACAGCACACTCTGGTACCAATTTCTGCCTCAGCTTACTCTTCTATTGCTGTGAAAAGACACTATGTCCAAAGCAGCTTAAAAACTAAAACATTTCATTGGGGGCTAGCTTACAGTTTCAGAAGGTTACCCCATGATCATCATGGTGGTAGACAAGCAAAAGCATGATGCCAGAGTTGTAGCTAAGAGCTTACATCCTGATCCACAGGCAGGAGGAAGAGAAAGAGTGAAATTGGGACTGGTGTGGGATTTTTAAATCTCAAAGCCCACCCCCAGAGACACACCTCCTCCAACAAGGCCATACCTTCTAACCCTTCCTAAACAGTTCATTAACTGGGAACCAAGCATTCAAATATATGAGCCTATGGGTTTATTCTTATTCAAGCTGAGACATTGAGGTGATGAATTTTTTAATTGCTTATTTTGATGTATTATATAGTAACTGTCAATCAAGAAACACAATTTAATTAGAAGTCCTTTGACGTTGTTGGTGATTTTTAGGATTTTGAGGAGATCTGGAGATTTGAAAACACCATTCTGACACAGCAGTGCTCAACTACAGAGTCACGTTATGGTTAGCTGTGACCTTCAGATAAATTGCATACTTGAGACCTAGCCTCAGACATTTTTTATTAATTACTTGGTGGTGCCTTCATAAAGGCATATTAAAACTTTTTTTTTGATGAACCTACACTCCTACACTATGTAGACAAGGCTTAAAGTCAATGCCAGGGCCTGCCTACATAATACCTTAGCCACAGATACCTACTTACCTGTTGCTGTACCTCAATAACTCGTAATGTAGAAAAATACCTGCTTTAAGCGTTTTTATAAATCATTCTGATTTCTTCTTGTTTGTACCTTTTCATCTGCCTCTGGGTGCATTCATTCAATAACTGCTTTGGCATGGGCTCTCTCCTTTTTGGATATTTACTGGTTAAAATATGACTAAGAAGATACTCATGGCTGGAAATTAACTGTTGTGCTAAGATATCTTCATAGGAGGAATTTTGATTTAAACAAAGATTGGGAGCATTTCCTTGCAGGGAAACATGACCAGGTTCTGTGCATTGGTGGAGTATGACTGTATTTAGAGATGATGCCACACTAGTCAGGGTTTTTTAAGAGGAACAGAACTGATAGAATGAATATATACAACTATATCTATATATGTGTACGTACACACACACACACACACACACACACACACACACACACACACACACATGATTTATTAGAGCAGCTTGTAGGCTGTGCTCCAGCCCATCCAACAATGAATGTCTATTAACAGAAAGTTCCATAGTCCAGTAGTTGTTCAGTCTGTTAGGCTGGATGTCTCAGGTGGTCTTCAGTATACATTGGAATCCCAAAGAAGTAGTCTCTAATATCAGTGCAAGGTTGTATTTACCAGCAAGAGAGACAAGCAGTCAAAGAGTAAGTGCTTCCTTCTTCCATGTCCTTTATGTAGGCTGTCACCTCAAAAGATCTGGATTTAAGATAAGTCTTCCCACTACAAATGATTCAATCAAGAAAATCCCTCACAGATGTCCCCAGACACTTGGGTTTTAGCAAAGTTGACAAGCAAGAATCACCATCACAGTGCTTGCTCATCATAAAGTTTTGCCAAAGTAAGTAGTTATATGAGTTAGCATTTCAGTGACTTCATTTCTTCTGAGAAGTCCTTTGAATTTACTACCTTATGCTCACTCAGAACATTAGCCATATTGTGTCACATGTCTTAAGGTACTAATCAGAGAGCAATGGGGATACTAGAGACTATTGCTACAAACACAGGCCTTGTTTAGTTTTGTTTATTTATTTTTTTTAATGAACAATACACTTCTCTTCTAATCCTCAAAACTCCAGGAGAAGGTTGATGGGGGAAGAGTACTCCCTATAGTTCAGTCTTTTGTACTGTTTTGTAATGGCCACCAAGTGTAACTCTTGCTCTTTCTTCCACTTCTAAAAACATGTTAATAGACCCTTGATCTTAATCCCACTCCTTCTGGTTCCAATTATTATTGCATCTTAACTGGATTTCATGTCTCACATTACTTTAACAACTCAGAGCTGCTAGTTTGGGGCCTGCTGTTTGAGTCAATGACATAAAGATGAAAGAGTGGGTTGTGATGGATGTGGGTCTTTGTGTCTTGTCATCTGGGCAAGCTGGGTCATCTAGCTCATTTCTCACCTTGCAGAAATCCCCCTGACATCCCTCTTTGCAGGTGACCATTTAGACTCAATCCCTTGTAGATTCCTGTCGATAGCAACAAAATGCTGGTTATTTACAGCAGTGGAACTGTATAATTTCAAAGAGGCGAAACAGTTGGGAACTCAATTTTCTTATGTCTAAGGCAAATTTCTGAAGCAAAATATAGAGTACACTATTGCAGAATGAATGCATTGTAATAAGGAAACACACTTTGTCAGAATCATGGTGACAAGACCCAGAAATAGGTAGCAATTTCATTCTTTTAAGTTTTATCTTCTAGACTACTGGGATGGGATCAGTAAAGCTGTGTGTAATAAGAAAGAGTTGATGTTATTGTAAATGACTACTTAGAGTTCATTTGAGCTTAGGTAGGAAGGCACTTTTAAAATATACATCTTTAATTAAAATAGAGCCATGTCACTGTCCCTCTCCTCCCTCCCTCTAGACCCTCTCAGGTACCTTCTCTTCAATCTTTCTCATGCCCCCTACTCTTTGTAAATTATTACAAAGGCATAATTTCTTTTCTTTGACTATTATCGTCATCTACATATGCTTATATGTATACATGTGTATGTACAAATACCTAACTACAAGCTGCTGAGTCCATTTTTGTTGTAGATAAAAGCTTACATAAAATTTTCTAGAATGTACCTTTCCAATCTCACGGTCAATAGATATTCTGAGTGTTCAGTCATGACAGAGTCACATGGTTTCCCATAGTTCTTCTTTGACTCTCTCCAATTTATAAAGAAGAGATGGAAGTCCTGGTATTGGGTCTGATCTCTCCAAGCTTCACCTCTTCTCCTCAACACATACCTAAGACATCACAACTGTTCCTAGGCCACTTAAAAGATGAAAGCCAAGCATGGACCTGTTCCTGGCATATTCACTTATTAGCCAGGGAAACTATCACAACACTATCATCTCACTGGGTGTGCTGCAGAGAATTGTCAGCAATGAAAGCAGAACACAAGATGGTGTATCTACTTGTCCATTCCAAGAAAGATGAAGATCTACGGTCCCAGGCTGCACTGACTCCTAGGCAGAGGCTAACACATTCTCCTTTGCTCAGGTTAGGGAGGAACAAGAGTGTTCTGGGCAAAGAGATGTGGCTGTTTCTCTGAGAATGGACATAGATCATGAAGACATTTGTGTCCCCTATTAGCGTGTGCCAAGAGGCATCCACATGGGAGGGGTGCCTACTAACAGGACTTCAAGGAAGTAGAGGAACTTATTCCTGGATCCAGTCCCTTCCACCACTGCCCTAGAATTTAAGGTATCAGAGCACAAAGTGGCTACAGCAGTTGGGGTGGAGGCTATGTGTAGGCTCAGCAGCATAGTCTTCTCTTCCCTTTTTTGACCTCCCTCCCTCCCTCCCTCCCTCCCTCGCTCCCTCCCTCCCTCCATCTCTCTCCCTTCCTTCCTTCCTTCCTTCCTTCCTTCCTTCCTTCCTTCCTTCCTTTCTTTCTTTCTTCCTTTCTTTCTTTCGAGTGCCTTAGTGTGTGATATACACATGCACACTGTGCATGCCACATTGTAAATGTGGAGGTCAGAGGACTAGAGCAAGTTTATTCTCTCCTTCCACCATGGGGGTCACATGGATCTAACTCAGGTCTTCAGCTTGGCTAAAGTACTATGATACCTGATAAACTCTGTCTCTGTCTCTCTCTTATTTAATTAGTACCTATCTCTTTATCTAGGTTGACCTGGCTACTGTAATATAGAATGCATGACCTTTTTGCAGAGGCCACTACCAAGTCTGTGTGTGGTACTATTACAGAGAGCCAATCTGGTACCTAGTCACAGGTTAATTCGATTGCACTACTCCCACAGTGCACAGTTTATGGGGAACATACATGATTAATAAGGGACTTTCCTTCCTTGCCTACCATATTTCTAGTAGCACTCCCTTATGGGAACAAACTGAATTCCCTCTTTATCCATTGCCATATTCTATCTTAGTCTGTGGTGCTATAACAAAATACTTGGGACTGAGAAATTAAATACAAAAAAAAAAATTACTTCACTTCTTACAGTTGTAGAGGCTGCAGAGTCCAAGTTAAGGTGCCAACAAGATTGGCTATCTATTGAAGGCTTCTAAGGTGGTACCTGTTGTCCTATATCCGCACATAGTAGAAGACCATACAAGGAGGAAACCAGGAGTGCTATGGGAAGCCTCTTTTCTAAGTTGTTACCCCAGTGCAGTCCCACTTGACCTAATGACCCCCCTGAAGGCCTCACTTTCCAATCCTGGTGCACTGGGAATTAAATTTCAACATGAATTTTGATGGGGGCATGGACATTCACACCATAGTACTATCCAACTTAACATTGTTCTGAGCAGGGCATAGACCACACAGCAAAGTAAAACAATGGATTCGCCTCCTGGGACTTACTAGTCATCCTATGGAGACTGCTTTAATATAGTGCTAGGGTACCTTGGGCAAACTCATTCATGGTGCCTCTGAAGGGCTGGGGTGATGTCTGACCTGCAGAATGAGATTCTTGTTATACATAAACAGCTAATGTGTGGTGGTCATCTTCATGGCCAGAATACATGAATTCAAAAAGCAAAGGGAGGCATGACAGCAGCTTCCCTCACTATTATCCCTAGCAACTACTTAACTTTTGTGCACCCAGTGCTGGTAACTACTGAGTCTTGATGTCCTAGTACCACAGGCAGGCATGCTTCTGCAACACCAAATTGTCATTACTTGCACCAATAGATAAACTGAAGGAAACAAGTGTGCTTTGTGTTAGGACATGAACTTTTTATTCATTACACCATTTCATCCAGTGACTGGCTTTTGCTGTGTGCCTGCCATTGGCCATTCAGTGTTTTCTCCATCACTATCTACACTTGTCTATGCCATGGGAATTACATAAGCAAGTCACTTTAATATCTAGGGTTAATGGAGCTCTTGCTGTATACTGAAGGAAAAGAAAGAGAAAAATAGTCATGATTTTCATTCCTTTGCCCACATTCATACAGGAGAGAGAGGATGTGGATGACTAGTCCTCTCTTCTTTTTTCATTATTCATTTTTATTTTTGACAGTTTTATATGTCTCTACAATATATTGCGATCATGTTCATCCTTATTACCCTATCTCCTTCCCATCACTATTAATCTCTATTCTTCCCAAATAGTCCCCTACTCTTTTATAATGTTTTTGGATGTATGCTTATGTGTGTGCAGGTCTTGTGCAGGTAACCGTAGCTACTGTGAGTTCATGAGTGCATCAACCACGCCATATTCAGAAGATAGTGTTTCTTAGCACCCCTTCCCATTCCCCAATCACTTATAGGCCTTTGTCCCTCTTCTGTAATATACCCTGGGCCTTTGAGGATCATGTAGATGATGTCCTGTTTAGGGATGAACTTTCAACAGTCATTTAGTTTCAGCACCACCACTGGTTATGAATATCTGTAGTAACCATAGCTCACTGCACAGAAATACTTCTCTGGCCCAGGCTGAGAGCAGCACTAGTCTGGCAGGTTGGTTTTTATTAGTGCCCAAGCTTCACAGCTGGATAAAACCATCAATGGCTTTTCTCCCCACGCATCCTGTAGAGCACCTCCTGGAACAATGAATGTTAGTCAGCAGAGAAGAATCATCTAGCTTAGTTCCAGCTTGATTTCCCCAGTGTCTTGTGACCCAGGTATCTATTGTCTTCAGCAATAGGGCTGTGCTGACTAGTTCTGTGTCAACTTGACATAAGCTAAAGTCATCTGAGAGGAAGGAACCTTAACAAGAAAATGTTTCCATAAGATAGGTCTGTAGCCAAGCCAGTAGGGCATTTTCTTAATTAATGATTGACAGGGGAGGGGCCAACCTATTGTGGGTGGTGCCATCCCCAAGCTGGTGGGCCTGGGTTCTATGAGAAATCAGGCTGAGAAAGACATTGAGAGTGAGTCATTAAGCTCCACCCTTCTTTGGCCTCTGTATCAGCTCCTGCCTTCAGGTTCCTAGCCTGTCTGAGTTCCTGTCCTGACTTCCTTCCATGGGGAATAGTGTGTATAAAAGTAAGCCAATCTTTACTCCTCAAGTTGTTTCACCACAGCAATAGCAACTCTAAGACAAGCATCTTCTGAGATAATGGTCAGTGAATGAAAAAGGTAAATTGCTTTAGCAAAATAATAATAATAGTTGTGCTGAAATTAAATGACTGTTGAAAGTTCATCCCTAAACAGGACATCATTTCTAGGGATGGAGATGATGGAGAATGACTCAGTGATTAAGAGCACTTGCCTCGGAGCTGGAAAAAATGGCTCAGTGGTTAAGAGCACTGACTGCTCTTCCAGGGGTTCTGAGTTCAATTCCCAGCAACCACATGGTGGCTCACAACTATCTGGTGCCCTCTTCTGGCCTGCAGTCATACATACTGTATATGTAATAAATAAATAAATGTAAAAAAAAATAAAGAAAGAAAGAAAACAATGCACTCGCCTCTCTTTCAGAGGATATGAGTTTGGTTCATAGCACCCATGCCAGGCAGCTCATAACTCCCTTTAATTTGAGCTCCAGGGAATCCATTGCATTCTTCTGATCTCCATGGGCACCTACACATGTATATATATATATATACTCATACAGATATGTAACACAGACACTCACACACTTGCCTTAAAACATAATAAAATAAATCTTTGAAAAGTCAAAGAGGACATAAAAACCCAACCAAAAATGAACAAATGGCTCTGCAGCATCACCAAAACTAAGTCTGTTGGCTGTGGCTTGAATATGTCCCCTTCATAATTCAGACATTGCCAGTGTGGTTGTTTGCAGAGGTGTGTAGGCTTGGAGGAGTGGTTAGGTCTCAAAGGCTATGTATTCCATTGTGAATTGGGTTAAAGCCCTTATAAAAGCTTTATAGATTGTACCCTTTGCTCTCAGAAATCCTCTTTTTGGTGAGCTATCTTAGAAACAGAGGAGGCCTCACCAGACAACGAAACAATTCTTACCAGTCTCCAGTGCTGTGAGAAAATAAATGGGTTCTTATAAATTACCCAGGCTTGGGTTTTCTGCTGTGCAGCACACAGATGGACTCAAAGGGATGAGAAAGGATTTAGTTTATTAGGAGGAGAGATATACAATACATGAACACCATCAAGAACAGTATCATAAAACATGAAGAACTGTCAACAACAACAACAAAAAAAAAACATGAAGAACTGTCAACAAATGAAGACATTTTGCACAATTCTGTGTCTGTGCAGTGTGTGTGTATGTGTGTGTGTGTGTGTGTGTGTGTGTGTGTGTGTGTGTGTGTGTGTGTGTATTTGATGCTGGGCATCTTCCTCAGTCACTTCCCATTTAGTTTTTGACCCGAGGTCCCTGAGCCAGCTGATCAGCAAACTCCAGAGTTTTGCCTGGCTCTATACCTCCCCACTAGGTTTACTGATATGTACTGCTATGACTAGCTTTTGTGTGGGTGCTAAGGATTCAAACTCGGGTTCCCATTCTTGCTCAGTAAGCATCTTATCTACCAACAGATCCATCTCCCCAGCTCCAAAACCATTTATTTTGAATGCACTGAGAACTCAAACTTGACCCCCTCCCCCCCCAAAAAAAATCCAAATGGCTAAAAACATATGGGGAAATGTTGGACATCATTACTCATCTGATAAATGCAAATGAAAATCACAGTGAGAGACTACTGCGCTCAGTGGGTGATGGCTGAATGAAAAGGACTGGTAGTAACGGGTGTGTCTGGAGCATTGGACTTTACCTAGTGGGATTTAGCCAACTGAATGTTACAGAGGTGTGGAGAGACGGGATTTGAACATAGTCATCAGAAAGTCACTGTGACAGTAGCATGGGATCTATGTGGGAAGTAAGTGCCTGTGGGTGGTGACAGACAGTGGAAAGATTGCTGGTAAGACCTGAGATGGCTGAAAACATTTTGGAGTCTCAACTCACTGATTATATTTAGTGTTATGGAAACCTCCATTTCTTCTCACCTCCCTCTATAGATTTCCCCTGAATCAGGCAGAGATGTTGGATTCCAGGTCTTTGAATGTATGGGAAGGGGCAGCCACAACATGCTTTCCTACCTTTGAGGATGTTCTTGATCCACTGAGCAGTTACCTGCCTCTGCTGTTTTAATCACTGATGTGAAGACAGAGTAGATCTTCTGTGAGTTTAAAAGCATTCGTCCCACAGGAAGCAGCTAAGGTGTACCCACTTTTCCTGATGAATGTGTGACCACATAAGGAGAGGTGACGTTTGGAATGGCAACACTGTCTGAGTACTCTTTTCACATAAATATAAGCATTCACCTGATGTTAATAAGTGAATGAGTAATTTATATAATCACGAGAAAGCTACTTTCATTATTGGTCTCAAGAGAGCCTTATGGTTGTTAGACAAGCTGCCAGACTAACATATTAGCTTTTAAATTATTTCACCCATGCAGCCAGGAAAATGGTGTTACCCAACAAGCCTTTTCATTTATTTAATGATGTAGGGGAAGTCAACTTTATAGAACTATTTAAGCAGATTTGTCTCTATTTTATGAAGTCTCTCTCTTTCTCTCTCTCTCTGTATATGTGTTTATGCATGTTCCTCTGTATGCAAGTATGTAAGGGTATACACTGCCATGTGTGTACATGTGGAGGACAAGGGTCAAATCTGGATGTCTTCCTCAATTTTTCTTCACCTTATTTTTTGAGGCAGAATCTTCCCGTGAACTTGATATTCACCAATTGACTAGACTGTCTGGGCAAGAAGACCCTCAAATCCCCCAACCTCTACCTCCTCATAAATGGGATTAACTGGCTTTTCATTTGAAATCTGGGCATCCAAATTCAGTTCCTTTTCACAGCAAGTACTCTACCCACTGAGGCAGGCCCATGGTGTATTGCTCTTTTGACTAAGTATCTATTATAGCTAACGATTTATTCTCCCTGAGACTCCAGAGCTGACGTGATATTTTCTTGTATTGTTCATAAGGAACCTTGCATTCAAATGTCGTTATTTAATACATGGCTAGAAAGATGATGGATGAGTGACCAGAATGTTAAGTGAATCTGTGAAAGGTGATAAACCAGGTTTTGTGAGTGAGTGGGTAAGGAGGACAAGAGTTAGCCAGTATAATTTTTTGCTTAAGTGTTTTTATGTACAGTAGTAAACTCTCCAATTTCACTAAGAATTAATATTGTGCATCCATTCATTATGAGCTATAAACTGAGAAAACCTGTATCTATGAACATTAAACAATGTAATAAGAAAAGGTATTTATTTTTGTACTGTAGACTTCCTCCCTTTGCTGTCAAATTAATCAGTTTAATGAAAAAACTTATAGCACAAAATGGAGCCCTGCCCCCAACACAGACAAATATTCTGAGAGTCTCAGATTGTCTTGTGTCCTCCAGGAAAAATGAAATCTGTAGTTAGCAGGCAGCTGCAATGTGACAGCTAATTTTGGTCAACTTGACTGCATCTGGAATCAACTAAAGCCCAAGCTACTGGGCACTCTTGATCAGATTATTCAAAGCAGAAAGATGTGCCCTAAATCTGGTCCACACCTTCTGGTAGCAGCCCACATGAAAAGATGTGGAAGGGATTGGGGATTTAGCTCAGTGGTAGAGCACTTGCCTGGCAAGTGCAAGGCCCCGGGTTCGATCATCAGCTCCAAAAAAAGAAAAGAAAAGAAAAGAAAAGATGTGGAAGAAGAAAGCTTTGCTTTTTGCCTGCTTGCACTCTCTCTCACTGGAAAGTTCATCTATCCTGGTGCTGAGACATTTCTTCACCAATACTAGAAATTTCTTGGGGTTCCAATGTAAAGAGAAGAACAACAATTTAGGAATGCTCTGTTTTCAGCTCCATACTGGGACTACTGAGACATCCAGCCTCGTGAACTGAACAACTAAGAGATTTTCAGTTTCTCTAGTGTGAGACAGCCATTGTTGAACTCCTCAGAACATGTACTGAAAGCAAATCTGATAAATCCCGTGTGTGTGTGTGTGTGTGTGTGTGTGTGTGTGTGTGTGTGTATCTCCATCCTATAGGCTTGCTCTGCTAGAAAACCCTGACTAATTCACACAGCATTTCATAAAGTGTTATTGTGTTTTATTATAAAATGATTGTGTCTTCATGAAATGTGGATGACTCATAAACAATTTAAAAGCTTTAGAAAAGAAAATGGTCATGACCCACAATCTAAATACTAAAGGTTATTGCTGTAAATTACAGACAACAAGAGCAAAAATAGGCAACTAAGATATCATCAAACTAAAATACCTCTGTACAATAAAGATTGAAAAGTAGGCACTGGGTAAGATGTGTTGAAAAATGAACTCTTGAAGAATGCTTATGGGGATATGAATTTGTGCAGCCATTATTGAGAATAATTTGATGATTTCTCTGAAAAATTAAAAATAGCATTTCTATATCATACAATATTCCTATTCCTGGGTTTATATCTGAAAACTGAAATCATCATGCAGAAGAGGTGTCTTCACTGTTGGAACGTTCAAATTGACCAAGATATGGAGTTCATCAAAGACTGTGTAGATTGATGAATAAGGAAAATGCCCTATATATTTACTCAAAATGAAGGTCTTTACACTGAAGGTCTCTGGTCATTTACAGCAATGTAGAAAAATTACCAAATGTTAAGTAAGGTAAGTACTGTGAAAATTCATCTACATGTGAAAGCTGAACAAAGGAGAATTCCTCACAGAAGTGGAGAATGGAGCCTTGGGCTTCAGGAGGGGTGATGGGGTTAGCATGATTAAGAATACAATGGTTGAAGTACACAAAGCTTTACTTAGGAAGGTCAGGTGAGTTCTGGAGATCCATTGAACACTATGGAACTGTGCTGAAGGATGTCTACTAAGACAGACATCCTAAATGTTCTTACCACAAAGAAAGCAAAGTATGTAATAAGGTGCTAAATACATTAATTAGCTTAATTTAATCATTTCACCGCCTATTAAAATGTCATGCCATATATTGTAATATACATTTACAAAAATCAATTTAACCTTAATGTAGCTGGAGGGGAGATGAACCAGACTAGAAGGGACTGCTTACAATTTTGAAAAAGGACTCATATGGGGGGTTGCGGATTTAGCTCAATGGCAGAGCGCTTGCCTAGCAAGTGCAAGGTCCTGGGTTCAATCCTCAGCTAAAAAAAAAAAAAAAAAAAAAAAAGACTCATATGGGATACATACATAATTCTTAAAAGCCACTTTTAACATTATAAGAACAGAACAAAATGTAAAGACATCAGAATAGTCATTTCACCAAAGGAAATAAATGACAAACAAGCCTCCACAGGTTTAACACAGTAGTTACTAGGGAGATGCACATTGGAACGATAGTAACATGCCACTGCACAGCTATGTTTAAAATTAGACTGAGTGTACCAAGTGAGAGAGAGAATGGGAAGCAGCCATAGTATTCACACACTCCTGGTGGAAATATAAAATAGTAAAAATCACTTTAGCAAACCAATTGCAAGTTTCCTAAGCCACCATACATACACCTAACACAGACCTCACTGTTGCCTTCCTGAGTACTTACAGAGGAACCTGAAGGCAAATATGCATCCAAAAACGTGAATATGAATATTCATAAAAGTTTTATTGCAATCTAAAAATCTGGAAACAACTAAAATCCATGGGTAGTAAAAAGTGGTAAAGTATTGATAGATGTAATAATATAAATGTACCCCAGAATAATTACTCTGATTGTGTAGAAAGAGACCCCTTCCAAAACAACCTCACTATATGATTTCATTCACATAAAATTTTAGGCAGTGCTAACTAATCTTTAATACATAAGACAGAGGATTTCTGCCACCTCTATTGAGGAGTATACTAAGTTCAAATAATATGGTGTTACTTCCCCAGCCAATGTTGGATTTTGAATACACATGAGAAGAACAACCATTGTTTTTAAGACTCGAGGAGTTATGTTGTTGTTGTTCCTGACTGATCATGGTTACCTTCATGTTCTGGGAGGCAACCAAGGACTTTGGCAACAGCCTATATTGTTTGGAGGGAGTTGTTTAGATAACCCTGATTTACACCTTGAGGGGAACTGTCTGGAACTGCGGTTGATTTGCTTAGGGTTTAAATCAGTAGAGGAAGAAACAGTTAGAAATCTTTCTCTCAAACTAAATGTGTCTGCCTCAAGGAAACAATGTGAGTCACTTCTCCTCAGGCTTCTTGCTTTCAAGTGAAGGTCAGGTGTGGCCCTCTAGACACGTAGACGTAAAGGATGACAAAGTGCTCTTGTCTGCTGTTAATATCCACCACAGACCATTAACTTGATCGTCAAATATCCAGTTTATTCTTTGCACCATCTTATAAATTCACCCTCCCTAACTATATTCTCATTCAATTATAGCATTAAGGTGGAAGCATGGACTCTCTGAATAGTATATTGTATTGCCTCTCTCAGGGATAATATATAGTGACTATCTGATTCAGACATGATAGTTCAAAGAACTATGGAGTAAAACCCAGTCCTGGGTTTATACCCAAAGAAAGTGACATCAGTATGCAGAAGGGGTATCTTCACTGTGTCACTGTACAAAATGACCAGGATATGGAATCAACCACAGTGTGTGAGGGTTGATGTATAAGGAAAATGTGTGATGTTCACTCAGAGTAACAATCTTTAAAATGAAATTTCTGTGGCCATGTATAACAACATGGACAAATCTTACCTTGCTATATACATTGGTTGTGATGGGGGGAAATGAAGGGCATAATGTGAGTTACAGGTGCATATGATTCCTGAAGTCCACAGGCAGTTCATGGAAGACCATATATACTGGCAGTGAGGACTTCTTCTTTGGGTCCTAGTATATTCCCAAGAAGAGTAGTACTATTGCCTCCTGGCCCTCAACTGTGTCCTCCCGGGGGCACTTCCTTCCCATCAGGCTTTTAGTCAGATCTGGTAGGCACTGAAACACACGCAAATACTGAGACTGTGTACATTTTTTAACCACTTCCTGCATGTAGGTATTTGGATGATCCTGTCTGATTTTAGGCCTTAAATACTCAAGGATTCTAAGTTCATTTATCAGTACAGCTATCTGAACTATATGATAGGATTTCTATCTATTTGAGTCTGGCAATTCCACTTGCTTGTGGGCCCTTCATTCTTTTTAAGGCAAAGTGTCCTGAGCTATTATAATATTGAGAGAATACTGACTCCTCCTCTCATTGGATCCCAAATTCCTCTTCCGAATCAATGACCCAAATATCCCTGTGGGCATTTGGATAACAGTTAAGCACTGTTAAGCACTGCTAAGAATGTTAATGTTAATGTCTCTGTTGTAGGGAGCTTTTAATGTTTACTGTTCCCCTGAATGAACACAACTAACTGTTGAGAGCCATCCAGTTGGTCCTATGAAGGACTGTTATAGAAGCTAGCAATCCCGTCTTGCATGCCTGGCTGCCCTGTGTAGGGAGTTGTCAGCTGACCACCCCTTTTGTAACCATCAGCAGGCTGGACTTTGTTTGCCCAGCTGCTTTGAACACTTCATGGATCCCTTGAGGATCCTACATTCCAGCAGCAAAGAACGAAGTAACTTTTGCTGCTGGCTTCTTAAATCTACAACTTCATCTTCAGGTGTCCTTCCTCCAGCCTCTACTGCTTTATTCTGTAGCACTGCCAGAAAATTTTACTTTAACCATGACAAGCCTAAAATGACCTCCCTTACAGATGCTACAGGGGACTCTGCTACTACCTGCTGCTAACTTTGTAGCATCAGCCCCTGCTTTATGACAGGAGAAAGGAGATTATCTCCCTAAGATCCAGAAGATAAGAGCACTGGCTATTCTTCCCAGGATCTACATGGTGTCTTCACAACTATTTGTAACTCCAGTTCCAAGGGATCCAGTCCTATCTTCTGGCCTCCATTGGTATCAGGAACACAAGTAATGTGTAGACATACATCCAGAAAAAGTGCTTGCACACATGAAATACAATTAAATTTAAAAACAAAATCCCCTTCATGATTGACAGAAGACAGGCTGTACTTAAGTTCTCATCTAGGAGTCTTGAATGTCATTTTCTTCACCAGTGATGGAATTAAAAGGCAAGAAGAAGGGCAGCATGCATCATTAAAGCTGAAGATGCACACAGACATACCCACACAAAGAGACAGGCTCCCCACAACAACCCCAAACCCTGGGAGGGCTTGAATAGTATAAATGTTTTTGGTGGTGCAGGACAGACATCTTCCCATTATTTTGGATTAATCAAATTAAACTAAGAAAAGGGGTGGTCCACAATTTAAGCTGAGATACACCCAGGACAGGCCTTGTACAGTGAGCTTGGCCTCAAATTTTATATCTTGTTTATCTGTGGCCTCTTCCCATGTCAGTCTGCCTGTCAGGGTGCCTGTCTGCCTCCATGAGACTGATTCATTTTTGTACAAGGTTTATAATTTTGTTTGAATTGTAAGTTATCCTTTGTAGCAGGTATTTCTTGTTGGATTTTCTTTTGTACCACTAGCCACCAAATTATGACATGGAGATGTCTTATTAATTATGAAAGCTTGGCCTAGCTTGGGCTTGTTCTCAACTAGCTCTAATAGCTGAAATTAATCCATTTCTATTAATTTACATTTGCCACATAAATGACTTTACCTCTCCTCCATTCTGTATGTCCAACTTCCTCAGTGTCTTGCTAGCATCTTCTGAGTGCCTGGTTCATCCTCTGAGTTCTTCTCTCTGCCCTTCAAGTCCTGTCTAACCTCTCCTGCCTAGTTATTTGCTGTTAATCTTTTTATTAAACCAATCAAAGCGATACATTTTTACACAGTGTACAAATATCCAGCAACATTTCACTATGTTTGTCTAAAAAAAAGGAAAGGGTTTAATTCTAATACAGTAAAACTATATGCAATAAGAACATTTATTTTAAATTACAGAGAATTAATTAATTACAGAGCTTTTATTCTTAAATGTAATTAAGAATTATATTTATAATATCCAGTCCATTTGTATTTGAACCCAAAGTATTTTGTTGTTGTTGTTTGTTTGTTTTTCCAGACAAGGTTTCTCTGTATAGTTTTGGTACCTATCCTAGATCTCACTCTGTAAACCAGGCTGGCCTCAAACTCACAGAGATCCGCCTGGCTCTGCCTCCCAAGTGCTGGGATTAAAGGCGTGTACCACTGCCACCTGGCAAGCCCAAAGTTTTATACTAAACCACTTTCTATCATAATTTTTATTACCAACCTAAAAATAACTTTTTATACCTTAAAACATTTTCTTAGATAAACAACTTAAGCTTTTATGTCTCTCAACCTTGTAAACCTTACATCTCTTTTGTAAGTTCCTTTTCTGAATCTGGTAACAAAGAAAATTCTATAACTATTTAGTCTTCCACCCCATCAGAGACCTGAGTAGCATAAAATATTACCTTAGTAAACAGGAACTGCAGAGCAAGCAACTTCTAAAACTGTAAAAATGACAGAGACATCTGACTGCCTGGACAGTCACCCAAGTTTCCTCTACAATGTTGGGACATCCAACTCAGTCTACAGGCCTAGAATATTTGACAGACTTTTCTGTGAAGCAGGAATTTTGAAGGACTGTCCTACTTTGTCTTGACAAAGTTCAGTGGTCGCCTTCTTTTGTGTTCTGCTTGTTCAATTTGGACAACATACTGTGAGCAGTCGAGGCAAGGGCAGTTTCTTGCCCAGTGACTAACTTTGCCACAAATAAAAGCAAACTCCATATGGAGGTCCTTTGATGCTCATCTTTTCTGAAGCAGATTGGTGCTGCCAAGAGCAACATATCTCACTGTCATGAAAAGTCTTATGTTATTAAAATATCTTAAATGCCATATCTCTGAAGTGTTTGAAGACCATCTATCTAAAATATGTCTATTTGACCTTGAAAACATACCTAACATGAATATGTTTGATTGTTATAGACTAACCTGTATTTCTTAATTAGTCTAAATAGTTTATAATAATAGGTTTCAAGTACTAGAACTTTACATTACATTTTTTTAATGAACAACATAGGTACAACACCTTAAACAAGAGTAGAGACGTATATAGTATGTTCTAACAAAAATAATCTTAAATTTGTATCAATATACAAAAATCTATACCAATGTAAAATATTTGGGATTAATAGTTGTTTTTAGTTTAAAGTAGATTCAATAATCTGCTCTTTTATCCTATCATTCCCCTATAATACTCTATTTTCTTTTCAGAAAGAGACCCCTGAATCTAACCTCCTTTGCTTAGTTTTTTCTTTGACCATGACCAGTAACAACTTGCAACCAACCCCCCAAACAATGAAAAATATCCATAACCCATCAAATGACCAAAAACCATCCACCATACTCTTGGGTATGTAGGTGTAGTGTTTTTAAAATTACTTCCTGTTGTCTGGAGGTGACCGCATCTTTAGGGGACCCTGAGAAAATTGAAATCATGGTCAAGTCCTGAGAGACCTAGCTGTTGTCCAGTCTTGAAGTGATGGGAAAGTACAGGGCTTATCTGAAGTCCTAGATAGAGTAGTCTGAGGTTCGACTATCTCAGCTAGCTACTTTGGAGTTGTTCTAGATGCAACAGAGACATTCTGAGAGGCTGAATCATATAGGCTCTTTGTCTTCATTGGTGTCTAATCCTTTTGTTCTGAAAACACACAAACTTCTAAAGGTAACATACATATCTGCATTAACACAAATATGGAATGTGTGGTATGCACCAATCAGCTAATTCTTTGTTCTGTGTCTGAGCAGGTAAAAGGCATCTGTCAACTTTATAACATTTAGACTACATAAGCAAACTGTAATATAAATCACCATTCATGTCATATGAGAGGATAGCATGTAATAATAAGTCATGAGGACTCTGTCTCAGAACTGTTCCATGTCAAAGCATCAGTTTATATGTCACCTGTCTTGTAGTTTTCCGTGGTTTCTTCCTTCATGTCTGCAGCCAAGATTTTCAGGCAATCTACCCCAATCAAATCTGGTCTTTATTAATTTTGAAGGAATTCACAACTTCCCCCCCATTTGGAAACAAAGGCATAACCTCTCCCCTAAAGCAACACACTTTCTCATTTGCACTCTAAAGTTAAGACATTCTTAAAATACATAGGCTAGTTTAATTCAGTAGGTTTTTTCCCCCACAATCTAGTATTTCTCCACAGCTATTATTGTTTTCAATTCATTAGCATTTAGAAAATTTAAAATTAACAAAGCACTATATAGGTTCCAGATGCCCTGTGTATTTCCTACCCTTACATGGGTTATTCTTTATATTACTTTTCTCTTTCTTTAAAGACTTTATTTTTTTCAAAACTATAACTGACTTTACCAATTTGGTTTTCTTTCTTTAGCATCGAAGCATATTTTCAAGCATACTTTGTCTGCTCAGAGTGTGATGAAGGCTGCCAAGATGGCATATCAGGTAAAGACATGACCACCAGGCTGATGACCTGAGTTTGATCTCAGAATCTATATGATGGGAAAAGAAAACAAATTTTCACAAGTTGTCCTCTGGCCTCCACACACATGCAGTGGCATATAAATATATATACCTGTATATGTACATATGTGCACACATACACACACACATAGAAGTAAATATAAAGAATTTTAAAAGTATTTCATAACCCTTTCTAGCTATATAACTAGGCTGATTTTTAATCTTGGGAATTACGTGGAGGCCTTCTTTCCTATCTTCTGACTCCTTCATATTGCCACATTGGGACCCATTATAGACTTTTATGAAATGATTTTTGCCTACTTGCAGTCTTAATCATGAGCAGAGCAAATAATCCTGGGCATTTAGTCCCAGTGGCAGTCCCAGTGAGGAGCTGGCTGCTGAGTTCCAGAGCTATAAACCTAAAGGTCTTGTTATCCAGGGCTCTGAGTTATATGATCCAACAACTTCAAAAAATGATGGGGCACAGATTGTCTGCCAGAAGCTAAGACAACATAGGATGATGGGAGACTGAGAAGAAAAGAGATGGTACAGAAAAGAGACTGAAGAAGTTGAGGGCTTATAAAGAGCTGAGGGTAGGTAGGAACCTCCCAGTCCTGTTGGTAAAACAGAAAGACTCCTCAAATGATGAGGAGCTAAGAGTCTTGATGTGTAACTAGATGCAGCATATTGACCTTGTAAGCCCAGGGCTAGAAGCCTCTGCCTTAAGGACATAAAGCCCTAAGCCTCCAACTTTGATGGCTTGTAAGTATAATCCTCTAGTTCTTAAATCTGTGGGTGGTATGTAGGGTGAGTAGAAAATTTCTTTAAAAAAAATGAGAAAAAAATAAAAAAGAAAAATCCCTCTGATAAAACTTATAAGAGGACACTTAAAAAAAAAAAAAAAAAAAGACTTCTAGCCATAAAACTCTGGATTTTGAAGTCCCAGTGTGCGACCCTCAAGAACTAGGGCTGTTAATGCCAAGTGACATGCTCCTTTTGTCTACCCATGATTTTCATCTGGTTAGAGTAAAAGAATCTCCTGTCAGCTTTGGTGACATTTTGAGCCTCTTAGCTTTGGTGGAAGGACTATATCCACTACTCCTAAGTCATTTTTTTTTTCAGGCTGAAAAGCTCACATCTTCATATCCTGATTGGTTCTTTTAGTGGTAGTAAGGTAGAAAGGGGAGAAAGAGGTGTGTGTGTGTGTGTGTTCTATTTGTGGTGATGGTTGTAAAAACAAAAGAATCAGGGGTGAAATTGGGTAAGTAATTTATCTTAGGGGTTTGACCTCCCACAACTGTGAGCACTAGTTAAACTCCCATCTTAGAGTCCTCTGTGTTGCTAGGCTGCTGAACATCAAGGAAAGATGGTATGTGTGATGGTTAATCTCAACTGTCAACCTGTTGAGCTCTAGTATCACCTGAGAAGCAGGCTACTGGGCATGCTGCAGGGAGCATAACTTGATTAAGTACATTGAGGTGGGAAGCCTTACCCACTGTGGGTGGCACCACTCCCTGGGCTGGGATCCTGAAAGGTATGTAAAAGTTGAGGACCAGCCCTCTTTCCTGTCTTCTTCCAGACTTCAGAAACAATGGGTCCAGCTGCCTCAAGCTCCTATTGCCATGACAGCCTGCACTTTGACCAAAAAACAAACCCCTCCTTTCACCCTTAAATGGCTTTTGTCAGAGCATTTTATCACAGGTCATCATAATCATCAGAATTATGATTCAGAGTGGCTTGGGTTTTATTCCCCAGTCATTCAATCAAATGTTAATCTGGACGTTGGGTAAATGCATTTTATAATTTTTTTCCCTTTTTTTAAAAATTTATTATATCTGTGTTTTAATTTTACACATCAGCCATGGGTTCCCCCATCCTTCCCCTCCCGCACCCACCCTCACAGTCCCCCTAGCCCCTCCCCTCCATTCTAATATCCTCCAGGGCCAAGACTCCCCTGGGGATTCACTTAAACCTGGTGGATTCAGTACAGGCAGGTCCAGTCCCCTCTTTCCAGGCTGAGCAAAGTGTCCCTGTGTACGGCCAAGGTTAAAAACAGTCAGCTCATGCACCAAGGACAGGTCTGGGTCCCACTGCCTGGGTAACTCCCAAACAGTTCAAGCAATTCAATTGTCTCACCTATCCAGAGGGCCTGATCTAGCTGGGGGCTCTGCTTCGATTTGTTTGGCTATTTGTCCCTGTGCTTTTCCAATCTTGGTCTCAACAATTCACACTCTTACAGTCCCTCCTCTTTCTTGACAATTGAACTCCTGGAGCTCCACCTGGGGCCTGGCCGAGGATCTCTGCATCCACTTCCATCAGTTATTGGATGAGAGTTCTAGCACGACAGTTAAGGTGTTTGGCCATCTGATCACCAGACTAGGTCAGATCAGGCTTTCTCTCAACCATTGCCAGCAATCTACAGAGGATGTATCATTGTGGAATTCTGGGGAACTCTCCAGCACTCTGCCTATTCCTGTTCTCATGTGGTCATCATTTATCATGGTCTGTTATTCCTTGTTCTCCCTTTCTGTTCTTTATCCAGCTGGGATCTCCTGCTCCCCTAAGCATTCTTTCCCTCAAACCCTGCCCTTCATTACTCCCACTGTCATCCAGGTTGTTCATGTAGATCTCATCCATTTCTCTGTCATTGGGTGATCCCTGTGTCTTTCCTAGGGTCTCATTTTCTAGGTAGCCTCCCTGGAGTTGTGTAGCAGTCTAGTCATCTTTGTTTTACATCTAGTATCCTCCTATGAGTGAGTACATACCAAGTTTGTCCTTCTGAGTCTGGGTTACCTCACTCAGGTTGATTTTTTCTAGATCCACCCATTTGCCTACAAACCTCATGATATCATTGTTTTTCTCTGCTGAGTAGTACTCCATTGTGTATACGTACCATATTTTCTTTATCCATTCTTCAGTTGAAGGGCATCTAGGTTATTTCCAGTTTCTGGCTATTACAAACAAAGCTGATAGAAACATAGCTGAGCAAATGCCCTTGTGGTATGATTGAGCATTCCTTGGGTATATGCCCAAGAGTGCTACAGCTGGGTCTTGGGGGAGATGGATTCCCAATTTTCTAAGGAAGCACCATATTGATTTCCAAAGTGGCTGTACAGGCTTGCATTCCCACCAGCAGTAGAGGAGAGTTCCCCTTGCTCCACATCCCACACACCCATCTGCCAGAGACCCCAGCCACTTCCAGAGACTTAGAAACCAGCCACAAGCTTCCATCCTGCCCTGGAACTCCCATCTGGACAAGATAAGGAGACCCCAGGGACTTCCTGAGACTCAGTGTCTAGCCCCCAACTCGCATCCGGGCCAGCACTCTCATCTAGACCAGAGCTCCTATCCGGCCCAGAGCTTCCATCTGGACCAGAGAGAGGCTTTCTAAATCTGTCAGCTCTGTCTGGACCAAGTGCACTGATAAGACCAAGAATGAATCCACAAGGAGATGGGCAGACATCAAAGCAGAAGTACATACAACAAAATAAAAAACAATACAGCATCACCAGAACCTAGCCCTTCTCCAACAGCTAGACCTGAACATCACAGAATGGAAGAAGCAGAAGAAAACAACCTTATAAGAAACATCATGAAGAGGCTAGAGCCTTATATAGAAGAAATCGAAAATAAAGTGGAGGAACAGACAAACAAAAATGTGAAGAAAGCTATAAAAAACTAGAGGAAAGAACAAATAAAGCAGAAGAAAACAATAAGTCCCTGAAAGAAAATCATGAAAAAGCAATGAAACAGGTGAGGGAAACAGAAAAAAATGAAGAAGACACTAGCAGAAGGAATGCTGGAAATAGCAAATCTGAGCAAATGAACAGGAACTTCAGATGCAAGTATAACCAACAGAATGCAAGAGGTGGAAGAGAGGATCTCTGGTGTTGAAGATACATTAGAAGAAATAGATTCATCAGTCAAAGAAAACACTAAAACCAACAAAGTCATGACCCAAAATGTCTACGAAATTTGGGACACCATGTAAAGACCAAACCTATGAATAATAGGGATAGAGGAAGGAGAAGAATACCAACTTAAAGGCACAGAAAATATATTTAACAAAATCATAGAAGAAAACTTTCCCACCTTAAAGAACGAAATGCCTATGAAGATACAAGAAGCCTATAGAACACCAAACAGACTAGAACCCCAAAAAAGTCTCCTTACCACATAATAATTAAATAACTAAATGTACAGAATAAAGAAAGAATATTAAGAGCAGCAAAGGAAAAAGGCCAAGTGACTTATAAAGGCAAACCCATCAGAATAACACCCGATTTCTCAATGGAGACTTTGAAAGCCAGAAGGACCTGAACAGATATAATGCAGACACTAAGAGACCATGGATGCCAGCTTAGACTAATATACCCAGCAAAACTTTCAATCATCATAGATGGAGTGAACAAGACCTTCCAAGACAAAACCAGATTTAAACAATACTTATCCACAAACCCAGCCCTACAGAAAGCACTAGAAGGAAAAATCCAACCTAAGGAAGGCAGATACACCCTTGAAAAACACAGGCAATAGATAACACCACAGCAGTAAACCCCAAAGAAGAGAAGTACACACATAGTACCACCAAAAAATAAAAATAACAACAGGAACGAACAATCACTGGTCATTAATATCCCTTAATATCAATGGACTTAATTCACCTATAAAAAGACACAGTCTAACAGAATGGATATGAAAACAGGACCCATCTTTCTGCTGCATACAAGAAACACACCTCAAATTCAAAGACAGACACCTCCTAAGAGTAAAAGGCTTGGAAAAGATTTTCCAATCAAATGGTCTTAAGAAGCAATCTGGTGTAGCCATCCTAATATCCAGCAAAATAGACTTCAAACTAAAATCAATCAAAAGAGATGATGAAGGACATTACATATTCATTGCAGGAAAGATCCACCAAAATGAAGTTTCAATTTTGAACATTTATGCCCCAAACACAAGGGCACCCACATATGTAAAAGAAACACAACTAAAGCTCAAATTACATATAAAACCCCACACATTAATAGTGTGAGACTTCAACACCCCACTTTCACCTCTGGACAGATCTGCCAAATTGAAACTTAACAGAGAAATAATGGACTTAACTGATGTTATGACTCAAATGGACTTAATTGATATCTACAGAACATTCCACCCGAACAAAAAAGAATATACCTTCTTCTCAGCAACCCATGGAACCTTCTCTAAAATCGACCACATACTTGGCCACAAAGCAAATCTCAACAGATACAAAACATTTGGAATAACGTCCTGTGTTCTATTGGACCACTATGGTTTAAAGTTAGATGTCAACAACAACAAAAAAACTACAGAAAACCTACAATCTCATGGAAACCGAATAATGCTCAACTGAATCAACAATGGGTTAAGGAAGAAATAAAGAAAGAAATTAAGGACTTCCTAGAGAGCATTTTATAATTTTTGTAAATGTAATCAAGTCTAGAAGCTATTGACTTTTAGTAAAGAAGATTACCCTAAATGGTTCAAATCAAATGAAACATCTGAAGACAAGAATTGAGGTTGCAAGGAAGAAATTCTGTTTGTAGGAATAGCTTCAACTCATGAGAGTGCAGCCTATGGTTCACTTAACACTAGAGATTTCACACTTTTCTACCTGGCCCCCAGAACCACCTAATCTGGTTCACCAACATGCACATAAGCACACAGCCTTCATTAGTTCAGATTCATCTGTGACTTTATATAGATTTGATGTAAATGTAAGCAAGCACACCTTGGTTAGGACAAAGCAGACTGCATCAATCCCTAACTGTCTATAAGCCTTCATCTTTGGTGATACTGTTGACCTGGAGGAGAAGTTACCACCTTCTGTCTTACAACAAACACTTTCAGAAGTTGGAAACACTGAGGACAGGCTGTAAGTGTTTCCACAGACTGGCCACTGTCTATTGATACCAAAGAGAGCTAGCTGCTGTGTGAAGGGTGCCCAGGCCACAGCACCTGACTCTGTTCTGACTTTTCTAGTACTGGGTGGTAGCTACTTCACTTCTACTGAGAAAGATAAACAGGCCCACCTTTCCCCCAGGGCACTGGGTAAGTGTGAACCACTGTTAGAAGCTAGCCCAGTCTACATAGTTCCAGGTCAGCCAGGGCTGCATAGTGATACCCTGTCTCAAAAGGAAATCAGCAACTAAATCAAACAACAAAATATGTTAAAAATCATCCTTGGTGTTATTGCTAAGTTCTTTAACTTTTAGTTTAAGTGTGTTTTTTTAAAAAATATTTATTTATTAAAATTTTTTCATTTTTACATATCAACCCCAGTTCCCCCTCCCTCCCACTCTACCCCCATCCACTCCTCAGAGTGGGTAAGGCCTCCCATGGTAGTCAACAAAGTCTGGCATACCAAGTTGAAGGAGAGCCTAGCCCCTCCCCATTGTATCCAGGCTGGGCAAGGTATCCCACCATAGGGAATGGGCTCCAAAAAGTCAGTTCATGCACCTGAGATAAGTTCTTGCCCTACTACCAGGGACCCCACAAACAGATCAAGCTACACAACTGTCACCCACATTCAGTGGGCCTAGTTCAGTCCCATGCAGGTTCCTGAAGCTGTCAGTCCAGTGTCAGTGAGCTCCAACTAGCACCAGTCAGCTGTCTCTGTGGGTTTCCCCATCATGATCTTGATCCCTTCTTCTTCTTTTTCTTCTTTTTCTTCTTCTTCTTTTTCTTCTTCTTCTTCTTCTTCTTCTTCTTCTTCTTCTTCTTCTTCTTCTTCTTCTTCTCCTTCTTTTTCTTCTTTCCTCCTCCTACTCCTTCTTCTTCCTTCTTCTGATTCTTCTTCTGATTCTTCTTCTGATTCTTCTGATTCTTCTGATTCTTCTGATTCTTCTTCTTCTTCTTCTTCTTCTTCTTCTTCTTCTTCTTCTTCCTCCTCCTCCTCCTCCTCCTCCTCCTTTTCCTCCTCCTCCTTCTTCTCCTTCTTCTGATTCTTCTTCTCCTTCTCCTCCTCCTTCTCCTCCTCCTTCTTCTTCCTCCTCCTCCTTCTTCTTCCTTCTTCTCCTTCTTCTGATTCTTCTTCTTCTTCTGATTCTTCTTCTTCTTCTTCTTCTTCTTCTTCTTCTTCTTCTTCTTCTTCTTCTTCTTCTTCTCCTTCTTTTTTGAATGCCGAATCCGAATGCTGTTTATTGAGGGAGGGAGGAGGTCTTAAATACAGGCTTACAGCACAATGGGAGAACCTTAGAGGGCAGAAGTTCGCTTCTGATGTGTGATTTTTTTTTTTTTTTGAGCTGAGGATTGAACCCTGGGCCTTGCACTTGCTAGGTAAGCACTCTACCATTGGGCTAAATTCCCACCCCTGCTCCTGATGTTTTACAATCTTGCATCTAAACTTTTAATGCCCAATATGCTGGATACACAGACAAGGAGCTTCTCTTAAGCATTCAGGAGGGTGGAATCTCACAGGGAATTAGCATAGGGAGGATATCAAGGTCAAGGTCAGCAAGCAAGGCAACAGTTACCCAAAACGGGGACCAGGGTCCTACAGGTCCCCCCCTTTTACTAAAAAAAAATGAGCTTCTGACTTAGGTTGCATGGGATGTCAGCAGGTCACCTTACCCATCATGGAGACACCTGTCCAGGCCACAACAGGCATTCTGTCTTAGGTTGGCGAGCACCCCCCAGGAATTACCCATCTCTGAATACTCATTATCATACAGGCTCAATCATGTGAGAGCTGCAGAGTTAACTGTTGCCAAAGATATTACAGTGGCGCTGGGCTTGCAATCTGTGTGTTCAACACAGAAAAGACCAACAGAAGTCTTAACCCACCCATAGCTGGTAAGGTAGGCTAAAGGCAGCTGAGCCTTACTGCAAAATGGTATCCCAAGAGCAAATGGGACTTGAGTTTGTAAATTTTTAACTTTCAAAGCCAATCAAAATGTATATGACTATTGATTTAAATTTTTCATGCCCAATAGAATGAAAAATTAGTTAACTGTGGTAGCTACTTTTGCTGCCAGGGTCTCCACTGTGCTAGTTGTAGTAACTAGTTATGAAATGGCAATCCCAGAAACAGTAGTAGTGGTGGTCATCACTGTTATAGCAGCAACAACAGCAGCAGTGATGTCAAATTCTCTTCTGGAGCATGTGGGTAATCCAGTGGCATGGACACAACTCCAGGAGTACAAACTGCCAAGGCTCTTTGTTCTTTATCCCAGCACGACTTAAGCTGGCAGCTCTGCAAAAGAACAACTAAGAACCATAAAGGAAAAACAGGCAGCTCACAAGCAGCAGAACTAATAGTCTCATAATGGCTACATTCAGACTCATAATTTTTAAGGTATTTTCAAAGGGGGCTAAATGAATTTTGGGAGGCCAAAAAATGTTGCACAGAGCTACTCCTGAGAAGTAGGTACTGCTCCAGCATGAATAGGATTGTGAAGAATGAAAATGCTTAGCTGGCATGCTACTGTTACTAAATGGAGGTCAGTGATCTTCAGTGTTATCCTTAATCTCCTAGGTGTCTGGGTGACTCGTTCTCAAACATACTTGAAAAAGCAGTTACCTCTCTCTTCCTTCACTCTTGTTCCCAGGGACTGGTCTCTGCTCTCTTCTATGCCCCTTCTTTGCCACTTCTCTCCCATCCCCTCAATAAACCTCCCACGTGGGCCCTGTTGTATAGTGTGACTCCTTCCCTGCTGGTTTAAAAATACATTTGGTGCCGAGATTTAGATTCAGTCTGAGACATGCTGGGACCCTGCACCTGACCCACCAATGACAGCCCTACTTTATTCCCACCTAACGAATTGCTAGGTCTTTCCATCCAACACTGACAATTGTTTTTGTCAACTCCCGGTAGTCGTCTTGGATCCACCCACCTCAAATAGCCTGACAGTTGCACAGAGCCTGGACAGTGAAGTGTCCAGCTAGCTACCCCAGGACATGGCCAGCAACTCAGGTTTCTTAGTTCCCCCAAAGATGGCTGATGTCCCCCAGACCAGCAGGAAGCAGTCTTGAGAATACGGCACCCTCATCCCTGCCTCACCTGCTACCCCTTTCTAACTCCTCACCTTTTTATAATAAACAGAAGGGAGGAATGTTGGCATTTAGGCATCTGTACTGGCCTGCTCTTAGGGTCCTGTCAGGATATATCCTCAGCTGCAGACACTAAGAGCACCCCTGTGCATTCGTTATGTTTCCTTATAAAAGGGGGCCTTGTATACCTCCCATCTCTTTTTCTTCCTTTGATCTCATCTCCAGGTACCAGTCTCTATTCCCTGCCCTGCCCCTTCTCTCCCCTCCTCTCAATAAACCTCCCATGAAAAGAAATAAAAAGAAAAAGAAAAAGAAAAAGAAAAAGCAGTTACCATACATTACCTTCTGGAGAATCCAACTGCATGGCTGCAGCTCCTAGGCTTACGTTAATGCTTGCCAAAGCTGGCCCTATTGGGCTTTCAATCCCCATTGGCATCGGAAGGGGAGAGTTTTTCACGAAGGCCCAATAGGTTTCTGCCATGTTGGGCTTCTGCTGCATGTTTGTCTTCCTATAAATAATGTGTGTCTTCCTATAAATAAGCAGAAGTTTGGGGGAATGGACAATGTGACTTCTTACCTAGCGGTTGTTGGGCTCTCTCATCTGCTGCCTTGACTTCTTTGAGCAAAAGGACTGTCAATAGAATAACCAACTGGGCTGCCATTGTGCTAGCACTGGCCACTTTGAACATTTCATGGATGTACTGAGAAAAGTAAACAGCCATCAAAGTTGACCCACCTCCAGAAAGCATAGCTTCAGCCATGGCTGTTTCCATCCATTTGTACCAGCAACTTTGCCATTAGAAGCCTCGGTGAACTCTAGAAGGTCATGAAAGGATTTCTATGGAGCATGCCCCATGGTCACCTGGTAGAGGAATTGTTGTGGCTGCTGGTAGAGGCAAGGCTGTGATTGGTGCAAACACAAACCTTCATTTGCATGTAGTATGTGCTGTGATTAGTCCAAACACCTCTTCTCTGCCATGGTACAAAATGTCCACAGCCAGGCATATGCAAGGAGGCTTCTTGGAATCATCCACTTGACACTTTGCCCCTTAGAGAATGACTACATAACAATGCCTGGCTACAAACTGAAAACCAGGGATTCTCTTCTAAAGAAGGGAAGACAGAGATGAGGAGAGCAGCACTCCTCACCTTAGGACCTTGTTTCTACTCTCCACAGGTTAAGTTTTTAAAGCAAGAGGCCATAGGGGCGTACACTGATCTTTGAGTCTTTAATAGAAATGCTTCTCCTCCATAGCACCTTGGAAAATGTCATAGGATTAAAATGTCCCAGGATTAAAGAGGTGTCCACATCACACAGTGTTATCCCCAGGACAGCCTTGGACCTTGTAGGGGATTTTTTATACCGGGTGTCAGTGTTGTGTGTGGGTTAGCAGAATGACTTTTTAAAGGCCTTTGGAAAAGCTGTTTTCTCTCTGTGGAAAGAAAGAATGCAGCTTAATGACCAGGGGCCTCCTTTATACATAGATGCCTTTGGGGAATCTGCTGCAGCATGGTGAAAAAACTAATTCATAGTGTGGATTTGCATAGGTAGAATAGATTTTATTGAAAAGGCCCTTTGCACAAATTCATCCAAATCAATTCCCACTCACATTTGAGCAGCCATAATATTTCCTGTTTATTGAGCTTTTAGCCACTGGTCCAAGCAGTTCATGCAGGTGTCCACATTTAGTCTCCTAAGGACTCCATGAAGTATATTACTGTTATTCACATGTGACAAATGAGGACCTGAAGCATGGATGGTAAAGCAAATTGACACCTCCAAATGAGCAGCCAGGATGAAAGTGAGCAGCAGAGTCTTTCTGTAGCATCTCCCAAGTGCATCCTGGAACCTGGCCCATAGATAGTTCCGGAGCAGAGGCAGGGTGCTCTATTCTCTCTCTTCTCTAGGGTGGGGGAATGGATACAGGCTGAAACACTGCCACAAGGAACTGCACCCCAAGAGAGTTATACCTAGCCCGTAATTTAATTAAGTTGAACGAATTGGAACCTGCAGTTTAGCATCATTCTGGTTAAACGCAGTTAAATAATTAAGCTTTTGCTTCACCGGAGTCATCTCTGAAAGAAAAACCTGCAGATCATAAGAGGATCAGGAGGTGCTGAGGGAGGGGGCTTAGTACTACCCCCACCCCCTCAGGACCACCTGGAGTCTGTGGCCTCTTTGGTGGTTCCTCAGCCTCCTCCATCCTTTTCAACAGGAGGGCAGGTGCCATTTCCTGACACCCTGCAGTTTCCAGGGTGCCCCACGGCTTTCCATATCACAGAGACTTGGTATTTTCAGGAAGGAATAACTGCAGAAAGGGAAACAGTGTCAGTTTAAAATCTTCTAGACTGGCAGTCGGCTTTATTTTATGCTGAGCATAAGAAATCAGGCAGAACAATTCTCCCACCCTCTACCTTTGTGAAAATCCACATGTGGCACCAGAATTGGACCTTCTGGTGTTTTGGTTTGCCACAGACACCACCCAGCTAGGTTCACAGACAGTTTCAAGGTCCTTAGACAGCAGGCGGTCAGGGGACAGGGGGTATGATTTTTTTTTCCAGTGCTCTTGAATTTGCTGCATACCTTTTATTGGACACATGATTATGAAGCCAACTTGCAGATAGGTTGATGTTGCAGAATATATGAAATGGGTCTTTAAACCAATGCAGGACTGTCTTTTTTCTTTTTCTTTTCTTTCTTTTTTTTTTTTTTAAATCAAGCATCTGATAACAAAGGGAGCTCCCACAGCTCACAATAACAAGCTGCCTAGTTGCATTCATAAGTTGCTGCACGTGTTCTCGGATGTCAGGGGAGAGAGAGAGAGAGAGAGAGAGAGAGAGAGAGAGAGAGAGAGAGAGAGAGAATATGAGAATTCCAACTTGAAATACATATGGTAGCTGGGCTGAACAGTGACAACCAGAGACATCTTTGCCATTCAGAGAATTTATGAAAATTCCATGCTTCTGGAAGGCTCCCGAAGCTCCACAAGCCCTGGCGGGTGAGCTCCCTGCAGCAGCTGGAAGCCGATCTATAAATAGCACTGGGCGGGAAGCGCCCCAGGAGCCCAGCGGGCGGGAGATCCCCGGCTCTCCCCAGCGCGCCCCCGCCTGCGCCAGCTCCCTGCTTGGGAAAGCCTGCAGGCGTGCGGCGCGGCCTTAACCCCTTAGGCGCCGGCACTGGCAGTGAACCCAGAGTAAGAAAAACAAAACAAAACAAAAAACCCGCATCTATGCTTCCTCCCTCCTTCTAAGCCTCCGTGATCACACCTGCAATTTCTTCAGCCCCCAAACGCAGAGCTGAGAAGCTTTAATCCAAACCTTAAAAAAACAATCATCCCAAATTTGGTCTTGAGCATGATGTCTCCAGTACAAGGTTCCCTTTCCTGTACTTTATGCTGTTTAAGGACAGAAGAGTTCCTGGGAGTGAAGTGCCAATCGGAGGCTGCGCATGCATGCATGCCGGAGTGTGTGTGTGTGTGTGTGTGTGTGTGTGTGTGTGTGTGTACGCGCGTGCACGAGCGTACGCGCACCCTTGCTTTATTTTTGGCGCACGCACACCCCACGGTAGCCTCAAGGTCGGCGACAACCCTGATCGGTCGGGGTCCCCCGCCCATCAGTGCTCTCCCGCCCGCCAAGGACGCGGGAAGGAGGAAGTCCCCCAGTGGAGTGGCGCGGCGGGGCATTTTGGGGCGCCCGCGCAATTTCAGCATTGTCGTGCTGGAGTGGGGACAAGCAGGCAGAAGCCGGTCCCCAAAGGTGTGGACTTGGACCTTTTCGAGTGGGCAGCCGGGGCCTGGCTGGTCCCAGCCGCGCCCCAGGCTTGCTGCTCACCCCCAGGGCCTCCCTGCAGCCCCTTGGCATCCTTTCTGCGAGCTGTCACGGAATTTGGCTCTGAGAGGCAGCTGGTCCTGGCCAGGATCCCTGGTCCATCTCAAATGGAAACAGTTCCTCCTGAGGAATCAGCTGGGAATCTCAGTGGAAATGCCCTGGGGCAGGGCCCCCTGGCGTGTTTAACCAAGGCCAAGCTTACCACTTTGAGGGAAGGGATGCTTCAAAAGGAGCGGGATTCCTGGTTACCGACTGAGGTAAGCCCAGAACTAAGGTGACATTGACTGGGGACTACAGTTTTAATGGGGCTAGTATCCCCCAAGTAAGATTGAGAGGTTTGCCTTTCCTGCCTGACTCAGGCCTCTGGTCATCCTCAAAGTCTTTTCTCCTGCTGCTTTTCCTAGCCTCCCCACACCCCTGAGTGAAAGCCTTCCCCTGTGGGGGTTTGGGCGGGATTTCCTTGGGCTCTAATTTCAGCATTTTACTGTTTACATTAGAAGGTCAATGCCAAGGCTGACCTGAAGTATTCCCCCTCCTCTCTGCGCTTCCATCCACCTTCCTTGTTTTAGTTCTCTGTTCCTCTCTTTCCTTGTCTTGTTTGTGTGTTCCTAACTTACCCATCTTCTCTTTGAAAATATGAGTGGAAACAAAAAGAGGGTGGGAAGAGTGTTGTGATTTTGTGTGTGATGTGATGTTGGGAGTATGGGGGATGGCTGGTGAGACACTCACTTATTAAAAGCTGGGACACCTACCCAGTTCGGCTTCTTCAGCATCACACTGACAGGATGATTTCCTGGACAATAAAGTACGTCTCTATGCTTATCAACCTCCTTCTCTTGGATGCAGGAACCAGAATTTGCAAGACTAGGTGGATGCTAAACTTGAGAGGAAATAGTATATACTCTTGAGGCCAAGCTAGTCTGAGCCCTTTCTGCTCAAGCCAGGGAAAGTTAACAGTAATGCTTACCCTTTCAAAGAACTGCATTTATCTAGCATCAGTTAGTTACATCTGTTTTGCGCTAAAACCTTTATGCGTGTTGACTCAAATGTTAAAGCTCCCAGGACATCACATACAACACTTCTTTTCACAGAGGAAGCAACTCAGGAACAGATAGATACGCTATGCCTTTTGAGCATGATCAGAGTAAATGGAGAAACTGAGGTCAACACTCAGCATGTCTGGTCCTAGAACAACGCTCTTGTGTGTTCTTAGTACAACATATGTCTCTGTCGCCCATGTGTTCACTGTTGTGCTTAGATTCAGTTCTAGCCATTGGAGGTAGAGAAGCGCACAAGGGAGTGGACATCTTTGTTGAGGGAGACATCACAATTGGTGAACAAGCTTGACAGCTCCCAATAGTGAGAGACCTAGGAAGAAAGAGAACAGGGCAATGCACAAAAATTAGTTCTGCGGTGTGGGCTGGGTTGTAGCCCAGCTGGTAGAGGGGTTTTCTAGCACACAGGAAGCCCAGGGTTTGATCCTCTAAGTCCTGAAATCACAGCACTGGAGAGATAAATGCAGGAGGGTCATGAATTCATGGTCAGGCCGGCCTGGGATCATAAGACCCTCTCTCAGAAAACAAAAAGAACACAAGCAACAAAATCCAAACTACAAGCTACTTCCACATGGAGAATGGCAAGAGAAACCTTTAGGAATCTAGAATACAAATCAGCCAATAAGCACAAGCGGTGATGGTAGCTACCTGTAACAAGCATGCGAGTCAAAGTCAAGGCTACACTGAGGTTCCTTTAATATGTATTTGGTTGGCCCCAGATCAAAAGCATTGAACCATTGAAAAGAATGTGTGGGTCCAAAAGATCTTCATACCATGCTGCAGGGACACACAACTTTGGAAGCCAGTAGGGTACCATATCGTATTTCTATCACTTGCCACATCTGTGTTCCAACTCTGAGCAAATGGGAACATTTTCAGTGAGAGATATGCATGCACATATACACTACAGTCTGGTTTCTAGTAAATAGAAGCATGGAAGGAATTTTACTACCTGTGGCTAGGAAGTGGATAGAGTAGCATAGTGTTGCCACATGAGGGAATATCATACAACCATCAGAAGCACTTAGGGTGCTGCGGAGATGGCCCAGTTGTAAAGTGACTGCCATGCTAGTTGAAGGACTTGAGTTTAAATCTAGCCTCCCTATAAAAATGCTGAACATGGCTATACATACCTGTAATCCTAAAACTGAGGAAACAGGGAAGATCTCCAGGAGTTTTCTGGCCAACCAGTTAAATTGAATTGGCTAGTCAGAAAACTGTCTTAAGAAATAAGGTAGAGAGTGAGTGAGGAAGACACTGAGGTCAACCTGTGGCCTCTACATGTGTACATGCACACTGTCACCCCTCCATACCCACAGCCATCCCCCCCCCCACATAAGCATGTGTACACAGATATACATAAAATTGAAAGATGATTCATAACATTATTGATTCTTAATGATATAATCTTAACTGAGAAGTTAAATGTGAAGACCACATATAGCATGATTTTGAAAACTACATTAAAAACAACTATGATAAAAAGTCTAACTATTTAAGACTATACAAAGTCAAAGTAACACAGGAAACCAAGAGAACTGTGACCACAAAAATCAGTGATTATGGTTGCCTTAGATGGGAGAAGCTAGGGGAAACTTTTGCTTGATCACAGACAAGTCAGTGGTACAATCTGAGCTGAGTTTTGGCTGGGGCGGGTGTGCTTATTATATCATTAAAAGTATGTTGTCATTAACGAAGTATGGCAGGCCATGCATGAAAAATAATGAAAGTACAAGATGATCCAGGTACTGAGATCAACTCAGTATGTACACCCTGGGCTGAAGAAAGGTAGGAAGGCATTGAAGGCTGATGAGTAGAGCTCTAGTTAGTACAAAGGAGCTGGGCGTCTCTAAGGAAGAGAAAGGCAGCCAGAGCAGGGGTAGCCGGTAGGCCACAGGACTGAACTAGGGCCGACATGCAAGGCTATGTAACATAGGGGGAATAATGGCTGAGTTGTGAGACATGAAGTGAAACAGCCATTTGGACATCGTAGAGGACCACTGTAGGTTCGCTGCAGAACATGAGCAATGACAAGGACTGTGGGCAGGCCCCTGCTACACAAGGCACTCAACCTGAGGAAGGGTCAAGTCTGAACTGGAGCCCATCTCCTCCTGCCAGCACATGTCTTGGTGCTGGGCAGGGATGGAAGAATACATCTTTCACACTGCAGAGGGCTCTTTGGCCCTAGGTAACCTGATAGTGACTCAGGGTGATAAAAATAGACTTGAAGAGAAGTGGATGTAGTTTTCAGATCTCAGAGTTCATGTGGCTAGATATTTGGGTTGATAAAGGCAAAAACAAGAATCAGAGACAATTCCTGGAGTTTTCCTTTTCTTTTTGGTGTTGTAACTCCAAGGTTATTGACTGTATATACAGGAAAGAAGAAGAGCATAGAAGACTCGTAGTCAGAAGGGAAACCATATTTTGGACATATTAATTTAAAAATGAAAATACAAAAGTCCTGGGGGGACATTAGGCTTCTTAAAAAAAGGACCAGGAACAATTTAGGACAAGAGACATCACTGTGGGAATTCAAGGTCATCCTGTATATAGTTGTCATTATGAGAGTGTAAAATCCTTTACACAGAGAAATTCTGCTTTCATTTTTTCCTCTAGCAAAGTATAAAGGAGAAATATTTATCAATAAATATTCACTGAATAGTAGGCCCCCCCCCCAAAAAAAAGGCTATATAAACAGTTGGAGTTGGGGAGGGGGATGTCCTAGGTTCCTACTCTGCTGTTGTCTGAATGCTGAGGATGGATAGTGTGTAGGCCCAAGCCAGTCCAATGGTGAAGACAGCTCATTAGCAGAATGTGGGCTGTGGATCTCAGGCTTAGCTTGGGAGTGCCAGAGCTATTCAAATCAACCAGAATTGATGGGGACTACACAGTGAAGAGGTGGAATGGCCAGGAGAGCCCTGAGTGTTAAAGAAAAGTGCTAAGGTGGAGACAAGAACACATCTCAGAATACAGTAGAGCCTGTGGATGAAGGAAAGTATGATCATCAGGAAAATACAGGGGCCGAGAGACGACCGGCCAGTCAATGGATCCAATGTGCTTAGCAGCTATTGAGTCTCAGGACTTCATTTAAAGACCACTGTACTGCAGGTGTCTGTGAAAGACTTAGGTGATCAGCTGAGGGCCAACTGCCACAGTTCTTGTCACCTGAAGCACCACAGTAGCTTAAATGTGTGGTGTTTTGTGACATCTTTAGGGAATGGTTGCTGAGGTCTTCCCACAAGGAGATATTTCAGCCCCTCTCTGGTATGCCTATTATGAAGCATTTGATTGCATATGGATTTCTATTGCTTTATAGGTACCCTCTCCTCTCCATGCTAGCACTGAGGGGCTGACTTTGCTCATCTAAATTCTGGCCTGACACACCCTCCCATGTTGCCACATCCTATCAACTTGTAACATCTAATTCCTAGTAAAACTTGCAATTATTCCTCACTTTTTTCCTTACATGATCGGCAGGCCTTTTACTAACTACTGCCTAGGACAATGCTAAGCATATGAAATGTGGGCAACAAGATGGTGAAAGAAAGAACTGAAGGTGGAGAGGTGGGCAGAAGACTGAGATGCATTGAGGCCATGTTACTATCACTGATGACACAGGCCCATGCAGTATTCTTTCTGCAGAGGGCTGAGTGCCATCTTGCTTAAGATTGTAGACTGGTGATCAACTGGCAGTTCCATTCCGGTTCCACCTCTAGCCTGATTAGGTCACATGACATGTGGAAAATAGCAAAGCTTCCAGTGGAGTACAGAAATGATTTTTAACTGTGGTGATATGAAAGTTAGATTGTGGTACCTGGCAGGTAAGAAGAATATCACAGTGTTCAGCTCTGAGCCACTTTCAAGACATTTATCTGTCAGTGCATCTTCAAGATGACCAACTTGAAGGAATGTTTCTGCAAAGAATCTGAGCTCTTCTCTTGTGAATCGAGAGCTCTAGGAGTGGGGTAGCAGCCAGTTTGGGCAGATGGGGAATTATTCCTGAGCACATGGGTGTTTGCCGTTCTGTTTTACGGATTATGCCACGTGGTATTCCACTGTTAGCTGGGAGTCTGAGTAGTAGTGAGGATTCAGAATGTATTCATTCAACTTTACAGAAAAAGTGATAGATACCCGTAGAAGCCAAGATAAAGCGATAACTATGGCTCAGTCCCTCTTTTCAAGGTGTTCAAAGTCCAGTTAAGGGACAAATAAACAATTACAACATAACATTCAAGGAGCCACTGTGTTGCAAGTCCCCAACTCCATGAGACCAGCATCTCACCTGCTGGGCAGATTTGTATGAACATGGTCATCATGATGGTCCCTTGTATTTACAAGTGAATTTACAGTGTAGAAGTCATGCTCACTTTGAATTGCTTCATTAATATTTATGATGTTCTGATACAGGTAGGTTGCTCTTTATGTTTTATGAATGAAATTTAACTTTACTGAGCGAAGGTATTTCTTGCAACACAGTGACATGGTCTGCATTTCCAGCCCCCTTTTGTACATTGTTTCTATTCAAGGGTGTCTAGAGTGCAATCCTTGTGGGATGGGTTTTTTTTTTTTTTTTTTTAAGATCCTTATGTCACGTGATAGAGTTGACGGCTAAGTTTAATTTTCCTCCTTGGACCTTTGTTCCCTGTGGACTTCTCACTGACAACGTGTCCATTCTAGGAAGGTGTGCAAAACTACCTTACTGGCTAGAGGGCAAAGCCCCTGGGAGGGCATGATGGTTTCCATGCTCATGTCAAATTGGCAGACACTTGGATCACTCAGTATGGTAAAGCTTGTCCAGTCAAAAGGAGAGAAGGACAGCAATCACTTTCCCTTCTTGTATGGCCTATTTATACATTCTTTAGTTGGTTATATATGAAATATTTATCAGTCTCCTCATATAGAATATATCACTGATTAAGCTTGGCTGTTGATTATCTGCATAAGGAATGTGAGTTCTTTAGTGGTTTAAAATTTAGCTGATGAAAGTAAACCTCACACTCCTATCATGAGACTGTAACAGGAAAATGAGTTTGTGTGTCTCAAATCTACGGTTAGATTTTCAGCTTTGTGGAAGATAGTGCAATACATATTCTTGGTGCCTGCAGAATTCGTGTGTGTGGAGAGGCAGGTTTGGGGGGAAGGTTCCATAACCTCATTATCTCCTACCAGGCCTGCAGTGCCAACTGAAGCTGAGCTCACTGCAGCAGGCCAGAGGTACCCACTCAGCAGCTGGGGAAGTCGACTGTAGCCAGCTGACTGTATTCTTTCATGGAGGGACAGGCCTGATTAACTGGCCTTTAAAAAAACTTATTATTTTAAGTGAGAAGTTTGTGAAAAGAGCCATAGTTTATCAGAGGTGGGTTTTGAGAAGGGGCCTTTTCATTTCCGATTGCTTCAGCATGCCAGGATTAAGTTACATGCTAGTTGACTGGTGAAGAAACCATACTAAAATTTTTGTACAATAAGCAAGGGGATCAATGGTAATGAATAAAATGTCTGAATTACAGTACATGATGGGGGATTTACGGAATACCTTTAGCCAGAAATGGTGGTTGTCTTTGTTTGCTGTCAGTTGCTGAGGCAAAAACAAAACAAAACAAAACAAAACAAAAACATATGTCCCAAAACACTGAGGGGAGGAAAGGATTTATTTGGCTTATACTTCTATATCATAGTCTGTCATCAGGGGAGTCAGGGCAGAAACTTAAGGAAGAAACCTGGAGGCAGGAACTAAAGCAGAGACCCCAGATGAATCCTGCTTTCTGCCTTGCTCCCCATGGCTTGCATAGCCTGTTTTCTTATGCAACCCAGGCCCACCTGCCTAGGGATAGCACAGCCCACAATGAGCTGGCCCCTTGCATATTAATCACCAATCAAGACAATGGGCCATAGATGTGCCCACAAGCCAGTCTGATGGACATAATTTCTCAAGTGATGTTTTCTCTTCCTGTGTATCTCTAGTTTGTGTTGAGTTGACAAAAACAAGCAGCCCTGTAATCCCAGCATTGAGGAGGCCCCTGTAGGAACATCTAAGATTTGAGGCTAACTACATAGTTAGATACTATCAAAAAGAAAAATACAGTTTATGAAATTCTCAAAGAATCAATAACGCTATTATTAAAAACCCCCAAATGAAGTGTCTTTGTTTTGCTTTTAATTCATGCCATTATATAACCAAGAAACATTTTGTATTAGCATTTTCTTTCATGTTTAGATTAGACTTACATGGATTCATTAGTAGACATTTAATAATACACAGGCCAATTCTTTAAACAGTTACTTTATATTTTTTGGTCTTTTAAAAATATTTTAAAATTTATATTAACCTTTATAATAACTGTTTTGATTTTAAGGCAGTTAAAACACCAGGGTATTAATTTACTTTATGGAACTCTTCATTGCTTTAAGTAAACTTTACCCCCAAAGAATGTAGTTTTGAAACCACTGAACTCTCAAATGACTTTTACTCTGAATTCATCATGAAAACTAAGCATCTAGGCACAGATGAGGCTTGAGTGTGTGCTGAACAAGTATGGACAGTTTTGATGTATTCTGGAATATAGGCCCTACTCCCTGAAGATAGCTGGGCTCAGCTCTTTCTCTGTCCACACTCCGGTTTCTACTGTGGCCCTAAATCTTTTCCTACCTCTGAGGTAAATGACTAACAAAAATGAAGGCCAAAATAACGATCAGCATGTATGTGTATGAGCTACTGGCTGTTCTTTGTCAAAACATCTCTGGCCCAAATTAGCATTGATTGACTCTGCCTGTTACCCATTTTATCTCTCTGTTGCCAAACAGAAACCTAATTTTGGCCTATGAGGGATGGTATGGCAGGCATGCTTGATGTCAGGCTTTTCAAAACCAGATTCCAGGGCATTATTTCTGGAGACTTGGACCAAGGTCCAGGAAACCCCCTCCCCCTTTCCATTTCTAAAAAGCTTGTAGCTGATGCTGATGCTGTAGGTCAGTGGACCTTGTTTCACAGCCCTGGCTAGATGGTGCTTGAGGAGGCATCTGTAGTGATGATGAAGGGGCATTTCAGAAACCAGACTTACTAGCCCATGGCCAGTCCAGCAGAGGGAGGAGAAGCCACCCGATCCAGTTTGACCCTCACCATCCTGGCTTCAGCACTGAAATCCTCATAGTCCCAAGATCCACTGGTTTCTGATAGACTGGAAAGTTGACCTCCTCATGAGGCTTATGAAACATGCATATGATAGAAGCTTTGTGATATTTGAGTGTGGGCATTGAGCCTAAAACTTTAGACCCAGAGCCTTGTAAGCCATGCCATTGTACATGCTGTGAGGTCATGGATGAAGCTGATAGCTGAGGTGTTGCTACAGAGAGCTCTTCTCTCAGTCTCTTCCCTGGAAATTATGAGAGGTCAAGGTTCACAAACATATCCACATGGTGGAATCATTGGGGGAACTTGCTGACGAAAGAGATGCTTGTGAGCCAACACAGAAGGTTTGGAATTTTGTAGATAAATTTAAGAAACTTTGTGGTAGATAGTCTCTGAACACAGCAGCAACTGGTGCCTCCCAGATAACGTTCCTGTCCCTTGCTGGAAAGTTAAGATCTGGATTGGTCCCCTTTAGTCACACTGTGGTTGCGACTTTATTCAACAACATAAAGGCATTAAGTGACACAGAGACTGGGAATTCATTCTCCAAACTAAGGTCTGCTGATCCTGAAGCCATAGTGTGGTGGGGTTCAAGTGTGCCTTGTGAAGAGCCATACATGGAACCATAGTCAGCCATCATGTGCTAGAGAGGCCTTTTTGAATCTGTTCAAAGCTACATGTGCTAGAGAGGCCTTTTTGAATCAGTTCAAAGCTACAATGAGTGGTCCCAGGAGCAGAACTGTAGACAGGCTCCTCCAGCCCCAGTAGTCAGACTCCCTGAGTCCCAGTCACTGGCTTACTACTTAGACAAAATTATCATTTTTTTTCTTGGTGTGATTATTAATAAAAGCAAGCAGCAATGTAGTCTGTCAACAATTCCTTCTCTCTAGAGAGTAGAGCATAAGGCAATGATTCTCTACCTGTGGGTCTAGAATCATTTGGTGGGTTACAACAGCTATCCTGCATACCAGATATTTACATTGTGATTCACAACACTAGCAAAATTACAGTTTTGAAGTAACAACGAAATAATTTTATGGTTGCTGTCACCACAACTATATTAAACAGTCACAGCCTTAAGAAGGTTGAGACCCACTGGCATAAGGTGATATGCAAGATGTTATTAATTTTATTTTGATGAACTTCGACCCCAAGAAAGTGAACTCTGGCTACCTCTGTGTCTCAGTGGCTCACCAGGAATCCAGGCATCATAATTAAAGTCCAAAAGTAGATGGGCATCTGTGAGGAGATGAAGTTTCCACTAGGAGAAACGGAAAGGAGGAAAACTGTGAGGGAAACCAGAAGATGAGATAGCTTTTGTTTGTTCACTCGATTATTTTTGGGGTTTGCTAGGGCATCCTGAGGGATGCTTACCCAGCATGTTCTTTGGCTGGAGGAACACCTTAGTGTGGGTTCCCAGCCTTTCTTTGGCTGTATGCTCAAGGGTGAATTCTAACATAAATGCAATGTGACTCTTGACTGGCCTTTCCCCTTCTGCTAACACACCGGACAGTATTCTCCCGGGTGTTTGCACGACCACTTCCCACAACTGCCTTCAACTTCTGCTTCAAGCTCTTTTCTTCGACCATTTCCTCATGTGGGATGGGCATCCTCAGCCTTGGGAGAAGCCGGGCAATCATGCGTCCTTCCTCCTGAGCATCTGTCCTGTGCGATTACACAATCATGAACTTCTCCCAGGCAGGCTTTCCTTTTCATTTTGTGATGGGGAAAATGACTTGTAGTGTAAACACGGTGCCAGGTCTAGTTATCTCACAAAGCTTGCTGCTTCTTAATTGTCAGTGGCTTTCTGTGGTTATCACATTTGTCAATAAAAACCTAACCTGACAGTAGGAAATATAATTAAAAAAAGAATTAAAAATCTACTTAACATACAGGAAGCTTCCTTCTTCAGTGCCTAATTTTTCTTGAACTTTCATTTACACTAGCTTATCAGAAACACAGGTTGTTTTTGTTTTTGTTTTTGTTTTCGTTTTCTTTATGTTTACTTTTTATGTTTTTTCGTTTTTGTTTTTGTTTTTACATTCCTGACATTAGTAGCCCCTCCCTCCTCTCCTTCCAGGTCCTCCCCCGGCCAACCACTCTTCCTCTTCCTTTTCTTATCAGAAAAGGGCAGGCCTCCCCGATATCAACCAGCCATGATGTAGTGGTTGAATGAAAATGGCCCCCAAAGGGCGTTCCACTATTAGGAGGTGAGGCCTTGTTGGAGTAGGTGTGGTCTCCTTGGAAGAAGTATGTCACTGTGAAGGCTAGCTTTGAGGTCTTATTTATGCTCAAGATACCACTCAGTTTCTGAAACCACGTCCTGTGGCCTGCAAATCAAGACATAGAATGCTAGCTCTCCAGCACCATGTCTGCCTGCATGCCACCATGTCCTGCCATGATGATAATAGACTGAACCTCTGAACTGCAAGCAAGCCACCACAATTAAATGTTGTCCTTTATAAGAGTTGCCATGGTCATGGTGTCTCTTTACAACAGTAGAAACTATAATTAAGGCACATGGCATATCAAGTTTTAGTAAGACTAGGCACCTCCTCTCCTGTTAAGCCTGGATGAGGCAACCTGGTAAGAGGAAATGGTCCCAAAAGCCAGCAACAGAGACAGCCCCTGCTCCTACTATTAGGATCCCCTCAAGAAGACCAAGCTACACAACTGTAACATATGTGCAGAGGGCCTATGTTGGACCCATGCTGATTCCCTGGTTGTCAGTTCAGTCTCTGTGAGCCCTTATGAGCCCAGGTCAGTTGGTGGTGCCCTTGACCCCTCTAGTTCATACAATCTTTCCTCCCCCTCTTCCACAAGATTCCCTGATCTCCTCCTAGTGTTTGTCTGTGAGTCTCTGCATCTGCTTCCATCAGTTGCTGGATGGAGTCTCTCTGATGACAACTGGGCTAGGCATCAATCTATGAGTACAGCAGAATATCATTAGGAATCATTTCATTGACTTTTTTTTTTTTTTTTGCCAGTCATGTTTGGTTCTATCCTAGGTCTCTGAGCTATCCTGTGCTGGGTCCTAGCCTTCCAGGCAGTGTCAGGGGTGGGTCACTCTTATAGCATGGGTCTCAAGCTGGACCAGTCATTGGTTGGCCATCCCTACAAACCCTGTACCACTTTAACCCAAGCATATCTTGTAGGCAGGACAAATTGTAGGTCAAAGGTTTCACAGCTGGGTTGGTGTCCCAATCCTTCCACTGGAAATTCTTGCCAGGTTACAGGAGATGGTGGGTTCAGGCTCTGTATACTTCATTACTCAGAGTCTTAGCTAGGGTCACCCATGTAGATTACTGGGAGTTTCCATTGCACTAGGTTCCTTGCTCGTCCCAGAGATGAGTCCCCACTCTAATTGTCTCTCCCAGTACTCTCTGCTTCCATCTCCCCCCCCCCCCCCCGCCATCCCTCCTGTTCCCATCCTCATCTCACTCCCATCCAGACTCGTCCCCCCATTCATCAGCAATATTTATTCTGTTTCTCCTTCACAGTGAAATTCATGCTTCCCCCACCTCCTTGAGCTCTCCTTGTTACTTAGCTTTTCTGGGCCTGTGAATTTTAGCTGGCTATATTTTACTTTAAAGTTAATATCCACTTATAAGTGAGTACATACCATGCTTGTCTTTCTGGGTCTGGGTTACTTCATTCAGGATGTTCTTTTGTAGTTCTATCCATTTGGCAGCAAATTTCATGTCATTGTTTTAAGAGCTTAGTAATACTCTATTGTGCAAATGTACCACCTTTTCTTTATCCATTCCTCAGTTGAGGGACATCTAGGTTGTTTCCAGTTTCTGGCTATAATGAATAAAGCTGCTATGAACATAGGTGAGCAAGTGTCCTTGTGATAGGATGGAGCATCTTTTGGGTGTATGCACAGGGGTGGTGTAGCTGGATCTTGAGGTAGATCAATTTCCAATTCTCTAAGCAACCACCATTTTGATTTCCAAAGTGGCTGTCCAAGTTTGTACTCACACCAGCAGTGAAGGAGTATTTCCTTTGCTCCACAATCTTGCCAGCATGAGCTGTTACTTGTGTTGTTGATCTTAGCCATTCTGACAGTCATTTTGACTTTCATTTCCTTGATGACTAAGGATGTTGAACATTTGCTTTATTTATTTATTTATTTATTTATTTATTTATTTATTTATTTATATTATACTTGTGTTTTAATTTTACACATCAGCCATGGGTTCCCCTGTCCTCCCCACTCCCGCCCCTGCCCCCACCTTCTCCCTATCCCCTCCCCTCCATTCTTGGCCCTGGAGGATGTTGAACATTTCTTTAAGAGTTTCTCAGCCATTTGAGATTCCTCTGTTGAGAATTCTGTTTAGATCTGTACTGCATTTTCTAATGGGATTATTTAGTTTATAGATGTTCAGTTTCTTGAGTTCTTTATACATTTTGGATACTACCTCTTTGTCAAATGTGGAGTTGGAGAAAATCTATTCCTATTCTGTGGGCTTCCATTTTGTCCTATTAGCGATGTCCTTTGCCTTACAGAAGCTTTTTGGTTTCATGAGATTACATGTGTTAATTGTTGTTCTTAGTGCCTGTGCTATTGGTATTCTGTTCAGGAAGTTGTATCCTGTATCAAAGCATTTAAGGGTATTCCTCACTTTCTCTTCTATTAGGTTCAGTGTATTTGGATTTATCTTGAGGTCTTTGATCCATGTGGACTTAAGTTTTGTGGACTGTGATAGATATGGATCTATATTTATTTTATATGCTGACATCCAGTTAGACCAGCACCATTTGTTGAAGATGCTTTCATTTTTCCATTATATAATTTTGACTTTTTTTGTCAAAAATCAAGTGTCCATAGGTGTGTGGATTTACATCTGGTTCTTTGATTCAATTCCATTTATCAACCTGCCTGTTTTTATGCCAATACCATGTGGGTTTTATTACTATAGCATGATAGTAGAGCTTAAAATTTAGAATGATGATACCTCTGAAAGTTCTTTTATTGCACAGGATTGTTTTAGCTATCCTTTTTTTTCCATACGAAGTTGACTATTGTTCTTTCAAGGTCTGTAAAGAATTGTGTTGGGATTGTGATGGGAATTGCATTGAATCTGTAGATTGCTTTTGGTTAGATGGCCATTTTTATTATGTTAATCCTATCTATCCAAGAGCATGGGAGAGCTTCCCATCTCTTGATCTCTTCATTTTCCATCTTCAAAGGCTTGAAGTTCTTATCATTCAGGTATTTCACTTGCTTGGTTAGAGTTACCCCAAGATATTTTATATTATTTGTGGCTATTGCAAAGGGTATTGTTTCCTGATTTCTTTCTCCATTTATTGTTTGTATATAGTGGGGATACTGATTTTTTTAAGTTAATTTTGTGTCCAGCCACTCTACTGAAGGAGTTTATCAGCTGCAGGAGTTCCCTGGTAGAATTTTTGGAGTCACTTATGTATACTATCATATCATCTGCAAATAGTGATACTTTGACTTCTTCCTTTCCAATTTGCATCTCCTCGATCTCCTTTACTTGTCTTATTGCTCTAGCTGGAACTTCAAGGACTGTATTTTGAATAGCTATGGAGAGGGTGGACAGCATTGTCTCATCCCTGATTTTAGTGGAATTGCTTTAAGTTTCTCTCCATTTAGGTTGATGTTGGCTATGGGTTTGTTATATATTGCCTTTATTATATCCCTTGTATCCCTGATCTCTCCAAGACTTTTATTATGAAGGGGTATTGGATCTTGTCAAAGGCTTTTTCAGCATCTAATGAGAAGACCATATGGGTTTTTCTTTCAGTTTGTTTATATGATGGACTATCCTGACAGATTTTCATATGTTGAACCATCCCTATATCTCTGGGATAAGGCCCACTTGACCATGGTGGATAATCTTTTTGATGTGTTCTTGGATTCAATTTGTGAGCATTTTATTGAGTATTTTCACATCAATGTTCATGAGGAAAATAGGTCTATAATTCTCTTTCTTTGTCTGGTCTTTGTGTAGTTTGAGTATCAGGGTGACTGGCCTCATACAATAAATTGGGCAATGTTCCTTTTGTTTATATTTTGTGGAATAATTTCAAGAGTATTGATATTAGCTCTTCTTTGAAAGTATGGTATAATTCTGCACTAAAATCATCTGGTCCCAGAGCTGTGGTAGCATCCAGGCCTTGGCTGCTTCTGAGGACCATGTCTGGGTCCCTGGTCCTATAGCAGCTGGGTCTGTGATGATGTCCATGGCCTGTGCCACCACCAAAGGCCACACACATGCCTAGGTTCTAGATCATTACCTGTGGCCATGGTGGTGACCAAGGGAAGTGCTGTGGCTGGAGCCATGACAATCTGGATGGCCTGCATTGCCACCAGTGACCGTGTTGTTGACTAGTCCTGAGCTCTTGCTAGGGGCCATGTCTGAGTCCATGGCCCTCCTGCAGCCAGGGTCTACCTTGTTCTGCTGGAATGTTTGAAGGGCCTGATCCTGTAGAACCGTAGCCAACAGATGTCCATGATGTGGGGCAATAACAGGATATCTGAGAGGAATGTTGGTAGGGGTCCAGTTTTGATGGTGTACCAAAACCAAAAACCTTGAACCAGACCAATAACTCATTACAAAATGAACATTTGCAAGTAATGCTGTTTTGACAAAAGGGTCTACTGCATGATCCTCAGCAGCTCCCAGTGCCACTGAGATGAGTGCAGAAGCAATGGAAAGGCAGTAAAGATGAAGGAGCCAAGTGTTTTACCTTTTTTTTAAAAGAATGTTTTAATCATATTTTTATTCTTTTTTTAGCTTTCTTTGGGGGCTGGGACACTATAGGAATGAGGCACAGATATGGAGAGACTTTGAGATGAGCAGGATTGAGGTACATGATGTGAAATTCCCAAAGAATCAATAAAACAAACAAACAACAAATCTGGCCATGGGCTTTTTTTTTGGTTGGGAGGTTTTTTTAATGACGGCTTCTATTTCCTTGAGTGTTATAGGTCTACTTTGTTTATCTGCTCTTTATTTAAATTTGGTTAGTGGTATCTATTAAGAAAATTGTCCATTTCTTTTAGATTTTCCAATTTTGTGGAGCACAGATTTTTGAAGTATGACCTAATGATTCTTTGGATTTCCTCTGTATCTGTTATTAGGTCCCCCTTTTCATTTCTGATTTTGTTAATTTGGATATTCTTTCTCTCTGTGTCTCTTAGTTTGGAAAAGGGTTTGTCTATCTTGTTGATTTTCTTACCAACTTTTTATTTTGTTGACTCTTTGTATTGTTCTCTTTGTTTCTATTTTATTGATTTCAACCTGGAGTTTGATTGTTTCCTGCCATCTATTCCTCTTTGGTGTGTTTGATTCTTCTGGTTCTAGAGCTTTCAAGTGTGCTGTTAAGTCACTAGTGTGAGATCTCTCTACTTTCTTTATGTAGGCACTTAGTGCTATGAACTTTCCACTTACACTACTTTCATTGTGTCTCATAAGTTTGGGTGTGTTGTGCATTCATTTTCATTGAATTCTAGGAAGTCTTTCATTTCTTTTTTTTTTTTTTTATCTCTGCCTTGACTAGTAGTCATTTTACTGAATTGAACAACTCAGGGAGTTGTTCAGTTTCCATGAGTTTGTAGGCTTTCTGTTGTTGTTGAAATCTAGCTTTAATCCATAGTAGTCAGATAAGATACAGGGGGTTATTTCAGTTTTCTTGTATCTGTTGAGGCTTGCTTTGTGAACCAGTGTATGGTCAGTTTTAGAGAAGGTTCCATGAGGTGCTGAGAAGATGTATTCTTCTGTGTTTGGGTGAAATGTTCTGTAGATACCTTTTAGGTCCATTTGAGTTATAACATCTGCTAGTTCCATTATTTCTCTGTTTAGTTTCTTTTTGTAATTTAAATTGCTTTAAATTCTCTCATGTATACAGGCAACAAAGGTAGTCTTAACTTTTAGAGTAGGCAAAGAGGACTTTGCAGTGACAATGTCTATTGTCAGGCCATTGCTTTTCCTGTGGCTCAGATGACTTCCCCTAGGAAGAACTAAGGTAACTGATGATGGTGAAACCCATATGTCAGTTTTCTGTGGCCTCACTTTCCTATTCACTTCGCTTTCATAGTGATATTCCTAAATGCAAACACAGAAAGCATTTATGATATGGAACAAAATAGGATGATTTGCAGAGGCCTTCAAACCTTTGCTTCTTTCCCATAGAAAACACAGAAGCAACATTCTAAGGATGTACTGACACTGTTTGATAGTGACAATGATTGGGTTCCGCTTATTAAATACTCATGAAGATTTGGATAACACTTAATAATCACCAAATCCAAATTTATATTCTTTGTGAATATGGATTCCCACCAGACCAAGTGGTAGTGGGCCTACCCATTACTTTATGGTAGAAGGCATGCTTTGTATGCAGAACTATAGATACCTTGTTTTATGTTAGACTTTTCCTTTGTGAAGGAAAGACATGGAAGTCCATCTGCCTGAAAGAAGGAGGTGGTTGGTTAGTTCAGCACACAGGCCACATTAGGAGCAGCCACATTAGGAGTCAAGTAATCACTCCAGAAAGATCTCCCTCACTCTGTCTTTCTCTCATACAGATGTTTTCCTGTCATTTAGCATTTCATTTGCTGACAATGACTTAGCTCCCAACTGTGTTTGGGTCTGTGACCCTATGGCAAAGACAAGTAGTTCTGAGCTTTCAACGCTGTTTGGTTTTAAACCAAACCCCAATGCTGAGTTGAAAAGGACAGCTCCAAAGTCAATGGCCATGTTCAGATTTTGTAGGAATTTGAGAGTGACTTCATTAAAGAAAGACAAGATGCTAATTCTGTTTACAAAAGGAAAATAATGTCAAGATGATAATAAACACAGATACATGGGAATTGGGAAAAGAAGCCACAGACATCTAGCTAAGAGACCAGCATTTAGACCTCATATGCCTCTCTGAAAATAGATCCAAAGTACAGGTAGACAATCTCCCATTAACTGAACACAGAGACACTGATGTATAAGCTGAAGAACAACTTATTATTCTACAAAGACAACATATAAACAACCACAAACATCAGTGTTGACAGAATAGTACACCACCTCCCCCCACCAAGGTAAAGCACAAGGGAATCCAATAATAGGAAATCTGCTAAATGAAGATACATCAATACAAAAGTAGGTAGTGTCATCTACATTAGAACCTACTACAGGAGCTAGATACCTCGGGTTTCTGGGGCCAGAGCAACATTGCTTTGTAGATAACCTTGGCATGCTTGATGTTTGGGCTTCTCTTTTGATAAAGATCACCTTGGTGCTTGATAAAATGTGGGTCTCTGGGCTCATCCTGTTTTTTCCTCTGTATCATGAGAGTTAGTTGAGCTGATGAAACTTCTTCTGACACCACCTTTACTCTTGTAGACAGTTAAGTGGTACAGATTTTTCCTACATTCTTAAACACTCTGCTTTTGAAAATTTATCATAGCTTTCAATTTAAGCTGAAGGTAAGGGCACTTTCAGATTCACCTTGAGTATAAACTTGCAATTGGTGGAAATAAATGTATCTAAACTGTTTTTGAAATAATGGAAATATTGTGGGTTGAATATATAAGGGATTAAATAATCTGTATATTCATGAACATTTGTTATCACGTGTATATCCATCCATTTCCAGCTATCTAATCAGAGGTCTATGTATAATGTAGATAGAATTTACTTTTTTACATATACAAACTGATGGATTTCACTGACATTTGAATGCATATATATCATGATAGTTCATTCTTAATTGCCCCTCCCCCTCTTTTTCTGTTGTCTTTTCTCAAATAGTCCTTCTTTTTGCTTTCATTCCAAATATATTCTACTAACTTCTGCCCTCATCCCTCCCTTCAGACATCTTCCATAATAGAGCCCATTTTATATTTTCATGCCCTACACACACACACACACACACACACACACACACACACACACACACACACTTAAATCCTTTTCTGCATATTGTAGAAGCTACAAAATGTTTGTTTTCCGAGTCTGGCTAATTTCACTCAATGTTACTTCCAGTTCCATTTACTTTCCTGAAAATTTGATAATTTATTTGTCTTCACAGGTGAATAAAATTCCGTAGGGACCACATTTGCTTTATCCTTTCATCTCTTGATGTCTAGGCTGATTCCTTGGCTATTGTGAATAATGCAGTGAGCAACATGACTGTCCAGGTATCTCTGTAATGTACTGACTTAGCATCCTTTGGGTACATACCTAGGACTGAGAGAGACTCAATGCAAGCTCTGTTTTTGGTGTCATGAAAAATCACTGTATTAGTTTCTGCAGGGGCTGCACAAGTTCACATTCTTACCAGGTGTGGTAAGTGTTCTTTCCCCCCACAGCCTTTCCAGTATTTGTTGTGATTTCATTTCCTTTCTTTAAAAACTATCTTATTAATTCTTGGAGAGTTTCGTATGTTGTGTTTTGATCATGTCCACCCTCCTCATTCCTTTTGATATAGCCGTTTTATCCCGGGAGAGATGGAATCTCAGGGTAGTTTTAATTTGCATTTCTCTGATGGCTAAGGTATTGAACACTTCTTCAAGTACTTATTAATCATTTGCATTTCTTTCTTTGAGAGCTGCTTTTTTGAAATTTGATGATCTTTGGTATTTAATTTTTAGAGTTCTTTGTAGAGTTTAGATATGAATCCTTTGTGGGAAGTATACTTGGCAAATATTTCTTTCCTATTCTTTAGACTGTCTTTCCATTCTGCTCATTTTTTTACCCTTTTCTGTGAAGAATCTTTTTAATTTTATATAATATAATCCCATTTGTCCATGACTGGCATTTTTTTTTCCTGTATGGTCAGAAAGCCTTTTCAGATGTCCTTGTCTGTGGTTAGATCTTAAAGTGTTTTACATGTGTTTCTCTGGATTTTTTTTTTCTTTTTTTGAGTTGTAGATGTTCCATTAAAGCATTTGACTTATTTTGAATTGATCATTGTTCAGCACGAGACATAATCATATTTCATTCTTTATAAGTGGATATCTAGTTTTGCAGGCACCATTTATTGAGGAAACTGCATTTTCCTAATTTGTGTTTCTGACAACTTAGCCAAGGATTGAGCCTCTGTGGTTTTGTAATTTTATTTCTAGGTCTCCTATCGTGTTCATTTTTGTGTTGGCTCTTGTGCTGGTACCATGTTGTTGCGTCCCTATGGCTTTGCTGTATGATTTGAGATCAGGTCTTGTGAGGCTACCAGTATGGCCTTTTCTGCCTGGGGTTTCTTTGGCTCTTTGGAGTCTTTTCTGCATCTGTGTAAATTTTAGGATTAGAGTCTTTTTAGAGTTCTGTGGGGAAAGTCATTAGAATTTCTACAGGAATTGCATTGAATCTACAGATTGTGTTAAGTATCCGAGCAAATAATGTAATATTAAAACTGCCAATGCACAAGCATGGGAAGTCTTGACATTGTCTCCCTAGAGTTACTGTCTTCAGTGTTTTAAATTTTTTTCTGCAGAAGCAATTTACTCTTTTGGTTAGATTTATATTTCCTAATTTCCTAGTTTCTTTCTTCTTCTTTTCCCTCATTAAAAAAAAAATCCACTGTATGTGGTAGGTTTATTTATTTATTTTTTTACTGGTTTCTTTCTCAGCAAGGCTGTTGTTGCTATATAGGAAGACTACTGACTTTTGCATGTTGATTTTTGGATCCTATCACTTTGCTGAAAGTGTTAATGAGATATGAGTTTTCTGTTAGTCTTTAGGGTCTTTTAAGCTTAGAATATACTATCTGTAAATAAGGACCATCATCCTTTTTCCTTCCTAACTGCATCTGTTTTTTTTTTTTTTCTTTCTCTTGTCTTATGGTTCTAGCCAAGACTTCAAGCTCTACATTGAGTGAAAATGGAGAATGTGGGCATCCTTATTTTCTTCCCTAGCTTCTAGTTCGTTCCCATTTAGTGTCGTTTGTAGTTATGTGAATGCTTATTTGGGATTTTTCTTCTGTTAGTTTTCTTTCTCTTTATTATTATTATTATTATTATTATTATTATTATTATTATTTTATTTTTAGTAAGAGATTTTTCTACTCATTTTACATACCAACCACAGATTCCCCTGTCCTCCCTCCTCCCACCTCCCAGCCTTCCCTCCCAACCCACCCACCATTCCCACCTCCTCCAAGGCAAGGTCTCCCATGGGGAGTCAGCAGAACCTGGTACATTCAGTTGAGGCAGGTCCAGGTCCCCTCCTCCCTGCACCAAGGCTGAGCAAAGTGTCTCAGCATAGGCCCTAGGCTCCAAAAAGATGGCTCATGCACCAGGGATGGGTCCTGATCACATGGTTAATTATTATAGGAGGGGTAAGGTATTTAACTCCCTATTAGTGAAACGTACTACAAATTTAGTTTTATAAGTGAAAAAAAAATTTCTCTTTACCAAATATTCTAACAAATTAAAATTTCTACAATAGTTATATTTCATCTCAGTGAAATAGGTCAGCAACCCACAAAAGACACATATTTAATAAATGTCTAGTATAAAATATTTCATCCATTCTAATCAACCATGTTGGGCAGAAACTCAACTTTGAACTTATAAAACACAGGATAAATATGTATTTTCCAGAAAATGTAAGGGCTCCACATGGTCTACAAGCTTTTCACACCCCTTTTATTAGGTCACTTTGACTCTATCTGTCCCCCAGACCTCGTATTCAATTTTGAAGTGGTTCATGTGATGCTTGATACAGTCTCCATGATGGGAGGTCCTGATTGATGGCCCAGGCTTCTCTCTTCTGCTGGCACAGGCTTGCACTAGTGGGTCCATCTTGCCTGGCAGGTTGGTATGATAGTTGATAGGATTGGCTCCCTGTTATTGTAATTGCTATTATAACTATGGTAGTAATAGTTTCTGAACCTAGTTCAATGTGCATTAAAGAACTTATCATTCATAGTCCCACAGACCTAAATGACAATGCATATAGAACCCTTGCTTTGCCCTTCTCCTCATATGTGTATGTGTGTGTGCACACACGTATACACATGTGTACACACACAAATAAATAATACATGTGGTAAAAATATAAATAAAATCAGAGATAAGCATGTAGTTCAGTTGCTATGGTGCTTGTTTGGCATACATGAAGCACTGGGCTCAGTACCCAGTACCACATAAACCATGTGGTGGTACACACCTGTAATCCTAGCACTTAATAAGTGGAGGGAAGTGTATCAGGAGCTTGAGACCATCGTTGACTACATATCAAATTTGAGGCCATTTTGACTACATATCAAATTTGAAGCTAGCTTCAGCTACATAAAACCATGTAAATAGTTTAAATATATAAAATAATTGCATAAATGCTTTTCTGTCAAATTTAGAGCTTTCTTGGCTACATTTTTTTCAAAAATAATTCTTAGCAAAGCATTATTGTCATTATTTTATGAGGCTATAAGGAAGCAATATTAATATTAATCTGATTAACCAAAATTGGTAAAATCTCCACAGTTTTGAGCAAGCGTGTGTGTTGATCGCCCTTACTGCCGTTAGCTTTACCACAACACCTCTCTCCTCGTGTTATTCAAAATGTCATCAGCAGAGGAATCTCATGAAATTTAAATGATCTGCAGTGTGTTCATTGAGGAAAGAGATAGGGAAGTAGCTAAAATAAAACCTTCCATAAGAAGGCTGGTACTATAAATTGCTATTAAAAAACAACATAATCGGTAGGGTCTTACCATCATGTTCTGGCAGGCATCCTAGGGCAATGTCACTAGCTTGCATTGTTTGAAGGCTCCTCTGGGACAACCAACCGACAAGTACAAGGAAGGTGTCCTGCATTGGACACTGGGCTTTTCATTTGGCAATCTCTGGCTTCTGGAAGGAGTATTGTTCCCATTGTAGATAAATCCTCTTACACTCCTTTTATGTATTCACACACACACACACTACATGAAAGTTTATAAAATAGTAGCTTTTCATATATACTTAGTCTTATTTTTCTCTGTTTCATCTCTGCTTCCCCACCCTCCTATTCCCCTCCCTGCTTAAACCCCAATTATTTCCCTTTCTGATTTCATATCACCTGTGTTCCACTATTCTGCTTTCAGACCTTCTCCCTGGCCTCTAACAGTGCCCTTTCTGCCATCCACAGGTAGGGCTTGGAGAAATGAAGTGCTAAGTGACCTGGAAGTTTCTTCCCTGCTGGTTAGCTTTCATAATATTGGTAGGTGCTATGTAGGTTGATGGAGAAGACAAGGCACCAACAGTCTTAACCGTCTATGAACCCCGTGAGCTACAGTAATGACTTGCCTGGCAAGATAAGCCCATGGTTCAATAGTTGATGAAGACTCTGGGATTGACCACTACTTTCTCATCAGATTTAAGGCCAATTCCATCAGAGGAAGCATGCCTGGGAGTTCATATTGGGGAGTTCATAGGCCTTAGTGGTCAATCTACTTTTATTATTTTGCTAGATAGACACAGTATCAAACTGCCTTCCAGCTACTTATCTTCATGTCCATAGATTAGTGCTCTTCCAGTACTCATTGGATAAGGTTCTTTATGCAGTGGGTGATAGTTAATACAGAGAAGCACAACTGGTCAAAGTGCAGAGAACAAATGTCTGTGGAATGCTTAACTGTAATTGAGATATCTGTACTATATAACCAACCCCCAAGCCTCGGGGAATGTCACAAAGAGGATAAGAAAGATTGTAAGAGCCAGAGGTAGGGGACTACTTAGATAAAATGGCCTCTTCTGGTCATCATGGGATTATTATATTCACAAAATCTCAGCAGCTATAGTTATTGGACAAGATTAAGCAGGTCAACATTCCAGCATGAAGTGACGAGCTAATGACAGTTGTTGGCTGCTAGGTAAGGGAAAGACTGTTTTTGAAGGGTAGAGTCCCTGTTAGGTTGGCTATTCTCCAGTGGCTAGCCCCACACGCACATCCATATGGACAGTACAAATTAGATCCAGAGGTTTATGAAAACAAGAAGGCGTAAAGCTGGGAGGGGATTGGGGGGGCGTCAAAGAATAAATTAAAATTGCTTAAAATTAACAGCACAATAACATTCCTTACCTTTTGCCATTGAAACAGTAAGCAGGATGCCAGGAAAAGCCCTGGGAAGGATGGGTGGATCACTGCCCAAAGCAGACCTTGCTACATTCAAATGTGTTGAGGAGCAGCCTGTGTGAATTTTGGAAGGATAGTTTTAGGGACAGTGGCACTGGCCATGCTTTCCACTCTCTCACACTGCCCTGGCCCTGTTGATGGGGCGTGCTCCCTTTGAAGAATGAGCTAACTGACAGCATTGCTCTGTGTATGAGAAAATTAACAGAAGTTGTTCAGATGTCCGGAGGAGCGAACACTCTCAGAAAAGCCTAAGGACACTCAACTTTAAAAGTAACATGCTGACAGTTTAATGATGGAAAGCAGAAAGCCAGTCCCTGTTAAGTCTTCTCAGAAGGAGACTGTCTCTGAAAATCAAATGAGATCCAGCGGAGTTTGTTCAAATATGCAAGATTACATTAAACTTTGAAAACAAGTTGAAATTCTTCAACTGCATTTCTTATAAAAGTTGCTGGTGTGCAAACTACTAAGTCAAAAGATGGCAAAAGGCAGGCCCCTCCTCCCTTGTCTTCTTACTTCCAGTCTCTGTGATGCCTCAAGCCTGTGGGAAACTTGGCCTAGGGACCAGGTGATGTATAAAAATGTATGTTAAATGACTGATGGCATAAAGGATCTGAGTCAGGTGCAGTGAACATGCTATAGTCCCAGGCGATGAAGTAGGGGCATCACTTGGGTCCACATGGGCAACATAACATGACCCTGTCTGAAAGAAACCTAAAAGAAAAACATAGAGCTTACAGATGGAAGAAATGTATGTATTCCCCAAGTCTGTAAGTCCCTACAGATCTCATCACTTTGTTAAGAACTTTATCTCATAGCCACTGAGGTAGACTTCAAAGATTTTAGATAAGCAAAAACAACAATAAAATCTCAAAATTCTGATAAATTAAGAAAAACATTTTGTTAGTTTTTGATAGTTTCTTACAATGTGTTTTGATCATTTTTCTGCCTTTCCTCAAACTCTTCCCAGATCCTCTCTCTCTTTCCTAAACAAATTTGTGTCTTAAAAAAAATCAAAACAAATTTATGCTTCTCAGGTATTCATGGATGTGTGGCCTTTCCCTGGAGCATGGTTGACTTACTAGTGACTATACTCTTAGAAAAAACTGACTCTTCCTCTCTCACCAGCTAATAATGTCAATGGCCCTTTGGCTAGGGCTGGGACTTTGTACCCAATTCCATTCTCCACACCATAGTTTGATCTGGTTTGAACTGGCATGGATATTGTACATTTTATCACAACCACAGTGACTTTATATGTGCGGTTGCCCTGCTGTGTGTCCAGAAGACAGTTTCCCTACAGTCATCCACTGCCTCTGGCTTTTACACTCTGCCCTCTCTTCTGCAATGACCCCTGAGACCTGGGGAAGGGGGAGGTGCAGTGTATATGCTCATTAGGGCTGAGAATTTTGTAATCTTGTGTTCTGTGTACCTTAGCTAGTTTTGGGTCTCTTTGTTAATGACCATCTATTGCAAATAGCAGCTTCCTTGATGAGGACTGAGAGATGCCTTAATCTGTGGGTATAATGAGGAGTCATTAGGAGTTAGTTTAATACTATGTGCATTTAGTAGACTAATAGTAATAGGTTCTCCCAGAGGGCCTATGATCTGTCTCTCCATAGATTTTTGGCTCAATAATTGTAACAGGTATGGAATTCACCCTGTAAAGCAGGGCTTAAACCCAATCAGAAAGTGGTTGGTTACTCCCACAATATTGCCATTATTGCACCAGTGGGTATGTTTTCCCAGGCCAGTCATTATTATAGCTCTCAGCATTCACAGCCAGGAAAAACTGATGATTACTTTTCCTTCTTTGGGATCCTGCTAGCACTGTTCTAGCCAGTAGAGTTGAAACTTATAGGTCCATGCCATTTTAATTTCATCCTGCTCTATAATTCAATTATGAAATGTCTACAGCAGTAAGATCTTACTATTAAATTCTGAAGTATAACAAATAGCAATGACAATAGTCTATAAAGTTTGTGCATCTCTGGGATCTCACTAGCCAACAGCTCCAAAAGACAGAAGCCATCCTAGCACTGGCATGTTTTATTTATTAGCTTGTGGGTGTCTAGTAGAGGCATTGTTGTCCGATTGAAGAATAACTCCATTTTAATTCTTTTCATGTGTATGAGTGTGGTATATATATATATATATATATATTTCTTGATCTGAAAACTCATTATATGTATGTATATCAATAAATAGACTGTCTATATCAGTAAAATGCTGATGGCATTTTCCAACGTTTTTGCAGATTTTATTTCTACTTTTATGTTAGATCACAGCATAATAAATTTCCATACAGGATTTTCATGCATATTTTATTTTGGCAGATTCTCCCCTCTTCCTTCTTTCTACATCTTCCCTTCCTTTTCTCTATGATGTTCCTTGAGCTCCAGTTTTCCCCTTTTCTATTTGGTCCTTTTCTCCTCCCCCTTACAGCCTCTCTTTTCAATCAGGAAGTTACCTTTCCAGTTTTATGGCTTTTGCTCACGTTTATTCCCACCTGGGTACTCAAGTGTAGGAATTAGAGGTTAAGATCTACATATGAAAGGGAAAATACAAGGTTTGAGTTTCCTGAGCCTGGATTAATTTGTTCAATATAACATTTTCCACTCCATCAATTTCCTTAAAAATTTCATAATTTCATTTCTCTTTATAGCTGAATAAAATTCCATTCAGTACATGTATCACGCTTCCATTACCCATTCTTCTATTGATGGAGATCTAGGCTTGCTTCATTTCCCAGCTCTTGTGAAGACAATCAGTGATAAACAGAGATGTGCAAGCAGAAATATGAACATTCTGGCTGGTTTTTATTGAGCATGAATCTCTTAAAGCTGTCATTGCTTAAAGGTGTCATTGCTCAGGAATTTCTGAAAGCTGTGAGTGGCTACCCTGAGGCACAAGTAACAACACAATGGGATGGAAAATTAATTTTAGCAGGGAAAGAATATTATAAAAGACACAGAAGCAAACCATCTTTGACAAATTTCTTAGGCTTCTCTATCTGTGTATAACTTTGCCTATTGCCCTAGAGGTTGAATGAAACTCATAATTTCTTTAAAAATTTCCAATTCCTCCTTATCTGAAAACTCAAATTTTATTGCACAATAGCATTTTACTATAAATATGGTTTTCAAAGTATATCAGTAATTTTATATTAATATATTTATATAGTACTAAGCCATTCTTTTGGCAAATTGAACCTGGGAATAAATATAAGATCATGCTGCTGGGAACAAATCTGAATTTATTTTTGTGTGTGTGACAGATTGTACAATTTGTGTCATTAACCTAAATGGCCATTTCTCATGGGAAATATACTCTGCAGATGGAGCTACCACTTAGCCAGTTTGGTACAATTTGGAGACTAAGGTATCCTCCTCTCTAGGCATGGGGCTGTCATTAATCAGAAGTAGTGCATGGCACAGAGGCAGAATCAGTGCCAGAGCATCTGTCTGAGCTCAGATGCTGTTTGAGCGTTTTGCTGGACCCCAGAGTCCCTCCCACATGTGGAGCAATGGCTCAGCATAACAGAAATACATGGGTGCAGGCAGCTAAAGTTAGGACATAGAACCTTATGTTGTAGGGCCATCAGGTGGCATTTACTGTATGCAGCACTCATGACACTGGGGTGTCCGTGCAGCAGGACCTGAAGATGAAGGACATCTTCCTGGATCCTGAGCTGTTCTAGTTCTTCTCTGTGCTTTTGGATATTTCCATCAGGTGATATATGGGCTCCCTCCTTCCCTTCTGCTGATTGGAAAGATGATTGTAAAAGGTTTTCATTCACAGTGCTCAGGAATTGGAGAGAAATGGTGACACCCTGCCTCCCCAGACTGTCAGAAGCCTAATGCAGACAGTGTTTTGCCTAAGAGCCCATGTTTATATAAAGCCAGGGCAGGAGGGAGTCATTCTGAGGCAGAAGAAAAGGTGTATGGGAAGTGCACCAATAACAGGGTTGCCTGGCCAAGGCACAGATCACATGGAAGTGAAGGTGTGGTCCTTTTCTGAAGGTCTGGCCATTGTGTGAAGTTGAAACAGACATTAGGGGATTCTCTTTTTAGTCAAATGAATTTATTTGTCTTAAATATATTATTAAAATGCTCTTGACTCTTACTCTTGGAGCATATTACAGAATTCATGTTATTGATTTAATAGATCTATATTATTGATTTATAAAAACGGCATTTGATGAAGATGACCAGTTTATTCACAGTGCAGACTTGAGGAGAAGACCCTGTGTGAGCATAGTACAGGAAAGTCAGGGCAGTCTAGTTAGAACAATTCAATTTCAAGCTTCTGATGGGTATTAAAAAGGATTAAAAGGGATTTCAAAAGTAATGAAAATACCCTGAGGGTGTTACTTTAAATTAGGGAGCCAACACTGAGGATCACATTGGTGCTTTAAGGTACATTAGAACACAGAGCACATGTGACTGCAGACTGATGCTCTAGATGGTAAATCGAGAACGGGGTTGCTCATTCCTGTCCGGTTGACACAGTATCCAGTGGGGCCCTGCTTTGGGGGTCCATTTCCTGTCTGTATTCAATAATTTGGTCCCTGGCCTGTGTTGTCATGGAGTGGGGTGCCTGGAATCCTAGAAGATTGGGTGGCATTGAGGGCTGCCGCTGCCATGCTTGAACCCCGATGAAGACACACGGTGGGGAGAGGATGGAAAATGTGATAGACGGTCTCTGAAACTGGATAAAAGAATAGATTTCTTCCCCTGGAATCAAAAGCAGTTTGCAGGCTTCTCAACTTTCTTACAAGAGTCCCTCAGAAGAGTGCCTGAAGACGGAGGTCGGACAGTGTTGTGCATGCATACTTCTTAATGTGGCTAGAGCAAATATGGGTAGAGGAAGGGATTATTGGCAGAGCGTGAGACAGGAAATGAAGACCTAGACCCTATTTCTGGGGCACTGTGATTTCCAGTCCAGAATCTGGACCTGATTCCTCACGTTTACAGAGACCAAGGACATCCTGATCAGATAGGGGTATCTGCTAGAATGAATAGAAGAAAGAATACGCCGTGTAAAAAATATGGCTTTTAACTTTGTGAGCTGCCGTAAGAGATTCAGTTGGAAGTTTTTCTTGTAGTGTTGAGACCTGGCTCTTATAAACAAAGTATGCCCATTCTCTCCAGTATGCCCAGTATCAGACAAACAGAGGAACATCAAATAACATCACCAACACCAGCCTCCTCAAGCAGCCAGTGCAAAAATGTTTGCACAGACAACCTCAGTCAACTCCCTGAGGAAAGTCAAGGTGAAAGTTTCTACAGAAAACTGACTTATTTCCAATATGTCCATTGGGGAAAAAGACATTTAAGATTTTTTAGCATTCCAATTCAGAAAATCTAGTAGAAATGTAAATATATTCTAATAAAAACTTTGAGTCCAAAATTAGTTGTTCAAAAATAAATGGGCTAGCCACCTGGGGCCATGTTGGTATCTGAGGGCTGAGCAGCCACAGGGCCCATTCGGATCTGAGTGGCTTTGAGCTACCACCTGGGACCATGGTAATATCTGGGCCCAGGCTGCGGTTGAGGATCATGTCTGGGTCCATGGTCCTGTCACAGCCAGTGTCTATGTTGATGTCCTTCGCCCATGTTGCCACCATAGGCCAAACAGATGCCCAGGGTCTAGGCTGCATTCTTGTGACCATGTTGGTGTCCAAGAACTATGCCGCTTGCGGGGCCAAGCCAATTTGAGTGTCCAGCACTGTCATCTGGGGCCAAAGTATCATCTGGGCCACAGTTGCTACAGAGGGCCATGACTGGGTCCATGGCCCTACTGCAACCAGGGTCTGTGTTAATGTCTATGGCTCCTGTTACCATCGAGGGTCGTATGGATGACTGGGGTCTGGTCAGCCACCTGAGACCATGCTGGTGTCTGAGGACCATGCAGCTGCTGGTGCTATACTGATTGGGGGGGGGGCTGTGCTGCCACCTGGGGCCATGAGAGTGTTCCAGGCCGGGCCTCTGCCTAGGGTCATGTCTGGATCCATGGCCCTGCAGTGGCCAGGCATCTGGGGAGATGTTCATGGCTCCTGTTAACAACAGAAGGCTCTGCAGATGCCTAGGGTCTGACAGCCACCTCAGTCCGAGTCAGTCCGAGTTCTTCTTCTTCTTCTTCTTCTTCTTTTTTTTTTTTTTAAATTTTGTTTGTTTGTTATGCTTGGTCTTTGGTTTTTCTTTTAAAAAAATTTATTAAGAGATTTTCTATTCATTTTACATATCAACCACAGATTCCCCTGTCCTCCCACCCCCAGCCTTTACCCCCAAACCATCCCCCATTCCCACCTCCTCCAAGGCAAGTTGGAGAAATCTCACACTAGTGACTTGACAGCACACCTGAAAGCTCTAGAACAAGAATAAGCAAAGTCACCCAGGAGGAATAGACACCAGGAAATAATCAAATTGAGAGCTGAAATCAATAAAATAGAAACAAAGAGAACAATACAAAGAATCAATGAAACAAAGAGTTGGTTCTTTGAGAAAACCAACAAGATAGACAAGCCCTTATCCTGACTAACCAAAAGGCAGAGAGAGAGAGTGTACCCAAATTAACAAAATCAGAGATGAAAAGGGGTACATCACAACTGACAATGAGGAAATCCAGAGAATCATCAGGTCATACTTCAAAAACCTCTACTCCACAAAATTGGAAAGTCTAAAAGAAATGGACAATTTTCTGGGTAGGTATCACATACCTAAGCTAAATCAAGACCAGATAAACTATTTAAATATAGACCAATAACCCCTAAGGAAGTAGAAATAGTTGTTAAAAGTCTCTCAACCAAAAAAAAAAAAAAAAAAAAAAAAAGCCCAGGACCAGATGGTTTCAACTCAGAATTCTATCAGACCGTCCAAGAAGAGTTAATACCAATACTCTTCAAATTGCTCCACACAAGATCTTTTAAATTTTGTTCTGTTTTGGTGGGGAGGCTGCAAGGGGATCAGAATGCCTGCTGTGAAATCCACAAAGAATAAAAGTTAAAAGAATTGAAAATACAGGTAGATGTGATTCTCATACAGCATTGTTCATCATGACAAAACATAAATGAATTCAGCTGGTGAGATCTCAAATACAGTGAGGATCAAGGTGAAGCATTTCTTGTTGCAGTAGCGGAGCAGAGTAGAAATGGCATGGCCTTTAGGGTGTAGCAGGCACAGGCTCAAATGCCTGCTTTTCTCACTGACTGAATTTTAGCTATTTCTTTATTCTCTGACTCCCAGCTATCAAATTTACTAGATAAAAACAATAATGGGAAATATCCAGATTACCACAGAAAAGTGTTTCTTTCTAAATGCACTTGGAATCCTTAGACTCCATGAAGACATATGTACATTTCATTTTGTTTACCTTAGTTTCTGGCCCAGAGCAGGCCCTCGGCAAATACTTGGTTGAGAAATTCTTAAATATTATCTACTGAGGCAGTTCCTAAATAGTCTTCCCATAGCTATCAGCTCTACAAGGAAAAGAAATAAATAAGATGAAGTAAAGAGAGAAAGAGAATATCAGTGAATAATTGGAAATTCATCTGAACTTAGATTACCCGTGTCTATTTTCTGTCATCTGTGGTACATCCCTGAACTTCTGGCTGGCATCATCCTCTCTTGAGTTTCACACTTACAATTTACCTGGGTTGTGAATAGAAGAGGAATCGTAATGGAGTCCCCTTTCCTGCCATTGCTGGACAGTAGGAGGAGGCAATGTCTCAGCCACTGGAACCATCTCTGCTGCAGTCCAAGGGAGAAAATAATCTACATGCTTGTGTTTCCTCCTGCTGATATCTCAAGTGTCAGAATCCAAATCAAATCACTCTACCAAATGTGTGGAATAAAAACCTGAAAACACGAGAGCCAAAGTTAACACACAAAGAGAGCCCTGTTCAAGGCTGTGCACTTAACTATCAGGATAATACTGCACATTCATGTCCTGATTCATGTTGTTGATGTAGCCATAACTATATAAAATGAGTCAGGTACTCATGTAAGGACTCATATGTTTGATGGAATTTACCAGTGAGTCTTTGTACTTTGTGGAATATCTGGGGAGACAGTTACATTTCATTTTTATTTTCTTTAAAGGTATAGTACTATTTGGAATATCCATTTCTCTGTGAAACTTTTGATATTTCAGTATCTTTTCTCATTTTATATCTTTTGAGAAATTTATTAGCATGTGTTATTTGTATTACTGACACCTCAGTGGCAAAAGATTTGACAAAATTCAGAATCTTTTCATAAGAAAAATATTTAAAACACTGGAAATTCAGGACCAGGGATGTATCTCAGTGAATGAACACTTACCTACGATGCACAAGGCCCCAGGTTCAAACTTCGGTACTACCAAAACAGGATACAGGTGAAATGGGGGAGAAAATGGGGAAATGGAGAGGGAGGGTGTTTAATTAAGGAGAGAAGAGGGGGCACAATATAGGAGAAGGAGGGAAGAATAAGAACACTGATTTTGCTTGAAAATGGCATAAGGAATCATTTTATATATACTTAAAATTACATATAACACACATACACACACACAAATAAAAAACAAAAAACATGGAGTAATAATACTTCTGCCAAGAGCCATAGACTATTTAGTAAAAACCCAAGTACCATGCATGTGCAATATCCTTCTGAGTTTTTGGTCAGAGGAGTCCATACAATTCCTCAAACAATATAGTCTATTGCTATTGCTTGCCTCTAAGAAGATTAAAGTGAGCCCCTATTGTTAAAGACAACATACACTTTGGGCATAGTATTCAAGAGGTTTGAATTGTGATTGACCAGAGAGCTCCCTTGAGGACTAGCTTTCATAGTATTGAAAGATGATATCCAGGGTGCTAACAGGGGGGAATTAATAGCCATATCCAGTTATATAATGCCTACTAGTCATAGCAATGACCAGAATGACAAGCTATTTTTAAAGGTGGAGTAGTGGCATTTGTATCTTGGAGGTAACAGCAGCTGTCTAATTGGCCTCTGGGCCAGCTTGATGCCTTGGACTTCAAACCTAGTCAACTACAGATGGCTAGTGAGGCCATGGGCCTTAGAGGAAGAGCTACTTATTTCACTTCCCTAAACCTGTGTGATAAATAAAGTGTTCTAAATACTTATCTTTATGCTCACAGATAAGTGTAGCTCTCATCCCTTATCAAAGAACCTTTTTTTGCTGCAGCAGCAGGAGAAATGCTGAGAACAACTGATTGAAGGGTGTCCAGCCCCAATGGATATTCCTACCACACAACTCAAAGGCTCAGGGAGCATCTCTGGGAAAAGAAGGTGGGAAGATTATAAGATCCGGAGGACCAAGAAGCCTGCTGTGAGGTTGTGCCTTCTAGCTATGTATGTCAGGGAAGCTACACCCATAAACTCTCAACAACATGGCTGTCTAAACAAGACCCGACCAGTTACAGCAACAGTTGACTCCTCACTGTAGATGACGAGACAAAGAGCTATTGGACAATTAACAACTAAAAAGAGAGGGAGAATTAGCCTTCCATAGGTATGAGTTCCCCTATTGGTTATCCAATACCAAGTGGTCTGCCTTCGGAACACACTTCCAGACTCAGCTGGTTGTATTTATTTGTTCATTTGCTGCTGATTGTTGTATGTGTAATAACAATGATTAAAGGGAAGGAGGCAGTGGGTTTTGGAGGAGGAGGCGGACATGGGATGGGTAGGAAGGAGGAGAGGGAGGGGAAAAGGATGCAATTGTATTCTAATTAAAATAAAAACACTCACCTGCACATCATACTCAGTGGCACAAACAGAAAGTATTTCCTCCCAGGAAAAGGCACGAAGTGCACTTTTACCACTTTCCAGTTCTAGCCAGAATAGTCAAGAAAAAGAAATAAATGAGCTTCAATTGGAAAGAAAGAAGTTAAAAAAAAATGTTCACAAAAGAGTTCATCTTGTACAGAGAAAACCTACAAGAGTCAACACACAAAGCCTATTAGGACTAATAAGTCCACAGAGTAGTAGGACATGGTCAACACAGAAAAATCAGTTGTATTACCAAACACCAAGGATAAACAATCTAAACAGACCGATAAAAGCAGCTAGGATCACAGGGGCATCCAAAGCATACAGAGGAGTTAGTAGGTGGTAAGGTTACAGGTCACATTGACAGAAGTCCTAAGTAGAAACTCATATAGTGTTCATGTGTAAGATGACTTGCTAAACAGTCTTATTAATAAAAAAAAAAACACAAAGCCAGATATTGGGGTGAAAATTGAGAGATCAGAGGAACAGGACAAGCCACAGCCAATCTCACCTCACCAACCCTTAGCCTCCAAAGAGACCTACTTCCTGTATACCCATGCCTGTATACCTTTCTGTTCTGCATCTCTCTTTCTCCCTCTGCCTAGCTACAACACTTCCTATCTGTCTGCACCTTGGTGAAAACCTATTTCTAAATACAAGGTAAAAAATAAAAGAGGGTGGGACATAATTCAGTAGTGGAGTGGGGACCCAGCATTCACTAAAGTTCAGTTACCAGCATTTTAGAAACAAACCAACATTACCAAACTCTCTCCCAAAGTAGGTATGTCATTTCATAGTCATACCAATAATGGCTTGAGTTTTTCACTTTAGCCTTTAGGTATGTGGTAAAAGCTCATTGTTTTAATGGTTTGTACAGTGTGTGTGTGTGTGTGTGTGTGTGTGTGTGTGTGTGTGTGTGTGTGTACAAACCAGCAGTTCATGAGAAGGTCACAGGACAGTTTTGGCAAGTTGGTCCACTCCTTCCACTGAGAGCCAGCCAGGGATTGAATTATGGAGACTAGGCTAGAAGGCGAGTATTTTACCTTCCAAGCCATCTGGTCCTCATTCTTACAATTAGTATTCAATTCCCACATGATGTGTGATACTTTATGGATTTGCGTGTCATCTGTATGTCTTCTTAGGTGAGGTTTCACATCTTTTCCCCATGAAAAATGTTTTTTTCAAACATTTGAATTTTAAGTTGTGTGTGTATTTTGGACATAAGACCTTTACCATATGAGTGTTTTGCAAATATAATATTTCCTCTCAGCATGTGTCTTACAGTTTAATTCTCTTAGCATTACCGTTTATAGAAAAAGCAATTTCAATTTAATGATTGGATTCTTTCTAATCTTATCTGCTAAAGAGCATGTTCCCTTTGTTTATTTGAAAAGTTATCAAACCTAAAATTGTGAAGATTTTCTGCTGTTTTACAAATTTGATACCTCTTTTCTACATTTAGGCATATTATGCTTCATTTTCATTTTTATGAAAGACAACATGCGTCTTTGATTTTGCATGTGGATATCCTGTTGTTTGGAGTCTTTTGTTGGTCAGACCACCTTTGCTCTTTGTCTATCGTAGGTTGACTCTATCATTTTATCTAAATTTATTTTTACTTGTGTTTTTAATACTGTTTGATTTTTTTCTTTGTATTACTTAGCTAATTTTTCTTCCTACCTATGAGAGTTGTTTGGTCCTCTCATCCGTACACTGTGTACATTTTTTTGTATGCCCTGTCCTGATGTCACATCTTCCCTGAATTAAACTGCCCTTCCACTTTCCTGCCCTGCTGCCTCTTTGCAATTTTACAAGTGTTGGCTTTATTGTGCATCTTGAGACTGTTTGAGTTGATCACACACTCTAAGACTTGACCGGATGTTATTAGTTCTCCTAAGCAGGGTTTTCAGATGTGTGGAAGTGTGGTTGTGGCTTATTTATTAGACTCTGCCTAAAATTCATGATTTTTTAATCCAAATTTATTTCTGACTCTGTTTATTCAGCCCTCACTTGGGGCAAATAGCTTGGTGTCAGTCATTTCTGGGGTCTCTTGCTAGCTGTAGCCTTGGTATGGGCCTGATACTTTGGGGAGCACTGTGTTTCTGCTCACCAGACCTTGTTTTCTGTTCACATTCTCACCCACAAAATAGGATCTTTCACATTTTAGCTGAGGACTTATGCTCTCTGCTCACAACATTTGCAGTTTGAAGTACCGTAATAAAATGGACACAGACCTTTTTCCAACATCACAATTTTATGGGTAGATTTGTCCTTACCTTAAATCATAACATTATCTGAATAATACGCTTGCCTTTCATGATTAGTCTGAGAACTTCCATCATTTCACTTGGGGGAAGCAGTCGATAGGTGCTGTTTAGCATTTGGAATTGCCAGCTTTTTTATTCTTGTACTCTGAGACCACCATTAAATACAATCAAGGTGACTCAAGCACAGAAGTGTGATATCATGACTGTCAGTCTGATAACAAAGACAACTAGCCACTAAATGATCACTGGGCAGATAGCATGGAGACCATGGATTCACTGAGAATGAAGGGAAATGAATGTCCTCCAGGGGATGGAGAAGGGTGGCCCAATTCCATCTTGTTCTCAATAGCATGCGATTTAAATTTCACTAACTTTATGCACTTTATAAATTGTTTCTTTTGGAATTTTTCACCTGATATTTTTGGATTATGGTTGGTCCTGGGTAACAGAAATTAAAGTGAACCCACTGTTAGGAAGGGTAGTACCATAATAAGATTTGTAAGTTTTGAATTTTGCTGCTTTTTTCCCTTTAAAAACAGTTGTGTTCCCAGGATAAGTCCTGGTCCCATTACCAAGGGACCCACAAACAGATCAACCCATACAACCGTCACCCTCATTCAGAGGGCCTAGTGCAGTCCCATGCAGACTCCCCAGCTGTCAGTCCAGAGTCCATGAGCTGACTTTGCAGTGTTTCCCATCATGATCTTGATCCCCAACCCCTTGCTCCTATAATCCCTCCTCCCTCTTTTCTGAACTCCAGGTGCTTGGCCAAGTGCTTGGCTGTGAGTCTCTTCGTCTGCTTCCAACAGTCACTGGATGTAGGTTCTGTGATGACAATTAGGGTAGTCACCAATCTGAGTACAAGGGAAGGCTAGTTTAAGCACCCTCTCCACCGTTACTACAAATCTTAGCTGGGGACATCCTGTGGGTTCCTGGGGATGTCCCTAGCACCAGATTTCTCCGTAACCCCATAATGGCTCACTCTGTCAAGATATATCTTTCATTGCCATCTCAAACCCTTAAGTTTCCACCCCCCAATCCCCTCCTCTCTACTCCCCACTCCCAGTTTACCCAGGAGGTCTAAACCCTATCCTCTTCCTGGGGCAATCCATGTGTGCCCCTCTTAGGGTCCTCCTCGTTATCTAGCTTCTCTGGAGTTGTGGATTGTAGCCTGTTTATCCTTTACTTTGCATCTAATATTCATTTATGAGTGAGTGAGTACATACCATGTTTGTCTTTCTGGGAATGGGTTACCTCACTCAGGTTGATGAATTAGTTTTTTAGAGCCCATGCCCTGTAGTGTTATGCCTTACTCAGTCTTTATGCAGTGGGAAGGGGCTTGGTTCTGCCCCAACTTGGTATACCAGCCTGTGTTGAATACCCAAGGGAGCCTTACCCCCTGTGAGGAGCAGATGGAGGTGGGATGGTGGGAATTGGGGTGGGGGAGAGTGGGGTTAGGGGAGGGAGGGGGAACACTGGTTGTTATGTAAAATGAAGAAAATTTAAAATAATTAATTAAAATAAACAATTGTGTTATTGTTTATTAACTACCAGTGTATGAGGTTGAAACTTTGCAGCCTCATTTCAAAGCTTCGGGTGGGTCTAGAGTAGGTGTTCCTATGACCTTCCAGTCCTGTTTGAGGTCTATTCCTAAAATGAACATCCTGGGTTCAGTGTGGCAATTGTATTTCAGTTTCCTGGTATTTGACTCTGTCAGTCCAGAGGACACTCCAGGAGCTGTTCAGCTTACAGAATCTAGGTTTTCCATACTCCAAAATTGCACTTTAGTAAGCCCTGTTGTGATCACATTTGCACCTTGTTCGGTGGTTGTAATGGAAACTCAGAAGGACCCATATGTAGATGTGAAGAACTCTTTTCTCCAAATTCCAAACTGCCAATTCTGGAAGTGGATGCTTATGAAATTCAACTCTTTGCTTGGTTTAGAGAAGTTATTTATTCTCTTTGTCTATTTTCGTTTTTGAAATTGTGTCAGGAAATTTCTTCAGTCAGGAAACCAAGGCAATAGTATTTCTGGTTTTTATCTTTAAATCTTTGTTTATTGGGATACATTGTAGATTAAACCACAGTCCTGGGTAGCAGGGAGAATATGAAGATTGAAATGAACTTCTATAACTTTCTTGCCTCCATATTAATGTACTTTAAGTAGAAATTAGTGATCTGAACATATTACTTTGTTTAAATGCTTCTCTCTACACATTTATTCTTTTAAAGAATGATTTACATTTTTTTTTCTTTAGAAGGCTGAGAGTTAAGTGAATATTATCTTTTGGGTTGTGTCTCTTATATTTTTTTATATTTTTAGTTGTGAGCCTAGCCTTTAACGGCTGAGTTATCTTTTGGGTTGTGTCTCAAGAAAAAGTTCCAACAAAATCTCCAAGGGAAGTTTTACAGTGATCAAAACTTATAAAGATAAGGTAAAAACAAAACAATACAAAAAACATCTTGACATTTGGATTTTGTTAAGGTATCTTCTTTGGCATACTTAAGAGGACATAAACAAGCCAAAATATCCAAGAAATGCATTAGTATGTTTGTAACCTTGAAGTGCTTTTGTTCCTTTGCAGTGAACAGACATGAATAATTATCTCAAATTGGAGGGCTGGATAAAATCTTCTCAAGTTTATAGGATTTATAAGAAATACTTCATCTGTAATTATTACTGCATATTTGTGTCTCCCTTTATTAAATTTCTTCTGTGGAGAAGTCTGGAAATTATCATATTGTTTTTCAACCTTTCCTTAGAAGAAACTATTTTCTTAGTCAAACCTGAACAAATATTGTGACATTTTAGACCTGCTATCTCAAAGTTGATTGAAAACTTGAAGCTTTTGCCATAGTCAAGTGTGGGAAAAATTAAACACACACACACACACACACACACACACACACACACGGCTTATCTCATGATATACTTTCTCTTTATATTATACTAAATATTTGTTTCAATTTTAATTGAGTATGTGTACATATGAGGATGGGGTATGTGTCTGTGAGTACAGGTACCTGGAGGCCAAAGGCATCAGATTTCCTGGAACCTGAGTCATAGGCTATTGAGAACTACCTGATGTGGGTACTGGGAACTGAACTTAGGTTCTCTGGAAGATCTCTTAACTGCTGAGCCATCTCTATTGCCCCATCTTTATGTTTTTCCCTTTAAATATATTCATATGATATGTAAATCAAACAAGGGGTATTTCTATAGCTTTCTGGCTTGCTAAAAATTTGCCATTTATTATGGGAATCCTTATGTCACTACCATGAGGGAGATACTGTTCAGACCTATAGTTTTCTCTGCTCAGTCCATTTTTCTGCTTTCATCTGGACACCAGTAACCCCCTATCCCCATAGGTTAGCTTTAGAGGAATCTCTGCTCTAATCCCATGGTCGCAGGAGAGCCAATCCTCATTGTAGCCTGCTGCCTCTGCCCATTGTCCTCTGATGGTGAGTTGAAATAACTAACCTTGTGTCCCAGTGGTTAGTTGAGAAACTGTATGATTCTATATTGGGCTCTTCAAGGGCTCTGGAGCACTTTCCTAAAATTAATGTTGAGAAAAGATCCTTTTGCCTTTAGGGTCTTAATACTAGGTAGGTATAAATTTGGAACTACTTAGAATATCCAAGTTGTCTACAGTAGGTGAGAATGAGGTTAATATAGTGAACTGAACATGGATTAAATAGAAACAAGCATTCCCTCAAGGGATCAAAGCTCTGGATCCAGCCATATATGAACCATGTCTCGTGAGCTAACAAATTCCTCTTCCCTTAAACTAATTTAAGATGTCTTCTTGTCTCTTGCAACCTAAATGACGTCCCACATTACAGATATTTCCACTGTATTTTGCAAGTAAGAACCTGAGGTTCTGCAGGGTTAAGAAAGCAATTGCAACTGGTAGGTGAGAGTAAAGCCTGTTCTTGTTTCAGCTAAATATTCTGCTTGCCAGTTGCCCTGCCACTTAAGAAAAAAATATCTGTGGTCCTCTGGCTCTCTGTTTACTTTAGTTATATTTTATCTTGAATTTTGGTGTGTGATCTTGTTATTTTTTTCACTGGAGAGAGTTTTCTGATTTGACTATGTAGCATCCTGTCCCTGCATCCTGGCAAATGTATAGCTGTGTGGGTCCACAGCTCTTCTGAAAGCCTTTGCCTGGCCTTTCTCTTTAAGCCAGATTTCCATGCTGTAGGACTTTGATTTATAATAAACCATGTATATAAACATGCCTGCCAGACTTGAGTCATTTGAAATATTATTCTAAATTTAATTGGGTTGAACCCAAGCTGACCATTTTATCTTACATGATTACAAAGTTATCTGTGAAGGTGGGTGGAAGGAAGTAGCCTTCCCATTTTAAAAATATGTTCTGGCTGACATATAGGCCCCTGGATTTCCCTGGACATCCTGTGAGACCAAATGCACAGAAATTGCTTAGAATTGAGAAGGGAAAATTACTTCCAGACTTTGTGAACTATGAGAAAAGACAAAGAACAAGTAATGTGATTCCTCAAAGGTTAAATATAGTAGCGCCTTCCAATTTGGCTTTGCTGGAGAACGGGCTGCTCTGTAAGTGAATTTTGAAGAAACACCTCAAGCAACAAAAGCTGTTTATAAAAATCCATTTTGACAGTTATGAGATTGAAATCTAAGATCTACTGCCCATTTCCTTGCTTTGCTCTGTGAATGGGAACCCTCATAATATAATCTGTTTTCTTAGAGACTGAGGGACCTCTATATTGATTGCTTCTAGATGACCATGCAGTGGGGAACAGTCTATTGTTTCTAGTACCATCCAGCATTATAAAAATATTGATCTTTCTGTACCTTTAAAATGTCTTTTCTCCATCTAGTGTTCCTCCTTATGGCTGCTGGTGTGTTCTTTGCTTTTGCTTTAGAGCTTCCATATTGCTTTACATCTGATATTTGTGAAGCCTTCCCCAGCCCTCTCTGGGTCATGGAATACAGAACATATGGCAAAATCTTTTCTCTAACTGCTTAGATCCATCTTCCTATTTTATCTTTTGTGTATCAGGTGGGCTTAGACCCAAAACCTCAGTGGATATCAGGAAGAAAGAGGAAGTGGACAATGCCAGATCCTTGATCAGTAATAATAGCTGTCATTTTGCTGACCATTTGTGAGGTTCCAGGCACTGTGCCGAACACATTAAGCCTCACTGCCAGGATTATGTGAAGATCTGCCAAGTGTTGTGCTAACTGCTTTACACACAGTATGTCATTTAACACTCAAGTGTCTTGATAAGTGTCAAAGGAAGAAGGTAACTTGGATTTAAAACAGGGGCATGGTGTCTTGACCTCAGTACTTTGAATCCTGAGGCTGATTTGGCAGCTGAGGTAGAATTTCAAATTCTATCACACAAGATCCTGTTTAATAAGATGACTGGCCAGATCTCTGAGCCAATGGCAGAGCAGATTTAGTTATGAATATCTAGGAAGCTGTGCTCTTAGCCACTTTCATGTCAACTTAATTTCTTCTCTGTGTTTTGCCTTCTTTCTCTGCTTGGTTTAGCAGGCTGTGTCTAGGGCTTGATCTTCCTACCTCTCTAGTTCTTGTTTGCTAGGATAGGGTTCTACCTCCACACATTCCACTTCCCTATACAGATATCATATGCTCCTACCAGTTCTCACCTACATTTCAAATTACACACACACACACACACACACACACACACACACACACACACACACACACACACACACACACACACACACAAGGCTGTTGTATCCTTTGAATGCTGCATGGATTTTTCCAGTTGTTCAGAACACTTAAATGCACATTTACGTAATGCCTTTCCTCTAGCAAGTACTTCCACACTGTATTTGAGTCTTTATCACATATCTGGCCTATAGAACAAGCACATATGTGTTTGTAGACTCTTCACCATAACTTGATCAGTCCCGTAGGATCCACAGTCTCCAGTGGTGAGGTTATTATGCAGTAGTGGTACAAAGCCAGAATCAGCAGTCCAACAGGGTAGGTTTCAGGGTATCAATCTGTAAGTTCTTTGGTTCCATGAACTTGATCATGAAGCTTAATCATCACCATGATGGCCTTTTTTAAACTTGTAGTCTTAGATTAGACCAGATGCTTAGCACACATTTTAAAGACAACAATTTATTTATTTATTTTTATGAGATACCATTATTTGGAGGTTAAAAGGTAAGGCAGAAAATGATAAACCAACTTAGATCAAGGCACACTGGATCCTGGCTTAATTTTCTAACATTTGGAATATATATATACATACATGTATATATATATTTCTACCATTTTCTATAGTAATAACCTATTTCTCATTTCATGGAAGCACCATCTTTCTCCCACATCTGCTAGGAAGTATTATTTAGAATCTAGGTTAATGGCAACCCTCATTTATTAGTTATACTTGACAGGCATTGTTTCAGAAGCAAGTCTTTAAGAAAGACATGACATCTAGATGATAGGAAAATTAACTCAAGGTCCAGGATTAGTTTTCACAAGATGAGAAATAGATCCATTGCTTTTGGTCTGCTCAGATAAACCATCTTCTTGCAAGTGAGTTTAAGGGGATTATAGTAAAGAGTATTAATTTAGTAGCTACATTCAGAGACTGGCTCTGTTCTCTAATTGGTGATCTGCTACTGTCACTGGTGCATGTCTCAAATCTGTGCCACAGTGGATCTGGAAGACCTGAATTGCTGCAGCTCTTATTCATTTTCTGTTGTTCACATTGCTGTGTACTTCCCTCCACACCTTCACGACCATCCTGCCAGTGTTGACAATGGTCACCAACAGTTCAACATGAGTAGACCTGATGATGTTCTGTTGTACATTATCAGATATTCAGCCAAGATGCATTTCCTTATGTCCAACTAAACAAGCATACCTATCCCAATAGCATGAAAAATTATTTTCCTTTTTCCTTTATTTTTATTCCTTCTATCAACCATAAATTCTTTTCTCATACAGCACAATCTAAATATAATTTCCCTACTATCTATTCCTCCTAGTTCCTTCTCATCTGGATCCACTCCCTTTCTGTCTCTCATTAGAAAAGAACAGTTTTCTAAGAGATAAGGCAAAACAAAAGCCATCATATCCAAGTTGGAGAAGACAAGGCAATCGAAAAATAAGAGATCCTAGAGAAGGTACAAGAATCAGAGACCCACTCATTCACATATTCAGGGCTTCCATTAAAGTACTAAACTAAAAGCTATAGTAGAGGTGTAGAGAACCTGGTGCAGACCCATGTAGGCCCTGTGCTTACTGCTTCAGTCTCTGTGAGGTCACATGACCTTTGCTCAGTTGTTTTAGGGGACCTTGTTCTTCTGGGGTCCTCCATCCCCTTGGTCTCCCTCATTCCTTCTGCCTCCTCTTCTTTGGGGTTCCCTGAACTCTGAGGGGAGGGTTATGATGGAGGCATCTCATTTAGAGCTCTGCATTCCAAGGTCTCTTTCTCTTTGTATAACATCTGGCTGTGGTTGTCTGTATTTGTTCCAATCTGATGATGGCTGAATAAGGCACCCATGAGTACAGCATGGCAGAATATCATTAGGAGTCATTTATAGTGTTACTTTACTTTTTTTAGACCAGTAATATTTTTTATCTCGGCCTCTGGGCTACCTAGTTTCTGGTTTTTAGTCACCCAAGTAGTGTCAGGTATGGGTTCTATCTCATGGAGTGGACTTTAAGTCAATTCAGACATTGTTTGGTTACTCTCAGAAGGCTTTGACCTAGCATATTTTGCAGGCAAGAAAGATTGTAGGTTGAAAGTTTTGTGATTGGGTTGGTGTTGATCTTTCTCTTTTGGTATCCACAGCGTTCCTTTCCAAGTCAAGGACACTAGAATGTGGGGGTGAAGCGCCTATGTAAGCACCAGCTCAACCTCTCCATTTTCAATTAGTTGTGTGAGTGTTGTTTTCAGCAATGGGCCTTGCTGTCAATTTGTAGAGTACAACCTGTTGTCTTGGCAATAGCCTGGGTTGTTTGGTGATTTCCATGGGACCTTTGGGCAACAACTCAATTGAATGAAACCCAGTTCTGGAATGGGAAGCTTTGTTTGGTGACAAGAGATGGGGTTCTGTCTCCCTCATTATTTGGAGACTTTATTAGGATCACCTTCATATATTATAGGAAGTTTTCACTCCACTAGGTTTCCACACAGTCTTCAAATGTCCTTCAATTCTAGCTGTCTCTTCCCTCAATCTTACCTCCCTTCCCATTCCCACCTAATCCTCCTGTTCTCATCCCCTTACCCCTGACTCCAGTATACTCATAAAATTTATTCCATTTACCCCTTCCAGGGAGATCCAAGTGTCCCCTCTAGACCCTTCCTCTAGGCCAAACCTCCTTGGGTCTACAGGTTGTAGCTTGGTTATCATTTATTTAATGGCTAATATCCATATAAGTAAATACATACCATATTTACCTTTTAGTGTCTGGGTTACCTCACTCACAATGATTTTTTTTTTTCTAGTTCTATCATTTGCCTGCAAATTTCCTTGCACAGGGGCCATGCTAATCTTCTCTGTATCATTCCAATTTTAGTATATGTGCTGCTGAAGTGAGCACATGCCTGCAAATTTCATGATGTCATTATTTTTAAAGAGCTGAGTAATACTCCATTGTATAAATGTAGCACATTTTCTTTATTCTTCTGTTGAGGAACATCTAGGTTGTTTCCTATTTCTGGCTATGATGATGATGATGATGAAGAATAAAGCCTCAATGAATATGGTTTGGTAAATGTCTCTGTGGAAAACATTTTTACTAACTCCACATTCAATAGAGGGCTAATATCCAAAATATATAAAGAACTCAAGAGACTTTATATCAGAAATCCAAATGACCCAAATGTGGTAGTTTGAGTAAGAATGACCCCATAGGCTCATAGATTTGAATGCTTGATCATTAGGGAATGAACTACTTGAGAGGGATTTTAGGTGTGACCTTGTTGGAATAAGTGTAACCTTGTTGAAGGCAGTGTGTCACTGGGGTGGGCTTTGAGGTTTCAAGAGCCCAAGCCAGTCCCAGTGTCTTTCTCTTCCTGTGGATCTAGATCTATTACTCTTAACTACTTCTCTAGTACCATGTCTGCCTGTGTCCTGCCATGCTCCTCACCATGATGATAATGGACTAACCCTCTGAAAACTGGAAGCAAGCCCCAGTTAAATACTTTCTTTTATAAGAGTTGTCATGGTCATGGTGTCTCTTCACAGCAATAGAACATGGACTAAGACATCAATTAAAAATGAGATAAAGTGTGGCCCTATAGCAGCCATGCTGTGGGATGTCTTTCTGTATGCTCTGAATGTATGTGTTACTCCCATTGGCTAATAAATAAAGCAGATTTGACCTATGGCAAGGCAGCTTAGAGGCAGGCAGGAAATCCAAGCAGAGCTACAGAGAGAAGAAGGACGGAGTTGGGAAAGAGCAACATGTCATGGGACACAGGTAAAGCCATGGAACACATGGTGATACATAGATTAATAGAAATGGGTTGAGTTGAGTTATAAGAGCTAGCTAGCAAGAAGCTTAAGCCATAGGCCATACTGTTTGTAATTAATAGTAAGCCTCTAAATGATTATTTTATAAGTGGCTGTGGGACTATGGGTAGGAGAGATTCTTTCAGACTGTAGGGCTGGGCGGACTGGAGAAACTTCTGCCTAAACAGCCAGGATCCAGATTGCCATATGTGACTCCTGTTGCCACCCAGCGCCATGTGGTCAGCCATCTGAGTTTGGGTTGGTGTCCGAGGGCCGGGATGTATCCAGATCTGAGTGGTCAGCACTGCTACTCAATGTCATGGTGATGTACAGGCCAGAGCTGCAGCTGAGGGCCATGTCAGGGTACCCTGAAGGACATACAGACACCCCGAGATCAAGGACCACGTTGGTGTCTCAGGCCAATACTGCTGCTGGGGCAGTAGTAACTTCCAGACTCAGTCACTGTCAATAACCATGTCCGGGTTCATGGTTCTACCATTGGCTGGGGTCTGGGCTGAAGTCTGGGTCCTGCCTTGCCACCAAAGTTCACATAGAGGCCCAATGTTAGGGCCACAAACACTCCCACCTGAGTGGCCAGTCCCTCTACCCAGAGCCAGGAGGTCAACTGGGCCCAAGCTGCTGTTGAGTGCCATGCCTGGGTCAGTGGTCCATCTACAGCTGGAGTCTGTGTGGATGTCTGTGGCCTGTGTCAACTCTGGAGGCCTTAGGAATCATGTGAGATGAAATCAGAGGGCCATGCTTAGCTAGCTATAACCTTTGCTGGCCCTGAGAAAGATGGCATTGCCTCTCACTGGACACTACAGCAAGAGAGCTGGCCCCTGTATGCTGGAGAAACAGATAGCCCCCACCCCTCACCACAGGTCAGGATGAACCACCCTGAGGTTATATATGTGGGGGAGCTGACTCCACCCCCTCGCCTGAGATGGGTAGCCCCAGGGGGCCTGACTGACCAGTTTGGCTACCATCCAGGCACACAGCTAGACCGTGAGTTGACCCACCCTAGCATCTACCCCATGTAGGACCTGCTGGAGCTGATGAAGGGACTGGTCCTGTGGAATGATACCCTCAAGATCTCCAAGACTCATGGCAGACACAGGAGATCCCAGAGTAGTTCTGGTGAGGCTCCAGTGATGATGGTGTGCCAGAAACCAGAGGTCTTGAACCAGACCAGTGACTCATTGCGGTAAACACTTGCCAGTAAAATGGATGGGACAAAGAGATATACTATATGGTAGACTGATGATTCCACTTGCACCAGAACGATTGAAGAAGTGTTGGAGAAGCAGAAAAGAAGGAGAAGCAGAGATTTTTCTGTTAAAGTGTTTTTTTTTTTTTTGATTTTGCTTTTGTTCTCTTGCTTGCATACTTTGACTTGTTTCCTTATGTGGGGGAGGGGCATGGCAGGGATGAGGGGAGGATATGGGGGCACCTGGAGATGGACAGAACTGGGGTGCATGATGTGAAACTCCCAGAGTCAATAAACAAGTTTAAAAAATGAGGTACAGGTATAAACAGAGAGTTCTCTATATTCAAATGGCTTAGAAACACTTAAATTGTCAACATCCTTAGCCATCAGGGAAATGCAAATCAAAACTACTTTGAGAGTCCATCTTACACCTCTAAGAATGACTAAGATCAATAATACAAGAAATAGTTCATGTTGGAGAGGACACGGAGTAAGGGAACACTCCTCTATCACTAGTAGGGGTGAAAAATTATTTTCTACTATAAAAAAAGGTAAAATTATATATACCAAATAATTGTTTTAAAGTAAGTTTATTGCATTGATTATTAACAAATGCTTCATTTGTATATCTATATTATATACCTATCAACACAGGGTCATTATAGTAAACTTACTATGTCACAAATTGGTTGAAAGCAGGGAGTCATAAGTGTTAAAATTTAAAGAGTTCTGATTTAAAGTGTTGGAGTCCGAAAAGCTTGATCAGAACTTTGGTTTCATTTTAGACTGGGAGACTGGGTATCAGCTCTACTTAGAATTAACAAGCCAACTGAATGTTAGCTGTGTTTCCTGCAGGTTCACCCCTCTGGGATACAGCTCTCAAGTTTCTGGACATTAGTCTTTAGTGCCCTGATTTCTTCTTTCATTGTTTCTTTGTGTTGCTGGTCACCACAAACTTGGTGGCTTAAAATAGCATGAGTTAATTATCCTGTGGTTCTAGATTTCAGAAGTTTGGACTAAAATCAAAGGGTCTGCAAAGCTGGGTCCCTTCAGAGGCCCTTGGTAGAGCATCTGTTTCTTCTCCTTTCCAGTGTCTAGAGCAGTTGTCTTCATCCCTTGGTTTGTGACTTTTCTACCTCTGTTTCTGGTAATACAGTGTTCTTTATGTGATCTTACTGCCTCCCTCCGTAAAGGTCATTATAATTACACTGGACCCACCTAGATAGTGTCTCTGTGTCATACATAATGATTAACTTAAATGTCTGCCAAGTCATTTGACACAAAAGTCAAGGAGAAAAGATGAGCCCACTCTGAATGCCAGTATTACATTTATGAACAAAGTTTTTCACTTCACTGATAAAGTGATAGAATTGGGACATTGAATTTTTCTACTATTAGCTATAAAACTATAATGCTAAATTTATATTAAATGCAAGTGACTTGAAGTAATGTTTACAAAACATTTTCTGAAGCAATTTCTACAAAGAATTGCTGTAGACAAATTTCTAGACAGTCTTATTAAATACGAAACACAGAGCCAAATGCACAGAGGTGCAAGCCGTAGAGATCAGAGTAATAGCTGCCAACTAACCTTAGCTCACCACCTTAGCCATAGCTTCCCAGAGAGCCTCTTCCTGTGTAACCTGTGCTTTTATTGCTTTGCTTTTCTGCTTTCTCATTGGCTCTAAACTCAGCCACATAACTTCCTCTTCACTGCCTGTCTATACAGACTTCCAGGTCTCTATGGTTCGTACTGGAATTAAAGGCATGTGTCACCGTGCTTGGATGTGTCCTTGAACATACAGAGACTCTTCCTGCCATGTGATCACATTAAGGGTGTGTGCTACCACCACCTAACTTCTGTTTATGGCTATGATCTCTGATCTTCAGGCAAACTTTATTTATTAACATACAAATAAAATATCACATTTTAGCACAAATGCAATATCACCACAGATTGCCTGTATATTAAAAATAAGGAACCATCAAATTTAATGTGCATTGTATTCTGTTTAGATAAAAAAACATATTGAATTCCTAAACTGTATCATGCAGGAAACTGGGAAGTCTGACCGGTATTAAGGTCTATCTAATGTGCCAGTGGAGGTCAAGGTTTCTCTCTGAGTGTCTGTGGATCAAGTGCAGCACAGTGTATTGGATACTAGTTTAAAAGTGCAAATTTCTGGCACCCATCCCAGGCATATGTAAAGAGCTTATTATTGACATATCCTAAATAACTCAAGTAAGCCATTTGAATAAAAAAATCTTTCAAAATTACTGAAAAATAGGCATTACTAGTTATAGTTTATAGCATTGTAAAAAATCACGAATTATTAGAACTGGAAAGGGTTATACCACCCGGGGCCTACCTCATCATTCACTTGGCAGAGGAGGGACCTAAAACTTAAAGTTAGGTTCTTTCCCAGGCTCAACAGTGACTGTGAGGCAATTTCTAGTCTGTGATCCTGAAAGTTAAAAATAATACAAAACTAATTAAATATATTTATGCAGTAAGATGTAAAAGTCACAGTATAGTTATTTTATATTTTTAGGAATCGGAGATGCCCTGTGTATTAATTCTTAAGTTATAGTTTATCATCTTATCTTATTCTTACTTTAAATATTCTTATAATTTTCAACACTATGATAAGAAGTAAACAAAATTCATGATCTCTAAGCAGTGAATAAAATAGAGTATGAAAGAATGACACATTTCTGAGTGTAATTGTATTGTGGATTTGACTTTAGAGCTATGCTTTACAATTTTTTTCTTTAAGAAAAGGAGACATAAATCTCACAAGAAGTGAAAATGGCTAAGAGATATCTATATGGGTGTTCAACATCCTTAGGAATTAGGAAAATGCAAATTAAAACTGCTTTGAGATTTCAGTCAGAATAGCTAAAGTTGAGGAAAAGACAATAAATGCTTGCGAGGGTGTGGGGATAAAGGGTCTTCATTTACAATGTTGGTGACATTGTAACCTGGTACAGCCACTTGGGGAAACAGTGTGGGGAATTCTCAAAAAGCTAAAGATAATCTAACATGTGGCTCAGCTCATCTTAGTTGAGGTTTTCATTGCTGTGAAGAGATTCCATGACCATGGCAACTCTTATAAGAAAACATTTCTTTGAGGGGGCTTGCTTACAGTTTTAGAGGTTCAGTCTAGTGTGATCATGATGGGGAGCATGGCAGCATGCTACGCGAAGTCAACTGACTGTCACACTGAGGGAAGCTTGAGAAAAAGTCCTCAAAGCCCGCCCCCACAGTGACACACTTCCTTCAACAAGGCCACAGCTCCTAATTGTGCGACTTCCTTTGGGGTCATTTTCTTTCAAACCGCCACACAGCTTAAGCACTACACTGCATATTTTCAGAGTGCTTGACAACCTACTTTACAAATGACTGTTCAGCCAGATTCATTGCTGCTATTTACAATGGTTAGGAAAGGGAAACAACCTAAATTTCCTCCAGCTGATAAATGAATAATGAAAATGTGATTCATAAACACAATGGAGTAATATTCAGTTACAAAGAAAAATGAAATCACAAAAAAGTGATTCCACAGGTAAATGGTTGGAACTAGAAAATACTGTATTGAGTGAGGTAATTCAGACCCAGACAGACAGATGTCGCATGTTCTATCTTATTTGTCTGTCCTAGCTTTGACTTTTTAGATATGATATTAGATATTAATCTCTGGTAATAAGAGAAACCAGGAAAGTAAAAAATGGACCAAGGGCAGGAGAGAAGGAGATGTAGAGAGGAGAACAGCTGGACACAGATGCTACAAAATGGGAACTGGGAAAATTGTAGCGGCTTTAATTGGGAAGAGAGTAGAGTGAGTAGAGGAACTTGTATATATGTTATAAATATACATCTTTCTATGTATGTATGTATGTATGTATGTATGTATGTATGTATGAAGTTATACATGATAATGCACCTGCCAAAATCCGTAGACTATCTAGCAAACACCCCAATATAAGGCATAGGAAATGTATTGTGTTGTTCGTTGTTTTTACTCTTTTACACTTTTGGGGGCCTATGAACCAGCTCCCAAATAAATACTCACAGAGGCTTATTCCTACTTATAAATGCCTGGCCTTAGCTTGGCTTGTTTCTGGCAAACTTTTCTTAAATTATCCCATTTACCTTTTGCCTCTGGGCTTTTACCTTTCTTTATTTCTGTCTCCTTTTCTTTACCTCTTACTCCATACCTTGCTGTGTAGCGTGGTGGCTGGCCCCTAGAATCTTCTCTTTATTCTGTTCCTAGATCTTTCTTCCCAGATTTCTTCTCCTCTTTTATTCTCTCTGTCTACCAGCCCTCCCTATCATTTCTCCTGACTTGCTATTGGCCATTTAGCTCTTTATTAGACCAATCAGGTATTTGAGACAGGCAAAGTAACACAGCTTCACATAGTTAAACTACTGCAACATAAAAGAATGCAATACATCTTTGCATCATTAAACAAATGTTGCACAGCACAAACAAATATAACACGTTTTAAAATAATATTCTGCAACAATATTGTGTCGTTGGTCAGGGAAGTCCAAAAGACATCCTTCAGAAATAGGACTTGGAGGGAGGAATCAAGTTGGAACTTACTTGGAAGCCTATTCTTTTAGGAGTAGATCTCATAGTATTTGAAGGTGCTATGCAAGGCTCCAAAGAAGAGGAACAATCAGTAGTCCTACTTTACTGAAAAGTCTATGAACCACAAAATGACTAGACTATAAAGATATCTCCAATAGTGTAATTGTTGCCTAATTGGACTTAAGACCTTTCTCAAAAGGAAGACATTTACACCTGGTACTATGATGCTATTCAGCTACCAATGGCTCAGTAGATCATAGACCATAGAAAAGGACCTACTATTGCCATTTTCCTACATCAATATTATCTCTACCCACAAACTAAGTGTAGCTTTTACCCCTTATGAAAGAAGATTATGTTTTGACAAAAAAAGAAAACTGTTATGGAAAGCCACAACTATAGTCAAAATGCAGAGGATAAGTGACTGCCAGATGCCCAATTCCAACTGATATATCACTAACACAATCCCTATACTTAAGGCTTGGGAAAAATCACAAGAGGATGGTAGAAAGATTGTAGGAACCAGATGCCCAGGATGCCTTCTGTTAGATAGTGTCTTCTAACAATTCCCATGAATTCTCAACAATATAGTTGCTCAAAGATAACAACGGCAATAGCAGTTTTCATACCAATGTGAACAGGATGAATTCCACATGGTCCCACTCCTGAAGGAAAAGCCACAGTTGGTCAATGGATACTGATTGAGGAGAAACCAGACTATCCAGGGATGGGCTCCCATATTTTGTGCTTTCAAGCAAAATGGACTCAGCAAGTTATATAAAGACGTGTGCATATATTTGTATAAATAATAATTAAGACATTATGGATTTAAGAGTGGGGGAACTCTGGATGAGTTATATCAGGAGAGGGAAGGGGTAGGAGTGATGTAGATACAGAGCTCATTTATTAAGTTCTCAAAAAAGATAAAAGAAAGTAGTGTGGGGACACTCATAAAGTCCAGTGACTCTAAATATATGTCAGATTTATTATCTAAACTACAAAGGAGAAAAATAGTTCAAATAATTTAATATAAAGTTCTCTGATTTTTTTTATTCCACTAATGAAATACCATCTAAAAACAAAAATAATTCTAAAGAGATATTAGTTTAAGTATCTTGTTGCAGGTTATATAGGTACATTGTTGCTATAGTTTGCGTATTATTGGATTTATCAAAGAAGTAAATATATTGTTCTGGGAAACTAGTGTCTAACTGAAGAGGAGGAGAAAAATCAAATATGAACAAGGAGAGGAAGTATTCTCTCTTTGAATGTACCACTATGAATACACACACACACACACACACACACACACACACACACACATACACATATATATATATATATATATATATATATATATATATATATTATGAGTATGACTGTATCTTTGTGTTCAGACCAAGGAGCTCAAAGGATCCAGAAGAAATGAGTCCTAAAAGACAATGAGGAACTATATCTCAGACCTTGACTCTTTATATGAAGAGACTAGGCTTGTATAAATGTCAAAATCTGGGTTAGGGGGCAGATAAGTTAGTTAACACAAAAGTACTTCATTATATTAGAAATAAGAAGTGTTCCATAATTATATGGAGATGTTAAAAGATACAGAAAGGGACCTTCACTGACCTAGGCTGAATATTAACAGTAATAAATAATCAAATATTTGATAAATAGCAACATAAGTGCAGAATGACACAGTTATGTGTGTGTGCTTTTTTCAAAATATTTATACATTATTGCATACTTATATGTATCTATTTACAGTAAGTTCTTTTGTAAATATCTTCACTATTACTTTAATTTCATATAGTTGGATACTGAAGCTGAGTATGTATATACATTCCAAGCTGAATGTTATTTGACAGTGTGCATTTTTAAAACGCAATTTGCTTGGCTTTGTACATTTTCAACTGCTTTTTAAATTATAGAAGTAGGCATTGAATTTGAAAATTAGGAGGTTCAGGAAAATTGACATGATGGTGATTGGTTTCATAAATATTATTTTTCTTTGCATACATAGGCCATGATTTACCTAGATTTATAGTTATGTAGATGTCACCATTCACGTAGTGGTTTATGCCAATGGCATCATTCAGAGTTTTCCGAGTACAAAGTATAGGGCACTTTGCCACATCCTGATAGCTGGTCATGAAATAGTAGAGCGAAGTTCTAGACCTCAGAGTCTCTCCACCCAGAGAACAGATATCCACATGATGAGACCAATGAATAGCAGTGATAAAAACAACATCTGTGAGCACATGTGAGGAGCATCTGTCTCAGAAATGGGGTTGGGGACAATTCCCTAAGAATGGCACTTGTGCTGCTACTCAGGTCTTAATAAAATACAGTCTAGTGAAAGGAGAGGAGGGAAAGAGTGACAGAGGAGACAGACTCACCACAGCGTTTAAGGGTTTAGTCAGTGGACAGGATGTTCAGGGGAGGAAATCTGTTTTAATGCAAAAGAATTGACAGAGCGTGTCAGGACCCACAGAGTCTAAATGACTTCCCCATTGTCACGTACTCTGTCTTCTCCTCTGATTCAGTAGTGATCATGTTAAATTATAGCAGTCAGTACATCAGTTGTCATCCTGGAGATTTCTGTCAATAGTGCAGGAAAGTCTCAAATAATCCCTCACCTTAGAGCAGAGACCATCAGCTTTGAAATGGCAGCACATAGTGAGTCTTTGTCTTCTCATACCCCATTGAGGCTTTGGGGCCTTGTCCTATGGGGGATGCTACGTTTATTGAGCTGTGGACATCCCAACGTGCATAACTAAAACACAGTAGTCTCCAACTTATGACACTGAAGAGTTTTCTACTTTATAATGGGACAAAGAAACTATACATTGAATTTTGAAATCTGTTTCCCTCCAGGTTAGAGATATTCCATAATTATATCATTGAAGCTGGGCAGAGTAATCAGTGGTAGGCCAGGCAGCCACTCAATGATGAGAAAAAACTGCCAGTTCTCGGGAGTACAGTGTGGTGCCAAACTATGACATTCACTACATTAGATGAATAAAATGTATGTTTCATTTACAATATTTTCAACTTAGTGAAGCGTTCATTAGGTGGAACCATTGTATTGGATACAATGTCTCCCCTGCCATCTCATTGGCTGTGAGCATCCTTCAGCAATCAGTTCAAAACCTCTGTAAGACAACCAAGATTGAATTGGTAAAATGATCAACCAAAGACATATAAACTACAAATATTCAAATTGTGAAAAGCCTAAGAGACTTCAAAGGCTTTGAAAAGTTGAAAATATTTTTCATTGAACAGCATGTTTCAAGCATTCTTATAAAATGTGTTAATCTTAACAGTCCAAACTAGATTTATTATGTTCTCATTTATAATGATGTTTGTGTAATGTTTCATTCAACTAATCAAATTATCTTATAGTTCTGTTTTTAAAAATCAAAATATTTTATATTATTTTGCTGTCAAAATACCAGCATGATTTTTTGTTAATGGATTATCGGATTTGCTTTCTTTTTCTTTTTTATTAGGTTCATGAAATTTCAGAAATTAAGGTTAGCCCTGATGAAAGTTCAGGAATGTCTAATGTTGGACTGTGGTAAGTCCTCAATCTGCAGCCATTTTTACTGGCAATATATTATACTTCCTTGTACCAAGTTGGCTGAAAGAGAATTGATCATTTTTACCTATGTTACCAGTTCTTATTATAGTTTTTTTGGAGATATTTTATATTTCTTTAAAATGTTTATGGTTTTCCCAATATTTAATACTCCTAATTTACTTCTCTGCATTTTCCTGTTGGGTTGGGAAAACCTCATATTCTGGCAAATTGAATGTTTTGGCACTGAGTATCCAGGAACAAAATTTGGTTTCTGGGTTTAGAGGGATGACTTAGCTGCTAAGAGCACTAGCTGCTCTTCCACAGGACCCAGGTCTGACTTCCTGCACCCTGTGGTTCACAAACTGTCTATAACTTCAGTCCATCTATAGGCAATGCACACATGTGGTACACAGATGCACATGCAGACAAAGCACTCATACTAATTAAATAAATATTTTTTAAAAAGCCAGACAGTGGTGGTGCATGCCTTTAATCTCAGCACTTGCACTCAGGAGGCAGAGGAAAGTGAATTTCTATGAATTTGAGGCCAGCCTGGTCTACAGAGGGAGTTCTAAGACAGCCAGCACTGTTACACAGAAAAACCCTATTTCAAAAAAAAAAAAAAAATCCAACAAAAGAAAAAGACAAAAATGGTTTCTGCCATTCACAGTATATTTGAAAATTCTTTTTTTTAAATTTAACTTTTTATTGATTCTTTGTGGATTTCACATCATGCATCTCGATCCCACTCATCTCTCTTTCTATGCAACCTCTACCCTTGTAATCCGCCCCTCTCCCAGGATAAAACAAGATAAAATTTAAAAGGAAGGAGAAAAAGGGAAAGAAAAATCTCACTGTGAAAGGTATAGCATGACATAGTGAATCACACAGGCCTTTAGTCCATAGTTTTTTACTAATGTATTGAGTCATTAGTCTGGTTTGAAGTCTCTATTTTTTGCTACATCATCAATACTGGCCCATCACTGGGGCTCTTCTTGGATAACCTGTTGTTGTCCTGTGTCATGGATATCCTGTAACTTTGCATCTGCAGTAACATCCCTTTGACGTGTTCCAGCAGATCATAGATGCGGTGGATGATGGGATGAGCCAATTCATTGTTCTGGGTCTGGGTTTGGGTGATTGCTGGGTTCATCAGCCCACCAGCTTTCCTTCATCCTCAACATCACATTAAGATTTCCAGCACTGCCTTGGCTAGCTCACCATATGTAGTAAATGGCAAGGGGCAGGGCTGATTCTTCTGTTGTCATGTCCTCATGGTCAGCTCACCCACACTTACACTACCAGGGCCAGGTCTACTGTGTTGTCTAGTCAAGGGTAGGGGCTACTCTGCCTGGTGTTTTTGCTGGTGAGAGGCAGGGCCAGTTCTCTTGCCCTAGTGACCTCAGGAATGGCTCTTCCATCTACCACAAGCCCCTTATCTACTATTTGGTGGTGTGGGCAAGGGAGAGAAGCCAACCTGATGCCAATATTTAGTTCTCTTAGTGCATGATTATTTTGGTGGTTTAGGTTCCTTTAACAAAATACTCTATGGTGGGCACTGTGTAAACAAAAAGAAAGTATTTCTCATACTTTTAGAGGCTAGAAAGCCTATGGGCAGGGCATATTTGGTGCCAGATTTATGATCAGCAGAAATGACTGCCTTCTTACACACACACACACACACACACACACACACACACACACACACACAGAGCTTTACTACTTCATCCATTTCCCAGTGATAACAATCTTTGTAGGTCAAGGAATAGAATGGTTTAGAAATATGCTTGCCAAGGGACTCTTCTAGGTGCATGGATTTTACAGTCACAAAAAGTGATTTCCTCTCATTTGACCCAGCAAATTGGGAGTAAATATTGAGAGACTGGCAGCCTGGAGCTCTCTGAAGATCAAATACAGAGTTTCCCTTCAGAGGGAGAAAAATAATATCTTTCTAAGCCAAATGAAATAGTCTTCTAGAACAATGGATGATTTAGGAAAACAATTATATTTAATTTTATTATGATTTATAATAACTTTTTTATAATTAACTTTATTATAAGTTATAATAATTTATAATAATTAGCAGTTGAGGTAAAATGTCCCACTCATTCTCATGATGCTAGGAACCACATAAGTGTGATCAATTATGTGAAAAACTTTATTGTTATTGTTGTGAATCATTTCTGGACAGTTTTCTATTTATGTGTATAGTACTTTCTATGACATGTATGTTTAACACGTGTAACAAATACATCAAATGTAACAGCATGTAGTTCAGTAGCTGAGGAACGAAGGAGCTGTTATAATGGTTTTCAAATTTTGTCTAATATTAAAACCAGCTGGCAGCTGCATAGATTTCTGCTTTTCCTAATGACACCAAAGTTCTGGGGTGTGTGTGTGTGTGTGTGTGTGTGTGTGTGTGTGTGCAAGTTGAGGCCAGAGATCAAGGTCAGGTACCTTTTTTTTTTTTAATTGCTCTCCACTCTGTCTTGAGACAGAGTCTCTCACTGAACTTGGAGTTTTCTGATTGACTAGACGGGCTGGCCAATGAACTCCAGAGTCTGCCTGTCTCTGTCCCCCAAACACTAGATTACAGATGTGAAGAGCTACTCCTGGCTTTGACATTAGGGACCCAAGTACAGAGCCACAGGTGTTTTACCACTGAGCCATCACCCACACATTGGAGGCCACAGGACAACTTTTAGGAGTTGATTCTTTCTGTCTTGTTGAGGTCATTCGCTCTTGTTTCTACAAGGCTCCTGGATCACTCAAACTCTAGCAAAAACTCATTGACCCAACTTGATTTGTTTTTTACCAATCATTTATACTGACTATGCCTAAAATATATTTTTTTTGGGAACAATCCAGTATGTATATACATTAAATCAAACTTTGATGTCAAAAGGCTATATATTTTAAATAATTTTTTATATTACAAAGCTAATTAGAAGTAGAAAATGCAAATAGGTAGGCAGGGATCAGAAGATATCAATTTTATATTTTGTTTTATTTTCCAGACTGAATTAAAATAATTTCTTAAAAAATAAGTGACATTCGTTATACACAGGGGAGCAAGGCATATTTGTTCAAAACATGTTATTCTGAGCTTAGTAATGGAATCTTTTCCATCATCTCAGCTCAGAGAAAAATAATTCCTCCCACTGGGTGATTTTTTTTTTTTTTTATATCCAAAGCTTGGACAGCAGAAATTAATTTAATCAAGTAGCCAGTGTCTGAACTGCTTCATGTTTGACTTCAAATACTGACAAGGGACTGCACTTAAGGAGAGATAGTGAGTCACAGTTCAAGGAGCAGATGGGAGCCTCAGAAATCATTCAGGAGTCTGCTTGGAAGGGTTTTAAAGCCTGAAAACCGTTTTATTTCATTCCCTTAAAAACTGTCTAAAAAGGACTGTTTAGTCACTTTAGGGGTCAGGGTTTTGAGAATCTAGTCTATTTGACACTGTTTTCACATCTGGTCAGAATCACTCTTGCTATTCTCTAAGGCTGGGTTTGCTTACGCCAAATGGCAGACAGCTGTCTAGAGTCTTTAATATCATTCTTCACACAAAGAAGGTGATTAATGAGGTCAGGTGTCAGCCTTCTATAGCCAGGTGAAAACTGCCACATACCTTGTATGAACACAGCGAATATAGGGAAGAAAATGTCTGAGCCAGTGTTGGAAGAGAAAACCCCTTTCTAGCTACATCGTTAGGTTTATCCGCCAAGGCCCTGCTAAATAAGCTCAGCTAAGACAGAGGGGTTGAAATAGCACGTGCGTTTTGTGCGATGGTTTGTTTCTCATACTGCAGGGGCTTGAATAGAAACAAAGTGAAGATCCCTACAGTAGCTAGAGAGTTCTATTTCGTTTTGAACAGAGCAATAAGTGGGGTGGGGGTGGGAGGGGAATGGGACAAGACAAAGGAAAGGCTTTGAAGCTCATAGAGGGATAAATTGTGGAGAGGGAAATATTTGGGGGAGACTAATGGAATTGTCCTAGGAAGGTTTCCTTTTGGAGGTCACTCTTAGTGACTGCTTCCCTCTTCTCTGTGATCGTAAAACACCCCTGGGAGAGGAGAGTCAGAGCAGACGTTGTTCCTAGGAGTTTCTGCTTTTTGTCAGACATGGGAAGTTTTGAGAGGCCCTCTTTTCTGTATCTCTGGGATCACCTCTTCTTTGAGCTCAAAACAGTTCTCTCATGGCAGAACGGCATATTCCAGTTCCATGCAGTACCATGGGCAGCTGTTAGTGACTGACACAGCAGAAAGAATTGCAGGCTGTAGTCAGTCACTGCTTCTGAGTCTCTTTCCCAAGCCTCCTTAAATATTTTTATTCTTCTTGTCCCTCTATTAAGTATTTAGATTAGAAGTGAGTGTGCGGAAGGACGATTTTCCCTGTAGAAAGTTAAACTGAGGCAGACTCTTTCTCATTATCCTGAACTGCACTGGAAGAATTTATCTGTTCATTTATCAAATGTTTATCTACTGCCTATTTGGTGCCAGCAACTATTAAACATTCTAGAAGATGATCTGAGAAAATAAAACAACCAAAACTATGGTCCTCTCATGGGCTGTGAATAAAATGGAACAATTTTGCAGGTTGTTGTAGAAGTTGGAAAGCAGATTATGTATTAATAACCTAGTTGTCTTTGGCTAATACACCAGTGTTGGCAGTTTATAATCAATCACTGCCCATGCAACATTTGCTGACTGTGTATTCATGCCCTAGCCTTGTGCCCCTAGGTCCTCGGGGAGCAGGTGATCCAGGTGGGTAGAAGAAACCAAAGCAGATCATGACGGGACAACCCATGATGGCAAGGAGAGGATTCCATAATGCAGCATGGGATCGAATGCTTGGTACAAACTCTTAGTTCAATGTGCAAATTCATGGCAAAGTATTGGTAAATTCTGTATTTCATTTTCCCATTGCAATGATAATTGTTAGAATGCACATAGCATAAAAATAATTAGACACATTTCTGCATTCCTTTCAAACCATATAATCTCTAGAACAACATGTGCAGAATTCTAATTCTCCTGCATTCTGGAAATCACTTGGCTCTGAATCAATTGACTAAGATGTCAGGCTTTCATTAGATTCATTGAACCTAATAATTACTTTATACAGTTAAATTTATTTAAATGCACTCCTGAGAAGCAAGCAGTGGGCAACAAAGTTCCACAAGAATGTGAACTCTTTTCAACTTTTGTCAATAATCTTGTTCCTTTTAAATTTAAGTATATGGTTAAATATCAGCTATTTGATATCTGCAGAATGCTCTTATTGTTTCCCAGACTGTGATTATGGTTTCACACATTATGATGGCCATACAGCAATACTCTCTGCTTTACGTTAGCTGCTGAAAACCTTCTGTGAAGATTTGTGAAAATCATTCTTAATCATGGGGACAGTGTGATTCCTTTATAGAAGATGACACCAACACTGATGACCTGAGTTCAATCCCTGACTCCCACATGGTGGAAGGAGAGACAGTCTCTGACATCTACACACTGGTGTGTGTAAACACACACATACACACACTGAATTAATGTAATAAATTTTTTAAAGAAGTTACCGAGCACCCATGCTATAGAGACCAGCTGTAGCAAAGGCTTTAATGAGCAGTTTATGAGTACTTGTTTTCTTTTGTGAAATATCACAAGTTATTACTAGTGTGTTTTTGAGGTTCTTTTAAACTTAAGACAATGTCAGTTCTTTCAAACCTGTAGGTACATTTCCTTCAACTCCTATGTTTCTTGATTCTATAAAATTTTACATATCCTTCAGCAATTTTTTTCTAGCAAATTATAGAAGACATTGTTTTGAACTCTGTCATTTATTTATGCTATCATGAACCATTTATTCCTGGGTTTTGAGGGAAATGGGTCACAGTCTCTTGTTTTGCTTACTTAGACAGTTACTTATCTTTTTTCATGTATCCTAAAATTGCTATATGCTTGCTTCTGTTAGTGTGAGAAGCCACGCAGGAAGAGGGGCAGACATCTTGTGGGTCTTTTTGCTTTTATTCTAGGTGAAAACAAGGAGGCTCTCCAGTCTTCAGAATGACAGTCAGCCACAAAAACAATTAGAATAGAAAGCATAAGCCCATGCAGCCAGGAAGGGAATTCAATATCAGGCTTAATTCTTACAGATATCAGGATGTGACTAAGCTCATGGTCAAAACTTACTGACAAATAGCAAAAGAGCTGCAGCCCTTGGGTTCATCAGGACATTTCAAAACCTGGTATTTTTGTCTATCTACTGGGTGGGATTCAGGAAGTTGGCCCATATGTCACTGTCCTCCTACCTTACCTCCCCTGACCACTCTTGCAAGCCTACGAGTTTCATAACCATCCTTTTCTTAGTAAGTACCATGGATGTCCTAGTACAGCTAATCACAGGGTTGTGTATGGGGGCCACATGTGAGTGGTCAACACAAGGCTCTCCAGCATTTCTTTTCTTCTTCACCAAGATGGAAGGCACAGAGGTGATGACAGACAGTCTATCTATAGAATGTCTAGAGAACAATGAGGTACTTGAGCCATAGTCTGTGGTGTATGTATAGACCTCAGCATAAAAAAAAGAGATGGACCAAGGGACTGACTGAAATAAGATTTTCTTCTCTTTTGAAAGGAGTGGGCGTCTTTAGAATGGGGAGAACTTTGCAGGAATAACTGGATGATCTAATACAGGACAGAATACTAACAATTAATCTTTATGCCCCCTTGTTGTGCAAAGCCTGTGCTTCAACTTTGAGGTACTTTATCCCAGTTAACTCTACAGGTAGACACTGCTGCTCTCTCTCAGTGCAGGAGAGAGAAGCTCTGGAAGGTGAGTTGGCTTGCCCAGAACCACAAAGCGTGTAAACCTCAAAGGTTAGAGGACACTACAGACACATCCTCATAGTGGAGAGGTCCTTGGCTGGGGCTGAGGGCTTGTGTCATGTAGAGTTGATCTGCACTCGTAGCCATTAGCTTGCCTATTGGATAGCTATAGAACTGGAGAGCTATAAAGAGAAGGTTATTATTGGTGAAATTATTAAGGCCACTCCATGTAGTTAAAAGGGAGGTTTATTTTGTGGGGTAACTTACAAATGAAGGGGTAGGTTGCAGGGTCTGGCAAAGGTATAGCGCAGTCCAGCGGTGTTCTCTGGAGAACTCTGCTCGGTCTACCTCCAGCGTCCAGGGTCTTGGAACCAAGAGAGAGACTTCCTCTCGATCCTGGGTCTTCCACTTCCTCCTTCGCCCTGCCTTGTGGGTGTGACCATTACCGAAGCCTCAATGGGGGTTGGAACTTCCAGGCCAATGCTGGGATGGCTATCCACTACAGGTTATTGCTGTAGTGCCTCCTTCCTTGGTGAAAAGGGAGACTTAGCTGCTCACAATTTCTAAGAGCTACCATGCTGTATTGTCCACTTGGAATTTATTCCTCGCTGTTTCCCTAAAGTACTACAGCCATTTCAAGACATCCCTGGGAACATGCATACTTATATACACATACACACACATACACACACACACACACACACACACACACACACACACACATCATGCCAGAAACATTGATTTATGAGACAAGTGATCCAGATAAGTATTGGGAACATTGTAAATAAATACAAATGTGTACATGTGTGTTGCACCCACACACGTGTGCACATGTGTATGTTTGTGTGTGTGTGTGTGTGTGTGTGTGTGTGTGTGTGTATGAGTGTGTGTATGGTTATGGAACTGAAGTGTCCTCAGATTGGTCATCTGCAACCTAAAGCCCTAAGAAAGTCAATATTACATGCAGTATGAGTCTGACAATGTCAGAGTCAGACGGTAGGTGGTAAGTGGTAAAGTCCATCACTAAAGCTGTGGGAAGTGAGATGAATTATCCTGCATCAGCCACTGATTAAGATTAAAAGGCATTTTTTTATTCTTCTTCTATCTTCCCTTCTATTGAAGCCCTTAAAAGTTTGGATGAGATGCACTTATGCTAGGAAGGGCCACTGTGAAGTCTACTAAATCCGCTACCAATTCCCATGCTAACCTCATCTGGAAACAATTTTATATGCACTTACCCAAATCATGTTCCATTTGGCATCTAATGAAGTTGATGTATAAAATTATCCAGTCAAGTTGCTATATAAAATTAACCAACATACCTGTCTACCTACTCATGCTCTATCAAACAAAAACAAAACTATGTTCTCTAGGCTGTAGACAATATCTTCTTACCTCATTTTTGACAGAATATTGACAGAGGCAGCACTCAGCAGATGGGCTGATGCTATTGACCGTGGACTCTGATAGTTCCAGCTCTGAGCCCAGTGCCTCTGCTTCTTCATAGAGAAGACAAGGACAGCAACACCCACTTATTGAGAGTCATGGCAAGCCAGCAAAGCCCCTATAAGCACTGATACATGCTTTCAGTGTGAAGTGCTGAAAGCCATATGGCTAGCCTAAGGTTGGTCTCAGTTATTTTCCAGGTATAGTGAAAGCAATTCATTGATTTGTTGTAGTAGTCAATGCTGGTCCTCAGTGATTGAATTTGCAGACCATGATTCTCACACTGCCTTATGCTTCATTATACAACGTACCATACAAGGATGGCATGGTCACATGATCAAATTGACATGAAACTAATATATTGTGTAAAAATTTTGAGAAATTAAGAAAAATTTTTGGTTTCTCTGTGTAGCTTTGTGCCTTTCCTGGATCTCGCTTGGTAGACCAGGCTGGCTTCGAACTCACAAAGATCCACCTGCCTCTGCCTCCCGAGTGCTGGAATTAAAGGTGTGCGCCACCACCACCCAGCTAATAATTTATTTATTTTTACTTATTTGCTTTGCCTACATGTGTGTCTGTGTGAGGGTGTCAGATCTTGAATTACAGACAGTTGTGAGCTGCCATGTGGGTACTAGGAGTTGAACCTGTGTCCTCTGGAAGAGCAGTCAGTGCTCTTAACCATCCCTCAAAACTTTCTCCTTTTGATAAAATATGTTCTTTGTCTTTTTATCTTAGGGAGCATGGATGAACTGGCTTTCTGATTTACCATCACTAAACTTGGGCAATACTATTTTTAACAAATATTGTTCTTCATGCCATTTAAAGCAGAGTGACTGCTCATATTCCAGGCCCTGTCTATGTCCTGTGAAGTTCTTGCCAATATTCTGTGAGCATTCTAACTCTTTCTCTTTGTATGTGTACATCTCCCTGTTCCTTAAGAGTCCATTCAAATCCCCATGTTCCAAGAAGCTCTTCATAAGTCCATGTCTTGCTCTGGCTTTGTGAACTAGACTAAGATATCCTTGAAGTCCAAAAAGCCCTCATCCCTAGCATATTGACCTTACTACAGATGGTCTAGGTCAGTGGTTCTCAACCTTCCTCATGCTGCGACCCTGCAATACAGTTCCTCAAGTAGTGGTGCCCTCCAACCATAAAATTAATTTTGATGCTTCTTAAAAACTGTAATTTTGCTGCTGTTATGAATCATATTATAAATGTCTGATAGGCAGGATATCTGATATGTGACCCCTGTGAAAGGAAGTTCAACCCCAAAAGGCTTGCAACCCACAGTTGAGAACTGTTGCTCTAAATTGTGGCTGCACTGACTGAGGAAGACCAAGGCACACTTACTGCCTCTTGGTGCCTGCTACAAATTTTCAGGATCTTTGAGATGCTGGCTATCAGTGGCCTGCCATTGAGAGATGGATAGTCACTATAAGAAAAATAAAGCACATACTGCAAATTGTTTATTTATGAAGTAAAGAGCATGAAAAAAAAAAACTATGCCAGGAAAGGTCAACTGTAGCACTTTTAAGATGAACTTTGTTTGGGGGGAAGCATTGCAATCTTTATCATTTAGCCAGAAACCTCTTGATATGTTTTCTTAAATGCAAACACCTAACTAAACATTATGAAAATGTGCCTGTTTTCCAAGGTTTCATTAAAGTTCATTTTTCATGCGTAAAATCAGCTCCAGGCTTCAACACGATGAATCATTTCCTCCTCCTGACAGCTGTGGAGGAAGGTAACTCAGGGCTACTGAGGTAATCTTGGTTGTCTCCTGTTTTATTCTAAGATTGCTGTGATTAATGGGATTACAGTGGAGTAATTATGGCTGCCCATGTGTTTGCCTCATCAATGGGGCCAGGGCTGGGCATTTTATTCCAGGTTCCTGTTGGTGGAGAGGCCTAGTTCCTTTTGTTCACAATGCAATCACCTCCTACTGCATCACTACCCTGTGGAGTTTCGAAATGAGCTGAGGGAACTTTCAGAGCCAGGCATGTTATGGGAATTTGTTAATCATTTGTTAAGAAAGTATTGATTGAGGACCTGTGCTGAGCAATGGCTTGTGCTGTTCTGAGAAGGTCAAGGCCATTGCATTGTTTCAGAGAAGGAGACCACTTTATCCTTTCAGACCCTGGTCAGTGACAGTTGGTGAGGGGGAAGTGGGTGACTAGCTGCCTGATACCTTCATTATCATCAATAATTACAAAGTAGAATAAATAATTCTTTTTCATGTTTATTCAGATAATTGAATACCTTATCATTTTGTGGCATGTCAAGAAATACTGACATTTAATTCCATTATGTAAATAGAAATTATATTTTCTATGCAAGTGCATGCTGCATGGTCTTGGCATGACATGCCTAACAGTATTAAGCTACTGTGTCTAGGGAGCCAAATTGCTCTTAGACCCAAGCAAGCCAGACCTCTGCCTCGGGCCTTGAACTGGGATGTGTCCTTTCTTAAATATTTCTAAATCTGCATGTGATGGCTAGACTCGTTAGTCACTGATAGTGTCCCTTTGCAAAGCTGTCTTGAGAATAAGGTAGGATGTGTGCAAGTGTGTGTGTGCCACAACCGCTTTCTCCCATCCTGAGTATCTGGAACTTTCCATCCTATGTGATAGGCTGACCAGATAGTCTGAGGAACGATGCCATTTACACCTGGAGAACATCCTGGAGCACCACAGGTGGACTCAAGTCTCTGGGTCCTCCTTCCAGAATGGTAGTCTAGAAAGCAGATCACTGCATCTACACAGGCAACATTTCTTTTGTTGATGGTATGGAAGATCAGGCTACCACAGTGGTTTTTACATGATCATTCTAGATAGTTCTACCATTTTCAATTCAGCTTGAGCCATAGGCATGGACCCGTGGACTGTTGCTTGCACTATAGTCTGTGACTGCAGGGGCACCTCTAGTCTTCAGAAGCTGGGGTTTAGAAGCAGGATGGAAGCTTCTGTCCATGAACACCTAATGGTAGCACCAGGAAGCTGCTGCACTTCCTCTACCAGCAGCACACTGCCAAATGTCAGGCCACTCTGGTGAGTGTCTGCTTCTCTCTCCTCAAATCTTCTAGATCATTATGTGATGTTCCAGTGGGCCATTCCAGCTGACAGCTTTCTTCTCTTGCCTCCAGCTGATGTGACAGTATAACACTTTTAAAGTGGACAAGAAGACAGTGGAACATTACTTGCCATTATAGGAATGTTCGTTCCTTTTATTCTCCTCAAAGTCAGCAGCATGTGCAAAGTAATGGGTGTACATTAACCCTGAAAAAATCACACTGTAGAAATGCCAGGATTATGTTCTAAAGAGTTTAAGGAAGATGTGGAGTTGGAAGATGTGGTTTTTAATGTTATATCATATAATTCTTAACAGTGTATTTAACATGTGTAGAAAAAAAATAAAATTTCCATTTTTTTTTGGTATTGTGTGAGTAAAATTTCCATTTATGGGTATGAAGCATATTAATGAATTGTGAGTCATTGGAAGACAGTATTATGATTAGTTCCAAAAGCAATAATGTAACCAGCATTCAATAAGTGAACACAGAGAACTGAGGGGGCAAAAAAGAAAAGCTTTTTTTAAATACAAATAGGTATTAATAAATACAAATACAGACAGGTTCTAAAGAGCTGTGGCATTGTGGGAAATAATAGCACTGCTACATTTTGCTCAAGGAGGCAATATGAAATAGCCAGGCATGATGCATATGACAATAATGAACATGAATTGATGTCTCCTGAACCTGGCAGGAAGAAGAATCTTTATACACTGATGGAAAATAAACTATGATCTATTCCCTTTCTACCCATTAATCTATCCATTCATAAAAAATATTGCATCTTACATGAGTCCACGGATTCTGTGTACATTTTAAATATAAAGTTGCTGCTGTTTGAAGATCCTGCAAAATTATTGCCATGAGCCTCTCCTTCTTAGTGATAGTCCTGTTGGGAGGATACTGATTTGTGATACTCAGAAAGGAAGATACTCTCTCTGCTGCTAAAGCCCTAATCCTGAATTTAGCATCCTCAAGAAGAAGAGAAGAGATACCTTACTATATAAAACACTTGCCACACAAGCATGAGGACTGGAATTCCAATTCCCAGCACCTATCTAAAATGCTTGGTGGTCATGGTGGCTTGTCTGTAGTCCCAGAATGAGCAGGAGGCAGATCCAGGGAATCTGGAGAACAAGGTGGCAAGGTAAACTAACCAAATTGGTGAGCTCTGGTTTCATGTGAGAGATCTTGCTTCAACATAAATAAGGTAAAGAATAACTGAGAAAGACATGTGGTGTCATCCTATGCTCTTACATACACACAGAACACACATACACACATACATAAACCACACACACACACACATACACTACATACATAAACTAAAAAAATAGGAACAGGAATATGAAGTGTCCTGTTTCTTAGGAGACAAAAAAAATTTAAAAAAAATGAGAGAGGGGGAATAAGACATAAAGAGAGGAAGGCACTGAGGAGAAGAAGCCTCCTAACCTACAGAAATGCCAAAAGAATTTACCCCAGAGTTGAAAAGTTACTGGCAGTGCACACTCAGTCAGGAGCACTGGAGGAGAGTAGAGAATGAAAAGCCCATAGGTGAAAACCTTTGTGGTGAGAGGTTGTAGACACAGGGGTTACAACATTTTCTGCAAGGAGTGAGGACTTTCGGGGGAAGACATATCTGTCCAGTCTAGAGCCAGCTTATTTGCCTCAGAGGACAGTGCAAGTGACAATGTAAGGCAGGAGCAGAAAATGGAAAAAGCAACTCGAAGGGAAATACATGTTATATGTGAAGCATGCATCTCTTTTCTTTGGGGGAGGGCCCTGAAGATTAAACCTAGGACTGCTCATAAGACAGGCAAGTCCTGTTCCACTGAGCTACACCCCTATCCTTGTTTTGCCTTTTATTTTGAGATAACATCTCTTGCTCTGTTGCTTGGAGTGGCTTTGAAGTTATTCTGTATTTTAAGTGGGCTTTGAACTTGAACTGTCTTAATGTACCAAGTAGCTGGGATTGCAAGAGTGTATACTACAAGGGCTGACTAGGCACCGTTCTTGTTGATTTAATGTTTTCTTTGTCTGTAGATCTGTTGTATCTTTAATTCACTGTAATTTTCCAAATGATTGTTGACAGACTTTGAAATCACATTTGCTGCTATTGAGTTTTTTCCATCTGTGCTTGGAAGTTTGCATTTCCTTGAAGCAAACAGCACATCCTTGGTAAAAAAAAATCTCCTCTCTGAGTTACAATACTAGATGAGACCTATTTCTTAAAGCCTTCCCCCTATTTTCATGGCATTCATGTGTATGTATGCATATTCGCATGTTTAGGGGTACACATCCACATGTGAGTGCATTTGCATGTATATGAGTGCACCTATAGGCCTGAGGTTGATGTGGGAATCATCCTCATTGGCTCAGCTCTTTCACCTTATTCATTGAGGCAGGATCTCTCAATCAAACCCAGAGATCACTGACATAGCTAGACTTAATGGCCAGCTTGCTCTTGGAATTCCATCTCTACTGTCTGAGGCTGGAATTGCACCTGGCATTTATGTGGCTGCTTAGGATCTGAACTCTGGTCCTCGTGTTTATAAAGCAAGTTAACCACTGACCCACCTCACCAGCCCCTCTTAATGCTTTTTGTCCAATCAAACTAAAAAGTCTCTCTTGTATTCAGCCTTCACTCTCAGTCTGTTTTTGACTCAGATCTTCTGGATATGCTTACAGATTTACCCCACTTGGCTGAGTCTCTCCTAGACTCTTTGTTCATTCCTTCTTTCTTAAAGAAGCTGCGTGCCTCAGAGCCTCTGTGTGCACTGCCTGCTCTTGATGTGCTTGGCTTTGTTCACTAATCAGAATTATGATACAGGGTCTCAGCTGTGCATTCTGCTCCGAATCTCACTGCTGCTTCCCTTCTCCATTCTCTTGCCCAGAAAAGTCCACATTTCAATAACCAGTTCATCACAAATGCCTTCCACTCGTTCTAGCCCATAGGACTCCTATTATGGGTGTGCCTTTCATCTGATTCTACGACAGTGATCAGTCAGGATGCTTGCAGAATAAGACTGTTTTGCATCTGGTATGATCAATGATCAAAATTACCAAGGGGATTTCAAAAACTTTCTGAACATGGAAATGAAAGAAAAGAGACTTGCGATTGTTCCTGGAGCAAGTTCTTCCCTTATGTCAACAGTAATTTCTGAATACCAATTACTTTCCTCCAACATGGCACAGGACAAAGGACCCAGGCATTTACAAAGCTGCAGTTCGCTGTGGGCAATGTGTGTACCTTTGGAAATTGTTATTTTAAGCAGATTAAGGTCTCACAAATTATGATCTGTCCGCTGATATTTACTGTGGGTGTTACAAGTAAAGGACATTGTGTTTGGCTTTGGAGCACAAGATGATGACAGTAGAAACTGTTATTTCCATTAACCCTACAGCAGCTGCTCCTGGGGATAGCTCTACCATGCCTCTCGGCTCCTCAAGGGGCCTTCCCTCTGGTCTCTGGGAAACATTCTGCCTGTCCTGACTCTCTACTTTCTTCTTTCTTTCTTTCTTTCTTTCTTTCTTTCTTTCTTTCTTTCTTTCTTTCTTTTTCTTTCTTTTCTTTCCTTCCTTCCTTCCTTCCTTCCTTCCTTCCTTCCTTTCATCCTTCCTTCCTTCCTTCCTTCCTTCCTTCCTTTCGTCCGTCCTTCCTTCCTTCCTTCCTTCCTTCCTCCTCTCTCTCTCTCTCTCTCTCTCTCTCTCTCTCTCTCTCTCTCTCTCTCCCTCCTTCCCTCCCTCCCTCCCTTCCTTCCCTCCTTCCTTGCTTTACTGATCTCTGCAACTCAGTGGACTTTTCTTTCTTGACTACTTTATATAAAATTGGCAAATAACTCCAACATATACATTTTATGTTTTTTTTTTCAGAAATTAGTCTTCTTCTTGGACTTGCATATTTTATTATTAAAAATGTTCATCTAATTTTTCTTTCTTCTTCACCAGCTTGGGAAGATGAAGATGATTTTCTTTTTGAGCATGCTTGCGTCTTTAGGACTGGAATAGTATCCAGGACACACTGGGCTTTCAGTGGAAAAATGTTAGTGTTAAATAAATAAATGAGACATCAGATGAATGAAAACATTGAGTTCCTAGAGTTTTTTTCCTCTAACTTGTATGTGCTGTCATAATATAATGGTACTAGAATATGTTACTTTTAGGGATGTGGTACCAACAATTAACTTTCTTTACCTTCACTAAAGATGTTACAGTAGAAGCTGACAAGTAAAACCCCAGGTTGAAGGTATCTTCCTGAAAAGTTTTGCTGAAGTGAGTTATCCTTTATCTTCAAAGAGTGAGATGATACCACTCCTGTGGTCTTGGAATCTCAGCTAGTGTCAAAGTATAAGGTTCCATTTTGTATCAGTACCTTTTAAATAAAATACTTAAAATCCATTCTAATGGGTATTATGATGAAAACAAGCAATGGAAAGCAGCTATAGAAAACGTTGCTCCAAATACATGCTGAAATATATGTATAACTACATCCACTAATGAGTTAGACTAATAGTAGTGGTTCAGTAGTGTTTAAACAGATTGAAACTACCTATTTGATATATGGACTGAATAATCCAGATGTGATTTTGTGACTTATCAATTATAGTTCAGGACACTTATTTTAAGGCTCCTATACTTCAGAAAATAAAAGGGATTGTATTCATTTCCCAGGCCTTTAATAATAGAGTACTACAAACTAAGTGATAAAACAATCTCTCCTGATTCCAGAGGCTACAGGTCCAGGGTCAAGGTGTGAGCAGAGTCCTGCTCCCTCTGAAGACTGCTGATCACTTGCCTAGAGTTTCCATAATGAAGTGTCATACAAAGGAGAACCTTAGGTTCAGAAAGCTCTGGAGACTGGAAATCTAAGAAAGGATGAATTTCATCTGAGGCTGTTCTCTATACTTTGTAGGTAGCTATCCCGTCTCATCCTATCTTCATGATGTCCTTCCTCTGAACGTGTCTGTCAAAAATTTCCTCCTATGAACAGCAATAATGTTGGATTAAAGACTGCTTTAATATCCTATTTTCAGTTAAGTAGCATCTTTAAAGCCTTATCTCCCGATACAGCCATATTAGTTGTTGTATTACTTCAATGTATCGATTTGTGGAGGTATAGTCTAGTCTGTGAAGACAGGGATTTCTCCTTAGTTCCAAGTGGCTTTCCAGTAGCCTTTGGTGCTCAATGGCTACGGATATATTACTCCATCTGGATGTGGATTTCTTCTTCACAATGTTTTTCCTGTGAGTGCCCTGTATGTGTGTTTCAGTTTTGCCTTTCTTTTCTTTTCTCTTTTCTTTTCATGATATTAGGGATTTAATGCTAGGTAAGTGCCCTAGTCACTATTATTAATAATCATTATTACTATTATTATGATGGTGATGATGGTGATAATGACTTTGAGACAGACTCTCACTAAGTAGGGTAGAATAGACCAGGAAGGCCTTGAACTGTGGTCTTCCTTCCTCAGCAGCCCTAGAAGCTAGAAAATGGGCCTGTACCACCAAGCCTGCCTTGAGGGTCTCATTTCTATAATGTACCAGTTATGTGCAATGGGGAATCCATGTCGATCGATTACCCTTGTTAAATACCTTATCCAAATAAAGTCACTTTCTGAAGTCCTGGGGTTAGAACTTCAATACATATTACAGAGTTCAACCCATAATAATGATTGCTATGGTTTATGTTCTTTTTGGAACTCATGCTAAGTTAGATCTCTCTGTTATATTGCCTGTCCACTTTTCATATTACCATTATTAATTAACACTGAATTAGTCTGCATTCTGTATCTATGTTATTTATTGATACTTAAAATAATAGAAGCAGATAAAACAAGCATTATTATTACAGGTCCAGTAAATGCAAGTGTTATTTGAGATTGTACATATTTAATCAATTAATCTTATATTGCTCTAAATACCAATTAGTACTTGATTTCACTTTAGATGTAGAGTAAAACTATATTTTCAAATTTATTTATTTATTTATTTAGTCTCTGTGCATGGTATGGTGCTTGTGTGTGTGGTGTGTATCTCTCTGTGTGTGTGTGTGTGTGTGTGTGTGTGTGTGTGTGTGTGTGTTTGCATGTTAGCACATAGGTAGCCGTCAGGGTGCATGTTGAGGTAGCTGTCAGGGGGCATGTTGAGGATAGCCTTTCTGTCCTTCCAACATATGTATTACAGGACTCTAATTTAGATAATGAGGCTTGCTGGCATTGGCCTTTAATGGTGAGCTGGCTTGCAGGTCCTAAAACTGTCACTTTTAGTTAAATACAAAGTAATTTTAATTGTGGTATGTAGCCTATATGTCTCAGGGTCTTTATGGAAAACATAATATGTTCAAATGAAAGTAATCCAAGGATAATTTGCAAAGATGTTGCCTTGGTACTCTGATTTAACAATAATATATGTACTAACATACTTAAATATTAAGTAAGGAGATGAGGAGGCCACTGTGTGAGTCAGAGGTAAAAGATAAAATGATCTTTGATTGGGGGACATAACAAGGAATGAGAAAATGGATACCCTAACTTTACTCTTGTTTTCTTCTAACTTACCCCATGGCTTTCTGAGTCAAACCCAACTAAAATATAAAATACAAAGCACAATCCAAACTGAAGTGCCATGATATTGTCTATAGACATACAGATTCCAAAATAAAAGGTAGAAAACGGTACTGAGGAGACGAGGTAGTGGTGGTGGTAGTGGTGGTGGGGTGGTAGTGGTGGGGGTGATAGGGGTGAGGGTGGTGGGGGTAGAGGAGAGGGTGGGGGTGGGGTGGGTGGGTGGGTGGGGTAGTAGTAGTGGTGGTGGTGGTAATGGTGGAGGTGGTGGTGGTGGTGGTGGTGGTGGTGGTGTGCACTGGAAGGATTCCAGCAGTGCCAGTCTCTTCTATCTTCTCAGTATCACCCTTTGCTTCTTGGAGTTGTAACCCAGCCACAGGAATCCAGTAAATTCTGGTACTGCATCAGTGTTGATACCTGTGTGGTCATATTCCCACCTAAAACCCAAAGGTTTGCCGTAGATGCTCTTCTTATAATTTAGCGAATTAAAAAAAAAAAAAAAAAAAAAAAAGAAAGGGGTTGGGAAGAGCTAGGGAAGCAGTTCAGGTACCTGCAGCACAGCTGTCCCTGAGTCTGTACCTGGTCACATGGGTTTTCTCATCAGCACAATTTTCCTCTCTCACCAGGGCCAACTTCTCCTGCTGTGTCTTTAATTGGATAGTGTTTTCTCCTCCTCCTCCTCCTCCTCCTCCTCCTCCTCCTCCTCCTCCTCCTCCTCTTCCTCCTCCTCTTCCTCTCCTCCTCTTCTACCTTCTCCTCCTCTCCTCCTCTTTCTCTCCTCCTTCTCCTCTTCTACCTTCTCCTCCTCTCCTCCTCTTCCTCTCCTCCTCTTCTTCCTTCTCCTCCTTTATTTCTCTTCCTTCTTTCTCCTTCTTTCTTCTTCCTCATTGACTCCTCCTCTTCCTGCTCCTGGTCCTCCTCCTCCACCTGCTCCTCCATCTGCTCCTGGTCCTCCTCCCCTCCTCCCCCTTTATCCTACTTTCCCACCCAGTCTTACATCCCAAAAGGATAGGGCTTTCAATGCTCTTGTTTTTGTTAATCTGTTGCTATTTCCACTGGTTACTTCTATTGGAAAGAAGGGGTGACTCAGACAGGAGCCAGTGTGTATGTGGGTTTCAGATATATGGCATCATCCTGATTTCCTCCTCATCAGAGTCAGTCAGCATGGCCAGTATGGCAACCTGATTCCAGGCTGTTAGCTTGAGGAATGCAGGAAAATTTGGCTAAATTCTATTTCCATTTTATCCAACATCCCTGGAGAAGGTTACTTCTCCCTCTCTTAGCACTTGTTAATCTCTTCATCTGGGTGTGTGGGATGTGGCAGAACATTCCAGAACATTCTTTTCTGCATAGGCATGTCAACTGGTGTTGGCATTATTCGGGTCTTGTTTAAATATTGTTGAGGTTTTATGGATGTACCTTCTCTGTCATATTTAGAACACACTATCTCACAGCTGGCTTCCCTGTCTCTGGCTCTTCCAGTCTTTCCATCCTTCTCTGGTTTCCCCAACTCTACAACTTAAATGTGTGCTGTACTTTCTAGATATAGCTCATGAGGAGGATACACTAAGGTATCTATATGGCTGGGTAATTTGCAGCATGGATCGTTGTTGCTGAGTTTATGTAATTCTCTTATCAGTCCCATATACTATACTACTTAGAGCCTCTACAGGCTTCACCCTGAGTTCTTTACTCAACTTCTCTTTATTCAGGAGAATTACACTAGTTTACAAACTTAAAATCCACAGTTTGCAAGAGAAATGATACACTCTATTCCCTTATCGGTCTTTGATGTTTTGGGAGGGAAATTTTTTGTTTACATTTTTATTAGTGCTTTGAGAATTTCGTTCAGTGTAGTTGGATCATGATCAGACTTCCCCTCAACTTCTGCCAGATCCTCATCCCCTACACACTCAATTTTGTCTCCTCCCCTCTCTCCACTTTGTTCTGCCCATGTACACACTTTTGGCCATGTGGCCATCTACTGAAATGAGAGTTTTAAGATATCATGGAATAAATCTAACCAAGAATGTGAAAGACCTGTACAATGAAAACTTTAAGACACTGAAAATAGAAGTCAAGGAAGATACCAGAAGATGGAAATATCTCTCATGCTCATGAATTGGCAAGATTAATATTGTAAAAATGGCCATTCTACTAAGAGCAGTCTACATATTAACACAATCTCCATCAAAATTTCAGTGCAATCTTTACAGAAATTAAAAAATATATATTATATTTTATATGGAACTATAAAAAATCCAGGCTACCCAAAATGATCCTCAACAACAAAAATATTTTACTGGAGTGTCACCAAACCAGAGAGAGAAAGTTATACTACAGAGTCATAATAATAGGAATAGCATGGTACTGGCTTAAAACCAGAAACATTTATCAATGGAATGGAGTTGAGGATCTATACATAAGCCCACACTCTTAACAGTCACCTGAATTTTGATAAAAAGTCCCACAGGACACACCTAGAGAAAAGATAATATTTTCAACAAATGCTTCTAGTTAAACAGGATAGCTAAATGTAGAAGAATGAAACGACATCCTTATTCCTCACCCTGTACAAAACTCAACTCCCAATGGAACAAAGATCTCAACATAAGATCTGAAACCTTGCATCTGACAGAGGAGAAAACACAATACTCTTGAAATCATTGGCACAGAAATGGACTTCCTGGACAGAGCCCAATAGTGTAGGCATTAAGACCAATAGTCAGTAAATGGGATCTCATGAAAATAAAAGGCTGAACAATGAAGGACATCATCACTTGAGTGATGAGGCAGCCTATGGAAAGAACCATTTTTGATTACAGAAAAGAAAAAAATCTATTCTCTTTCTACAATTGAGATCTTGACTTTTATATATTTTCCCCTAAAAAGCCTTTTTTTGCAATGTTTTTCCTTTGCATTTCAGCCATAATTGTCCTTTTCTCCACAGCACTCTAGAAATCCAAGATCAAAGAAATGAGAAAAAATTGAATAGTATTTTATTATCATTGTACATACCTATGTACTTTATTACCTCTGTCTTAGAATAATGAGAAGAGAATGGACCTAAGCCTTTTAAATACAGAGCATCTTCTTGTGTCTCTAGTGCACATGTTTGTTTGTTTTTTTGTTTGTTTGTTTGTTTTGTTTGTTTTTTTCTTCCAAATTACTTTTTGAAACTGCTCTGGAATGAATGTGTGTAGAAGGGATTTCAGAGGTCAAGAGATGGAGATTGAGGCTTCAATGTAAACTTTAGAAGTAAGAAGAATTTGTGCTCTGGAGAGAGCTAGATATTAAATCTATTATGCAAAACCCACAAGAAACAGCCTTATTTGTATAGAATATCCTAAGGATGCCCATGAATGGGCAGTCCTGGCTTCTTCCAGTAATAGAGTGGAAGCTGGAAGTAGAAGGTATGGCTGGAAGTGAGAGAACTGACTGAAAGCCTCTCACAGCAGCAGTTTCGTTCTCCTGTTCAATGCTACCCGATTCTAACCCAGAAATAAATGACATATGGTTTTCTATAGATAATAATGCCCCATATGTAGGTGATGAACTGAACTGGGTACATATGAGGGGAGAGAACCAGATAGGGGTATTATGTGAAGTCATAGCAGAATGGCTACCCATCCACTCCATTGTAGTTCTTCTTCACTGTGGGTGAAATTTGAGGGGTAGGAAATTATTTCCCAGGATTTCTAACAAACCTAATAGAAAACTTGTACAACTGTATGAAGTCTTTTCTAACACAAAAGTAGCAAGATTCATCCTCCACATAAAGCCCTTGTCAAGCAGCCACTGAGTTTTGTTTCTCAGATGTGAGTGGAGAGGTCATAATTAACACCCAGTGAACAAACCATCTAACATAGAAGACAGAAATAAAACAAAGCTGCATGAACTAGACTAATGGGGAAACAAAAAGCTTTTAAAAATTGGTCATTAATCCCGGAGTTAAGAAAAAATTTGAACCATGAGGCTAATTTATCACCATTTGTGACAATAAATGGGGAGAGAAATGTAGAAGTGAGTTGGTATACAGAAGTGGTCAAGGGTGCTTGATTCTCACTTTTTACTGCAGAAATTTATTCTTGTCTCCATTTACCCCTGCCTATCACCAATGAACTGGTATATGTTGAACAGGATCTAGGGCTGTGGAGATAAATGGTCAAAGAAACTGCTTGAAGACTTGCGTGGTGTTGCTCTGTAAAATTTGAATTGAAAGAGGGTATGATTATGAATTTAATAATTTCCATACCAAGCCTTTTTAGGACAATTTAACCCATAAAATTGCCTATCATTGGTTTAAAACATAAAACTTGAGAAACAATGTGGGCAGAAATAAGATAAAGCAGGGTTGTAGCCAGGAGTCTTGATTCCTTAATGTGGTTCAATCTCACTGAGCCCCTTCTCTTTTTATATATATATATATATATGTGTGTGTGTGTGTGTGTGTGTGTATGTATATATATATACATACATATATATGTGTGTGTGTGTGTGTTTGTGTGTGTGTGTGTATGTATGTATGTATATGTATATGTATATGTATATGTATATGTATATGTATATGTATATGTATATGTATATACACTTCTCTATTCACCACAAGCAGGATAACAGAAGACTTGAGAAAGGATTTGCTCCATGTCCTACTTGGGGAACCAATTAGTTTTCTAATATTCTTCAAGAGCATGGGTGACCCCAACAGCTGTGTCACCAATACTCTCCTCTATGCCAAACTACAACAGAGAACCTAGGGGGGCAGGGTACATGCTATTTTCTTTAAGACTTTCCCTTTTAAACTAAAATGTTATTGTATGTGTACATGAGCATTTCATTTCCTGTCATCATGTTTCCGGCACTCAGCACAGTGCTTGATGCCAGGAGTGATTTGATAGTTTTGATTGTACAGAGGATTTATCTGATTCTGCACTTGACAATCCCTCTGCATAGTTCTGTGCAAAGTCAGAAAAGGTTTACTTGAGGTTCTGAGATTGTATGTGCTCATTTTTAATTGGGTGGTGATTATGGATTAAATAACCAAAAGTGTGGAAATCAGAGCTCTAAGGTTAGAAGTCGTGTTTGTCTTCCTCCTCCTCTTCTCGTTCTTCTCCTTCCATGACTAGCCAACAATGTTATTATTAACTTGATATGTTCATGTCAGCACCTTTCATTTAGAACTGTCTCTTAAACATGAGTGAGAAACTTCAAGAAATACAGATGTTTATATATGCTGCATATGTAGTAGAACAGATTCTCTTGCCATGGAGCTTGGGAATTTCTGAAGCTAAGCCAAAGTTGAAAAAGGAACATAAATTAAAAGTTGAAAATTTTCAGATTTCCTTTGGTGAGTACCGATTTGTTGGAGGAGTTGTTTATATGATTTTTGGTCACATCTGACAATTTCAGCATTTCTCACCTGAATTCTCAGAGGAAAGGAAATAAACAATGTGCTTTCTATCTGGAAGATTATTCATATCTCAGTATGATTATATATGTTTGGCTAGAGTATTGGTCTGGTTCGTCATTGAAACACACAGAATCTTAGGGAAGACAGTGGTGCTCTCCACGATGAGAATCACTTTACAGGGTGACTTCATGGTCATGATCCTGAACTTGGTGTTTCTGCTCTGTATTAGTTACTTTTCAGTTGCTGTAATAAACCACCATAACCCAAAGCAATTTACACAAGAAAGAGTTTATTTTGGCTCCAGGTTGCTAAGGGATAAAGATCCTTCATGGTGGAAGACAGCAGGAGGAGGACTCGGTAATCACATTTTCAAACACATCCTGGAGCTGGGACAATATTATAAACTCTCAAAGCCCATCCCTGGTGGCATGCTTCATCCAACAAGGTCCTACCTCCTAAAGCTTTCAAAATCTTCCCCAAATCTCCACCAAGAGGGGCCCTAATAGTGAACGCTGTGAGCCTATGAGGGACTTGCTCTTTTAAACCACCTCATAGGCTCTGCTTACCTAATTTTTCTTGATATTCTCTTATGAATAAATGACTTGATGACAATAAAATCTGGAATAAAATCCCTTTGGAGGGATTTATGAATTTTCTTCTTTTTCACATAGATTTGGTTTTATTGGGGATTTCCATACTCTTTTTCATAATAGCTTTATTAATTTATATTTCCATTTATAGGTATTAGAGTTCCATTTTCTAATATCCTGGCCAGTACTTGTTAATTTTTCACATAGAAATGATTTTAAATGTGTCAAGATATTTGCATATATTTTTGACTAACATAATGATTAATGATAATTTTTTATATATTTGTTGGCCATTTGTATTACATGTTTAGAAGTCTATTAAGATCTTTTGACCAATATTTTGACCAATACTGGATTTTTGATTAATTGGCTGATTTCATTGCATATTTTTCCTATTAAACCTCTCTGACATTCTTTTTTTCTTGTAAAAGTATTTTTTTCATTTATTTTACATAACAATCACAGTTCCCCTCCCTCCTCTCCTCCAAATCCTTCCCCTCTTCCTCCCTATGCCCCTTTCCTTCCTCTCTTCCTCCCTCTCCATTCAAAGAGGGGAGAACCCCCATGGCACATCAAGTTGAGTCAGAAACTTCTCTCCTTGCATCAAAGCTGGGCAAGGTAATCCAGAATGGGGACAGGTTCCCCAAAGCCAGCTAAGCACCAGGGATAAGTCCTGATCTCACTGCTAGGAGCCTTACAAAGAGACCAAACTACACAATTGTCATACACATTTGGACTGTTGGTCCAAAGTTCATGAGCTCCTATGAGTTCAAGTCAGCTGCCTCTGTGGGTTCCTCATCATGATCCCCCTGGCTCATACAATACTTCCTCCCTTTCTTCAGTAAGACTCTTGGAGCTCAGCCCCGTGCTTGGATGTGGATCTCTGCATCTGTTTCCATCAGTTACTGGATAGAGTATCTCTGTTGGCAATTAGGGTAGTCATCAATCTGATTATAGCAGATGGTCAGTTCAGGCGTCCACTCCACTATTGCTAGGAGTCTTAGCTGAAGTTATTCTAATGGATTCCTGGGGGTGCACCTGACCCCACATTTCTTGCTAATCCCAAAATGCTCCTTCCTGCTTCAACTTCTCTTTCTTTACTCTTCCTCCTCCAACCTGCCTCCCTAAAGTTCCCATCCCTCCATCTCCCCAAATGTGCCCTCAGTTTACCCAGGAGATCTCTTCTACTTCCTCTTCCCAGGGAAATCCATGCATCCCTGTTTGAGCCCTCCTTGTTATCTAGTCTCTCTGAGGCTGTGAATTCTAGGTTCCTTATCCTATACTTTATTCCTAATATCCACTTATGAGTGAGTACATACCATGTTTGTCTTTCTGGGTCTGGTTTACCTCACTCAGAATGATTTTTTTTTCTAGTTCCACCTATTTGCTTGCAAATTTCATGAGCTTGTTGTTTTTTACAGCTGAGTAATACTCTATTGTGTAAATGTACCATATTTTCCTTTTCCATTCTTCAGTTGAGGGGCATCTAGGTTGTTTCCAGGTTCTGGGTATTATGAATAATGTGGCTATGAACATAGTTGAGCATGTGTCCTTGTGGTATGATTCAGCATCCTTTGGGTATATGCCCAAGACTGGTATAGCTGGGTTTTGAGGTAGATTGATTCCCAGTTATCTGAGAAACTGCCATATTGACCTCCAAAGGTGTTGTACAAGTTTGCACTCCCACCAGCAGTGGAGAAGTGTTCACTTATTCCACATCCTCTCCAACATAAGCTGTCATCAGTTTTTTTTTTAATCTTAACCATTATGACAGTATCTCAGAGTCCTTTTGATTTGCATTTTCCTGATGACTAAGGATGTTGAGCAATTCCTTACACATCTTTCACCCATTTGAGATTTTAATGTTGAAAATTCTCTGTTTAGATCTGTACCCCATTTTTAAATTGGATTGTTTGGTATTTTGACTTCTGGTTTCTTTATATATTTTGGAGATCAGATGTGGGGCTGGTGAAGATCTTTTCTAATTCTATAGGCTGCTGTTTTGTCTTGTTGACCATATCCTTTGCCTCACTCAGTTTCAGGAGGCCCCATTTATTAATTGTTGCTCTCAGTGTCTGTGCTACTGGTGTTATGTTTAAGAAGTGATCTCTTGTGCCAATGCATTTAAGGATACTTCCCACTTCCTCTTCTATCAGGTTCAGTGTAACTTGATTTATATTGAGGTCATTTATCCACTTGGACTTGAATTTTGTTCACAGTGATAGATATGGATATATTTGCATTATTGTATGTCAATATCTGGTTATGCCAGCACAATTTGTTGAAGATGCTTTCTTTTTCCATTGTATAATTTTGGCTTGTCAAAAATCAGGTGTTCATAGGTGTATGGATTAATGTCAGGTTCTTAAATTCAATTCCATTGATCCACTTGTCTGTTTTTATGCCAATACCAAGCTGTTTTTATTACTGTAGCTCTATAGTAGAGCTAGAAGTCAGGGATGGTGATGCCTCTGGAAGTTCTGTTAATGTACAGGATTATTCTAGCTATCCTAGGTTTTTATGTTTTTCCATATGAAGTTGAGTATTATTCTTTCCAGGTTTGTGAAGAATTGTGTTGGGATTTTAGTGGGGATTGCATTGAACTGGTAGATTGCTTTTGGTAAGACTGCCATTTTTACTATGTTAATCATACCAATTCATGAGCATGGGAGATCTTTCCATCTACTGATATCTTCACCAGTCTCTTTCTTTAAAGACTTAAAGTTCCTGTCATACAGGTCTTTCACTTGTTTGGTTAGAGTTACCCCAGGTATTTTATATTATTTGTGGCTATTGTAAAGAGTATGGCTTCTCTGTTTTCTTTTGCAGCCTGTTTATCATTTGTATATAGGAAGGCTACTGATTTTTTTTTTTTTTTAGTTATTCTTATATCCAGCCACATTACTGAAGGTGTTTATCAGCTGTAGGAGTTGCCTGGTAGAACTTTTGGGGTCACTTATGTACACTATCTGTGGGGCATTTACCCACCAACCCTACAGCTCCCCAGAGTCTTGAGTGCGAGCTGCAGGAAATATTAGATAGAAGAATTTAGATTGTAGAGATAAATAGATAGAAAATAAAGGATCACTTCGAGAGGGCCTGGAACCTATTCCAAAGGGCCCTGACTGTCTCTACCCCAGGGTATGTATAGAGAGACGCCAAGGGGTGGAGCAAAAGATCTCCCCTCACCCCAGCACAGCCAAGTGCAGACCATTTCAGACACTTACACTCAGGCCCATGGTCCAATCATTCTCTCTTTGAGGACCTGCTGGGTAAAGCCACAAAGAACCTGAAAATGGGCTCCCACAACTATCATATCATCTGCAAATAATGGAAGTTTGACTTCTTCCTTTCTAATTTGTATTCCCTTGATCTCCTTTAGTTATCTTATTGCTCTATGGTAATATATTATTTGTACTGAAATGTGATTTTATTTGTATGTTAATAAATAAAGTTGCCTGGGGGTCAGAGCTAATAGCAAGCCATAGCAGAAGCTGGGTAGTAGTGGTGCATGCCTTTAATCCCAGCACTTGGGAGGCAGAGATAGGCGGATCTCTGTGTGTGCAAGGGTACAGCCAGCATGGAGACACATGCCTTTAATCTCAATACCAACCATAGAAGACCTGGAGATCTGCACAGACAGGTCATGTGGTTGGGTTTACAACCAATGAGAAGGCAGAACAGAAAGTCAATAAAAGGACAGACACACAGGAAGTAGGTCTCTTGCTAAGGGGAAGGACAGTGGCAGCAGTGAAGGGTAAGAAAGGGTTTTTAGCTCTTAGCTATTGCTCTGATCTCTTGAGCTTTTAATTCTGCAATTGGCTCTGTGTTTCTTATTTAATAAGACTGTTCATTTACATTGTTCTAGCTAGAACTTTGAGTACTATATTGAATAGCTATGGAAAGAGTGGACAGCCTTGTCTTGTTCCTGATTTTAGTGGAATCACTTTGAGTTTCAACTCTCCATTTAATTTGAGGGTGACTGTCAGCTTGCTGTATATTGCTTTTATTATGTTTAGGTATGTTCCTTGTATCCCTGATCTTTCTAAGACCTTTATCATGAAGGGGTGTTGGAATTTGTCAAAGGCTTTTTCAGCGTCTAATGAGATGATCATGGGCTGTTTTTGTTTCAGTTTGTTTATATGGTGTATTACATTGATAGATTTTCGTATGTTGAACCATCTCTGCATCTCTGGGATGAAGCCTAATTGGTCATGGTGGATGATTATTTTTATGTGTTTTTGGATTTGGTTTGCAAGTATTTTATTGAGTATTTTTGCATCAGTGTTCATGAGGGCGATTGGTCTGTAACTCTCTTTCATTGTTGCATCTTTGTGTTTCTATTGTGTGGAACAATTTGAGGAGAATTGGTATTAGCTCTTCTTTGAAATTCTGGTAGAATTCTGTACTAAATCCATCCGGCACTGTGCTTTTTTGATTAGAAGACTTTTAATGATTACTTCTATTTCCTTATGGGTAATAAGTCTATTTAAATTGTTTATGTAGTCTTGATTTAATTTTGGTATGTGGTACCTATCAAGAAAATTGTACATTTCTTTTAGATTTTCCAATTTGTGGAGTAAAGGTTTTTGAAGTATGACTTAATGATTTTCTGAATTTCCTCAGTGTCAATTGTTATATCCCCATTTTCATCTTTGATTTTATTTATTTGGATATTCTCTATCTGCTGTTTGGTTAGTTTGGATAAGAGTTTTTGTATCTTATTGATTTTCTCAAAGAACCAACTCTTTGTTTCATTGATTCTTTGTATTGTTCTCTTTTTTCTCTTTCATTGATTTCAGCCCTGAGTTTGATTATTTTCTGCCATCTACTCCTCCTGGGTGAGTTTGCTTCTTTTTGTTCTAGAGCTTTCAGGTGTGATGTTAAGTCACTTGTGTGAGATTTCTCCAAATTCTTTATGTAGGCATTTAGTGCTGTGAATTTTCCTCTTAGCACTGCTTTCATTGTGTCCCATAAGTTTGGGTATGTTGTGCATTTATTTTCATTGAACTCTAGGAAGTCTTTAATTTCATTCTTTACCTAGAGATTGTTCAGTTGAAAGTTGTTCAGTTTCCGTGAGTTTGTTGGCTTTCTGTAGTTTGTGGTGTTGTTGAAACTTTAAACTATGGTTTCTGATGAGATACAGGAGATTATTCCAATTTTTTTTTTCTCTGTTGAGCTTTGCTTTGTGACTGAGTACGTGCTCAATTTTAGAGAAGGTTCCATGAGGTGCTGAGAAGAAGGTATTTTCTTTAGTGTTTGGTTGAAATGTTCTGTAGATATCTATTTAGTCCGTTTGATTTATAACATGTGTTAGTTCCCTTATTTTTCTGTTACGTTTCTGTCTGGCAGATCTGTCCATTGGTGAAAGTGGGGTGTTGAAGTCTCCCACTGTTAATGTGTGGAGTTTGATGCGTGATTTAAGCTTTAGTAATGATTCTTTTAAAAATGTGTGTGCTCTTATATTTGGAGCATGAATGTTCAGAATTGAGACTTCATCTTAATGGATTTTTCTTGTGATGAATAGGAAATGTCCTTCATCTCTTTTGATTAATTTAGTTTGAAGTTTATTTTGATAGGTATTAGGATAGCTTGCTTCCTGCATCCATTTGCTTGGAAAATCTTTTCCCATCCCTTTACTCTGAAGTAATGCCTGTCTTTGAATTTGAGGTATGTTTCTTGTATGCAATACAAGGATGGATCCTGTTTTTATATCCATTCTGTTAGTCTGTATCTTTTTATAGGTAATTGAGTCCATTGGTATTAAGAGATATTAATGACAAGCAATTGTGAATTCCTGTTATTTTTTGGTTTTAGTGGTGGTAGTAGTATGTGTATGTTTTTCTTCTTTGGGTTTTGCTGTTGTGAGATTATCTATTACCTGTGTTTTTGTGGATACAGCTAAATTCTTTGGGTTGGAGTTTTCCTTCTAGTACTTTCTGAAGGGCTGAATTTGTGGACAGGTATTATTTAACTCTGGTTTTGTCATGAAATATCTTGTTTTCTCAGTCATCAGTGATTGAAAGTTTTGCTCAGTATAGTAGTCTGGGCTGGCATCTGTTGTCTCTTAGTGTTGGCAAAACGTCTGTCAGTACCTTCTGACTTTCAGAGTCTCCATTGAGAAGACAGGTGTAATTCTGATAGATTTGCCTTTATATGTTACTTGACCTTTTTTCCTTTGCAGCTCTTAATATCCTTTCTTTATTCTGTATGTTTAGGATTTTGATTATTATGTGGAGAGAGGACTTTTTTCTCTTTGGTCCAGTCTATTTGATGTTCTGTAAGCTTCTTGTACCTTCATAGACATGTCCTTCTTTAGGTTGGAAAAGTTTTCTTCTATGATTTTGTTGAATATATTTTCTGTGTCTTTGACCTGGAATTCTTCTCCTTCTTCTATCCCTTTTATTCTTAGGTTTGGTCTTTACATGATGCCTCAGATTTCCTGGATATTTTGTATTAAGAATTTTTTGGATTTAACTTTTTTTAACCAATGAATCTATTTCCTCTATTGTATCTTCAATGCCTGAGATTCTCTCTTCTATTTCTTGTATTTTATTGGTGATGCTTGCATCTGTAGTTTCTGTTTGCTTACCCAAATTTTTCCATTTCCAGAATTCCCTTGGTTTGTATTTTCTTTATTGCCTCTATTTAAATTTTTCAAGTCTTGAACTGTTTCCTTAACCTGATTGATGGCTTTTTTTTCCTTCTCTTTCTTTAAGGGATTTGTTGATTTGTTCCTATTTTTTTATTTGTATTTTCCTTCATTTCTTTAAGAGAAATTTCCATTTCCTCTTTAAGGGCCTCTATAATGTTCATGGAGCTATTTTTAAGGTCATTTTCTTCTGTTTCATCTGCATTGGAATGTTCAGGTCTTACTGTTGTAGGACCACTGGGTTCTGGTGGTGCCATATTATCCTTTATGTTGTTGCATGAAGTCTTACACTGCCATTTACCCATCTAATTTGGAAATAGTTATAGGTACAGGTGTTGATTCTTGTGATGTCTTTGTTGGCTGGGTATTTTATTCCTTTGTTTTCTGTCTCCTTTATTGTCTTTTGGGCTGATTGGCCAAGGGTTCTGGTGGTTGGCTGCCTCAAGTCCAATAGGGTTGCCTTAGCTGAGGTTTGTGAGGGTTTGGGTGCCTAAATACAGCATATACTCCAGTTCTTCTGGCTTGTGTAGGCTTTACTTGTGCCTGTGGAGTCTGTTCTTCCTACTGGTGTGGGTTCTGCCTGTGCCAAAGGAGACTGTTCTTCCAACTGGTATAGATGGTGGTGGTGCCAATAGGGGCTTCTGTTCTTCCAGCTGGTATAGATCATGCTTGTTCGGGGCTGCTGATGCTGCAGTGGATGGTTGGCCAAGGGAAGAATGATGCGGTCAGTGGTTTGGGGTGGCAGGGTGGGTTATAGAGGTTACAGAGTCCAGTGGATGTCAGGAGAGCAATGGAGATCCACCAGAAGTTTATGAATTTTCTTATGTCTTCCAACACAGCATATTACAGTAGAGAATTCTGAAATTAGTCTGGCATCTGCCTCACCACCACTTAAAAAATGGAAATCAAAGCAATAACCCCCAACATCTAAACACATATGCTACAAGAAAGAAGCATACATCAGTAATTCACATGTCACTTTTTATGAAACACCCCATGGAGGTTACTACAGAGGTTAGGTGGGCATTGTACTAATGATTTACTAAATGTGTGTCTGTCAAGTATAATATATAACTAAACAAACAGAGGGAATATAACCCGGCACTTGACTTTCATGGCCTTAAACGTGCTTTGTCACCACATTGGCACATTCATAACTATTCATGTATATTGCTTTTCAGAAACCAGAGCCTGTACTCCTAGTTTTTGTAATGTGACTATACTCTGTAAATTTGTTTTATATCATTCTTGAAGATATTTATATGTGACACTCACAATTAAATAAAATGATAATTACGTTCTCTTGCTTTTCAAATGTAGTAGGTTTTAAAAATATACCTCAAGGCATAATTCTTAGCAAATTGAAAACAGAAACAAAGTTACTTCTTTTCTTTTCTTTCCTTCTGTTTTTTTTTTCAAAGACAAGATTTCTCTGTGCATCACTGTCTATCCTAGAACTTGCTCTATAGACCAGGATGGCCTGGAACTTAGAGATTCACCTGTCTTTGCCTCCCAAGTGCTGGGATTAAAGGCGTGCACCACCACTGCTTCTCTCTCTCTCTCTCTCTCTCTCTCTCTCTTTTTCTCTCTCTCTTTCTATTTTTTTAAAGCATTTATGTAGTGTGTTTGTGTGCCCATGTACACCACAGCATACATGTTGGGGTTAGAGATAAACTTCCAGGAGTCTGTTCCTTTCATCACATGGGCCCCAGGGATCAAACTCTGATTGTCAGGCTTTAGGGAAGTGCCTTTACCCACTGAACAATCTCACCAGCCCAAAGTTATGTTCTTATTTCACCAGCTATGGGATTTGTTTAAGATATGAATTTCTGGTATTTTTCTCACCTTTAAAAAAAAAAAGTTACAAAGCACTTTCCCCACCCCCCAACTTCCTTTCTTTTGCCATTCTAGATTAAACCCCACCCAGGCTCTATCTAGGCTTGATAAGTCCTCTACCACAGAGCTCTACCCTAAGCCCCAGAGCAATTATTTCTCATACAAGTTTGATATTTGTCTTTATATAAGATGTTTTTATATAGTAAATTAGTAAGTGTATTTTTAAAGGTTTCAGGTTCCTACATGGTAAGTAGTAATGGTGGTTTATAAAACAAAATGTTTCATGGCATCCTCCATGATTTTCAAAATTGTAAATGGCTACTTTGACTAAAATTTTGGTATGAAAAGAAGTGGAGTTATACTTGCATAGTATGAGATTTATTTAAGGAGCAAAGCATCTCCCCACAGAGAGGGCCTGGTAATTTCCTCTATGATTTACCAGTGTGTGTGTGTTGTTGTATTGCCTTCCTCAGACTGAGTTCATACTCTTCAACCGAGCACTCACCTCATCAGAGATGCCTGGCAGTCCAGGCAATGTCTAGCAAAGCCAAAATTGCAGATTTGGTGAGTCATTTGCTTAATGTCCATAGTGTCAGCTATGTAAACATACTTGATGATTTATCTTCTAAATTTGAGTAAAATTTGTAGATTAATAATAAAAGAAGCCAATAAAATATCATTTTATGTGAATAATTCACACTTTATACCCCAAAGGGGATTGATGAGCATATCAAGTTAGAATTTATTTTTTTCTTCAGGCTTAAAATTATTTTATTTCATCATAAAATAAATCTGAAAAATATTTGGAAACAATGTAAATTGACATTTGAAATAATGGAAATTCATTATCATCATTATTATTATGTGTAACTATTCAGTGTTTCATAAACTAGTAAAACTTTATTCCCATTCTTTCATCTTCAAGATAGAACTAGTCAAAGTGAATTTGTATTAATAAGGATGTATATCCTCTTTATCCAGAGAACACAAAAGGCTTAAATGACAACCGGAAGACAAAGTGCCCTTGTCACATCCCTCCTCCCCTGAACTGACCCTTGCCATCTTGGATAAAGCCTCCAGCCCGCTTGCTGGTGACCCTGTGGATAGCCATTCCAAACTGAGAGCTAGAAAATGAGATTCATCCATCCTAGCCTGTGACACACAGTTCAGTTGACACTACAGCAGGGTCAGTGCCTGTGTGTTCCAGGTAAGGTAGATCACAGAGCTATCTATGAAAACAAATAAAACGAGGCTCATCTCAGTGAAAACTTTTCATTCTGTGCTGTAAGCTATGCTCATTATATTTTACAACAATAAATTGCTGAGAAACTTCAAAGTGAATTAGACTTTGCTATAGTTAAGGAAAGGACTTGTTTGGCTCTGTCTTGGTGGTAGGGATCACAGAGGCCAGAATGATCTTGAAGTTAATCTTATCATTCTTGGGGTTTGAAATTTTTTTTTATCCAGAAATTGAGTTAAAGAGAAATTAAATGGTAGCAGGGCAGGAACACTCTCTGGCCACAGACTCCTTCACTTTATTGTGTTTTCAGCTGCATCCCATTGCATCCCTGCCCCCTCATCTGCCTGTGTGATATACACAGTGATCAGAAGAGTTGAGAAAGTCAGTGTGACATGGGAGCTTCCTATCTGGTCTTGCTATCTGATCCCTAACAGCTTCTGTTATAACAAATGAAGACATAATGAACATTTGATGATATGTGGGCACTCTCTCATCTAAATAAAAGTGTAAGGAAATATTTTCACTACTCCAGTGGGAGGAAAGACTTCCTAGAATCACTGACTCAGTGGCCGCTGGTACCAGCTCAGAGCTGGAAGTCTGGAACATGAACCATCGATGCCCATTCCCAGTGTGTGAATTGGAAATTGGAGAGATTTTCTTGTGCTATTATCCTACCCCATGGAACTATGGGGAATATTTTTTGCCATGTTTCTCAGTTAAAATAGGAAAGGAAATACTGATTTTTTAATTCATGCAGTATGCATTATACCTTCATTTAAAAAAACGAAGAAATTAATCTGTTTCTGTTCTTAAATTTTAAAGATAATTATATTATTTTTATTCATTAATATAGTAATTTCAGTTTTTGTACTCTTTCTTAGTATTAAAAAGGTATTGAAACTGAAAAGTCAAAGCTTAGATATTATTCTTGAGAATAAATCAGCAGTTCTCAACTTATGGATCTTGACCCCTTTGGAGATCACATATCAGATATCCTGCATATTAGATATGTATGATTCATAACAGTAGCAAAATTACTGTTATGCAGTAGCAATAAAATAATTTTATGGCTTGGGGTTACCACAGCATGAGGAAATGTATTAAGAGGTCGCAGCATTAGGAAGGCTGAGGACCACTAGAATAAATGCTTTAACATAGTCATGAATATGTTATAATGGTTCCAGCTATCACTGAGTTTCTGCCACAATAGTTCAGACTCAAATTGCTCTATGAAAAGTGTCGTTCATATTTAGGTCATGTTTTAGGGCTTGGGAAAGTATCATCCCATTATCAGGAGCACTCTGATGAATTCTTTTTTTATCAGATGAGATTTTTTTTTTATCAGATGAGTTTTTTTTTTCCTTTTTTAAATTATTTTTCTCTCTTAAATTTTATTTTGTTTTACTTTGTTTGGGGGTTGGTTTGTAGGGCAGAGGGCAGATACAAAGGGGTAGGAAATAAATGGAACTGAGATTCATGATGTGAAAGACACAAAGAACAAATAAAAGGAAAGTTTAATAAAAAAATGTGGTAAAGATGAAGGAAAAAAAGTACTGAGATGATAATTTTTTTCAAAATGGCATTTACCATCTGAGAGGGCACAGTCTTATGGGGGAAGAAAGACAAGCACTGACTTGGTAAGATAAAGAAGGTAGCTCTGAGGAAGAATGTTTGATTAAAGATTAGAAAGATGAACAGAAATTGTCCAAACCAAAAGGGCATGAAAGCACATTGTAGTTGGAGAAGATAGTAGGTCTTGATGGAGGAACAGTCTGGTATAAAAAAAAAAAAACAAAACAAAAAAAACAAAACAAAAAAAAAAAAACAAGGAAGGCCAATGCGATCAAAGTTCAGACTAAATCTCAAAGGAGATAGGGTGTGGCCAATGTACTAGAAGCTGATAGAGTCATCCACAAAGAGATGGCACTGTCTTGAGTAAGGATAGGTGGACATGTATTGAGACTGACAAGGTAGTATTTGGAAGAAAAAACAGGAATCATGAACAAAACAAATTTGTAGCCAGATGGATGGTAGTATTGTTTGCTGATATTGAAAATCTTGTATGTCCGAGTCATTTGGGGACAGTCAGTAGGTAGGTACATGTTTGAGTCAATGCTCCAAATACATTTAACCAGGCCTGTAAGCACACACTGATGTTCAGTGTTGTTCTGATGATGTGGGCTGTAGACTACACGTGTCCCCTTTCAGATGTCCTCCTCTCTAGCACCCTGTTCTCACTCTAAGATGAACTCTATAGCTTAACCAATGGATTTCCTGCTCTTGGACTTCAAGTTATTTTTGTCATCAGGGAGTCCTATCAAGAACTATGAAGATCTGAAGAATTTACCTTCCTTACAGTCAATGAGTTATCTCACCACACTATCAAGGATCAAGGAAAGTATAGCACCTGTGTTTGGAGACAAGAAAAAGTATACCACAGTGAAAGAAATAGCTAAAATAGCATGAGCATTTCTTGGGTCTGTTCTCAAGTTCAGATGTTCACAGGACACTGTGGAAAGTTCCCAATGATAGCTACACTAGAAGAGCCTTTGGCTTAGGAAACCTAATGTAAACACGTGTTGTGGGTGGCTCAGGCGGATTCCCTGCCTTCTAAAACAGCTTGCTATATTAGCATCCTTAAAAGTAGAGACAAAGACAGCTTTGCCTCTACTTACAGGATGTGCAGAAATAAAAAAAAAAAAATCCTGTGTATACAATTTCTCAACAATCCTCAGAAAATTATCAGTAGAAATGAAGTAAGTGTGAGCACTCATCTTATTTATTGGTATTTCTTATTTCTTTCCTTTGGAAGTTAATGGCTGTGTTTATCCTTTAGCAGAGGATCATTGCTTCCATCAAGATGACTTCATAACATAGCTCTGTCCTACACAGCACTCCTAACTCTCAGTTTAGTGTTAAGAACAGAGAACATGCCTCCTTTGCTCTAGTCTGGGGTTAGGCTAACACCCGAAGGACCCTCAGATCTTTGCTCCTTTTTGTAAATAGCCTCTTTTAGCTAAATCCTTCCCATGCTCCCTAATCAAGTGTACCATCTATTTGCTACTGGGATCTTGAATGAGCCAGATCTCTTAGTTGTGGGAGTTGAGATAGTAGTGGGATCCACTGCCAAGTGAGAAGAAAAGCAATGGGAAAACCCTGGTCCACTGGTGTTCCTGAATGAGCAGAGAAACATGGGCTCACATAGAAGCTTGAAGTTGCCATAAAAATTTGGCTGTTAGCATTTGAAATAAAAAATCCCTCTTAAGAATTTCAACACTGGAGCCACGTGGGGCTCTGCCTAAGATGGAGATGTGTGCAGTTTAGTGTGGGCGGCTCTAGAGGACATTCAGTGGGTTGAAAATCTGAGATCCAGGCTGATTTTGTTACCTATGCTCTAGGCTCAGAAGTCTGACTTTTATGCTATACAGCAAGTACCTGTTTCAAGAAATGCTAAAACTGTCAGGTTTTTTTTGTTTTTTGTTTTGTTTTGTTTTGTTTTGTTTTTTTAATTTTAGGAAGAAATACTACTGTCCTCCTTGTAGAACATGAAAATCTACATATGTAAGTCTATTTATAAGCATGTTTTTGGATCCCTAGAAGTTACTAAGTTCAGTTGATTGTTAAATAAAATGTTTCCTAGGCTAGCCACCTCCATTTCCTTGATTTACATTTAAATGTGATATTTCTACTTTGGATTGTCACAAAGTTCCTTTAAATGTATTTCTGAGATGTCTCTGGTTATAGCTCTCTTTGTACTTTTCCTCCATGTGGCAGAAGTCATATTTTGCTCTCAGGAGGACTCTTGTGCATCCATTTTGTGTGGATTCCATTATCTGTGGGCATTAGGAGTTTTATTTCCTCTTGCCTTCTCTGGGCATCCTGACATTCTTGGTAATATATGGAGACAGGATGTGTGTTCTCTCATACATGAAATTTAGCATAGCTAAGGGATAATTTTTGTGAAAGATGGAAGTGAAGAGGCCTATGAAGTACACTGACAAACATTTAGCACAGGTAAATGTAGCTATTATTTTTATGAATGAAATTATAAGATCACAGCATCATTTTTCTGCCAGCATGTTACCAAAGCCCTGGTGTTTACTTTCTGCTTCCTATTCAGTACGCTTCACGTTACTCATGACAGAGCATTAAAGCCAGATGGAGACATTTTTATCACTCAAGGTAGGGATGGCTCCAATTTTTTGAAACTTAGAGAACAAGGCTGATACTCATAGTAAGTAGTTTGCTAATTTCCAGTGAGTTGTGCTGCATTACACAAGAAGGAATACCAGAGTCTACAGGGTGCATGAGCATACTGCTCTACAGGGAGATGTAACATAATAATAAGTCCCACTTGCAGTAAGATATATTTAGATGTGTGAGTGGAGCCAAAAATCACTCTCGCTCAGGAAATCTGTTCTTAGTGTGCATCACCAGGACCAGGGTGATCCACAAATTACGTTAAGAAGTATCTGGGCCAGGTAGCATTTAGAGGACCTAATGGATGCACTAACTGGATTATAACCATTTATTTTTGTCAGGACCATAAATAGTTTAGACTTATCTTTGCAGTTTCATCTTAGAATTAGGTGGTCTGGTGGTGATGTCATTGGCACCCAGAGCAGAAGACCAGGACTTTCCTTAAACCCTAAATAGACCTCGATTTGTGGATCAGTTCCCTTTCCATAAAGCCAGAAAGGAAAAGAGAGACTCATTACCCGAGTAACTTAGGAAATGCCTCTAAACAAATAGGAAAGGCAGACACACACAGAGGCATGGGCCCTATCTTCTCACTGCATCCCATAATGAGGAGGAAAATCCAAAGGCAACTTCTACCTGATATGTGGCTTTGGATCACACATACAGTCAACTAGTTTGTTATAGTTAATTCTTAATTGACCAGTTCTCAGAATGATGGGGGATTAGACATATGGAAGTTCCCCTAGATTGCCAGAAATGCTTTGGTTTTATGCAGGCTCTCCAGAGGCTTCAGGCTCAGGAACACACACATAGAAGGGGCTTAAAAGTCAAAGATTGCAATTTGTCTCTGGAAGAGATCTGTGGCATTCTCAACAGTTGTTGCTAGGACAGTCAAACTTCTTCCTAGAGAAACTCTCTTGAGAGAAAGAACTGCGTCCATAGACGAAAAACCTTCAGTGGTTGGAGTAAGAGTACATCCTGCCTCTCCCCTCTAGGCTCTCCCCACCAGCAATTCTGGGTCTACCACTTCCAGTGGGAATTTGTCCCTACATTAAATGCCTAACATCCATGGCTACAGCATACTAAACCTGACTCTGGGGACAAAGGGACTGGATGGGCCAATCTCTCTACATCACAAAATAAAGGTATGGTCTCAAACATGTCTACGTCCAGGAGCTTTCTCCTATGAATAGTGATAACGTGGTTAATAAGGAAGCTTGCTGTGTCTTCCTAGGTGGCTTTCCCACATATTCTTCTAGGTGCAAACTGTCTACCTAGCTTCTATTTAACTTGGCCATGAGGGTTTACAAGGCAGGCAGGCAGGCAGGCAGGGGCTACTGGCAGTCACAATAAGAACCCAGAGTTCCCAAGCCTCCTTCTCTGGTGTGTCTGAAGTCCAATAGCTCCTCTAGAAGGATTTTAATTCTGTGTTAAACTTGTATAAATTTGAATCTCCCATTTAAAGGGATTCAAAGTAAATTGGTGGTAATCTGTATTCCAGAATCTTTCAAGAGTGGAGAAAGCCCAAGGGTAGTCATACAGTGAGAATGTTTGCAGTAGTGTCTCCTGAGGATCATAGGATTCAGCCTGAAGGTGAGAGCAGACACTTGACGACGATCATCTCCCTAGTTCAGTTCAGAGAGACTGCAAGATAAATGTTAATCTCAGCTTTAAAACAAAGCTAGAAACCTAGAACACATATTCCTGTAAATAACTCCAAAATTCTCTCTAGTTCACCAAGTTCTACTTTGTTGGTATCTGTATTTTTAACTTTACTAGTTGACATGATAAATACACTGTCTATTGCCTCACGTGTACACATGCCTGTGTGAGAGCATACACACACACACACACACACACACACACACACACACACACACACACAATCACCACCACCAAAAACCAAAAGACAAAAACTACTCCCCTCCTTTCTTAAACTTTCTTAAACCCCTCACTGCTTAAACACTTTGGCACTGCCCTGAATAAATTCTGTTTCTTCTATATTTTTTTTAATCTGGCAAAGCACCATGGCTGAGAAGTCCAACTATTTGTTTTCTCAGATGACCAAATAACTACCAAGAACAGCTAGGAAACACACACAGTGGGGCAGATATAGATATTACCTATTAGACACCCTCAAACTCAGGTGGCTTTTGCACAGTCTGGCAATATTTCACTGATCAAATCATATTCCTAGGCAATTGTGGTTTTCCAAAGATGACTACAACAATGCTGTGTCTGCTGATAAGATTATGTCAACTCTTCCATTAGGGTGATAGGGCTTCCCTTTTATTTAGGCAACTGTGAAAGGTAGAAATGACTTTGGGATCTCCTTTCTTAGGATACTTTCCTCCGTAATTCAAATGTAATGTGAAGAAGTCTCAAAGCCTCCAGAGAAGTCTTTGAATCACTTTTAGATGTTTCTGTGGAGTGAATGATATCTCTAACTTTCAGATGCTAAAATTCAAATACCAATTGTGATGGCATGATGACTTTTGTAGGGTAAAAAGGTCATGAAAGCAGAGCATTCATGCATGCAAAGAGGAAACATGGGAGTTTACAATCTCTTAGTCTCTGTGTGTCCCCTGACATATGAAGAAACAGCTTGGTGATGGATTGCCATCTTCAAACCAAGAACGAGTCCTCATTGACATGGGATCTATTAGTAACTTGATCTTGGGCCTCCTGACTTTCCTCTTCAAACAAATTTTAATTATGTGAGCTATCTACTCTATGACATTTGTATCAACAGCACAGGGATTTAAAATGATGCTCCTAGCAGACCTAGTATGTGGTGAGGGCCCAGAAACTGGTAGCTGCCATTGTCAGGAGCTTTTTACATCTTCACATCCCTGAAGAAAGAGAAAGGAGAAGAACATAAGCAGGAAGGGAGGGGGAGAAAGAAAATGGAGGGAAGGCAGGGGAGGGAGGAGGATCAAAAATACAACAGAGAGGGGAGGCTGAAGTTCTTTTTGTAAATACTGCTCTAGTGATAAAGGACCTGCTTCCATGATCATACCATCGATCCATTCATGAGGGCAGAACCATGATGACCTCATAACCTCTTCCTCAAGACTGACAGTTCCCATTTGTCCTTTATGATTCATCCAGGCTTGCCAGAACACTGGTAGCAGCAGTTACTATCACTTCTAATATATTGTGTTTTGAAGCGCTTCTTTCTTATTGAGGTGTAACTAAAGCATAACAAGGAAATGTATTGAAAATAAACACATGTGTTAATTCTAATTTATGCATTCTTTTGAAAAACCATCATCACTATCAATATAACATTTAACACCAACACCTACTTTATCTCATATAAAGCCCAAGAACCCATTGGCCAATCTAAAAGAATTTGCATCCTCCAGAATCTTATACTATAGGTTTGTACAATATATACTTGTTTGACTGGGCTCTTTACCTTAGTAAATTTTGAAAAATTTTTTCATGTTGTTGCAAATAGTAATTATTTTACTTTTTGCAGCTAAGTAATATGACATGGTGTCTGTAATAAAAACTAGGCATTATTCTCATACTTGAAAACAATTCTGTCATTTTTTTTTCTAATTTGATGGTTTAATAGTCAGTAGACCTAAATATTCTAGCTTTCTATGTCACCATCATTTCTTCTTAGTCTCTAGAAAGATTTACACACACTCTCTCTCTCTCTCTCTCTCTCTCTCTCTCTCTCTCTCTCTCTCTCTCTCTTTTCTGTGGTGGTTTGAAGGAGGATGGCTCCTGTAGGCTTTTATCTTTGCTTGGTCCCCAGTTGGTAGAACTGCTGAGAAGGATTAGGAGGTGTGGCCTTGTTGGAAGAGGGGTGTTTTGAGGTTTCAAAAGCCCACACCAGGCCCAGGTTCTCTGCTGCATAACTGTGGATGGGATGTAAGCTTTTAGCTACTGCTCCAGTGCTATGCATGCCACCCGGTTGTTACACTCCCTTCCCTGCTGGACACAGCCTCAGCCTCACTCTCTGAAACTAAGCAATTCTCCAATAAAATACTCTCTTTTATAAGCTGCCTTGTTCATGGTGTCTTTTCACATCAATAGAAAAGTAACACACACACACACACACACACACACACACACACACACACACAGAGAGAGAGAGAGAGAGAGAGAGAGAGAGAGAGAGAGAGAGAGAGAGAGAGAGAAAGCACCTCTTACCTTGATGTTGAAAGGGAACTTCTCATTAGCACTTGGACCTTACGTTGGGTGTGAAACTATCCTCAAAGTAAGAATGGGAACTCTATTTCATTCACACAAAATTCTAAGCCAATATGGAAGGGTGTGAGACAGAATAGGAGAGAGGAAAAGAATATTAAAAGGAATACTGAATTTCCCTTTCAGGCAAAGACTTTCCAACAGCAAGGGGTTGCAGAGAAGAAAGAAAGAGAAATGACTGAACCTTGTTAGGGAATTATATCTGGTCCCGATTTTTCTCTTAAGCCTTAGTAGGAGATAGGATGACTATCAGATACTATTCTATGTGTTCCTTTTTAATGCTCTCTCCCCTCTCTTGCTTACAGTATGGTCCCTCCCTGGCATGGAAAGAATGGTTGAATAAAGGAATGGGTGTTTTCCTTGTCCCTCTCCTGGGGACAGGTGGCCTGAAATAGAGGAGTTAGTAAGATCTCAGCTTGTGGGTGTTCTTTTGATACATTAATGTGTCACACAGTATAAGAATTGATCAACTTTAGAAAAGATTCTAATTTTGATTAGTGTGAAATGGGGCTATAGTATAGGCCCCCTTATTAACCATCAGCTTAATAAACAACTTAAGTATCTCTGACTGGCTGTACACATCCTTTCCTGCTATTGTCAACAGAAAGATAATTATTTTTCCCTGCCTAGTATATTATATTGTCACTTTCTTGGAACAAACTCAGAATGTAATTAATTACTTTTTAAATAATTACGAAACAAAAGCTGGGTTGACCTTTACAATGCTACTGCAGAAGCCTTACTTTTTGGCAATCATTAACTATCCTTCAATTAACTTACATGTTAACACTTTACAGGAAGTCAAATCATTTATTTACCTGGTAACATGTTTTCATTGACTAACTCATCTTAAAATACTCACCAGGAATCACTTTGTTCACATTAAAACTTGTATTGGTTTATTGAAGAAAATTAAGACATTAAAGGAATGTTAATGACCACATCATTGATTTTCTTCCTGTGTGACAACAACTGGTATAATTCTGGTAGGGAGCACTAAGCCTCATTCATCAATGTTCTGTAGCAGATGGGGACGTTTTAGAATAAATTTACCTTATCTGGGCATGCCTATATGTCACATCTCATGAAGCTCGTATGGCCACATTCTGCTCCTGGCCCCTATAGGCTTATGACCATCTCATGATGCAAAATGCATTTAGTCCAACTTCAAAGGTCATCATAGACTCTAACAGTCTCAGTACTGTTCACATGTTCAAAGTGCTGTCATTGTTTTAAATTGTTGCTGCCTTTTAAGCCATGGCTGTCCAAATCAACAACTGCAACTCGGATGCTACCAGCAGCAATTAGGCTACAAGGGTCATAGCCCAGGCGAATTTGACTTTTTCAAAACTACAAAGGGAACTTAACTGAACCTCTGTCCCTCTAAAGAACTTAAGATTCAAAGGTTAATGTGGAATTCTGCTCTTCAGAGAGGCTGAATAGCAAGTAACTCACCTCCTCTCCTTGTTCGAGTCCTCCAAAAAGCCCTCCTGCTTCTCCTCACCCCTTCTTAAAACAAATGGTCCAAAGCATAAACAAAAGTAACACATCTTAAAATAATACTCTCCAACACCAAAGTTTCTTCTAAGACTCAAGGCAATCTTTTATCCATAACCCCTGGAAAACAAAAACATGACATTTTCAACAATCAGTGATACAGAAAAGACATTCCTATTCCAAAAGGGATGAATAGGGCATAGTGAGAAAAGATTGGACCAAGGCAGGACCAAGACTTAGCATAGCACTCACCAAATCTTGTCTACTCTCATACTTTGGTTTTAAAGACCTTAAAGAGCTCTACCTCTCCAGCTTTGCTACCTGCAACTACATCTCTCTCAGTCCAGTTTCATTCCCTATATGTAGCAATCATTGGAAGATGTCTCTGGGCCCTCCATAGCCTAGGTATCACCTTCATAGTTTCACACAATGGACTCTCAGGTCCTTCTCTCAGAAATTCTGACTCTGCCCCATGTTGCTTGGCCTCAGCAGCTCTAGGCATGATGTAAAATAATAATAAATTAATACATATATCTGTGGTTGTTACTTTTAGAATTCTAACACTTCTGATATTACCAATTTAGCTTCCATCATCAACAATCCCAGCCTCTCATCCCTCACTAACACATTTCATTTCATTTCATTTCATTTCATTTCATTTCATTTCATTTCATTTCGTTTCATTTCTCTCTCTCTCTCTCTCTCTCTCTCTCTCTCTCTCTCTCTCTCTCTCTTTCCTTTTGGTTTTTTGAGACAGGGTTTCCTGTATAGTTTTGGTGCCTGTCCTGGATCTCTCTCTTCAGACCAGGCTGGCCTCAAACTCACAGTGATCAGCCTGTCTCTACCTCCCGAGTGCTGGGATTAAAGGCATGTACCACGGCCGCCCAGCGAACATTTTATTTCTAATTTTTTTCAGAAACCAATAGCAACTTATCAAAGCCCATACAGTATAAAGATTTTGTGAAGCAGAAATAATAGATTTCTACTTATTTGTCCCCCTTGTAGATCCACAGAGATATTTACAAGATCTTATTCTTAAAATGGACCTGTTCTTCTATAAGTTTGGAAAATATAGTGTTTGTAATATTATATTGTATCATGGAGACTTTCAGTTTTGAAGAGACAGTTGGATGACTTATACATATGTTCAGATATGTGATATGTAAGAGTGTATAAGATACTACATAGTTAGATGCTCTTTTCTGATTATTTATTTCATTTCAGTACACAGTAAGACTTTCCCATGTTGAGACAAGCAACTTAATTTCACTTGTTTACATAGGTGTTTACATTACTATTCCAGGTTATAGTATTATTTGTTTAAATATTTTTCTATTTATTGCCATTGGATCATATCCAAATTTTCCTATTGTGAACACTGTGACAATTAACAAGACATTTAATCTCTTAATGAGGTTGTGTCAGGATGTATCCAGGACCTTCAAGTAGAATCATAAAAATGAACATACACATGCAAATATGTTATATGTATCACACACACACACACACACATATATATATGTGTGTGTATATATATATGTATATAATATTTTATATGAAGCTCCTTATGCTCTGTACTTACTAGAATCTAGAGTTACATCATGTCAAGTTTCAGTGATTGGCATTTAATATGCCATGAATTCAAAATAAGGACATAAAAATTTCCACTAAAAACATTCTATTCCCCAGAACAGAGATTTTTCAATCTTTTTTTTTCATTGCTTTCAAATATTGAGAAGTCACCTTGCAGACTGATGAATGCTCAAAATGTCACAGAATATTTTTATTCAATTATTCTTCATTTTCCCTCAATTGCACACTCTGTTTAGATCACACTGGAAACATTTCTTAAGAAATGCCTTTTGCAATCACTTTGATTTTTGGTTAAACAGTGACACAGACAGAACTGTCACTGATGGGTCAATGTCCTGTCGAGTTCAGACTTAATTATGACTTAGGGTTGCTCACAGAAACTGCCATGTCTATTGTCCCCTGGTGTTTCTCAGTTCACTTTACATTGACCTTTATCTGAAATGGAAGATGCCCTTCCCCAGAAGATTGGAAGAATACCTCTGTGTCCCATGTACTGTGATGTAGATTTCAAATTATGCCAGCTACAGTTGCCAATGCTGTGTCTGCCCAGGTGTGGTGAAAAACCTCTGCCTAGCATGCCCTTACACAGTTTGTTTCACAATGGACCAGTATTTCATGAAATTTAATTTCTGATTAATTCCAAAAGGGCCTGCTTACTTGGGTTATGGATTGAAATACACTATTAGTATCCCATTCTTGGGATGATTGCGAATGCCCTGACAGCTGCTAGATTCTAATTAAACAAATTGAATTCTCAGTCCAAATCAAAGCAGGGAGTGGAAACTTACCATTGGAGACCTTAGTGTTTGTGAAATCAAAGCTGCCAAAAAAGCCTTGTGAGCCTTGTTTGAATCTTCACTTCAGGAAATAATTTCAACCCCAGTTCTCTCTGACAATACTTCACATTTAACCTCCAACACCATTGAGTTGCTGAGCCCTTGGCCCTTTTTCTTGTATAATTTATCCATTGGGAATGTTTGGAAGAAATATGTGGTTTCAGTTGTAATTTTTCTGAGGCTAGAATAACTAATACTGTAGTATTGACTATAGTTATTTCTTTAGGCTAGGATTAAAAGGAATTTCTACACCTAGAATTCTTCTAGCTCATAAAGCTCCTCCTATAACCTGCCACTTAAATGCAGTGTGAAGTTTATTCCAAAGTTCAAGGTCTCTTCCTCCTAATATCTACTTTTATAGTTTTCTTCTCTTTAAAATAATGTGCACATAAGTCTTTGAATACATTTGTGTCTATCAGATGTTCAAATCAAAGATGTCACCTTTAAAATCTGAATGGGGGAGGCCTGCATCTCTTTAAGGGTAGAAATATTGTTTGTATAGCATTAAAAAAAAAGTCTAGGAGACACTGCTTCTATAAGGAGGCACTGAAAAATAGATACAGACCTGAGGATGAAATAATTTCTGATACTCAAATATAATTGCTGAAGGGATACATAATACACAGACATATTCAAGGACACATGTTTTGCAGCAGGAAAAGAGATATTTTACACCCATTTGCAGGTAATAAATGACCAAAAATGAAATTAAATCTATGAAATATTTCATATCTTTTGCAAGCTAACAACAGCCCATAAAAATAGTGGTGATTGCTCTTTGGCTGGATTGCTATGTAATTTGCCATTTCTCCAGAGTTATTGTGACAAGTGGCGGAGTTGGAGACCCTTAATGTCCTCTTATCAGTTCTGAAATGAATCACAAGTTATATCACCCAAAGTAGAGGAAGTTTCCTTGGGATAATATAGTATTTCCATAAATATATGTATTTTTTATTGGAGAGAATTATTGTATGCAACTGTCTTCCTCCTTGTTTGTGCCTGATAATTCCTGCATTGTTTTCTTTGCTGCTATAGGCAAGTAGAGTTTTGGGTTGTTTTTTTTTTTGCACTGAGCACTATTGACATTTTGAACTGCGTGCAGATTTTGTTTGAAGGACTGTCTTTGGCAATGAAGGTTTTTTTTTATGTCACCTGTGAGTTCTGACCAAGAAGTCCACTCCTCAAGCTGTGGCAACCAGGTGACCCCTGAAGAGTCCCCTGGAGTGGTTGTCAATGATGGCTGACAGAGCTCAAACACTATTTCTGATCCTAATATTTTTCTATCTTATTTTTTATTACTTGTTCATTCAGAAATATTCTCTTATTCACTCGTGTCACAAAATTATAAGCATCGATATTTTCACATGTGAGGAACACAGATTTAAATTTTATGTTTGGGTGTATATATATTGCATGTGCATACACGTGTGTGTGTGTGTGTGTGTGTGTGTGTGTGTGTGTGTGTGTAGTTCATAAAACTTGAAAAGAGATCATGAGCAAAGAGGAAGAGAACTTTAGGGTGGCAAGAAGTTGAGAGATGATCATGGGATACATGTAGCAAGAAAGCAGAAGTTGGGATAAACCGGAACCAGATGGCAATGAAGAGGGGTACAATTGAGGGCAGTGGAAGAGGTCAGAACAAATGAAAAAAAAAAACATAATAACACATATGTAAGAAGACTCTGTAATAAAAACTTCTTACTTTGCAAGCTCACCTTAAAAGTAAATTAAATAAGTAAATAAGTAAATAAATAAATAAATAAATAAATAAATAAATAGGAAAAAAATTATGTTCATTGATCTTACTTTCCCCAGGCCTCAAGACGTACCTTTTGTAAGGTTGAGTATCTAAGTTTATCAACTATTTGTAAGATGGATTGGAATTCTTCAAATATATGATGTTCTAGGTTTAGTGTAGAAAGCAGGGTTAGGGTTGGAGCCTAGTGGAAGGGTGGAAGGTTCGGAGTACCAAGTGTCAACAGTGGAGAATGAAGTATTCTGTGTCTTTGCTTTTGTGTTGGTCATTACACAGGGTGTCCCCCATTGCTCATGCTGACCACAGATTCACAACTGTCTTGTCTGGTTCCTCCCGTTATTGGTGAGCCTCTGTTCCAGGTGCCACTCCATTTCATTTACTCTCCCCATTCTGAAGAAGCCTCCTTCTTCTCTTAGAGAAAATGTTTCAGTTCAGAGGAAATGGCTGCACAACAATGTATGCAAATATATCAGTATCTATAGATTTGTTGAGATTCCTGTAAGAAATAATCTAATGGAACATAGATTTTATTAACTGCATTAGTCCTTCCCTGCTATGTAACAAATTGGCTCAAAACTCAGCACTTGAAACAAGATGCATGTATTCACTTACTGTTGTTGAGGGTCAGCTGTTGGCATGGTTTTATCTATGTGATTTGGGATTGAATTCTCTCTCAAGGCTTTCGTTAAGCTGAAGCTGCAGTTACTTCAAAGCTTAACTGGAGCTACAGAATTTATTTGTAATCTCACTTTTCAGTAATTGCCATGCCTCTATCCAAGCTGACATTTGAAGCTATTTGTTTGTTTGTTTATTTGAGACAGGGTTTCTCTGGGTAGCCCTGGCTGTCCTGGAATTCGCTCTGCATACCCGGCTGTTCTTGAGAACACAGGGATCCACCTGCCTCTGCCTCCAGAGTGCTGGGATTAAAGACATGTGCCACTGTCACTGGCCATTTTAAGCATTATTTTTTAAGTATGTGTATGTGAGGTGCATATCAATGGTGAACACCAAACTCAGGTCCTTAGAAGAGTAATGTGTTCTTAAAGACTGAGCCATTCTTCAGTCTTTGGGGTGTGTGTGTGTGTGTGTGTGTGTGTGTGTGTGTGTGTGTGTGTGTGTGAACTTCTGTTACTTTCCATACATTCATCTTTATCCTAGGACTGGTCATAGTTTTGGAGCTTGCTTCTTCCTAGTGAATATGTGAAGATAGCAGTCATAGTCTTTGGTAAGCTAATGTGAAAAGTGACATACCATTTAATGTAGCCAGTTAACTAATGCTAGTATAGTGTCAAAAGGCTCTTGCCAAGGGCTTTTTAGCCCAGGAAAGAAATGTTGTCTCTCATCTATTGGATGACTACTACATTGCTTGGTGAATATGTCTTCTTCCTCTTTCCCCATGGTGCTTTTAAATACATATTACTATGTCCAGTTAGAAAACAGAAACCGAAAAAGAGCCTCCATACCTGTCTAGAGTCCCAAGACAGTCAGAAGGTCCAATCTACTTTCATTATACATGAATCCTGTTACCTTAGTAGCCAACTGTGTTTGCTTTTGGATATGTGTAGATCTCCGCAATAAAGTCTCACTTTAGATTTTGTCAAGCTTCTCTTGTTTTATTTCTCCTTCCACAGATACAGTCATTGCTGCGGCAAGATGAGCCACACATTTCCCCACATGGAACATTTAAAGTAGTTCTCAGATCTTTCTATTTAAGTAAATTTACTTCACTATATGTTATATGTATGCTAAAATTGTCATATTCCCTTGCAAAAATTGTTCAATTGTTCTCCTTTGCTGTGTAATGACCCTGCTCCCTGTTCACTATTGAAAGTTTAATTTATCTTGTGTAAGTATGGTTACTTTTCTTAATTACTGTTCTATTGCTGTGAAGAGATGCCATGACCAAGCAATTCTTTTAAAAGAAAGAATTTAATTGGGAGCTTTTTTTTTTTTTTTTTTTTTTTTTTAAAGAGGGTTAGTCCGTTATCCTCATGAGAGGGAGACACCTCCTCCCACAAGTCCACAACTACTCCTAATGCTCCCCAACACTTCGCCAACTGTAAACCAAGCATGCAGATATATGAGCCTATGGGAGCCAATCTTTTTCAAACTACCACCCCACTTCTCTTTTGTTTTAGATTGCATTTGCATGGACCATCTTATTTCATCCCTTCTCATGAAGCTTATATGTATTCTTAGATGTGAACTAAGTTTCCTGTAAGTAACGTATATGGGTCATGTTTGATTTATGCATTCATCCAGTCTTTGCTGTTTAAGGAGACAATTTGGGCTTTTGATTAATCAAGATAATTGTAGATGAGTATGGTCTTATTATAGTCATATTTAACTTGATTTCTAGTTTTATTGTAACATCTCACCCTCTTTTTAAAGTCTCTCTTAGTTGCTGGCCAGTCTCTCTTTTTAGCTACTCTCTTTTAGTTGTTTTCATTTAGCTATCATAGATTCTTCCTTCATGGTTACCTCAAGACCTTCCTAAAAATCTTTGTTTTTAACAAGCTGTTTTGAATGTGTAGCCATGGAACACGGCTGTAAAGGTAAAAAGGGGAATATGCTAGTCAAATAACCTCTCACCTTGCACTCCTTGCCACTTAAAAAAATATTGTAAACTTTTGTATCATTCTGTATTGCTCTCACTTAACATTCAAATGCAGTGGCTTTGCCTTCATCCTTCATAAAAAAAGATTCAACTGAATTATAGACCACATCTACCGCATTAACAGCATTCAGGATTTTGACTCTACTGTTATTTCTGGCCATCAAGTGGGGAGCTTTTATTCTGCCTTGCATTCTGTTAGTAGATTGCCTTAGCACAGACCCAAAATCTACAGGACCAATCAACCAGAGACTGGAACCTCCACAATTGTAAAGCACAGTAAACCCTTGTCATAAGTTGATATTGTGAGGTTTCTGTCATAGTAACTGAAACCGTAAGCTGACTAACAGTTGTCCCTCCTGTGTCACTGTCAAGTCTGTCTTGAACTTTAGTATCCCAAATACCCGCTCTTGCAATGTTATGCCAACCTTTCCAGGAGCTCCCCTCACCTGTGTGTCTTCTCTGGTATGTCCCTCCAAAGAGCCTACCTTCTCATTTCTTACCCCATCCTTCTCTTTGTGCTATCTGGCTATAAATGCCTTCCTTGGTGTTGTGTACTGTACCTTCCAGGGATTTCTGTTTGATTTTAAGAACTGTATGTGTCTGCTTTGAATGTATTTGTTAAAATCCTGGAACTTTGCTCTGTGCTTCTTTGAAGCCTATTGAGTTTCCTTAAAATACATGCTGTAAATCTCCCAGAGTTTTCCTAACTACATCTGTCTGAGGAGCGTTATCTTAAACATATACTGAGGTCACATTTCTGAGGAGCTCTTGATGCTTGTTATGAGACATCTCTGCAATGGTTAGGTATGTTTCAGTCATTATAGTCTAGATCTTGGAGCATGTTGTCACTTCTACTGTTTTAGCACTAGATGGTGCCGTAAGTTCAGGTTTCCTGTGAGTCCATTCTTTGGTGTAACCACTGTTTTTTAACTAGAGAGGGACCCAAACCCAGTTATATCCAAGATCTGAAGTTGGGAGTTCTTAGAAGTGTAGTTGTTTCCTGAAGCCTCTTGTTGTGACCAGGGTACGTCCAGATATACTGTGAATTGCCACCACCTCGTCATCAGGGGCTGTAGATTGCTGCCCCACTCTGGGAAGAAGCATGAAGGGATCATCCTGAGACTCCAGTGCTTTGCTTGTGGACACCATTATGTCAAAGCTTGGACACATCCTAAGGCAACAGCCAACTATGACCAATACACTGCAAGGGATGGATCATGATTTATGCTGCTAGATTCTTATGTATCTTCATATATAATAACCAGTTAAAAGCAACTTCAATATACCAATAGCAACCAAACCATGATGTGTTTGGTTACGTTTATAATGACATATTTCAGTGTGGTTATAGCTCCTAAAGTCAGGTCCCATGGAAAAAAAGCACATTTTAGAGTCAAACTTGATGTATCACTTACTTACATTTGTAAAGATAAAAAAAAATAGTATACTACTTATATAAAATTTTGAAAAGATGGACATGGACTTGAAAAATAATGTCTAATATAATTTGTCTACAAAGACTCTTCTGTGCTGTGAATCCATACTACAAAGCACTCACCATATACACTTTTCAAATGTTAATATTTGTTATTTCTGAGTTGTGTGTACATGGGTTTGTACAGGTGTTACTAGATATTTTCAATCATTTACTTTTTTTGAAGCATCTAATAGTAACTTACATAAAATAAGAGAAAACAGTGGGCCAAGCACAGCGTGGAATAGTCATGCTTGTCATGGTTTTGATGGACAGTGATGACAGAAAGCTGACTCAGAAGACGGGATCTCTGCAGCTCTTTCTGCAGAGAACTGAAGTTATAGTTATAGGCTCTAGCAGAGGATTAGAGTAATTGTGAGATTATGAAATGAAGAATATGGTGTTTGTGGAGATTTCAGAGGAGCTGAATTGCTTCACACGTATTTATAGTAATGGTTCTTGACATTCTAAGTAGGAGCATATCCAAGCCAGGGATTTAATGAATTTACCAGATGAGCTGCTACTCTGTAAATACTTGTATAGTGTCGTTAGCCACTATTTTACAGAGGTTATTGATAAATAGGACTTAGTTTTCTGTGATAGATAGGGGTCTAAAGTTTCATAACCATTGAGGCTTAAGTGAAGGGTGAGGAGGGGTTGAGAAACCTAATGGTTAACCTCCATGTCTCAGATGTCTGTTCTTCCACCCATTTGCTGCCATGTTTATGCTTCAAAATGCCTGCCATTAAAAGGAGAATGTAAGCATTGAGAATTAAAGACACGTTAACTTTACTCTGATGTCCATCGCTAACTCTAGTTTTTGACAACAGCCACTCAAAAGAAGTCTGCTTGCAACTAGATATAAGGTACATGTGAAGAAATTTGATTAATAATGAAAATGCTGCTACAATTGTCTTGATTTTCTACAAATGAAATAGGGAAGGGGCTCAGGATAGTCTGTGTTCAGTTCTGAACCTGTTCTGCAGTCAGAACACAAGGGTGTTGACTGTAGATTTGTAATTCAACTGTATAAGCTATTGACCAGGAGTGTGCGTGGTGGGGTGGTGGTAGGAAATGGAATATAAAGACCATCTTCTCTGAGTTTAGGGGGTCACTTTGACCAATGATGAGCTCTGCAGACTCAAAAGTGTTAGACATGAATTCAGTGTGTTTCACTGGGAAGGCTGTCAACACAGGTCACCAGAGTTTGCCTTTGAGTCATTCATTCAGCACAGCTCAGAAACTAACTTTTAGCATTTCAGACTCTTATCTAAGAATTGCAGAATTTGTAGTGTTGAGTAGCTAAGACATTTATAGCCTATTAGCAAGGCTCTTGAAGAGATTACTAGCCAAATAAATCAAAGTCTTTCTGTCTGCATAGCCTAGATGGGTACTCTGAGGACATTGTTCTGCTTGGTGGTGCTAGTTCTTCATCTATCTATCTATCTATCTATCTATCTATCTATCTATCTATCTATCTATCATCTATCTATCATTTACCTATGTCCTGTTTTTGAGCCAGGTGTTTTGAGCTCACTTTGTAGCCAGGCTGGCCTTAGACTTGCAATTTTTTCCTCCCTTAGCTTCCCCATATGGGGATGATAGGAATGAGGCACCATGACTTGCTTCCCTCTAAATGTATTTGTTGATAGTTCTTGTTTGACAAATCCTATTATATTCACATTAATAAATTACAGTCACATTCCATGTCTGCATCCTTGAAGTATTACACACATAACTTGGATTAAATTTGCTGGCTGCTTGCAAGTGCTTCAGTGCCACGTTAGAACAAGTTGTAGTGGCATAGAGTAAATCTGAGGGCAACAACCCATGTTTCCAAGTTGTTAAGATTACTCAGTGTCCAGTTAAGAATGAATGCATTGGTTTTTGTTGTTATTCTCAAGCTATCTCGGAAAGCTTCACACAATGGAAATACTATTACTCTCCTGTTTCTTCAAGAATGCTCTCATAGTATAACTAGATCACTATGGTCTAGGGTCATTAGAAATAGAAAAATAAGACCAAATGATTTTGAGATGTCTCCCTTGAAAAGTGTTTTAGTAGTCTATGGGCAGGACCCCAGCTTAGACTCCTTGCAATAGTGGATAAATAGCCTGAACTGGCCATCTCCTGTGACCAGATTGGTGCCTGGCCCAATTGGCATCAAAGAGGCATCATCCAGCACCAATGGAGGCAGATGCAGAGACCCACAGCCAAACATTAGGCAGAGTTCAGGAATCCTGTGGAGGAGGAGTAGAAAGGAGTATGGGAACTAGAGGGGTCAAGGACATCATGGGAAGGCTCGCAATCAACTAACCTGGGCTCATATAGGGGTTCACAGAGACCAAATGGACAACCAGGGAGCCTTCATGAGACTGACCTAGACACTCCGCATACATGTTACAGTTGTGTAGCTTGGTCCTCTGATGGGACTCCTAACAATGGGGACAAGGGCTGTCTCTGACTCTTTTACTGGCCTTTTGGACCCTCCTCCTCATATTGGGTTGTCTTGCTCAGCCTTAACACATGGGAAGGTGCTTAGTCTTACTACACCTTGATATGCCATGTTTTATTGATACTCATAGGAGACATGCCCTTTCCTGGATGGAGTCTGGAGAAAAGGGGATTGGAGGTGGAGGAGGGTTGGGGGAGAGGGATTGGGAGGGAAGGATTGGGGCAGAGAGGCTTGGGCCAGGATGTAAAATAAATAGATGAATGACTATATATATACCAAAAACATTTTAGACATTCCAAGCATTATCAGTCAATTAAACATATTTAGTGAATGTTTATTCTGGAAGGTACTTTTACTGAAAGTTCTGCAAGTAACTTTTATGTTGACACATTCTGAAAAAAGAATTTCAATGATAAAATTTTTTTATCATTTAGGCTTTCACAACTTACCAGTTACATGCAATAAAACAGAAATATTTTCCCATTTAAAAAAAAAGAAAAAGAAAAGTGTTTTAGTTTAGAAGTTCCTGAAAGGAATGTGTTTTTAGAACATTTGTGCAGGTTATGTTAGCCTGGGAATAATCTTCATGTTAGTATTTGTATTATGAGATTAAAATGTAAATAAGCTAAATAGCCCCACATCTTTCTCATAGTGGATATATGTCATTAATGATTTCTTTATGCAAGATAGCAAAATTCTCTAAAATGCCACTGCCATATATTGTACTAATCTTTGCTCCTGCCTTGCTGCTTCTTAGGGCAATCTCATCTGTCAGAGAGTCTCCTTTTCTGCCCAGCTCTTCTCAATGTCACCTGATTTTCCATTAACTAACTGCCCACTGAGACAGAGCTTTCCTGTAGAAATTACAGAAATAAATACAGAACCAAATTGAGCAAATAACAGCATGAGTGATGAAATATTGGTGATACAAATGTTTGTTTGTTTCAAATTCAGATTCTTACTGCTTATTTGTGCATATTAGCTGTGCAAATTCATGGATTTCACTGTGACACTTTAAATAATGGATATATTGTGTGTTGTTGATATCCACCCTCCCCACTACTACCTTCAGTCTCTCTGATCTTCCTGAGTCCCTCTTCTTGCTTAATCATACCTTTTCTACTTTGGGTCCTTTTACTTCTTAATCAAATTTAAATGTTTTACTTTATACCTTCAAGAGAAGATACAAATACTTGTTTTTCTGAGTATGACTCCTTATACATAACTGGATGATCTCTCTTTTATCCAAAACTCATATTTTAGATCCTTCTCCCTTCATCCAGCTCCACATATGTCTCTTCTATATAACTAAACACATTTCCCCACATGCTATGCTTGTCTCAGCACAGTATGTAGGCTCAGATTGCCTGGAAGAAGGAACCATGCTTTGGATTTCATAAACATGAATTGCCTTTCAGCACATAGAAACAAGTTGTGAATAAAACATACTAGATAATGGAAATTGACACTTCATACCTGTAACTATTTTCTCTGGATCCAGGGTTCCCCACCTCACCTGTTTCCCACTTCAAGTCCACTTTTTCAGGAAAATAGCTGAATTCTAGAATACTAAGGTGAACTTTCAGTTAGAATTGTTCAGATCTCTATGCTTGGTCTTATGTGTGTGTGTGTGTGTGTGTGTGTGTGTGTGTGTGTGTGTGTGTGTGTGTGTATGTGTGTATGTGTAGATAGATAAATAGATGATAGATAGATAGATGATAGATAGATAGATAGATGATAGATAGATAGATAGATAGATAGATAGATAGATAGATAGATAGTTGCATAAAGTAAGTTGAGATGTCATAACACCAAAGAAATAGCGAGGAAATCTGCAAAAATAAGTGCTGTCTTCATTGATTTTTATGTTGGTTTTTATCTTTGGGGAAAGAAAATCTGCTTATTGCATCAAAGTTACATCAGTCCTTGAATGTTGAAAGCCTAGTTCCCTCTTCAGCATCTGGCCTTTGTGCTGTAGATCTGTCCCATCCTGTAATGAAAGCTCTAGAGGCACAGAAATGAGATAGGACATTGCTTTAGGGATGAGTACAGCATGCATGGGCATTTATTATCTTAAAATTTTTCAGCTCTATTGAAATATAATATTTACACAGTCTTAAAATTAGAATACATGATTAAAATTTTAATATAACTGTAGTGTTTTAGCACCATCACCACAATATAATTTTATATCATTTTAAACCCCTCCCACAAAAAGGGAGAAAACTGGCTTTTTAATTATCATTAATTTTTTAGAAGTCAATTGATTTCTCATTTCTCCTTTTGTCCAGTGAGCATTAATTTACTTGAGGTTTCTATGTGGTTCTCTTCTAGATATTTTGGATAATTGGGTAGACCATATGTGACCTTTGAATTTGCTTCTTTTCACTCAAAATATTTTGAAATTTTGTTTACGTAATAGTTTGTACTTGCAATTTACTTATTTCCTCTTATGGCCAATTATTGTTCATTGTGTGCATTTTACCTCTCCATACATTTCTTGGAGGTCATTTGAAGTCTTTCCATTTTTAGCTCATGGTAATATTAGTTAGAGGGATTCATGTTCATTTTTTTTGTGAATGAGCATACTTTCATATTTTCTCACTTGATTCTCAAATGCGGAATGTCTGAGTCTTACCATTTGAGGAAGTGCTAAGTGATTCACAAGTGGCTGTATCCATTTACTTTGCTACCAGCAACATGTGAGAATTCAACACTCTGCATTTTTACCAACCATTAACATTGTCTTTTTTAAAAAAATGTAGTAAAGTCTTTCATTGCAAGTTTGATTTACATTTCTCTGTTCGTTAATCATATTGAACATCTTTTCAAATGCTTAATAGTTACTAGTGTACATTATTTTTGGAGAAATGTATAAATAACTTGCCTCTTTTTAATGAGATTATTTGCATTTTCATTATTGCACTATAAGTGGTTTTTATAGTTTCTGAACACAAATATCATATTAGATGTTCTTTTGAAGAGATTTTCCTCAGTGTATTAGCTTTTCCTTTTTTGTTGCTATTTGCAACACAAAAGGCCTTCATCTTTGATGTGGAAAGGCTAACTTAGCTAGTCTTTTGGTTTTTTTGTTATGTGCCCTTTTAGTCTATGAATCCATTATCTAACCATGGTGACACAGATTGACCCCTACTTTATATTCCAAGATTTAAGGATTTTACTTCTTACATTTCATCTCTGATATGCTTTCAGATAATTGTATGTGATGTGATAGATCTATTGTCTATTTTATTTTACTTTATTTGCATGTGGATGCTTGATTGTCCTGGCAGTATTTGTCATCAAGGCTCTTCAATCTTTAGTCAGCTGCACTGGCATCCTTGTGCGAAATGTACTGAACATAAATGGAATGCCTCATTGTTGATACTCAGTTATAGTTCAATGAGCTATGAATCTGTTCTAATTACTCTTGATCTATGTACAAAGTTTTGGGGAGAAAGCATGAATCTTTCAAATTGGATCTTATTGTTGAAGAATGTTTTGTCTCTTCCGTGTTCCTGTATTGACATGGGAATTTTAAGATCAGTTTATCAAAAGAGGTAGAGTTTTAATAGGATGTAACTTATATACCAATTTGAAGAATATAGCTCATGAAACAGAAATATACTTTCTGATCCATGGGTATAATCTTTCCATTCATTTAGCTTTTCTTCACTCTCTTTTACCAACGCTTTATACCTTTTTTTCAGATTTATTTTATTTTATGTGTATGAGATTTTTGCCTGGATGTATGTATACTTTTGGCAGATGAGAAGATTGCATCAGATCCCCTGGAACTGGAGTTACCAATGGTTGTGAGCCACCATGTATGTGCTGGGAATCAAATCCAGAACCTGTATAAGAGTAACAAGTGCTCTAATCCCCTCCCCCCAATCATCTCCCTAGCCTCCAGTGCTTTGTAGTTTTATGGGGGCCATGTCCGGAACTTCTTTTGTTAAATATATACCTCTTTTATTATTTTTTTGTACTAATGTAAATAGAATTTTCTTCATTTTCAGATCTCTCATATTTTGTGTGTTTGCTCTAGTATAGAACATTGGTGAACTTTTATTCAAGTATTGTTTTTCTTATAGATCTCAGAATTTTCTTTGTACAAAGTTACAGTATCTGCAAAGAGATAAAGTTTTTATTTTTCCTTTTTGATATGGCATACCATTTTCTTGTTTGCCAACAAGGGCTAGAATCTCTGGGACTACTGAATAGTAGTTATGGGAACAGTTATTGTCTTGTTCCCATATTTTGAGGAAAATAACATTCATTTTTGTTTTTTATCACTAAATAGTAGGGTTTGACTATGGGTTTTTGGTATTTTGGTAGATGTTTTTAATATCATCAAGTTTGCTTCTATTCCAAGTTTATTGAAAGTTTTATTATGAATGCCATTTTCAGTACTGTCAAATTTCATGTTTGCTTCTATTGTGATGACCGTATGAAGTTTTCATCCTACATACTAGTAAAATAGTATTTTGCATTAATTGACTTCCTACCTGGTCTTGTGTCCTATCATGTATGTAAGTTGCTAGATTCACTTTGTTAGTATTTTGATTAAGATTCTTAAAACCATATTTGTATACTGTTCTGTGGGTTTCATTGCTCATTAAGTCTCATATTTTTTCTCCTTTTTTATTTATTATATTTGTGTTTTAATTTTACACATCAGCCATGGGTTCCCCTGTCTTCCCCACTCCCGCTCCCACCCCCACCTTCCCTCCAGCCCCTCCCCTCCATTCCCATCTCCTCCAGGGCCAAGACTCCCCTGGGGATTCATTTAAACCTGGTGGATTCAGTACAGGCAGGTCCAGTCCCCTCCTTCCAGGCTGAGCAAAGTGTCCCTGTGCAAGCCCAAGGTTTCAAACAGCCAGCTCATGCACTAAGGACAGGTCCTGGTCCCACTGCCTGGGTGCCTCCCAAACAGTTCAAGCTATTCAATTGTCTCACTTATCCAGAGGGCCTGATGCAGTTGGGAGCTCCACAGCTTTTGGTTCATAATTCATGTGTTTCCATTAGTTTGGCTATTTGTCCCTTTGCTTTTCCAATCTTGGTCTCAACAATTCACACTCTTACAGTCCCTCCTCTTTCTCGACAATTGGACTCCTGGAGCTCCACCTGGGGCCTGGCCGAGGATCTCTGCATCCACTTCCATCAGTTATTGGATGAGAGTTCCACACAACAGTTAGGGTGTTTGGCCATCTGATCACCAGACTAGGTCAGATCAGAATTTCTCTAGACCATTGCCAATAGTCTACAGTGGATTTAAAATTGTGGATTTCTGGGGAACCTCTCTAACACTTTGCTTCTTCCTGTTCTCATGTGGTCTTCATTTATCATGGTCTATTATTCCTTGTTCTCTCTCTCTGTTCTTGATCCAGCTGGGATCTCCTGCTCCCATAAGCTCTATTTCCCTCGAACATTGCCCTTCATTACTCCCACTGTTGTCCAGGTTGTTCATGTAGATCTCATCCATTTCTCTGTCATTGGGCAATCCCTGTGTCTTTCCTAGGGTCCTATTTTCTAGGTAGACTCCCTGGAGTTGTGAGTAGCAGTCTAGTCATCTTTGTTTTATATCTAGTATCCTACTATGAGTGAGTACATACCCTGTTTGTCTTTCTGAGTCTCAGTTACCTCACTCAGGCTGATTTTTTTCTAGATCCATCCATTTGCCTGCAAACCTCATCATGTCATTGTTTTTCTCTGCAGAGTAGTACTCCATTGTGTATATGTATCATATTTTCTTTATCCATTCTTCAGTTGAAGGGCATCTAGGTTGTTTCTAATTCTGGCTATTACAAACAATGCTGATATGAGCATGTGTCCTTGTGATGATTGAGCATTCCTTGGGCATATGCCCAAGAGTGCTACAGCTGTGTCTTGGGGGAGATGGATTCCCAATTTTCTAAGGAAGCGCCATATTGATTTCCAAAGTGGCTCTACAAGCTTGCATTCCCACCAGCAGTGGAGGAGAGTTCCACTTGCTCCACATCCTCTCCAGTATAAGCTGTCTTCTGTGTTTTTGATCTTAGCCATTCTGACAGGTGTAAGGTGGTATCTCAGAGTCATTTTGATTTGCATTTCCCAGATAATTAGGGATGTTGATCACTTTCTTAAATGTCTTTCAGCCATTTGAGCTTCCTCTGTTGAGAATTCTCTGTTTAGTTCGATAGCCCATTTCTTAATTGGACTGTTGGGCATTTTGATGTCTAATTTCTTGAGTTCTTTATATATTCTGGATATCAGCCCTCTGTCAGATGTAGGGTTGGTGAAGACCTTTTCCCATTCTGTAGGCTGTCGCTTTATCTTGTCACCCTTTTCAATAGCCACAAATGATATAAAATACTTTGGGGTTACTCTACCTAAGCATGTGAAGGACCTATATGACAAGAACTTTAAGTCCATGAAAAAAGAAATTGAAGAAGATGTCAGAAAATGGAAAGATCTCCCATGCTCATGGATAGGCAAGATTAACATAGTAAAAATGGAGATCTTACCAAAAGCAATCTACAGATTCAATGCAGTCCCCATCAAATTACCAACACAATTCTTCACAGACCTGAAAAGAATAACACTCAACTTCATATGGAAAAACAAAATACCCAGGATAGCCAAAAGAATCCTGTACTATAAAACAACCTCTGGAGACATCACAATCCCTGACCTCAAGCTCTACTATAGAGCTACCATAATAAAAACAGCTTGGTACTGGCATAAAAACCAACATGTGGACCAATGGAATCGAATTGAAGACCCTGACATTAACCTGCACACCTATGAACATATAATTTTTGACAAAGAAGCCAAAACTCTACAATGGAAAATAGAAAGCATCTTCAACAAATGGTGCTGGCATAACTGGATGTCAACATGTAGAAGGCTACAAATAGATCCATATCTGTCACTGTGCACAAAACTTAAGTCCAAGTGGATCAAAGACCTCAACTTAAATCCAGTTTCTCTGAACCTGATAGAAGAGAAAGTAGGAAGTAGTCTTGAACACATTGGCACCGGAAATCACTTTCTAAATATAACACCAGTAGCACAGACAGTGAGAGAAACAATCAATCAATGGGACCTGTTGAAACTGAGAAGCTTTTGTAGAGCAAAGGACATGGTCAACAAGTCTCTTATATTTTTATGTATAAAGCATTGTACAATGAGTTGATAAGTATATTATCCTATAATTTTTTGTTTGAGAATTTTGTTTGAATATATTGATACAGTGTGTCTCAATCAAATCCACCCCCTATTTCCCCTCTCAAATTCCTTCCCTATTGCCCACCCCCATCATTCCATTTCAGTTTCATGTGTTTTTTCCTTAAAAGACTTCTGACCGCACCTAGTATTGCCAGTAGGTGCATGATTGTGGGTCCTTCTGCTGGAGCATGGGTAGCCTCGCAGGTGGCACATCCATGAAGAAAACTGACTGTCCCTCTCCTAGCAGCCATCAATTGCCACTGGCTCCACAGCCACAGGTAGCACTTCAGGAGTCTCCTTATCCATCCTGACATTTCAAAAATCATTTTGTCTAGCTTAATCATACATGGGTATTGTGCATGCAGTCATAGTCATAGTGAGCTCATGTGTACAACTGCCTTGTGGTGTTTGGAAAAGGTGATTTTACTGCAGTCATCCACTAACTCTGGATCCTGCAGTCTTTCTCTTTCTTTTTATGCAACAATATCAACTCTGGGGAGTTAGAGATATGATATAGATGTTCTGATTAGGGCTGAACACTCCCCAATCTCTTGTTCTCTACAAGTTGGTCAGTGTGAGTCTCTGCATAAATAATTTTCTACTGCAAAAAGTGGTTTCTCTGATGAGTATTGAGAGATGTATTACAACATGGATATATAGAAAAATCTGGGACAGTTTAATACTATGTTCATTTAGCAGAGTGGTAGTAGGTTCTCTCCTGGGTCCTATTACCTACCTTGCCATCCATGCGTTCTTAGCTCCATTAATAGTGCCAGGCATGCCAATTCTTTACCTTATTAAGCAGGTCTTAAATCTAATCTAAAAGTAGTTTGTTATATTAACATTCATAGCATTATAGCACAAGTGAGCATATTTTGTCACTCACAGGATTCACAGCTGCCTAAGACTTTAATCTATTTCCACGATACCTTGCATAGAAACTTCTAGCACTATGAAAAGCTAGTCAGTAGGGATGAAGCTTTCAGATGAGTATTACCTTGAATTTTTCCATGTTCTGGGGTGATTATATTATGTGGTGACTTCAAAAATAGGATCTTACCATCAAATTCTGGAGTATATCCAAGAGCATTGACAATAATTTGTAATGTTTGGTGTTTATGAGACCTCACTAGCCAGGCACTCCCAAAGATATATAATACAACATGCAATGAGTTGATAAGTATTCTGTACCATGACTTTTTATTTCTTGAGAATTTCAGACATATAAAATGTGTTTTGATCAGATCCTCCCCCATCGATCTTAAGAAGCGTCTACAGTAGTAGGTTTCCATGTGGTGTGTTGGAAGTCTTAGTGTCAGTTATTTCTCTCCATACCCTCTCATCTACACTGTCCTCCATCTCCCACCCCACTTAACCCTTCTTATGCCTTTACCCTTTTCATGACACCTGGGTTCTAACCTCCCTTCCTTAAAGTGCCCAACCAAATACCCCTTAGTAGTTACCTGGCTTCGATGGTACTCCAATTTAAATCCACTTATGTAAAAATTCAAAGCTAGCATCCACATATGGAAGAAAACAATCTGCATTTGCCTTTCCATGCCTGGGTTATCTCACTCAGAATGATTATTTTCAGCTCCATTCATTTACCTGCAAATTTCATGATTTCATTTCTGTTTACAACTGAATGATATTCTATTGTATACATGAATCACATTTTCACTCTCCATTTATCTATTGATGGATATCTGGCTCTTTCCATTTCCGGGCTGTTGTGAATCCAGCAACAATGAACATAGGTGAGCAAATAGAGCCCTTTGAATATACACCCACGAATGGTGTGTCGGCTAGTTTCCGGTCTACTTGACTCCAGCTAGAGCCATCTGAAAGGAGAGAACCTCAATTGAGAAAATGTCTCCATAAGCCCTGGCTGTCAGGCATTTTCTTAATTAGTGATTGATTGGGGGGAGGCAGCCCATTGTGGGTGGTGGTATCCCTGGCCTGGTGGTCCTGGGTTCTAGAAGAAAGCAGGCTGAGCAACAAAAATAATTTTATGGTTGGGGGTCACCACAAAATGAGGAACTGTATTAAAGGATTGCAGCATTAGGAAGATTGAGAACCACTGATCTAAAGTGTTTTATTCTTCATACTTTTTTATTCTGTCCAAATGATTTTATCCTCTAAAGCAGTGGTTCTCAGTCTTCTTGATGCTGTGACCCTTTAATACAATTCCTCAACCACAAAATTTTTCATTGCTTTTTCATAATTGTAATTTTGCTATCAAATCACAACATAATATCTGATATTCAAGGTATCTGATATGTGACCCCTGTAAAGGGTTGTTCAATGCCCCTAGAGGGGTGGAGACCAAGAGGTTGAGAACTCCTGGTATAGAATCTTATCTGCACATGAGAATGATTTGACTTCTTCCCTTCCACTTGCATCTCCTTCATATCTTCCTTTTGTCTTATTACTCTAGCTAAGGCTCCAATACTGTATTGAACTGGATGCTTTTGTTATTCTTCTCTTAATCATCCAGTTGTCTCCCCAGTCCCTGGAATAAAAGCTTTTGAGGTATGTCCTTATGTGGTGAGATATTGTGTCCCCCAATATGTTATGCACCCTAATAAACTTATCTGGGGTCAGAGAACAGAACAGCCATTAGATACAGAGGCCAGAAAAATGGTGGCACACACGCCTTTAATCCTAGTATTCCCGACGCAGAGATCCATCCGGATTTCTGTGAGTTCAAAGGCACACTGGAAACAGCCAGGCATGGTGACACATGCCTTTAATTCCAGGAAGTGATGGCAGGAAGCAGAAAGGTATATAAGGCGTGAGAACCAGGAACTAGAGTCTTTTTAAGCTTTTAGCATCAGTCAGCTGAGATCCATTCAGATGAGGACTCAGAGACTTTCAGTCTGCAGAAACAAGATCAGCTGAGGAATTGGCAAGGTGAGGTTGGATGTGACTTGTTCTGTTTCTCTGATCATTCAGCATTCACCTCAATAGGTGGCTCCAGGTTTGTTTTTATTAATAAGTCTTTTAAGATTCATACTACATCCTTATCCTCTAGATTTCTTTGATTTCTTTGTAATATCTCTTCTTGCATCTCTAATTTTGTAAATTGGGATCTTCTCTTTCCTTTGCTTAATTTGGATAAGGATTTGTCAACCATGCTAATCTTTCATAAAACTAACTCTTCATTTCAGTGATTCTTGACATTTAGCTTTAATTTTTATTTCATCAGTTTCTGCTCTGATCTTGCTCATTTCACCCTGTCCACTGCTTTAGGGTGTTGTTTGTTCCCTTTCTTCCAAGGCTTTAGGGTTCATCATGAAGTTGCTTAATTGCATTCTCTTTGATTTTTTTCATTTAGACACCTAAAACTACATATGAACTTTCCCTTTAAGACTGTTTTCATATATTTCTATATGTTGTGTTTTCTTCTTCATTCAACTTTAGGAAGTTTTAATATCTTTTTTATTTCTTTCATTCATTATTTAGTACTTTGTTCTTTAATCTTCATGACTGTGTGTATTTTCTATGACTTCTATTGTTGTTATCTAGTTTTATTCCCTTATAGTTAGATTAGGAACAGGGAATTATTTCAATTTTCCTGTATTTGTGAAGATGCTTCATGTCCCAATATGTGGTCTATTTTAGTAAAGGCACCATGCATCACTTACCATTCTATATATTTTAAAGGATTTGCAAAGGATTGGAATTAATCCTTTTTTGAGCTTTTAGTAGAATTCATCATTGGGTCAACTGCACCTATATTTTCATTGAAGAAAGTTTTAAAATTACTAACTCGGCCTTTATATTCACTGTTGACTTATTAATATTTTCTCATTTTTTTCTGACAATATTTGGAAATCTTATCACTCAGTTTATCCATTTTGGACTAACATCTTCTTTGTTGGTTCACAGTTTTTCTTCTTCTTCTTCTTCTTCTTCTTATTATTATTATTATTATTATTATTATTATTATTATTATTATATTCCCTTGGATTCTTTTCAGTTCCTGCTAGGTAGGTAGCAACATCCTGCCTTCACTCCTCTTTCGTAACCTGAATCTACTTCCCTCTTCCCATTTTGTCATTCTACCAAAAACTCATTGATTTTTGTTGATCTTTTCAAAGAGACAATCTCTGAGTTATTGGTATATTCAGTATTTGTTGATAAATTGTTATTTTTTAATTTTATTTTCTGCTACTCTAATCCTTATTGTCATCTTCATTCTGTTTTGTTTGCTTATTTTTCTAGTGTCTTAAGGTGAAAGATGTATTTATAGATCTTTTAAAGAATCAGTTTCTAGTAACTGTAGCCTAAGCTGGCCTTGAACTTCTGATCTTCCTCCTTCCACCATCACACTCTTTGGTATGCATGTAACATATGTTATTACCAAGGTACTAAGACCAAGTATAGGGCTTAAATTTTATCTTTGTTTCTGATCTTGAAGGGCTATAGTTAAGGAATCACTCTCAATTTAGATAAAGGTGTATAACTTTTGAACTGTAATTAACCGATTATATTTCCCTCTAGTATTCATGACCTTTATGATCCTCATGTAATTCATGTTACAAAGAAAATCATTTACATGATGTAATTGATTTCAATAGACATTGGGTTTCTTTCATATCATGAGAGTCAATTAATGGCCAGGCTAATAAAGCCTTGAAGAAAGAAAGAGTGTCAAACATTTCATAATCTCCTAAATTAAAGCAGTTTCCTAGGTAGTTCCTTTCTCCAATGTATTTCAATACAGCATTGTTCCCATCCCCATATAAAGGCAGCAGGCATAGTGACTGGGGTAGAAACCAAACCAAGAGAAAAAGGAACAACCTCTTCCTTCTTCCTGAGACTTCTATAGTGTCTTCTCATTTTCTTGGTGATATCCATATTTCTTATGATATCCAGCTTCGACCTCAAAATACAGAAGGATCCTAAGTTTACAAACACTACAGTAATTTATGGCTAGCCTTAAAAACAAATATCAGATGCTATACATCCAACAAGGAAAAAGACATTCTTCTCCTCTTGTGTTTATTTTCAAAGGACTCTTACCAGCTCCCAAATTTGGAATCTCCCCCCCCCCCCCCCCCCCCGCCTCCGCCCCCCAGAGCTGAGGACTGAACCCAGAGCCTTGTGCTTGCTAAACAAGCACTCTACTACTGAGTGAAATCCCCAACCCTTGGAATATTTTTAATAGAAGAATTCTAGTTTTAAAGGATAGAAGACTATTGCCTCTTTCCTTGCTATTTAAGGCTATTTTGTGGGTGCTGGGTGCTCTGAACAGTGAGTAAAGAAAGGAGGAAAAGCCGAAGGGTTGGTTTTTTCTTTGTTTATTTCTTTGTTTGTTTGCATTTAGTGCCTAGATATGTTTTAATGTGAGCTCTCTTTTGCTCTCAATGTAACTTAATTCATAGAACATGGTGAAGCTCACTATCTCAAACCAACCTTTCTTACGTGACAGGATAATATCCAAGGGTCTTGATGTTCTTCTCCCCATAAACTCACATACAGTTTTAAGTGTGCAGATGCAGAGCCCGAAAATCTGAGTGCTTTTTTTTCCAAACTCAGACACATTTCCTACCTTGACATCTGAGGAGTTTCTCAGCTTCGACTTTCTGTTTCCCAGGGAGAGTAATCCTGACAAAGATATGGTACTAGCTGCTCACCTGCATTTTCCTCTTCCTGGGACTCCTAGATTCCCTTGCCAAACATACTGAGGTGCAAGTGATGACACTGAGGGCCTTTAAGTCTGGATTCCTGTTATGAACACATTCCTAACATACTCTGTAGTGACTGGTCTTTGCTTTTACTTTTGAGTGATAGCGCTGCATTACGATAGAAGCTCCCAAATCCTCAGTGACTTTGTGAAGCAAAACTCCAGCCAGGCTAATTTTAGACAGAGTGAGGAAAACATATTTGTGGCATTAATCCACTGAGATTTGGGGTCAATTTATTATGGCAGCACAATGTCCCATATCCTTATTAATATAATTTCCAAAATTCAGTAGGAGATAAGGTCACATGCAGCCATTCTAGCATCCAAGACTCAGTTTGCAGACAATATCCCAAATGCTTGCCTAATGAGAACTGAGGACATAGCTTCCACCCAGCTAGCCAAACGATAGCTGCAAGAACACATTAAACCAATAACATTGAGACGATTTTTCAGCATTTGTTATTTTTAATTCAGTGGGTCATGCCTTTGTGTGGTCAATTGCAGTCTATTTTTGTTCACAATTACAATAACTAACTCTGGTAGCTGTGTGACACCAAGAGATAAAAGGATACATATGTCAGCTTAATGTTCCAACTTTGAACATCATAAAACTTATTTACAAATAAACTTAAATCCCATGCATAAGAACAATACTGATATTTTTAGATTTGATACACTGTTTTACAGCAGACTGGAATGACCTTCAATTGTTGTTAAGTAATCTGATTTATTTATTAGTTGCAGTCATTTGTACGTTACAAGTTTGTTTATTTATTTATTTTTGTATTATTCCTATGCATTAGGTTGTGATCTAATTGCATACTATACAATATTAAACAACCTACAGAAATGTCTGAATTTATAAAATGAGCTTTGGTCACTAGATGTGGAATAAGGAGCAATGGGGATGAGAGCAAATGTAAATGAAATAATATCCAGTTAAACAGCAGAGATTAGCATAGAGTCCTTTCAGCGCATGTTCCGAGAAGAAAATCCCCAAATTTGCCAGTGGAGGTTAGTTAAATTTAAATGGAGTGGATATATATTGAATTTTCCCTAAGGACAGCATAGTCTCTTATATGGCAACAGTACTGTTTTTCAAACATTTAATCTCCATTTAAGATGCCCACACCCTATATGCTCTCAGTGGTACATTAAAAACCATAAATATTAACTCTGATAGTTCTTTTAAAATTATGTCAATGATTCCTTTTTAAAGACATCTCCATCTTATTACAATCAGATTGGACCGGGGGTGAAATAAACTCATTCTGTTAAAATTAACAAAGAGGGTATTTAAAGTGATGAAATGCACAACATGGCTAGTTCCAGTAACTTCTCCATAGCTCCAATCAAGTCTGACTTTCAAAAGCCTTGATATCACTTTGATAATCATAGTGACCTGCCTTCATGCTTTGTTCTTCTTGTATTATAATCTTTTAAAAAAAAAACTTCCTATTTGAATTTTTATTTTTATCAAATGAAACAATGCTCAAAGTTCAACCGGATTTATCCCAAAATGGGAACATCCTAAATATTTTTTCTGACCCTCCAAACCCAACTTTCTCTGCTTCTGTGGTATCAACTCTTGAGTTCCAAGAACACAAACTTACATTTCTAAATGTATGACATTCTCCTTCTCCTAGGATCAGCTTTTGATCTGCAGTCTTCCCTTTATTCCCATTTCTGTGTTAAAACATCTACATTTCATGCTTAGAACCATATTTCTCTAATAATACATGTGTGTGTATGTGTGTGTGTGTGTGTGTGTGTGTGTGTGTGTGTGTGTGTAGGTGCATGTATGAGGTGCTTGTATGTACATACATGTGGTTACAGGACAACCTCAGGAGCCATCCATCTTGCTTTTTGAAACAGTCTCTCACTGAGCTGGGGATCATTGATGAGGCAAGGCTCACTGCCCGGTGCTTCCCTACTGCTGTGTATACAAGTGCACACCTGCATGTCCAGTATTTTTTCCCGTGGATTCTGAGGCTGAGAGGGACCTTCATGCTTACCAGGCAAGCACTTTATTGACTGAACCATCTCCTCAGCCCAATAGTGACTCTCAAATGTATGCTATCTGTCCATGACACTGTCAACTTGCAGTATCTTAGAGTTCAGAGTCCCATTTTATACCTCAGTTTAACTTTGTTTCTTTTCCTAATTCTTAGTGCCATCTCAGGCCATTCATCATTCCTTTGCATTTTTCATAGATATCCCTTTACTTCTCATCATCACCTTCTTTAGGCTGTCCAGACCATTGCAATAGCTCCTCAACCTAGCATAGTGGTTCCCTGGTGATGGATCACTTTCTTTTCTTCCTTCTCTCAGGGAATAAATCCAGGGCCTTGCATAGGCTCAACAAATGCTTTTCTGTTGACTGACATCCATCTATTTCTTTTCTTTTGTAGATTTCTCACTTTTAGAATCCCATACATGGAACTCATCCAGCTCACTCATAGTGTGATTTTTAACTTCATTCTTCATTTGATCCTTCCTTTTGTTCAAATGGACATCATGGATATTCACAGTGGATGATCTCTCTGTAGTTGATGGGAGCTACTCTTTCCTTGAGAGGAGCTGGGGCGGGGGTTGTGGTCACTGCTGTGTCTACTCTGTTAAAGTCAGGACTGTGGGTCCCTTTTATGAGAACTGCTCTCTAACCTATACAGAACTGACCATTAATGAATAAAGAGGCTGTGAAGTGGAAAGGGAGCAAGGAAGAGAACATGTTTAGAAGGAGAAAGGGAAGAGGGGAAACGCTGTAATTCTAGTATAATTTCAAAAAGAAAAAAGAAGAGAAGCATGTACAGCCTCAGGCAGGGTCTTACTGACCCCTAGGACCCAGCCTCCTCATTTGTGGAGAAAAGAACAGAAAACTCTGCTATTCTGTTCACAGTCTGTGTGTTTTCTTCTGTCGTGCACTGTTGGCTAACTTTCTTTCATATGATCATTACAGGGAAGCCTCTAAATTCTCTGTGGAGACTTGCTTGCTGGCAGCTTCCTAATTATTTTCATCACATGTCTTGCTTGGGGGCATCATCCTCCACTCTGTTCTAAAATCATTATAAGTTTTTCTTGTCCTTGAAAGACAGGGAATCAGAAATGTCCTAACACCCTGTGTCTGTCCCAGAATGACTTTGTGGCACATTAAATCTGCCTGCATACACCCCTTGAGGGTAGTTTTTGTAAAGACAATGTTAGGCTCTTTTTTTAAAATGATCTTCATCTCTCCACTATACCCAGTCTGCTAAATTTGTCCTAGCCCCAGCCCTTTACAGAATAAAAGGTACATGGAGCAGAATGGCGATGTTTATCACAGAGACTCAAAGTGATAGCAAATTCAGTGAACTAAAAGCCCATCTCAATCACAGGGGACTTAAATCTACAAAAAGCCCAGAAGAGACTGCCCTATAGAAAGTACAAATCATACCTTCATATCACAATGGGAAGCCAGGAGGCTGGGTTCTACGTCTTTTATGCTGCTGAATGGATCTATACAGATTGGTATTACTAAGATCATAACATAGACTCCAGGATTAGGTCACAAAAAGGAATAAATCCACAATCTTCTGGGTCAGATAAATCTATACATTTCTTTTATACGCCAACAAAACCAAAAATACACCCAAACCAGTGCTGCTACAATTTCTAGGTTCCCAACATCATCTGAGTCATCTAAGTTGATTGACAATCTATCAATGTCCACTCCAGCTTGTAGCACTGGGCTAATCAGTTGAGACTCTGGACCTTTGCTCAAACCACCTTCCATTTATTCTTAGTGATGATTTGAGCCTTTATTTCACACAGTGAATAGAAGCTATTGTTTGTTAATATTCTTAAAGTTTCCCTAGATGTGCTAAGATGGTAATGAAGGCCAGGTCAACTATATGACTCTGAACTATGTAGACCAATCCACCCATTTTCTATAGCAGTGGCCTTGGCTGTGCATCTGAATGACATGAGATGCATTTAGAAACTTGCTGGGAATGTGAGCTACAAACTGGGAATGTGAGCAAGGAGATGGAGATGTGGGAGAATAGAGATCCTTGCTATGTTGAATGTTAAATAAAAACTAAATTCAGACAAACAACAATCACAATAAATCCCAATCTTCAGAGCCAATGGAATCATATCTTAGGAGGGAAATTCAACCATCATAACCCTTTCTAAGCTCCCGGGTCATCTTGTTGGAAGCCAGACTCAAACTCCCACAAAGGAAAGCATCTCTTGTATAGTCACAAGTGTTCAATTTCAACTCTCAGCACAGTGCCTGACTCTGAGTGCTCTTCCTAGTACATGTCTGTCTGGATGGAATGTTGCTTTCTTTATTGGCTTTTCACTCCAAGAGGTTGCAGGATCTCTCAACGTCTTTTCATGGTCTCTCATAATCATCTCCAGTCTCTTTGTTTCATGGCGCCTCCTCTTGCCTAAGCCACTCTAAGACCTCTGACACCCTTGTCTTTTGGAAGCTTACCTCCACTTGCTATAGAGTTCCTGACCATGCTGTTTCACACTTCCCTAATCTGGGTATCCTTGCTAGTTTGGCTGTATCTGCTTCACTGTTTTCTCTACCTCTCCTTGCTCCCTAAGTGTCACTATTCTCTTGAGCTCCACTTGCTTCTTGTCCTACTGTGCACTTGCTTTGAAACCAGTTTTGATTGTTTCTAGATCCCCTTTGAAAATATCCTGAAATCGATGGACTTTTCCCTTGGTTAATCAAATTTCTCACTAAGCCTTGTTATAGAAATTATCTTTACATTTTGTTAAATTTATCCCATTGGTTCTTGACTTAATGAGGGAATCCCAGATGAGTAAATACCCCACCCCAAAATTCACCTCTCAGAATCCTCCCAGATACCATAATGCTCTCTTGGTCATGGTTTACTTCAAGTTTTCTTATTCAGCACATGCCAAGGGAGGTTGACAATTTATGGGAGGTTTGGGGTTATTTTGTAATTTAGTCATTTTCATTCCCTAAAGGTCATTATTTAATCTCACACTTAGCTGATCATTTACCTAAGTACACAATTCTGTTTTAAAAATCCATTTACTTTAAAATATTGTGAGGGTTTATTTCTTTTTACCTCTAGCAATTGGGAAGCTGCTGCTCTGATATTGAACCTGATATTTTCCATGTTTTCTTGTCAGTGGTCTTCATAAACACCTTAACAATTTTTTGGTCTCTACAATAGTTTTCATTATTCCCATTATGGAGAGAAAAATCAGAGAAGAATAACTTGCTTAAAATACCACAAGTAGTGACATATATGGATTGAGCTCCACATGTCCTCTATCCTGAGCTGCGTCATAAGAGTTAATGCCACCAGCGTCAAATAAGATGTCATGCTCTAACATTGCTGTCTATTGAGTGTTTGCCCAGACTCAATGCTAAGTGCTTCAATTGCATTTCCTCACGTCATCCTTACAAGAACTCCCTGAGACCAGTTCTATTTCTATCCTCAATTTACAGATGAGAAAGCAGAGCAGTGGAAAGGTCACACAGAAAATAAGAGAAAGAAAGCCCCAAACATACAGTGTGGGGAGCATTGACTGCAGCCTAATAAACACATCCTAAAAAGGATAATTACTAAACACTTGAAATTTTGTATGACATACAGTGTCTTTTGCAGTTACTCAAATCAGCCATTATGGCAGGAATGTAGCCAGACACTCAGGATAAAGGATGAATGTGGTTATGTCCCACTAAAGTTTTATTTATAAAAGTAGTTGATGTATTTGTCTTGGGAGCCACCCTGCTTCAGATAATAATATTATTTTTAAAACAAACATATAATGATAACCTGGTAACGAGGCTAGATTCTGCTCCAACTGGAAAGATTTTGTGTTCTTGGCATTAGGTAAACCCACCAGAAAAGTGTAGGAATTTCAAGTGAGTTTGGTGCAGGAAGTTGACAGCAAAAAAGAGGAAGTTGGTGGAGGTAAGGGACAGACAGTTCTGGTGACTGGAGAAGAAAGGGAGGATGCTCTCGACCCCCATAGCTTCCTCCTCGACCCACCACTGTGCTCTTTCTAGCTATGCCTCATGCTGAGTTGACTGCTTTACGAGATTGAGATAATGAGAACAGATTAATGGCATATGTAACTTGGATATTGTGACACCCCAACCTGAGTAGTTTCCAATTTTCCAATACCTCAAGAACAAAAACAAAAACAAAACAAACAAACAAAGAGCAATACAGACTTTCTCTGAGGGAAAATTTTCAATGCATCCTCAATGTTAATCAAAAAGAGTAATTCAGCAATGCCGGCAAATAGCTGCCTTTCATGTTACAGCCACATGGTTTTGGTAAAAAGAAACAGATGGTGGATTTGGTTCCAAGTGTATAATACAGTACACATTACTCATTTGGAACCAAGATCAGAGGAGCATTTACTTATCACTGCCACATAACCAAGAGCTGGGCTACATGACTGCCATAAAGGCTTTGCTCTGCCAAGGGTGTCACTGGGATAGAGGTAAAGAAGCATTTCCATCTTCAACAAGACTTGCTTTACGGTTTATACTCAATAGAAAGGCAGGGAGGTAGCTTAAGACTTTTATTTCTATTGGAATATATGTTTGACATCTGTAATCAGGAACCAAGACTCAGTATAGAAACCATGGTCCCTTTTTATCTTCAGTATCACCATGAGTAAGTCAAAAATTCTTAAAGGTGATTTTGAAGTGGAAATGAACGTTATACTCACTTGGGAGAAAGAAATTGATTACCAAATAAAGAATGTTAAGGTAGATTTACTTTTCTCTCCTATGAAACAATCCCTTATGCACAGTAACAGAACTCTCAGCATGGTTATGGGTGAATATACTTGACTAAGGCAGGGAGACCCTTCTTCCCTCCACGCTTTGCAAATCAGTCCAGTCTCATTGCTACAGTGAAATCTGGGAGTCAACTGCAAACCCAAGACACTAAGTCAAGCCTCCGGTCACAGTGAGTCATTCCTCTGCACATTAACATTTTCATAGTGTATTTCTGCATTCCTTACCTCCAGAACCCTTGCCTCTGTAAGGAGACAAGGTGGTAAGAATTGATATGTTTTCCTCATCATCAACTGAAAGTCACATGTGGCCTTCACATCATTTGGGGGCTAGCTTTGTAAATATTCTCAGAAGCACTTTTTGCAGCTTTCTATTAGAACATGTGAATTTGTCCTTGAACATCCTTGCCTTCCTAAACCAAGAATTCTTAATACTCACAATAGCATTAGAAAATAGGTAATTTCTAGGTCTCTACTACCTAAAATTTATAGCATTTTCTTAAATTAACTGGTCTGTTATCCAAACTATCCTTGGGACAAATGCAGCCGTTCCTTATACCCCTCCCCAAATCTAATATAAGCTCACTTGCTTTATTAAAATATGTTGCATCTAGTCTGATGAACTCAAAAGAGATTCTTTACTTTATGGTTTTAAAATATTTTTAATTTAGTGAGAAATTTTCTTCAACCAGTATATATTTTTTAATCTTTTTCATCAGATCAACATTAGAAAAAATAATTTCAAGCTTGGACTTTAAATTTTTTGAAATATAAAGACAACAGCTCTTGCTTTTTTTCATCTTTGGTCTTAAAGAGAAGATTGCATGTGTGTTGACACTTGGGATGGGATGTTGCTGAAGATCATGGATGTTAGCACGGGGCTCTGTAATTGCTGACAACCGAGGATGCTCAGCTGATTTGAACCAGTGATCCAGATGGTGAATAGGAGAAATAAGAAAAAACTGAATGCGGAACACACACAGTGCCTTCTCTCCTTTGTCTAGCACTTTGATATGAAATCCAAAACAATACCTTCTGACAATTGTCCTTTAATTCCACCAGTTGGCTGAGTGGCCAGTGGCCCAACTTTTAGCCCTCACTCTCACTCACTCTTAGCCACATCTCTTTGTGCAAGACAAGAATTCAAAATTGTGTGTAGAGCGACTGTTGGTTAAAAGTAGATAATTTAACGGGAATTCATTCTAAAGATCCCCTGGAATGTGATAATTAAGTGGGCTATAAGTTTTCTACATTGAACATGCATATTAGAAGGTAATAGGATATGTTCATAAATTCTGAAAAATAAGAATTCAGTCTGTGTCTGTGCACCACAGCAAATAATCATTTAGAGTAAAGATAAAATTTACAAAGTTTAGACAAATACTAATGGATTCTTCTTCTTACAGATTCTTGCGGAGAGAATTACAAGAGGATGGACTCCAACAAGGGAAAAGGGGCATCCAAGCAATGGAGTGGCCTGTAAGCAATAGTGGTGAGTACCAGCAGCAGGGAATGCTTCAACTCAAGTCTAATGTGGACATTTTATGTAAACAATCTTAAAATGGGATTGGCTGAATCACCTGCAAACTGGACTCTCCTCCCTGTGTGTGATTTCAATCTTTTCCCTCTTACTCACTTGATACATCTTTTCCCAATGAGTAACTGCTTATTTCTCTCTTGTTACCAGCTATCAACACACACACACACACACACACACACACACACACACACACACACACACACACACCATGATAAATAATTGAATATATATCTTGACTCCTCTTGACTCTTGTGCTCATATTTAAATTTAAATTTAAATATTTAATTTAAATATTTAAATGCTGATGAGAGACAGTGTTTTGATGGGATTAACTGTCAGGAAACACATTTTGTCTTAAATTCTGTGTTTATCCAGCCTGTGATCCATGTATTTCTTTAGCCCCAGTTTTCTTCCCTGAAGCTGAGATGATGCTCTAAGCTTCATTGAGGTCAAAACGAAGGTCATATTCATGTTTATGTATTGTATTTGAGGTGTTGACTCATTTCTTCCACTTATATAGTTCACTGTGTGGCTACCAGATGAGCATTTATCTTCACAGTGAAAATGTAAACAAGGCAAAACACTAAAGCAGTTTGCAAGGTCTCTTTTTATTTCTTTGACCAATTAAACAAGGAACCAAAAGTTGGATAGAGACCAAAGAAAACCCAAGGACATAGGTAAAGTGCTCTTGGATAGACACTGTTAGACCCCTATGAGGTGTATCTGTAGAATATTGCCTGAAATGACTCTAAAACATGGTAAGAACATCAGAGGAAAAAAATAAACCAAATACTTGAGATTCTTTCACTAAATGCTTTTAGTCTACTGAATAAAATCATTAAAGGATTGAAAAGATTAGTAACAAAGTTCAACAATTAGAAAAATTGATTTGTCTTCTCAGTGAGGAAATAAAGTAAAATAAGTTTACTGGTCAAACTGTTAAGATCTATTAGATTCTTAGATGGGCTAGTTATTCTTCCCAAATTAACTCAGGAATTCAGCACATTTGTATTGCAAAGAATGTGTGTGTATGTGTGTGTGTGTGTGTGTGTGTGTGTGTGTGTGTGCGCGCGCGTGCGTGCGCGCGCGTGCGCATTTGTGTGACAGGATCTTGCTGTGTGGCCCAGGCTGTCCTAGAACTTAGGTTGATCAGGCCAGTGGCAAAGTCAGTGATCTATCCCCCTTCACTCCAGTGTGCTATTATTAAAGGTATGTACCTCCACACACAACTAGACTCTTACCTTCAGTTCTTCCTAGAAGACGATGCCAAACAACAACAAAGCCATGACTAAAAATATGTCATGATATCTTTCTCTTGAGGAACTTGTGGTAAGCTTACAAAGAATAATTTTTAGAAAGATGGTCTTTTGGGTATTTCTTTTAGGATATTGAAAAAATGACTCTTCCATTAAAACACTGTTTCTTGATTTGGTCTGGATGGTAACAAAAAGAGCTCATGGTAAGAAAGGAGAAATGTGGGTACACGTGAAAGGGTAGAGTTCTTCAGTCCTCTCTTGGGATATGTCACTGTTATTTTTATATGCAACACACAAAGGTTCATCTTCACATGCTTGGCCCACAAGCTATTGTTGTAACAAGACTGCATTGATGCCCTCTTCACTATTTAGCACACTTAGAGAGAATGGCTAGCTACTCTGCCAGGGTGGTTAGGTCATTGTTTTGGCCGACTTAGGGTAATTCTTTTATATCCAGCTTCTAATCATTTCTTGGTACACTTGGAATATAGGCAATAATGCTTAAGTTTCTTTAGGTAACTTTATGATTACCCTAAGGAGAAATGCCTTCTTACCCATCTTCCTATGATTGTGAGTTCTGCGTGAGCCAAGAGTGATAAAAGCCAGACTTTTGGTCTTGACTTGAAAATAGGTATTAATCCAGTATTTCCTGGAAAATCCACAATGGAAAAAAGCAAAGGTTCTTTGTGTGTTGTGTTGTCAGTTCAGCTGGAGCTCGTTTTACTAAGGTGGCGATTGTAGCTGTGTCACAGAGAGGACATATTTGAATTTAACATTTAGTCACTGAGGGCAGCAGGATAGTGGTACTCAGAATCTGTACAGAACTGCCTTCTGCTTCTGTGCCTTCCATCTTGCTGACTATTGACCATTAGTATCATTCTTCAGTTTCCTGCAAAAGTTAAACATAAGCCCAACAAATGTCCTATCATTTCATTTGTTCTTTTTTCTATATATTTTTAAATGAATATAATTGGGATTGATTTAATATAAACACACAATTCAACTCTGGTTGGTAGCACCCATTGTTTGACATTGGTAGGCAGTTTTGTAGACCTGGATAGAAAAGTGACATATGATTAATTAGTCCACCAGACAGGAAAGGCTTCTGAAGACTTTAATGAGGATTCTGATGCTTTGCTGCTGCCAAAACATCTATTTGGGGGGAAGTCTCATGGAAATATTTTTACTTACTGTCAAAGATATCCAAAACTAACAACATTGAAATAGGGCAACCGAAGGAAAGCTTACACTCATTTTTTAAAATCATATTTTAAACATTTTAGTATAATAAAAAAATAATTATAATTTTTATACACAGTAAAATTTGAGAAGGCCAGGCAAATAAATACCATGACAGGCTACTAATAACTCAGTTAAGAAGTAGGCCTTAGTTCCTGCCTCTTGAAATTGGACAGCCAGTTTCTAAGGGAGCCATGAACAAAGGGCAATCAATCACCAATGCTCCCAATAGCAAAGATGAGCAAACTGCATGTACCAGGCCTGAACCAGCCCCCACAGTATCTCAAGGCAATAACCAAATAAAGACAGAGCCTGGGGCTTGTCCAGACTTGCCCCAAAATAGAAAAACTATAGCCTTAGCCAACACCTGCTAGCCCTAACCAATCAAGAATGCACAAATATGATGGCCACTCACACAAGCCAATCATAGAAAGAATGACCTAACAGCTTTAGAATTCCTTTAGCTAGTATAAAAGGAGCCTGAGAGCTTCTCTTGGGGATCACCATTCTGCCTTTGTGTCAGATGTGGGGCCCCAGCATGATGGAACTCTTACTCTCTAAATAATACATACTCTTGCTGATTGCATATGTGGATGGTGGGACTTCTCTAGGACCCTAATAAAATTAGTGGCATCATTTTGACAGGATACCAAGGGCCATTCAAAGATAGCTATTATTGAGAAAGAAATTATTCTTTTATTTCATATTATTCAGCATCCAGTTTGGAGTAGAAACCACAGCAAGTGTCATAGAAGGAGAAAGTTAATACAGACAATTGGCATTCAGGACCCAGAAATCTGAAAAAGCAAACACAAAATTTTTACTAACTACCTGCAGAACTAGGGGCTAAAAGGGAAGAGACTGGGCTTCTTAGGAGCTGATAATATAGATGGGATGCTCAAACAGCCAGGGTTAAAAACTCAGAGATTGGGTGTCGTTGAATCATTTCAGCCTCAGCCATGACATAGATACCACAGGGGCTTTTGAGCACAAGCCTTTGGTGGCTTAGGACCAGAATCCATAGCTGGGGTCTGTGAGGGAGCACAATGGTGATAGTTTGGGAATGAGAGAAAAAAGTCCGAATTGTAGTCATTTGCACTGTTGGAACAGCCGACAGTCATACTGATGAAGCCAAGCAAGCAAGCTAAGAACAGAAAACAAAACAGAAGCGGCTAGAAGGAAAGCATCCCTTCTCTCTCCACTAGACTTCTCTTCCCACTCAGGGGCCCTGGTTGGCAGAACCTCTGTGTTTCAGCTGGAAAAGAGCTGTGGCTTTAAGAGTCCCAGGTTGAGAATGAGAGAAGGGGAGTGTGCAAGAATGGATGTAAAGCTAAACTATGATAGCATGACAAGCAGCTCAGGCAAAACAGAAAACCCAGATCCCTTGTTCAACTGACCTCCAGTAACAGTATTTCCTCAAGGGTATGTTCCATACGTGTGGCTGGAATTCCATATTCTAAGTAAAAGGTATCATTGTCTGAGAAAATTGCCACTGAATTAGTTTGACAGGGCATGAGAAGAAAGTAGTTGGATACAAATAATCGTCTGAACACACATGTGTACTTTCAATAAATCTCTTTAATGAGCTTAAGTAGAATTAAACTATTCTATCATGTTTACCATGTGCACTCACACAGTAAATCATGATGAAAAGGAAAGAATGGAGCAAGCAGGTGAGCTTGTTTCTTGTGGAATGATACTTCAGGAAGTGCACAATGCAAAACAGCTGGAGACCTGCATGGCCTCTGTGCAAAGCAGTCCCTGGACACTCAGCAAAAACCACAGTGAATCAGGGAGTGGATAATGCTTCTGGGACATTTGGGTGAGGAGCAGAAACATGGGTTTTCTGAGCATAAGGACCAGTCAGCCTCCTCTTCTTCCCCAGAAATACTTAACAGTTAACTGTCAAGGTCAAATGCTAAAGCGCAAGCATTGAGTCTGGAAGAGGTTCCTTGTCAGATGAGTGAGGGCCCAGGCCTTCAAACCTGGCTCCCTGAGTTTGAGCACTGGAACTTATATCTTAAAAGGGTTGGACCAATTCCGAGAATTTGTTCTCTGACTTCTACACATACACTGTGGTATATGTATACCATGTATATCCCCCCAATAAATAAACAACAACAAATAGTGCAAATATTGCCATAGAGTTAAACAGCAACGCAACTCAAGAACATAAAAATGCATGGGCTGACAAAGGGTGTAAAGCTCTGATGATGAGGGATAAGAATGTATAGCCAAATTCGACAAATGGTCCTGATACCTGAAATTTTCTGCATTTGAGGAACCAAAGACATGTTAAGGAAGCTAATTGCCATTGCAGAGAAAATGTAATATCTACAAAAAGCGAGCCATTTGGGAAAGATAAATGGTGTCTTTGTAATTAAAATGTGATGGTAGAAATTTGAAGATATCATTACTTAGTTTAATGGCAGATTAGACACAGATGATAAGTAGCAAGCCAGGGCTCTCCAGTTTGGAGAACAGAAGAGATTAAAAGCAACAGGGAATTTATGTTGCATGGAAGATGAGTTGAGAATGTGCTGTATATTTGTTATTTATGCATCCTAACCCTAGGGAAAAGAAAAAGTGGCTAGAAGAAATAATCACAGAAATTATATATACTATGAAATACAATACTGGTTATAAAATCAGTGGATTTATTAAGAGTACATTCTTGACTGCTATAGTCACTGTCCATAAAATGATGTTAGGCACAAGGAAATATTTATTAATATTTAGCCTGGACAGATAACTCAGTGCTTACAAGCACTTGCTGCTCTCGCCGGTAACCTAGGTTTGGTTCCCAGCACCCAGACAGAGGCTCACAACTGTCTATAACCCCAGTACCAGAGGAGTCCACTGCCCTCTTCTTGCTTCTGTGGGTACCACATGCACATAGTACACAAGTATACATGCAGGCAAAACACTCATACATATAAAATGAAAGTAAATAGATCTGTGAAAAAAATATTTAGTGAATGAGTCGAAACATAAAAGGTAAACTTTAAGAATACCAATGGTGAAGAGAAAACTCTGAAGCATTTTCTTTAAAGGGATGAATCAAGAAGAATTAATTAGGTTTGGTAAAACAGCAAAGAGATATCAAATGAAGCAACATGAGATTCTGCTATAAATTGCTTTTGAACCTAAATTCTTACTGACAGCCACATAAACACCTAAGCAAGGGGTAAAATAAGACATTAATATGCATATACAACTCAGATATACAATCATCTACAGAAAGTATAAAATAAGTTTTTAAGTTTGCACTGTGGCAAAACTAAAAAATTGAACGGGGACGGAGGCTGGTGACAAATTAGCTTTTCAAGTACAATCTGGGGCTAAAGTGCATGAAGATCTCACTAAATGAAACAGTGCATTAGCATCAGAGGCACTCAGGAAGAAGAGGGAATCTTTGCTGTTTGATCAGGTAGATGAATATACAAATATATTTCCTTAAAAACAGATGTTTTGACATAAAGGAAGTAAAGCTGAGTTTCATTGCAATTACATCTCTTTCACTGTGCTATTTCTATTGTTAATAATTAGTTTTGAAGAACCACCCTTATGCAGGAAGATTGATATTGAAAATCGATGCAAGCATCTAATTTTTAGCACATTGCTGGATTGTTTTCTCTTTAACTTATTTGATTTTCTGATGCTCAAGCCCAAAATACTGTTTTGATTCACTTACAAGTTTTAATCTGAATTTTTTTTTTTGGTTTTTTGAGACAGGGTTTCTCTGTGTAACTTTGTGCCTTTCCTGGAACTCACTCTGTAGCCCAGGCTGGCCTCGAACTCACAGAGATCCTCCTGGCTCTGCCTCCCAAGTGCTGGGATGAAAGTTGTGCGCCACCACTGCCAGGATTAATCTGAAAAAATTAGTCATCCATTTTTTTCTATTATTTTACACTGTTCAGCTCTGCAATGTAAATGTTAGGCAACTTCTTTGATTTGTAGTGCTTAATATAGTCAAGAATTGATTAAGTGGAAGTTTGAATAATAAATATGAGCCTTCCTATTGGCTTCACTCAAATTTCAACTACTTGCTCCACAAACAATGTTCTCTGCCAAGTTTTAGTTTCAGTCCCATTTTATTCATAAAGTGTCCCTTTATGCCCTTGTCTTCAGAAATGATTGTCTCCTTTATACACACCTCTACAATACCCTGTACCGTGACACTCATTCACTTGGGCTATGCTGGCCTCCACCATAGTAGTATTAATAGTTTCCTATTCAGCTACCATCTCAGATGACTATGAACTCTTTGTGGGGGCGAGGAGAGTCTATATCTATTCATCTTTCTGGATGTCCTCTTGAGAACATACCTATTACTATGCCTAGCACTTGACAGAAAATTTTAATCTAATTGGGTAATTACAATGAGTACTATTAATCCTTTTAGTAGTACACTTCAGTGGGGCCAGAGTTTTGGAACCAGAACAAAAACATGGAATATTGTTTCTTTCATTCTTAGGTGTGCAATAATGTTTTTGAAAATCTCCATGTACACCTTTTCTACCTTTAATGGACAATAAGCATTCAAAATATACAAGATTATCATATAAACATTAAGACCTAGACTAGCTAGGTATACATGCATCCATATGAATCTTAGGGCCTTCATTTATTCATTAAACATTTGGATCCCTACTGTATGCCAACTGCTACTGCTGATACTAATGATGAAATTCCAAGCCTTGATATTCTCATCGGACTTACCAATTAGATAAGGATTAAAAATATAAACAAGCAAACTAAAGACAAACATTTTCATTTAACTAACTAAACAGGGGATTTAAGGATTTAGGGATTCATATCCATACATCCATACTGTATTGTTGTAACAAGAGAAATCTAGTCTTTTTTTTTTAAAGATTCATTTATGAATTATATGTGTATGTGAGCATGTATGTATATGTGAGTGTAGGTGCCCATGGAAACCAGAGATGTGGGTGCCCCTGAAGCTAAAATTACAGGAGGTTGTGGGCCTCCTGCTGTAGGTGCTAAGAACTGAATGCGGGTCTTCTGGAGGTGCAGTACATGATTTTAACACCTAGCCATCTCTCCAGACATTAGAAAAGTCTGGTTGTAGTGGAGACTCTTTCAATTTATTAAATCAATTCAGTTTCAATGAGAAATAAGGAAGTGTAGAGACTCATCTTAATATAAGCCTCAATATAAACTGATAAATGTCTCAATTACTTTCAAAGTTATTTTAGATAGCCTAAGCAAAATAAATATATGCAAAATTTATTACCATGTGAACACAAGAGAAAATATTGAAAATTATATTTGTCAATTTAACAAAATGAAACTAAGTTTAGTGACTTCATTTCAAATTTAAATGATGTTCTTAACTAAACAAATTTAAAGAGCAGCCAACTTAAAATGTAAAGCCTTAAATTATCTTTGTAATTATGTGAAATAAATTGTGATGTATTTTGCTTATGGAAAAAGTGCAGTAACTATCAATAATTGGAAATAGCTGACATTTTTTAATGAGAACACATACTAAATAGTAGACTGGTGCATGAAATTGAAATAGCAATCATTTCATTAGTATTGCACCATTTCTAATATGGAACTGGAGCTTTCTTGGTTAACCCCTTACTCGAAGAGTGGCCACTTAAGGTCTGGAACTGTTACATCATTATTCTGTTACAAGTTCAAAAAATGCAAAATGATGCCAATCACATTGAAGACTTTCATAAAAATGCTTTCTGAATTCTTATCAATTAACCTTCATACTGTTGCTTTCTTTTTGATCCAATAAAATTTGTCACTTATGTTTTTTTCTGCAAGTGTTAAGATTTCTTTTTTACTTCTAAAGACAATAAATGGCAATAAACTGTCTGTTTTGTGACACATTATGTAGTGTCCCAGATATAAAAGCAACAGAAAGAATTGTTTTAAAAGTAACATTAAAGAAGAATTTGATTTTCCTATTTTAAGGTAACATTGATTAACTTCTGTTTGTTCTAAAAATAAAGGAGTTCATACTTTTTCAGAGTTCCAGCTGAAAACACTTTCCATAAGGTACTAATTGATTTTACAGCATTCATTTCTGAAATATGTTTGCATCTGTGGAACCCCTGGCTTTCCCTCTCTTGGCATCACATAAAATCTTTGTGATCTTTTTGCATTTCCTTCTTTGCTTCTGTTGTTCAGGTACTTGTATTCAGTAAGGGTTCATTAGAAGAATTGAGCTGATAGTATGTATTAGAAAGGGATTTATTCGAGTGGCTTACAGGCTGTGTGGTCCAACTTGTCCAACAACAGCTTTCTTCCATTAGAAAGGTCAATTATCCAGTAGTTGTTCAGTACAAGAGTCCGGATATCTTAGCTGTTCTTCATTGGAATCCTGCAGAAGTAGGTTCTAACACCAGTGAAGCAATGCCTCAACATCAGGAGAGATGAACTTGCCAACAAGAGTGGGACAAGCAGGCAAAAGTCAGTTTCCATCTTCTGTGGCCTTTCATGTGGGCTGCCACTGGAAGTTGTTGCCCAGATTTAGATCTCCTCACCTTAAATGTTCCAATCAAGAGAATTCTTTACAGGTGCGCCCAGCTGTTTCAGGTATAATTGATTCTTGGTGTAGTCAAGTTGACAACCAAGATTAGCTATCCTAGTACTCTCAACTAAATATGGTGTTTGGATAGAGGCATTGTATCACCACTAGTATAGCTGTGGACTCTTTCCTAAATGATACTAACTCTTCTCTGTGCTCTTGTGTTTATAATGCAAGGGTTTGAAGTTCTACTCAGTGTTTTAACTTTATAAAAGGTTTTTCCTCAAGTTCGATTTTCGATTGTTTAGGAAGTAAGGATATAATAGCAACTAGGTCCTATATATGTCTATATATGAGTGCATATGTGCGCATTATATGTGTTTATAAATACATATTTTTAAGCAAAACAAAATGGATGTTCTATTTATACTTGATTATTATAAAAACTCTAACTAAATTATGGTGTTAATGAGAAGGGAAGCAGTAGGATCTTTAAAGCAGAAAATGAGACTAAATGAAGCAAGTACTTCTTTTAGAGCAGGGTAGGGAAGAACAGGGAAGATACTGAAAGGCCAGCACTGTGGGAATGGACTTGAGCCTATGGGAGATATGTCTACCAAGCTGGAAAACTCCTAAGAAATTTCTCTCTGGGTTTGGATTGAGTGCTAAGCACACAGTCATGTTGACCAACCAGGGCAGGTAGACTACAAAGTAAAAACATGGCTGGAACACACAATAGAACTGAGAGTTTGAATTACAGCAAAAAGATGGCATTATTATTATTGTTATTAGTAGTAGTAGTAGTAGTAATATATACTGGCAATGCGTTGTGTCTTCCTTAAGCACTGTTTTATTCTTTGAGAGTTTAATACTGTACTTTGAATACACTTCACCCACACAATTCCTCTCATAACTGCTCTCCCCAGTCTCTCATGCCTTTCCACCCAACTTGGAGATTTCTGCATTTTTGAGTTGTGTCTTTTAAATGTACGAAACACCTAAGGCCCAGGAGTGCTTGATAGCAACCACTGTGAACACAATTTTTAGACTTTTAAAAAATTTATAAATTTTTTTCTAACTAAATGTAAATTAAGTTTTACAGCCACAGTTTAAAATATGTGACAGCCAATTAAAAAAAAAAATTAGGGTGAACTGGTTGGCTGAATTTTTGTGCAATTAGGACAGGCAAGTCCTCCAGAGACAGGCAACATCAGATGCCTTAGCCATTCCTTCTTCTACATCTAATCTATTGTCCCAAGAAATGCCTTGTATTTCTGTAGGCTATTACAGGTAGACAGAGCTAAGAAAATTGGAAAATGTGACATGGTAAAAATAGTTTAAATATATTGAGTTCAAGGTATTAAATTCTGTTAAAATATACCTTTTAAAGTTTATATATCTGATTAGGAATTAACATTGTGTGTGTGTGTGTGTGTATATATATATATATATATATATATACACACACACATATATGAAAGTCAGCACTGGAATTCATTTGGAAAAAGCATCTGATAAAAAACTGTCCACTAGTTAAATAGACATCTCTCAGAAGACATAAAATCAAAACTCCCCACAGAAACATAATAAAGTGGGGGGCATCACTTATCATTAGAAAATGTAAAACAAAATGAGCATGTAGCACCATCTTATTCTAGCTAGCATGGTTATTTTTGTTTGTTGTTTGTTTTGTTTTCAAGCCATTAAGTGCTGATAAGGATGTAAAGAAAAGAGAACCTCTATACAATTGGTAGGATTTCGGTTGTTATAGCCATGATGGAAAACAGTACAGAGAACCTTCAAAATGAAAATTGGAATTACTGCATCCTTCAGCAAACCCAGTACTAGATTATTTATACAAAAAACTTATGTGTGCATGCCTCTATTTATTGCAGCACCAGTCTCAATGGCCAGGAAATGGAAATGTCCTAATTGTCTATCAACTTATGAATGGATAAACAAAATGCAGTACTCAGTACATAATAGGATACTATTTAGTCATTCAGAATGATGAAATTCTGCCACTTACAGCAATATTGATGGAACTGGAGGTCTTATGTGAAGTCAAATAAGTCAATCATAGGAAGACAGAAACAGCATGTGCTTATGCATATGGAATATATAAAAACCTGTTTCCTTCATAAGGGTTAAGAACAAAATGGCAGTTTTCAGAGGTTGGGAGCATGAGGAAAACAGAGAGAGACATAGCTAAAGGTTCATTAGTGAATGCTAACTGCTGTTAGATAGAAGAAACCAGCTCTGGTGTTCTGGTAGGGTGACTATAAATATTAATTATGGACTACAGATTTTACAAGAAATGGAAAGAAGTATGTGGATCTCTTTTACCTCAAACAAATGATAAGTGCTTTAGGAGACAGAGATGTTTATTCTTGTTCAATCATTAAGTGTGTTGAAAATGTAGGGTATGCTCTTAATATGTACCTTTTCCATGTCATTTATAAAAATATAATATACTGCTTTTATTTTTTAAACTTCCATAATTCATACTATATTCTAATGGCAAATCACTGTATAATATTATAGTCATCTTAGTATCATTATGTTCTACTTTTGGGGAATCCAAGAATTTATGGTTTGAGCATTCGTTTTGGTTTTGAGTCAAAGCGGGGTTTGGCATATAGGATCGTCTTTAAAAACTTCAAGGCTCTAGTGAATGGAGACTTAGTAATTTGTTCTGAAATGTAAATAAAAGTGTTTATTATATATGTATGGTCCATAGATGGATCAGTTAGCTTTATAAATTTTGTAATAGTGATTTAGAATCAAATGTATAGTAATAACTTGCCAAATAAATAGGGCTTATTATACATTTTGATCCTATTTCTGAATTCTAAAAAAACCTTAAATTGATTAAACTAAATAACTACTTACCTCCATCAATAATCGCCTCAATTTTGCATATGAGTGTCCAGTATTTCCATATGTCCCGCAGTCTTGAGACTTCATGTTTTAGAAAACCCTTTATGAGTGAGAATCCTACATTCACATAATTGATACTTCACAATACATCAGTATTAACCAAAAGTTTCCCAAATTGTCTTGATTGCCCTCTCAAACAGACTCACTCTTTGAACTTTTAAAGAATGTCCACTAAGCAATCTTCTTAGGTTAAAAAGTCTTGTTATTCTGCTTTATAGTGTCAGATGGTTTAATTGTGAAGGCCAGTTCAGATCAGTTTGTAATGATGCCTCAGAACACTGTGTGTAGAAAGATTCAGAGTCTTCATAAAAACTCATCAAGAAATACTTCTATGGTTGATTAACAGCATGGACCATTAATCAACAAGATGATTTTGAAGGGGGAAAATGCTTATTACCAATTTTCCAAAGTGATGTTTACTTTCAAATCTTTGTTCACTAAATGCAAAATAATAATAATGATAATAATAATTTAGGCTCTTGCCCTTTAAAACTGAGTTTACTGTGTACAACAGTCCCTTCTTAGTAAATAGCAAACAATTTGAATCCTTGATCATGCTATCTTGTCAGCTGGAGTTCTCATGAATATTCATACATAACCCCTAGATACTCTGATCACTCATGGATCTAAGTGAGACAGGATAGAAAAATGGAAAAATTATGGAGACATAGGAAGGAAAACTTGAGGAAAAAGAGTCACCCATCCTCTGGGGATCTGGCCAAACTCTTCTGTGGTGGGGGCTCAGGAGCTTCCAGCACTGCTGATAAAGCCAGTTACTTAGTGAGGCACTCTCTGTGATCTCTGTGATAGTCTACCAAGGTCTTGAACAAAAATGTCAAAGGTGGTAAATATGCTGCACTGAGTTAGGGCAAAAATGTTTATAGCCTTGATCATTGCCCCCTCTTTTCCTAAACTCAAGCAAAGCCCCTCAGAAATCCAGTTTACAACTTTGTTTAGGAAGAAATAGCTTTAGCTTTTAGCATTGTTACAAACTACATTCTTGGAGCAATGTTTGAAAACAAAGGTGGGATTGGTCTTAGTAACTTTTAGAGATGCAATTTGAGTGTCATCAATATCCTATATATACCCATTGTACCTAAGTGGCATGCTCGCTTGCAAAGCCCACAACCATCTTATTCTCCCCCTCTCTCCTTCTCATGTAGCTGCAAGTTTTCCTGTGTCCCACTGGTCCTGTGGCCACTCAGTCCCAAGTAAACACACAGAGGCTTATATTAATTACAAACTCTATGGGCTATGGCTCAGGCTCATTATTAACTAGCTCTTATAACTTAATTCAGCACATTTCTATTAATCTATGTTTTGCCATGTGGCTTCACTGCATTACCTGTTCTCTCATGTCTTGCTTCTCCTGGTGGTGGCTCTTAGCCTCTCCTCTCACTCTACCCTTCTTCATCTCTATCTTCAGTTTGAATGTACCATCTAACCGTATTCTGCCTCATCATTGGCCAAACAGCACTATTTATCAACCAGTGAGAACAAAACACACTCACAGCATACAGAATGACATCCTACAGCAATCTCCCTCCCTCACTCCCTTCCTGTCTCTCTGTCTGTCTCCGTCTCTTGCCTGCCTCCCGCCCTCTCTCTCTGTCTCTCTCTGTTTCTCCATCTCTGTCTCTGTCTCTCCCCATCCCTCCCTCCCTCTCTCCCTCCATCCCTCACTCTTTCTCTATGTATCTCTCTATCTTTCCCTTTGTCTCTCCTTACCCCCTTCCCTTCATCAGCACCTTTGTTTCTATGTTTAAAACATTCAGCTTTGCTTCATATTGACTCATCCTGAAACTCTTTGCTTCATGGAAGATAAGAATCCTGAATGGAGGGCCCTAAAGGGAAAGGAAACTCTTCAGGCTGCTGTTGGTAAAGGAGTGGAGCTCTGGTGACATAGGACATATTTTTGCCTTGATTCATGGTTTATGGTGATACTTTTCATTTTTTCAGAAAACTACATGGTTGCATGTTTCTACTCTGTACTCTGTCCTCTGCATCACCCATTTGCTTGAGCATATTTTAATTTTGTTTCATTCTTCTCTATCCTATTAAAATCCCTTGAATCTTTTCTGTGGTTCACTGACTTCACAGAACTAAATTCTCATCACAGCAGCCCACTGTATAAATTGAAACTTGGTTAGAAGTTTTGGATTTGCAGAAACCTATTCTTGCTGCATGTGGTTGGATTTTTTCACAAACTGTTTATTACAGTCTACTTTTATTTCACAGAGGCCATGTCTCTTGTACTTCGTTAAGAATGGAAAACCATTCTAGGGAGTTACGTTCTGAATTCTACTCTGTCTTAGTTTCTCATTTCTCTCCTGACTCTCTTAGATGACAATCCTTTTCCTAGATCACATCACTTCTCTCTCTCTTATCCTCAAACAATATAACACCAACATTTCCAATCAACAGGAAATTGATTGACCTTGGCCTTGTTCTTTGTCTATCTAAGTGATGGAAAGTCTTCTCAGAGGCACAGATTGATAAGAGACAAGCACTCGCTGCTTCTATTTAATTTCTAAATCTTTAGAATTTTATATAGTATGTTCCACTTTGAGCAGAAGCCGTTTTATTAATCCCTATAGATTTTCTATCTATTAACACATTATATTGAACTTGAGGTATGATAGCAAACAAAAAAGATTCCAAATACATTAGGGTACATTTTGCTCAAGGATTTCTCACACAATAATACACTGTGTGCAGGAATATAGCTCCAAAAGTGTGCTAAGCTATTATTTCCCTGAAAATTGTCCAAGTCCTACAGTTTTGGGCCTGTGTGTAGCTGTGAGAGTTGGATATCGAAGAAGGAGTTGAGGAGGGTCAGTGTCAAATTCTGCATACCCTGAGGGATGGCATACAGTCTGTCAGCATGATGAGAAGCATGCTTCCCTGGGTTGGGTTAGAAAGCAGAGTATGGTCAAGGGCAATGAGATTTTTCACTTTTTTACAAGACTGTCTTGATTTCATGAAGAAAAAAAAAAATCCCAGATAGTTCATTAACTGACTCTTGGGAAGGATTTTTCTCAATCATCTCTTTAGGCAGTTAGCAGACTAAGTTTTTTTTGCCTTATTTCAGGGGCCGCTTTAACATCTTCACAGGTGTCTTTTCTCTCCACAGGGATATCCTCTCAAAACCTTGGTTTTCTCATCTCTACATAAGAGCCAAGGAGTGTACCCAGAACATGCTTTCAAAGTCACCCTGCTTAGCCCTTCCCTGACCCATGGAAACTGGGTTCTCTTTTTCATAAACATATGATTAACCTAACTACCACTCCAAGCAAAGTAGCACAGATGCTCTCCAGAGCATGTTTATAAAATATGCAAATGCAACATGTCCTCTGCTTCATTATTGCTTCCATTATTTAGTTTCACTATAAAACAGTTGAGGGTGAAAAGGATAATTAATGCAATTAAGCTTGCATCGTTTAAAAATTCCCTGATTTTAGTAAATGTTTTAATGGAACTCTAGCCTGAAAACAGAAGAAGAAATTTATTACCTTCATTATAAATGTCAAATAGAACAAAATAATTACTGTGGGAACCCAAAATATTATATAAATGAGCATTGATTCTTTAATAGAAGCCATGCCCATTGTTTAGTTTCTATCATAAACTCTAAATTCATGTGTATATCTATTAATATGCACACACATTTTTCTACATTTCTAGATGATCATATTTATGTTAAAGGATGGGAGTAAGGCTGTGTGGTACAGTTTTTGCCTACTTCACACAAACCAGAGTCATCTGGGAAGAGGGAACCTCAATTGGGGGAAATTGCCTCCATCAGATTCAAATGTGGGCATGCCTCTGGGGCATTTTCTTGATTAATGATTGATGTGGGAGGGCCCAGCCCTCTGTGGTTGGCACCCACCCTGAGCATGTGGTCTTGGGTTATATAGTAAAGCAGGCTGACCAAGCCCATGAGGAGCAAGTCAGTAAGCAGCACTCCTCCACGTTTCTGCTCCCCTGACTTCCCTAGATGATTGGCCGAACCTGTAAAGTGGAAAAAACCCTTTCCTCCCTAAGTTGCTTTTGTATGGGGTGTTTATTAGAGCAATGGAAGGAAAGCAAACTATAATAGAGGCTAAAGTATTTTGTTCTTGTTACTGCCATTCTCTGTGGAGGCACCATGGTGCCTGGGCTGAATTCAGACTCACAGTCATGGTGCTTCAGCCTCTCAAGCCCCGGGATCAAAAGCACAGTTCATCACACTTTAAACTATCCCCCTCTTATAAATTTAAATCTATATTGTGTGGGTTAGCTAGTTTGAAACATCACTGAATGCACAACTGAACAATCTTTTATCCCTTATTATGCAATTTGCTAATACTTGAAAGTTGTTATCACCAACTATTAGGATATAAAGAAATGAAAGTTAGTAGTTAGTCATTACAATTGAACTTGTAGTCATAGTAGGTATGTTTTCAAGGTCAAGCAGAGATATATTTTAGATGGACAGGTCATCTTCAAGCACTTCAGAGATCTACAGAATATGGCATATAAGATGTTTTAATAACACAGATTTTTTTTTTCTTTTTTTATGACTATGAGACATGTCTGCTCCTGGCAGCACCAATCTACTTCAGAGAAGATATGGGCATTGAGGAACATCCACATGGAGTTTACTTTCATTGTCACAAAAGTTAGCCACTGGGCAAGAAAGTGCCCTTGCATCAACTGCTGACAGTATGCTGTCCAAAATGGACAAGCAGGACACAAAACAAAGGACTGCTGATCCTTGCCAAGACAAGGTAGGAAGGCTCTTTAGAAAATCCCATTTCACAGATGAGTTTGTCAAATATGCTAAGCCTGTAGGCTGAAGATGATACTCCAAGGTTGCAGAGAAACCTTGGATGACTGTCCATGCAACTGGCTGTTTCTGTCATAACTCACGTTGTTTGGAAGTCACTTGTTTGCACTTCCTGTTTTACTAGGTAATATTAATTTCCTTCTTGGGTCTCTGAGGGAGTTGAAGATTAGATAGTTATTGTTATAATTTTCCTTGGTTATGATAAAAGATAAATTGGATATGAAACTTTAGACTCACAAATATAGGATAGATGTTAGAATATTTTCTTTAATTTTGCCAAATACAAATAGACTAGATACTATAAGTATAATTTTTGCTTGATAACTATTCTATTATATGTAATTTTACTATGTTAAAGAAAAACCTTCTTTTTTGTTTAGACATAAAAGGGAAAATGCTGTAGGATAATGCTTTTGTAAACTGGTTTAATAAAATGCTGATTGGCCAATAGCCAGGCAGGAAGTGTAGGCAGGGCAAGCCGACTAAAGGAATGCTGGGAAGGTGAAGGGAGAGTCAGGAGTTGCCAGCCAGATGCAGAGGAAGCAAGATGAGAGCTTATAACTGAGAAAAGGTACCAAGCCATGTGGCTAAATATAGATAAGCATATTGGGTTAATTTAAGTGTAAGAGCTAGTCGGTAATAAGCCTGAGCTAATAGCCAAGCAGTTATAATTAATATAAGCTTCTGAGTGATTATTTTATAAGCAGGCCACAACACTGTGGGGGCTTGGCAGGACCTGAGAAACCCTGACTACAATCTACTAAGATTAAAATTCAGTCAACATTTTATGGAAAAGTCAAACATTTCAGACCCAGCAATGTTTTTTTCTAATGGTCTCAAGAACTATGAGGAAACTGAATACAAAAGCAGGTTAGATGATTTGCTGAAAGTACCCCCACTTGCTCAGAAAACTAGTTAGTATAGTGTGTGGAGGTAGTGTTGGGGATTTGATGTGAGGGACAGGGTGCATTTGAGGCTCTCTAAAATTGAATTATTTTGAGTCAGTTTTATGTGAATCCTTGTAACTGTGTAGGTCTGTTTCTCTTCTTGGATTGTAGTGCTATAGTAGTTATTCTTGAATTGGTGTGACTTACCATTCATCTTCTTTATATATTTTTTTTTGTAGTTGTTGTTCCAAAAGCTACTAATGGCATCAAATAGTGGCTATGTAAACAAAAGTAGTTACGAAGAAAAACAACAATCTTTAATGTTTCTCTCGAGGTTTTTGTTGTTGTTTTAAGATCTGTTAATGTTCCCTACCATTTTTCCTATTAAACTTCAGGACCAGAACTGAATTACCATTCAGTATTTCAGTTCATGTATTAATTTTTTGTTTTATATCTATTTATTTATCTGTCTGTGTATGTAGTATATATTATGTATGTATGTATGTATGTATGTATGTATGTATGTATGTACGTATCTATCTATCTATCTAACTATCTATCTATCTTTCTACTTATCTCTCTGCCCACCCATTCATTTACCTAAAAGTAATTACTCATTCATAAACCCAGAAACTAAAGTAAAAGCTAAGGTACTTAAAAGTAATGACCAATATTTACCAATTTGCCATTTATCCTATGTCAAGCTCTTTTAAATGAGGTTCAATATCATTCTGAATTGTATACTTATCATCAACCTGTTTCATTCATCTGTATCTTTTGTACATATTCATATGTAATTATATGTACATTAACATAAACATATACATTCTTGTTTAAATTTATAAAGAAATTTGTTGTTCTACATATATTTTAGAAGTTACTTTTTCATAAGAATACTTTGCTAAGGTTTATCATATTTTGCATATTACTATAGCTCATTTTAATGTCTTTATAAAATATATTATCTTGTAGTCATCAAATCTCCCATGAAAAAGCACTATTCCCAGCAAGTATTGTCTATAGTGTTGAACAGTGTTGCAATGAATATCCTTGGATATGTTAATATGTTCAAATGTTTATTTGGGGGATGGACTCATTGGAGTGTTTCATGGGAAGTTTGTCACTGTTCAGCACTGCCCTCCCCACAAATTCCAATATGTCTGAAAGGAGGAAAGAGAAGGAAAATGTTACTTTCTGTGCTAATGCCCTGGTGCATGCATTGTATTATTTAAATTTGTGAACACAACTTGCCATTAACTATAACCTCTAAAGCCCAAATCTAGTAGTTGGTCTGAGAGTGTTTTACTGTGGGGTGATCAGGGGACTCACTTCCTTCAAGGGAAACAGAGACTTCAGTCTTTCAGTTCTGCGCTATTGCCCTATGGCCTTTAAGTTGTACCAGCACAGGAAGAGATGGATAGAAGACATATTCTAATCTTCAGCCAAAGTAGCTTAAATGAGCTACTAGTCCATTTATCAAATTGAGTCACATGGCCTCAAGTGAAAGGGAGACTGGGGTATATGAGGAACACAATGAATATTTTCACATAGTAAGTCTCTGTGGCATATATTCCAAGTGCAAGAAATGTAGTTTAACATTCAAGAAGGCAAAATGATCACAGTCACTACATTTACAGTTATATAGCATAATTTTATAAACGTGGAACTTTACTGATTTCTTAAAAATTAATTGCTTTTGAAAAAACATCCCAATGTATTCTGTTTGTTTGCTTTATAGAAAATATGTGTCATTTCTGCAAGGACTACTACTAACTCTCTTCTTGTAGGAATGAAAGATATTAAAATGTCATTGTTGGTCTTTGTTTTACTACAATCCAAAGCCTGAAATCTAATTGCTCAGGTACTACTACAGAGGCTGGATGTAGCTATGGGTGTCAGTTGAGAATGTAAATCCTCCAACCCAAGGCTTACCAGCAGGAACAGTCAGCCCCATGTTCTACAGCTGAGAGTGCAGTGCCGTTGCCCATGAAGCATATGCCTGTTTCCCTGTCTGCACTGAGACAGAGAACACCAAGTAAGAGCCCTGTGCCTGACAATCTTTGTTGTGACTTAAATTATTTTTGAGCTTGACAATAATGTCCTTATTACCTAGTTACTGCTTTCTCTCTCGTCTCCTGGTGGCACAGCATGCTCAATGCGTTTCATTTTCTGAAACAACAGCAGATTTCATTTTTATGTTGATGGTGATAGGGGAATGTTTGAAGACTGCATCAGAAATGATTGAATCATTTTGGGAAGAGGCCACTGCTGAGCTAGTTGGCTCTTTGAGGGGAGATTCTGGTGACTCAAAATAACAATAAGAGCCTAATGGAAAGCAACTCATGCCTGGAAGGAGAATTGGGAAGCTAGAAAAGCACAGATTAGATTATAAACCCAGTGATGCAGGACATGAGTGACATTAGGGGATGTGTTTTTAGCAAGCTTATTAAAAATCCTCCAAGATAGGCCAGGATATAGTTTAGTGGTAAAGCATGGGCATAACATGCTGTTCTTGGGCTCAGTCCTGAGTAGTACCCCTTCAACAACAACAACAACAACAACACCAACAAAACAAATAAATAAAATAAAATAAAATCCAACAAAGGAGGGTGAGGGAATTAAGGCCAGAATGGACTTCTTAGTTTCTTTTAGAAAATTTAGAGGGATGTTTAAGGCTTAACCCCTGTGTGGGTTGTCCACTGCTGCAAAAGGAAGGCTAACTCTACTTCTTGGTGTTATTTTAAAATGAACACTAGTGGAGTCATAACCAATTTGGGGATGAAAAAATGGGGGAGGGTGCCATTTCCACTCTTCCTATGTTTCCTGTAGAAGGCAACATGATAAAGGTTCTCTCTTGTCTAATCTTTTGGCTTATTCTTTGTCCTGCTGCTTTTTATGGCTACCCACAGCCACATGCTGAGGAAGGTTCTTTGCAGTGTTGGCTAATTGAGTAACTCTGATGGTTTTCTTATGGATCTTTGAACATATTCCTTTTTCATTTTATCCCTGTTTCCTGAGAAACCCTTAGGAGATCTTTATTTGAGGCCATAAATGTTAAGCTTTGAACTACCTACCAGTTTTAAACACCAGATGGTAATATGCATAAGAGATAATTAGGAAGGTAATTGGAGTCCATTGCTGTCAAAACATTTGACTGAGGTGACTGTATAGCTAAATCCTACTTAAACGTTAAAAAAAGTAATTCATGCTGTGATGGTTTGAATGAAAATGGCCCCCATAGGCTCATAGGAAATGGTTCTATTAGGAGACATGGCCTTGTTGAAGGAAGTGTGTCACTGGAGGCTGGATTTGAGGTTTCAAATGCTCAAGCCAGGCCCACTCTCTTATCTCTCTTCGTCTCTCTTCCTGCTGCCTGCTGATCCAGATGTAGAACTCTCAGCTACCTCATATCTGCCTGCAGGCTGCCATGCTTCCCACCATAACAATGAACTAAATCTTTGAACTATAAGCCAGTGCCAATTAAATGTTTTCCTATAAGAGTTGCCATGGTTATGGTGCCTTTTCACAGCAATACAAACCCTAACTAAGACACATGCATTATATATAAGTATGGAATAGAGAAAAGAGTCAAAATCTTCCCAAGTTATTGGTGAAAACTTCCTAACTTCTATACCAAAAGTCCAGCAAAGCTTACTTTTATTTTTAAATATTCATTGAAATTTAAAAAATTTAAAAAATTCATGGTCACTTTATAGATGAAATGCCTAATCTAAAATTATCTATGAGTTGGCAATCTTAGAAATGCAAACATAGTTCAAGTAAATCATTCAAAATTTATTTCACAAAAATGTGTATAATTATTCAATTATATTGTAAGTTGAGAAAACTCATCAGCTATTCCAAATAAGTTCTTACAAAATGATAAGAGATAGAAATTGCTTAAATGTGATAAAATTGGTTATGTGAATGTATCTATTAATATTAGGTTTCAAAAAAGAAAACTACTTTTAAAAACTCTAAATGGTAATAAAGATATGGAAATATCTGCTTATCAATACTATTATTCAATAACATTTTGGAGAATTTTTAGCTAGTATAGCTAGGCAAAAATAATGTAGATTAAGGAAATTTCACAAGGTCCAACCCTTAGAAGAATTACAGGCAATCAGTGGCTGCTGGAAGTGGGGAGAGTGAGTTTCCTCCAGGAACAAACTCCCTGAGGGCTTGTCCATTCTCAAGTGGTCAACCTCAAACACATGTGCTGACAAGCAATACTAAGTGGACTCTGTAGGTAGGTGGTGTATGTGTATATATATTTATGTGCGCGCGCACATGCGCGCTCGCACACACACACACACACACACACACACACATAAAATTAAAGAAGAAGGGGTAATGAATTTGAGAAAAAACAGGTTGGACACAGGAAGAATTGCAGGAGAAATAAGGAAATGCTATAAATATAGTACTCAAGTATGAACTTCTTAAACATTATACAAAAATTGAATTAGATAACTCTAAACATTTGAAAAGAATAAAAATTATTTGCTGGTAATATAATTAAAACTGTAACCTCAAATGCTTGAGAGCCTATATACTGAATAAGGTAATTACTTAAATGAATGGATAAAAATATGAATTAATAACTTTTGTACAATCTAGCAAAATCCAAAGAATTAACCCATTGGATTAAAAACTTCATCCTTATTATATAGCTTCTCTTAAATACTTGAACCAGTTTTGGAATATTTAGATTGTAGCAGTGCACTTAGATTCCTGTGAAAGCAGAAAAAGGTTTTAATGTAATTTGCATGCACTTTAATCATCAAATATTATTTGGGAGTGAAAAAGTATGCATGTGTGTTTATATTTAGATTAATCTAAATGGAAACAAACAATATCAAACATATTAAGACATAAGGAAAATATGCAGTATTAAAAACATAATTGACTTCAAATAAAAAGTAAGCATCAACGTCAACTGACTTTGTTGTCACAAAAATATCAAACATTCTAAAAGTATTGCATAATTTAATGTAATTTAACTCAGCATTTCAATGGACTCCTCTTAGAATAAGTAAGAATTATTGAAATGATTCATATATTAGGCTAAGTGTTCAAGGATAGCCAAAACATCTTAGATATAATAAGAAAGATGATCATGTCAATAAAAATATAAATGTATGCCAAGTTATTACATCAAAACAGTGATCTCCTGCAAGATTCCAAATAAGCAGACTACCAGACCCTATGGTATTCTAAAATTATTGAATGTATATGTGTGAAGAAGAAAAGAGACTTCAGAGCAGATGGCAGGAAGGTTAGGGGGAGAGGGAGGAAGGAAAGGGGGAGGGAAGAAGTCAAAGAGGAGAAATGGTTGGTTCATGTATAAATAAATGTATTTGGTGAATGTGGGGGAAAAAAGGAAGACATGACCAGCTGGATTCCTTAAGGAGAACGCTTCATGAGGGAGGTCGATTATCAACTTTTGAAAACACTGTGTGTCGTGGGCTTTCCTCTGTTTCAGTGAATCCCAGCAGCAACAGCAGCCTTGTGAAAACTGGCAAAAATGAGTCTCAAACATGTCTTGTTTGAGAAACACTCATTTTTCTGCTCTTTAAAGAACGACATTTGTTTGCATCAAAACTTGAGCTACTTAGCTGCCAGGGGATACAGCAGCGAACACACTGTCTCTGTGACCCTGGAACTTCTACTACAGTGAGGGGTGTCAGAAAATAGAAAACTAAACATTTCTTGGTACATAGTATACCGTATGCTGGACAATTGGCTTCTAAATCTAAGCCAACTGAGTCATGAATTAGAGGAAAGGTATTAGGAAGCCAACTAACAAGCATGTTTAGTTGATGTTACAAGTTACAAATGCTGGCTTTGCTTTGGGTAGTGGAAAACATGAGGTGAAGCAGTTTTTATACAGAGAGCTATATTGCTATGAAGATACTTAAATTCCTATCATCAACGACTGCAGATCCCTGAGGAAGAGGTTCCCTGGTGGTAACTATAATGCAAGTAGAGGTAGAGCCAGTCCTGGAAACCCCTGGCAAACCTGCCCTCACCAGTTGGCACCCTGATCACAAAGGCAGGAAGAAAGCTACAGAATGGCTTGTCCCTCAAGCCCAGAGATGAAGGCAATTTCAAATGAGCTGCTCGCTTTCACTGTTGTTTGTGCTGCCTCTAAATTCCCAGATTTCCTCAAAACCAGAAGAGATGGTAGACTGCACTCCTTTTCACAGCAGGGAAGAAATCGACAACTAGGACTCACAGAGGTTAAAGTTTTGATGGTAAGATTTTCAGCTTGAGAGAGAGAGAGAGAGAGAGAGAGAGAGAAAACACCTTTTCAAATAGTAAGCCAGCTATGTTTCCTCACTGAAGTGTCTGAAGGCAACCACGACTTACAGCCACCTGGCTTTGCAGTTATGGCTTCAACTAATGGTATCATTTGAAGCCTTGCTCATTGAGCTTGATTCTCAGGGTGTGGGACTCTAAAGTCTTAACCAGGATTTTGTTTTTTTAGTTGTTTGCTTATAGCTTGACATGGTGCTTTTATTTAGGCCTTGCCCAAACTCTTGAGTGATTTCTGTACCTCCATGGTAACTAGACAGGTCTAGCTATTCTGTTAAATAAATAAAAAAAAAAATCTTAATGACTATCAAATTACTCAGTAAAAATCAAAGACATAGTGGGTTCATAAAACCTTGGCTGTTTAAATCAATCAAAGTGTCAATTAAATTGCTCAGCCATTTGTGAACAAATTCATCAGACCAAAGCAGATACCCAGAAAAGTATTTAAATCTTTCAAACAATGAAAGAAGATTAAGGTATCCAAGATAACTGAAACTAATATTCTATTGTAAAAACAGGAAACTATTCTGCCTTACTTAGACTCTGCTGCTGCTGAGGCTGTGGAGGTGGTGTCTGTGGCATGTGGAGGGGAGTGGAGAATTTGGTTATCTGCTGAGACTTGAAAGTGGTCTGACTACAAACAGGAGTGTTGATGGGCAGGATAACCTTTTAGGCACATAATAAAACACCCCAAGGTTGTGTACTATTGTATACTTCATCAAATATCTCTGGGCGAATTACTTCGCTTAATCTATTCAAGATCGCTGTGAACAAAGAAACCAAAATTCCAAGGAGGAGGATGAACTCCCCAAATTTACACGAGGACTATATCAAAGGTATATTTTCCCATTTCCCACACAGCATGCTGCAGCCAGACTGAAGCCATCTTTTTACTTAGACCAGATCTGATGGTCCACTCGTTTGTCTACTCTAGAATGATTTACCTGACTTCAAAATGACATTGTAAGCAATTTTCTTGACAAACTATAGTACTCTTTCTTAAAAAAGGCCAAAACAAAAATGCAAAGTTGCTAGAATTACCCAAGTCAAGCCTGCATGTCACAGACGGAGTAAGAGGGGTCTAAGAAGGCTAAAATACTTTACAAGGGTTGGTAGCAAATTGGAGAACAATCAGGAACAAATGTGGGCACCTGACTCACAAATGCGGGCACCTTATTCACAAATTTCGACACCTTACTCACAAATTCGGGGAGCACCTTTTTCACAAATGTGGCACCTTATTCCTGATGCCTGCAGGTGTCTTTGGCTCATGCCTCTACTAAGCCTGCCAGGGGATGCATCCTGGAAGTTTGTTGAATTTATAGGTGTCAAACCCCTAAGGAATATGACTTTCTATAGTAGCAATGATTGGAAGACCAGAGTGGACATCTTCATGTTCCAGCATAGAGTCATGACTTTGATGTTTGTTCTCTGCCGGTTTGTTTACAAATTGTCCAGTATTTTAAGTTCTGCCTTCATAGGGGGTGGGGTGAGGGGCTCTGGTAAATAACCTCTGTAAAGTCTCAAGTATTTCCTTGAGATAAAGATATACCTAACGCTAAAGAGGCTGAGAAGTACTTGTTTGCATTCCATTTTATTTGTATTCATGAGACTTGCCTAATAAATGTCTTTGATTGTATGTGTTTCTTTTGCTAGAAATTTCTTTTTATTGAAAACATACTCAGACCACAATTTCACAGACATTTCATGATTCCATCTCCTCGAAGATCCCCACCACTGCCCTACCCATCCAACACCACACCTTCTTTCTCTCTCTTTGGAAAACAACCAGGCAATTTTTTAAGTTAAAAAAAAAAAAAAAAAACAGAACAGAAAAAGCCCAAGAAACAAACACACAGAGAGACACACACAAAAGCAAAACCCATAAAAACACAAAATCAGAAATCATAATATTCAAGCAAAAATATTTTTTAAATGCCCAATCAAAGCAATATGAGACATAAAATCTCCAAAAATACCATTGAGTTCATTTTGTTGTGGCCATCTATTGCCCACAATGGGGCCTATCCTGAAGTACAGTTTATATATCCAGTGAGACTCTGTGGGTGAAAGTTAAATTTCCCTTTCTAATCAGTTGTCAATTGGAGATAGCTTTTTGGTTTGAGATGGGAGCTTGTGTTTCTCTTGGTTATGGGAACCCATCTGCAGGACCTGTGCATGCTGCCCAGGCTCGGTGAGTTCACGGGTGCCAGTCTTGCTGTGTCTGGAAGATACTGTTTCCTTCAGGTTGTATTGAGAAGCAAGAACACTGTAAACTTTTAATTGGGGGGAAATCATTGTATTTCTGAAGCTTTAAAAATGAAATGGAGTGCCATAGCATTTTTCATGCATATACATGTCTATTATAATAATACTTTGGGACATAATTGACTTACAAAAGGCTTATAATGATTCATTAGTATATCGAGTTAAAAAATATCATAAAAATAAAAACTTAATATCTTACATCATATCATGGAGTCTTAGTTTATATTTATTTGAAGGCCAATTAAATATTTATGATACTCATCAACCTGAGGATATTTCCAAAGTTGGTTGACTTTTAACTTTCAAATGTTACCTCCTCCATTCATAAACCTCAGTAAGTTTGTTGTCCAATTTAGTGCTTTCTAAAATCTAAAGTGATAAATTAGAAGCATGTTCACTGAGAAGTTTCAAAAAACTAACACTGGTTAGAAGGTAGTTTATATGACTTTTCCCCCATGGAAATGGTGGGATTGGGTCACTCTCTAGTGAGTAGGACAAGAGTACCCTGGCCCGAGCAGTGATGGAATGTCTGTGCCTATACACTCAGCTTACTACTCTTTTTTTTTTTTTTTTGGCATGGAATTATGTATATTCTATTTATTTATTCTTTTTTATCAAGAGATTTTCCATTCACTCCACACATCAACCACAGATTCCCCCGTCCTCCCTCCTCCCACAGATTACTACTCTTGTTACACATACAAGAATAGACCCTGGGCTCTGTCGACCAACAAATACCCCAGAAATCCATTACATTATAAGCTTTCAACAAGGCACTAGGAACTCTAATTAATTAGATCTTGTGCCTGTGTTCCATTATCGGCAGCACCCTGATGTGATCAACACTGAAAACTGAAATATAACACAAAGGAATGTGTTTAATACTTTCTGAAGACTTTTTGAATGCAAGTTCAAGGTGGAAAGTAAATTTTAGATCCACTTTCAATTTAGGTATCAAATGGTTGTGTGAAAGAGTGATCTCACCTAACATTTTTCAGTAGCCTGACCTTTCTCAGAGCATGCACAGGCACACCCTTCCACGACTTCCACCACGGACCATTGTGACCTTCATTTGCTTGCATGTAGCTTTTATTTTATTTTCTTCAGAAAATGTGCTGATGATGCCTACAGACCTGCAGCAGTGTGTGTGTGTGTGTGTGTGTGTGTGTGTGTGTGTGTATGTGTGTGTGTGTATGTGTGTGTGTGTATCTGTTTGCATATGTGTATGTGTCTGTGTGAAAGAAAGTAACCTGATGGTTGTGGAGAAGGTGCAGAGAAGCACAGTTTAGTTCCAAAGTAGACTCATGAGACCCAGGTTTCTTTAGGAATTAATTAGATAAGCTTGAACTAAACTAAATGCTTTAGGTTTGGGATGAGTAATAGGGTGAGGGAGGGTGCAGTGTTTCTCATGTAAGTCACTCCCTACTTTAATCAAGAAGGACTATACATTAAAACAGAAAACAATGCAATCTGTCTTTACTTTGTGCAGTACTATAAGACGATAACAATGACCATAGGATCCTAAAAAGTCATCATAATACATAGTAAGAAAATCATTATTTCTTCTTTTTTCTTTCTTTCTTTCTTTTTTTTTTTTTTTGGAGCTGAGGGTTGAACCCAGGGCCTTACACTTGCTAGGCAAGCGCTCTACCACTGAGCTAAATCCCCAACCCCATTTTTATATGTTCCTTAAAAATATCATGTGATGTATTATGATAACATTCTGCCTCCAACTCCTCCCAGATCTACTCCTTTCTTACCTACCCACTTAGTTTTGTGCCCCCCTTTTCCACAATGACCTCCTTGAAGGAGAACATGCAATATTGTTGTCCCATTTAGGGCTGAGAACTCCACAGTCTTTTACTCTCTGCACCTTGACCAGTTGTGAGTCTCTGTATTAATCACTCACTACCCACTACAAAAGAAGCTTCTCTGATGAGGTTTGAGAGATGCACTAATTACTGGGCATAATGATAAGTCATTCAGAATCAGTTTAATATTGTGCTCACTTAGCAGATTAATAATAACATATTCTTTCCTAGGGTATAGAACCTGTCTATCTCAGTTGTTTTTCCCCCATATGAGTGGCAGGTATAGGTTCCATCTTGTAGAGTGGTCCTTAACTCCAGCCAGAAAGTGGTTGGTTGCTGCCAAGACATTCATGACATGATTGCACCAGTGAGCATGCCTTGCAGGCTGGTGGTTATTATAGCTTTCAGAGTTCATAGCTAGGTAGGACTGGTACCATGCATAGCAACTTCCAGCATTATGAAAAGTAACCAGTAAGGATAAAGCTTTCAAGTCAGTACCAGTTTGAGCTCTCCATGGTCAAAATGTAGGGTAACTAAGAACACTGGCAATAATCTGTAATATTTGGGGGTCCATGCTACCTCCCTGGCCAGCAACTCCAGGAACCCATTCCTAGCACTGGGCTTTTTGTTTGTTAGCCTGTGTTGTCGAATAGTGTCCTTGTCATCCATTATAGGACAACTCAATTTAAACTCAGCCTCCCTCTGTGTGTGTGTGTGTGTGTGTGTGTGTGTGTGTGTGTGTGTGTGTGGATGGATGGATGGATGGATGGATGAATGGATATACAGGTATATATACATATATAAGATGTTTATATATTTTAGGAAGTGAGAAAATTATAATTTTTCTGAGGGTATTACAGTTTCCCCATGACCTTTAAGAAGATTTGCTTATTTATGTCTTTGAATCAGACATAAAAATTTAAGAAATAAAATATAGTAAAAAATGTTTATTTAGTATTTTGTAATTTAAAATATTATAAACATTTAGAATCTGTGCTTTATTTACTTCTAAAAAGTGTATTATGGTAGTCTGATATATGCTGCCCTTCTCAATATGCTTTAATATATGAAGCCAGCATCTTTTCAGAGCCTCCACAGGGCCACTCTGTTTTCTGAACATGGATCAACTGAAAATTTCTTGTGCCATACAATTGCTCTGAGAGCTCCTTTAGTGCAATGTTGACTCTCATCATTCTGGAAACTCATCCTTTCATCCGTAAATTCACCTTCACTAAATTCCTCTGGCTGTAAATCAGAGTCTCGTGGCCACTGGCATGGCCATCGTCCTCCAGGCAGCTCTTTCTTGTTTAACTCCATTTATTTTCCATCCACGTTGGCTTCCAGCATTACTGTATTCCATTGCTTGGTTGTGACTTTATCTTTGTTGATCATTTCCCTCTGTAAACTATCATTTTTATAAAATGTCATGAGGGCATATCTCCAGAAAACAAAAAGGCAACATAGAGCTCTATTTGCTCTCTGCAGGTGAACCGAGTGACAGATGTACAGTGTCCACACAGAGACAGACTTTGAAAGATGAAACATCTACATGGACTGAAGATCTCACAGCAGAATTTGAACTTTATCTATTTCTCAGTAAATATACCCTGCTAACTGAGATTTCATCTGTGTCTGAGTACTAGTATTTGCCCTGACTGTTGTAACTGAATACACACATTACTGAACCATATAAAGAAAAAAATACTTTTATTTTGTGATAATGGTTATAAAAATAATTTTGGATTGAGAATGACATAATGAACAACAGTTACTGTACCAGGCTTTCTTTTGGGCTACCAACCAGCTCCTAATTCATGACACAGAGACTTACTATTAGTTTGGAATGCTCAGCCTAACTTAGGCACAATTCTGGGTATCTCTTTTCACTTAGATTAACCCGTTTCTCTTTATCTACCCATTGCCTCTGGGCTTATTACCTTTTTTTACTTCTGTATGTCTTTTACTGCTTCTCAACGTCTGGCTGGCTGGTGGAAGTCTGCTTTCTTGCCCCTGGTGTGTACCTCTTTCTCTCCTCTGTCTCTCATTCTTCCTTCCCCCCAAGCCTATAGTTCTCCTTCTATTTATTCTCTCTGCCTGTCAGCCCTGCCTATTCTTTCTCTGCCTAGCCATTGGCCATTCAGCTCTTTCTTAGACCAATCAGGTGCCTTATGGAGACAAGATGAAACAGATGCAACACATCTTTATGTAATTTAACACACATCCTTACATCATTAAACAAATGCAACATGAACAAAAGTAACACACCTTTACACAGTTATAGTAATATTCTGCAGCATAAACCAATGTAACACATTTTTGTCTAGTTAAAACACTATTCCACATCAAGTTATAGCTGGGAGAACCCTGACTGGACACACCAGATGCCTTTAGAGAAACATCTGTGTAGCAAACAGACCACCCTGTGTCTAATCAGTAGAAAAGGCTTCAGGAGTTTACTTTTTTTTTTTTTTTCATGGATGCTTGTTGAAGTTTGTCTCAGAATAGATACCACCAAAGGAATCAGAGATGCCATGAATAAACATGAATGCTGTAAGTACTGCTGGAGAGAGCCATGTTCATATCTCTGGGTGAAACACCCCCTGAGAACATCACTTTAGAGAAGGCATAACTGAAACATGGGCTCTCTAGCTCATCCTGATGTCAAATTCAGGGTGATCCTTTTGTATCAACCTCCAATGTGATGAGATTACAAGTGTGAGCCACCACACCTAGCTAGGAAAATCCTCAAATAGTGTGTGTAGATATCGTATAACAATGTTTCTGAGGCTAGGGGTGAAGTGCCTGTCTTTCAAGTCCAAGGAACTAAATTCTATAAACACACACCCACCACCACCACCTAACCACAAAAGGCAGGTGAGATAGCATGGGGAATGTGCAGATAGATGCCTAGGCCTTGCTGGCTAACTAGGCTAGCCTTCTTGGCAAGCTCCAAGCCAATGAAAGACCCTGTGTCAATTTTTTAAAAAGTAGGCAATGGTTGAAGAAAGACAATCAGGTTTAACTTCTGACCTTCACAAACATAAGTTTTATACACACACACACACACACACACACACACACACACACACACACACATATAAGCTGTGTCTGAGGATAGGATTTTGAAATGGCACCTGGGGATAAACACAGACAAATATTTTCCTGAACTGTGGATTTGCTAGAGTAGTGTAAGAAATGCAATGAGTTGATTTCTTTCTTTAGAAATGCTAAAGAGCATTAGATATAGTCAGGTCTTGAAATATGCTGAAAACATCTTGGAGGATGCCTTTGGAAAGCTTTTAAGAGTGTTTCTACTCCTGAGTAAGAATTTATTTACAACTGCAGGAGAATTTAAGTGACCCAAAGAAAAGGAAAGTCTAGGCTGTACCTAATGTGTGCTACTCACAAATATGAGAGTTGAATTTAAACATGTGTAGAGCTTGCGTGCCCCTGGTGAAGATATGCTTGGGACTGTTGATAGTCTTCTGTACAGCAGTGTATCTTTATGAATTGCTCATGAAGTGTGATTAGAGGGATGATGTTGTCTGGTTTGTAAAAGAGAAATGGCCAGTTTTCCGTGATGCCTCTCACCAGTTAATTATGCAGGAAAGGATGTAGATAACTGTGGTGCCCTTCCAGTGATTCCCAAGTGTATTTTATGAACCTTTTCCACCACTGTAAACCTTAATAAATCTCCATCCTGGGTCGATATCTTCCCTTTGACAAAGAATGGATGCTGGTAAGCTGGCTCTGTCATGCTGTGGTCACCAAAGCAAGATGATAGGACCTTCCCTCCCTTTCTTGGGCAGCAGGAGCTCAGAACCTGGAAATATGAACAGATGAGGCCAGCTGCCTTCCCTGGCATGGTGGCAGCTGAGTGAGTAGGAGGAGACTGTGTAAAGGTCCAATGTGCCAGTGTTCAAGAGGAAACATGATAGTGGTGCCAGCTGTCAGGGTGCCTTTGTTCTCTGCTTTTGTGCAGACCATTCCCAATAAGGCTTCCATCAGGGAATTTCATTGCCTGAGTACATAATGGCAATAATTCATCTTGGGGATGGAAAATACCAACAGACACATACACTCAGGCAGTTTCTCTATAGCAGTATACTTTTGGACTGCCACCTCACTCTCTGCTGCAGCTAATCCCAGGATAACCGTTGGTCTTTCACTCTATAGTGGGACCACAATGGTCCCTGCCTTGTGTAGATAGAACAGAGGGACTATCAGAATTTCTGTGCCATCTGACCTTACCCTTTTGGTTCCAGTAACTACAAAAATTTGACCTTATTCTCATTTAGTTTTGATAGTCCTTCTGATCTCACAATGACTATTTCTTACTTAGAAAGCATAGTATTGGGCATTTACAATAGGGAAGCCCACTAGGGGAGAGAGAATGTGACCTATGGTGCAGATCTGCCAACAAAGATGGCAGAGTAGACCTACTTTGTAAGTATTAGAATAATAAGACAATTTTTACAAACTATTTCTTATGTACAGCTCCCACTATTTAATCTGTGCAATGTGGAGCTCATGGGTCAGATGCTGAAGGCTCCTTATAACTGGGAAGAAAACAGAACTTTTGAGCATTCAGAATTATGTGGGTTGCTCAGACATCATTTGAAACCAAATACTAGGCTTTTCTAAAGTGCCCAGCACCCTACCTGCTATGGAAATAGTAACTTCAGATGCTGCCTTTGTTATTTACTTAATAACAGGCTCAGGAGAGAAAAGGACATTCCTATGTGAAGACCTGTCTACTAGGTCTGCCTTTGAAGGTGTCAATATCACTGCCATGCAACTGGAGTACAGACAGGGCTATGGGCCCCACAGGCTCAGAGCCTTACCACCTAGGCTACAGTTCTAACTTTCCCATGTATTTGTTCACTCTAACTTTGGGTGAGTGATGATCATTCAGTTTGCTCACTTATAAATCAAAGGCAAGACATAGCACCTTCATAACATTGCAGTAAATAGTGTTCCTCGCATATAAGAATGTTAAAAACACATTGAAAACAATTTTAACATCTCTAAAAGTCAGAAACCCTTTATAATACATAATGTGTTATAGTAAAATTCATGGTGGGATTTTTTTCTTAGTGATGCATAATGCATTAATGGTTCTCATAGTCAATGATGTGATATAATCAAATAAGGTAAATTATTTACTCCATAGAAATGCTAACACTAGTGTCTGGCACATAATAATTCCTCTAAAGATTAGCTATTATTTGATAGTACACTTTAAAAATTTTTAAATTTGTTAAGAGGAGTGATTATTTTAGGTGTATCTCTGGACTTGATTATAGACACCTCTCTGTAGATTAACTGGAATGCATACTAGTGCATCCCAGTACAATCATTTTCAGAATTCAGATTTAATTGTCTTGATGTCTTTTGTTTGTGACATTGGCCTGTCCTTCTCCATCCTACTTTCTCTCAGAAGTACTCCAGACTCTCTTTACACTTAACTAAGGTGGGCAAGGATGTGTCATGAGTCTTCATTGTCTATAATGCATCTTGTTCTACTTGAGGCTCTCAGTCAAAGGCCACCTTACTCAAATGGTAATGATTGGTTTCTTCTAGATTTCAATCCAAGGCTTTTGTTTCTCCTAGATTTTTACATGGACAGTTATAGACGTTTGAATGGAAATGACCCCATAGGCTCATAGGGACTGCCACTATTGAGAGATGTAGCCACTATTGAGAGATGGAGGAAGTAATACTGGACGTCTTAGGGCTTCTATTGTTGTGAAGAGACACCATGACCACAACAAGTCTTATAAAGGAAAACATTTAATTGTGGTGGGTGGCTCACTTTCAGTTTCAAAGATTTAGTCCATTATCATCCTGGGAGGGAGCATGATGGCATGCAGGCAGACATGGTGTTGGCTACATCTTGATCAGAAGACTACAGGAAATCGACTGATGGGCGTTATCCTGAGCAAAAGAGACCCCAAAGCCTATCCCCATGTGACACACTTCACAAGGCCATACTTACTCCAACAAAGCCACCCCTTTTAATAACCCCACTCCTTATGTGTTTACAGGTGCCAAGTACATTCAAACTATTACACAAGCAAGGTCTAGTGTGTCTCATTCTCTTCCTGCTGCTTACAGTCCAGATGTGTACCTACATGCTACCATGCTTCCTACTACAATAACAATAGACTAAACCTCTGAACTGTAACCCAGCCCCAATTAAATGTTTTCCTTTATAATAGTTGTAATCATGATATCTCTTCAGAGCAGTAAAATGCTAAGACAACAACAGATGGGACCATGAATATTAGAAACTTAGGAGAATTCAAATGTGTATGATACTAACTAGACCATTGATGTTATCCTCCAATTTATAGTAAGAAAATTAATCAGCCTCAGTGATGGTTCTACCACTACACAGTACCCATAATATCTCTTAACATATTGCAATTAGACATGAGAAAGCTAATGAGAAATTTTGCCACATTGGAAACCTATTATTTCATATAAAATATATTCTTGTGAAGTGGATGACAATAATAGGTAAGATACTTAGGGATAAAAGAGCAAAGAAAGATGGAGAAGAAATACATAGTTGAAGGTAAAGTTTAAAAGATTACATTGGTTTTGCAACAAACTAGGCTATTTCCTGTGAGCCAATGTAAAAATGGCTTAATTTTCTGGACTTATTTGACAAACAGAGAATGGTATCAAAATTATTTACAGAGGAGAAAGCATACCATTAAAATTAAACTCAAACAACTCATTATCATGTGGATTTCTGGTCTTAAAAAGACAGATGGATATTACCCAGTATAATTTTCCTGGCTCATTTCTATTATAATGATGATAATATAAATATCTGTTTGGTCATATCAACTTGTAAATTGCACAGTCCTTCAGTAGAATGGGATAGAGTACAGTAACTATTCAGTCTGGAACAATCTGGAAAAGGAGCATTCACTTAGGCAATGACACCAAAACAGCAGGTGAAACCAACAATCGCTCCAATAAAATTTGCAATGCAGGGGGATCCAGGCTCAAGGTTTGCATGCCACCCCTCTTTCTGTTGGCAGGGACTTCTCAGAAGCACCATTCTATAGAGATAAAGTTCTACATTAAATAAAACACAAATAAAGTATAGGCAATCAAAATCTAGATGGCAATGCATTTTATTCTTACAATTCCTATGCAGTGAGGGCCTTTTCTTATAAGAAGAAATTATGTAAGCCTCCATGGGCCTCATCCTTTGAATGTAACATGGTACCTTGAACATTCCCCCTAGACTTCCAAAACGAAGTTTTCACAGATGAAGTTACAATATTAAAGTTAGTAATGAGTTAAAATTGGATTAAACATAAAACCTTAAACAATAGTTTCTTCTTCCTCCTCCTCTTCTTTTTCTTCTTCTTCCTCCTCCTCCTTCCCCTCCTCCTCCTCTTTATTCTCCTCCTCATTATCACTGTCATCATCATCATCATCATCATCATGTCATATTTCAACCTTCAAAATATTGAATGGTATCATTTTATTTTGTTTTTCACCAAGAAGTATGCAAAGTAGACACCTTGCAAAAATGTAATGGACCTAAATATACAAAGATGATACATAGGTAGAAACAGTCTGACATGTAGTTTCCCAGCTTCATTAGTACAGTAATGGCTTAGTGCCTTGGTAACTTTTTGTACAACATTCTTTTATGTTGACTTCTCTAATAACCCATTCAGTTTCATCTAGATTCCCTGTGCCTGTTGTTTCATTTGCTGTAGTTGTCCTTTGGAATCTTCAGGCTATGAGTTCTAAGATACCAACATCCTTGAAATGTTCTATTCCCTTATATACAATACCTTGTGGACATACTGCTTTGTATTTTAAATTGTTTTGAAATAACTTAAAGTACCTCACTCAATGTGTATGCCATGTACACAGTTGTACATTATTATTCAGGGAATACTTAAGAGTAAAAGTCCCTATGTATTCAATAGAAACATTTTGTCAGGGTTTTTGATGTGAGGTTCATGGAGATTCTAACCCATGGCTATAGAGGTAACTTATACACAACTAAAAAGATTCCACTAAAATAATCTCTTTCCTTAGTAACTTTTTATAATCTTTTGCTCTTATCTTCTCTATAAGTTGTCTCTACTTTTTACTTTTTCTTCCCTTTACTTAATAATACTTTACCTCTGTTTCTCCCCTTTCACTCCATCTTGCCTTATCTCACTCATTTACTATTTCCATGTTCTTACTCTAATTTTTAAGGGTTATTTATTTATTTATTTATTTATTTTAATTAAGAATGTTTCCTATGGAGCCAGAAGGACAACCAAGCACTGCCTTGTGGGCCCTTGCATGCCCTAGGCGTTGGTGAGGGCCATTGGTGCTATAAAGTACAAATACATTAAGGAGGGGAAGAAAAGGTAGAAAAATGGAGCAGTGCACTCTACAGAGAGTGGTGGAACTGAAAACGTGATGGCAGTGACCAGCGTTGACCCTGGGCCAAACCCTCTTCTTGGTGTTGGGAAACATGGCAGATGCAGTTTCTTGCTGTCATGGAGCTTGGAGTCGGCTGGTAAAGACAAACTCCAGAGAGAAAATAATTATAAAAAAAAAAAAAAAAAAAAGAAGAAGAAGCCCAGTGCCTTATAGAGAGGCCGCCTCAGAGAACAACTTAAGTTCAAATTTAGCATCCAGTGCTTCATAGTTGCAGGCCTGGCCTGAGAGATACCAGAGAGGCCCCTGTCTGCAGCCAAGTGGCTAGGGCAGGGTGAGGGCCACTATAATGAGTGAACATATGGTGGAGAGATGGTCGAGGAAAACAAGCAGAATGTTTTGAGCAATATGGAAAGAGGCAGAACAGGAGATGTGAAGGTGGTAAGGTCATGGAGATGTCCCTGCCCATGCTGACACCGAGGATCATATTTGCATCCTCAGCCTGCAGAAGCAGGTTCTGGGTTGATGTCTGTGGCCCATGTTACCACTAAAGGCCATGCAGATGTTGCAGATCTGGGATGCCACCTGGATGATATCTGAGGGTTGCAGAGTTTGCCCCGCCCCTCACTGGCTGTGGCACTCAGGATAGCTGGTCATGTCTCTTGCCTGGGCAGTGTGGGAGAGGTGCCTTTCTGCACCTCATCAGCTTCAGGACTTGGGAAAGTGAACCTGAAAGTCACATGGCAGCATAGTAGAGCTGGCTCTGGTGGTATGGACCCAAGATAGCTTGCCCTGAGGACTCGAGAGTGGGAAGGCTGGGCCTGGCCGCTGCCAGCTTTGGCACTTGAGTAAGTTGGCCCTGCCCCTCACCAGGGCAATGCCGAAAAGCTGACCCTGAAGGTGTGAGCCCAGGAGAGCAGTCCCGCACCTTGCCAGCTGCTGCAGGCTGAAGAGTTGGAATCGCCCCTCATCTGGACAGAGCTGGAGAACTGGCCCTGGTGGTGTGGGAACAGGAGAGTGGGAAGGCAGACCAACTCAACTACCAACCAGGCCTAGATTCAGTTTTTGAGTTGGCCCACCCCAACATCTATCCCATCTAAGAACTGCTGGAGCATGTAAAGGGGTTGGTCCTGCAGAAGCAAAGCTGCAGGATCTCCATGACACAGGGCAATGACAGGGTGTCTGAGAGGATCCAGGTGAGGATCCAGAATTGGTAGTGTTGCCGATGCCAGAGGCCTTGAACCAGACTAATGACTCATTGCAATGAACATTTGCAAGCAAAGCTGTTTGGGCAAAAGGGTGTACTGGGTGATACACCATGACACACTGCAGCTTCCACAGGGGGATTTTTTTCATTTTTATTATCATTTTTATTTACTGTTTTCTTTTGGGGAGAAGTTGCATATGTGGAAGGTAGATATGGAGGAACACAGAGGTAAGTGGAATCAGGGTACATGATCTGAAATTTTTTAAAAAATCAATATAAACAGAAAAAAAGAATTTTTCCTACAATATATTTTGATCATATTCTTCTCCTCCCCCAATTCCTTCTCTTTTCCACCTCCCAACCCATCCAACTTTATGATCTCTCCTCTCTCTCTCTCTCTCCTCTCTCTTTCTCTCAAAAGCAAACACGTAGTTCAATGTCATATCACATTCTACAGTAGTTTTGAGGAAAATACATTGATGCAGCCCTTGTGATAGCTGATAAATTAGAGTTTGAAACTGGTCAAACTAGACAATAGTGACAAATGCTAATACAGTTTGATAAAGGAAATAATTAATAAGTTATTACATTGATTAAATACATGTACACCAAAATTTCACAAAGCAAAATAATGGACACAAAACATTCAGATAGATACTGATACAATAACAACAAATGATTTCAACTTCTGATTCTTCAACCAAACTAAAATCAGCTAGGATGCACCCTAGTTAAACTACACTGTAGATCAAATATATTTACATATGTCTACAGAATAGCCCATCCAACAGATACAGATTATGCAGTTTTCTTAGGAGGCCATGGAAACCTCTGTTAAAATAGACCATGTTCTAGGCTACTAATGAAAAATTTCCTTATACAAATGTAACAATGATTTTTTGAATTTTATCCGATCCTAGTGGAACAAAGCTGAAACTTCATAGGAACAGGACCTCGAGAAACCACACAAGTGTCTGGAGACTGGAATGATGCACTCTTCAGTGATAAATGTGTGATTCAGAAAATTAGGGAGGAAATCAGAGACACAGCTAAGGCACTTCTCAGAGAAAAGTTTATAGCTATGTGATTGCACTAAAATACCATAATGATGTACCTCCAGGTCTCATAAAAAAAGAAAAAAAAAAAAAAGAACAATCCAAACCCTAGAGCTTTAGAATGAAATAAATAAAAAAATGATCAGGACAAAAATTAATGAAATAGCAACTAAAAGAACAATATAAAAACCAGTTTATCAGTTTGTTATTTGAAAAAAAATATAAGCAGAAGTGATAAACACAGAGCCAAAACAACAGAGTGAGAGAGAGAGAGAGAGAGAGAGAGAGAGAGAGAGAGAGAGAGAGAGAGAATCAACTAGTAGAATTAAAACTGAAAGATTACTTCAGTTTCCAATGAAATCCAGGAAGTCATTAGAAAATATTTTTAAAATACTGGAATTTCTCAATATATGTGACCCAAATTAAATTAGTAGTTACTTTTCTATTTCTGTGCTAAGACACCATAACCAAGGCAATTTATAAAATAAAGACTTTAATCTAGGGATCATGGTTCCAGAGACTTAGAAGTCATCACCTTCATGCATGGCAGTACGCAAGCAGGTGTGGTGCTGGAGAAGTAGCTAAGAGCTTACATCTTGATCTGAAAGTTTAAAGCAGAGGGAACTAACTGGAAATAGCATGGACTTTTGGAAGCTCAAATTTGCCTCCAGTGATATATCTCTTCCAAGGAAGCCAAAGAAGCCACACCTCCTAATCTTTTCCAAACAGTTCCTCCAAGTATTCAAATATATGATCCTATGGGGACCATTCTTATTCAATAAATCAATCATAAAAGACAACTTGAACAGACCCTTTACAATCAACAACATTGACATAGTAATGAAAAGTATCCTAACGAAAATCTTAGGCCTAAATAAATCCATCGTTGAATTCTACAAAACCTCGAGAAGAGTTAACACCAATGTTCCTCCCCCTGTCCTATGAAATAGAAATGGCAAACACAAAGCATTACTCCAATATTACAACCAGGCAAGGACACAATAGCAAAATAAATTTATAGGCCAGTAACCCTTAGGTACACAGACATCGGTATTCTCCTTAAAATTCTTGCAGAGGAAGTGCAAAGACACACTGAAGAGATAATGCACTAGGATCAAGTAGTTTTATTCCAAATATGCCAAGTTGGCCCAAAATTTAGAAATAGTTCATGCAGAACATAAATAGTCTCAGAGAGATGTCACATGATCATCTTAATTCTTGCAGAAAAGGCCTGTAACAAAGTTCAACATTCCTTCATAATAAAATCCACAAAAAAAATTGAAAGGGAAATACCACAATATAAGAAAGAATATATATCACAAACCTATTGTCATATATTAAGTGGGAAAAACCTGAGAGCATTTTTTCAAAAGTCTGGAAAGAGATATGGTGTCAACTGTCTCTAGTCTTATTCTAATGTTAAAGTTATAACTTGTGTAATAAGAGAAGAATGAGAAATAAAAGGGATAAAATTAGAAAAGGAAAAAATAAAACTATCTTAGTGGACAGACAACATGATGCTATACTGGACAGAGTCCAAAGAGTCCACCAATAACTTCTTAGACTTGATTAAACACTTTCATCAAAATAGCAATATATAAAATCAACATACAAAATCAGTAATTTTTTAAAAATATATATGAAAAGTGAACTGACTGAGAAAGGAATTTGGATAATGTCCCATTAGCAGTAACTTAAAGAAATAGCTAAGAATAAAACTTTACAAAAAAGTAAAGGACCGCTACAGTGAAAATATTACAATACTAAGAAGAAAAAAATGAAGATATTAGTAAGTGAAAAGCTGCCCCAGGTCATTGATTGACAGAATCAATGCTGTGAAAATGGCCATGGTGCTGAAAACCATTTACATATTCAGCACAAATCACATCAAAATACCAATTGTTTATAACACTAAAATTTAAAAATCCTAAAGCTTATAAGGAAGCGCAAGAGACCCTAAATGGTTAAAGCGATCCAAGCCAGGAAGGCCAGTGCTGGAGGCATGGCCATACCTGATCTCAGGCAGGTTTAGTAACAAAAAAGACCTGATGCCTGCATAAAAGCAGTGGACTATAATAAAGGATCCAGGGACACTAACACTTAGTGACAGCTACCTAAGTTTTGACAAAGATATCCAAAGCATATCATGGATACAAGACAACCCCTCAACAAATGCTGCTGGGAAAATTGGAGTTCCATCTGTAGCAGAATGAAACTAGACTCATGCCTCTTACCCTGTGCAAAGATCACTTCAGCATAGATCAAAGATCTTAACTGAAATTACTGAAGGAAAACATGATCAAATCCCTTTCAAATTTATTGAGGCTTTTGAAGGGGACTGTGATAGTACAAGAAATCATCCCTGGCTCTGACAAATTGGGTTGCATGAGATCAAAAAACACAGTAAGCAAAACAATTTCTAGAGTAAAGAGAGAGCCTGCAAAATGAGACAGAATCTTTGTCAACTGAGTATGTTGCAAGAGACTTTTTTTTTTTTAATGGAGAAGTGGAACATCCACTCACCTCAGACTGAAAACCAACAGACCAACATCACATTAATGAACCAATGAGTTTATGGCACCTACTATGGATGGGGATTAGTTAAGGAAGCATATGTCTCAAAGACAGTTGCACCATGGAAAAGCCAATGATAAACCATAAACATATATTCTTAAAGGATTTTAAACAATTTAGAGACAGCTCCATAAGCCAGTACCTTCCAGGAAGTGAGGATGGTCAGGGATTCTCCTCTCCCTAGCTACAGTCCATTGCTTCCAAAGCTTTGGGGATGGGTAGTGTGAATCTTGTTAGTTTCTGCATTCTGGGACTTCTGAGGTCCCTTTGCTTCCTGAGCTTCGTGAACTTCCCTTACCCCTCCAGTAGAGAATGTTTTAGTTTGAAGGAAATTGCATATCAGATGGAGGGTTCATATATCACTGTCTAGAATACATATAAAGGAATGCATAAATGAACAAGAGAAAAATTCAAATCATCTTATTAAAAAAATAGACTAAAGAAAGGTAATGAAATAAAGTCCTTGGGGAAAATAAACTTGTACAACTGTTATGGAAATCAGCATGGAGATTTCCCCAGAAACTACAAATAAACTTGCATATGACCCAGATATACCACTCTTGGAGATCTACTCAAAGGACTTAAAGTCAATATTGCACTGGATTACTTGTATATTCATGCACATTACTATAATCATCATAATGCTTGTGAAATATCACCATCTTAAGGCTTATTAACAGATGAATGCATTTACATAGAATATCTATATAATAAAGATATGGATTATATATGTGTGCATACAAATAGTGGGACTTTGTTCAGATATAAAGAAAAATTAATTATGGCATCTATTGGGAAACCAATAGAACTGTAATAATTATATTTAGTGAAATAAACTAGATACAGAAAGACAGATGAGACAAATCCATTGTTTGATTTCATATGTGTAATAGATATTCACATATATGTGTAATTAAATGCTTATATAATAGATAATATAATTCTCTCTGTAAATATATATGTGTGCATGTACACAGAATGATTTATTTGTCATGAAACTAGAAAGTAGATTGTAAGAGTGGAGGGAAGGTCCTAAAGGGGGAAGGAAGAAGAGAGAATGGTGTCATGGCTCACAAAAGCAGAAGGGAGCCCTGGGGTAGGAGCAACAGTTGAGGCAAGAAGTTAGAACAAAGTACGATGACATAATGTATGAGATCCATTACTTTATATATTAATTTTACAAGTATTTTTAAATTACAGAGGAAGAGTTCTGCTCCTAGTTTAGGAGAACTGAAAGAACTCAGCCAATGAGGCTGTGAATCTCTGCCTTCTTCCCTCTATACTCTTATAAAGAAAGAGGAAATAATGGTAGTTTGGATGCTGTGTATAAACATTTATTAAAAGGAGCATTCTAAACAAGTCTGTTAGGGTATGATGGATTCCTCTCCATAACTCAGTGTGCTTTTTCTCTCATCCAGGTTTGAGTTTAGGATTGAGGAACCTGACAGAGCTTCTTCTTTGTGAAATTGCCATAGGAATTTCTGCTGGAGTTCTCAGCTGCCATACATAGTTTCAAGAGAATGGAGAATGTCCATTTTATGGAGGAACAGAGAGACCTCTTGCCTCATGTTGAGCTCATTTTCAAAGGTTCTGTGAATCCAGAGCTGTGGAAATGAAAGCCTGCTGGATCTGCTTTTATGTGTCAGAGCAAAATTATAGGCATTTCCAGTACTTGGAGGGAAATGTCAGCTGATAATATGAAAAGGTAGAGTGCACAGGGCACGTCTCAATGAGTTTGATGAAAATGGCATCCAGGAGACGGCTGGTAATTGGGTTTTATCAATGGTATAATGAAGTCTATGGCCCCTGAAGAAATGCAGGCAAGAATCTGTGAAATAAGCCATGTCTTTGTCTATTTTACACTACACCAGGAGTCACTTTGCTCTGACTGTTTTGAGTCTTGTGTCTGAATCTGGTACTATTTGAAAAAGAAATGTTTAACATTCCTCTCCAAAGGCCTAGCGACCATTCATTGCTTATCTATCTATGGCGTAGGTTACATTGTGAGTCTCCTATTCTAGTCATTGTACCAGTTAACACTGTTTCTAAGAACCTATTGAGTCTAGTCATCTTTGTTTTACATCTAGTATCCTCCTATGAGTGAGTACATATCATGTTTGTCCTTCTGAGTCTGGGTTACCTCACTCAGGATGATTTTTTCTAGATCCACCCATTTGCCTGCAAACCTCATGATGTCATTGTTTTTCTCTGCTGAGTAGTACTCCATGGTGTATACGTACCACATTTTCTTTATCCATTCTTCAGTTGAAGGGCATCTAGGTTGTTTCCAGGTTCTGGCTATTACAAACAAAGCTGATACAAACATAGCTGATCAAATGCCCTTGTGGTATGATTGAGCATTCTTTTGGTATATGCCCAAGAGTGCTACAGCTGGGTCTTGGGGGAGATGGAAAACAAAGATGACTAGATTGCTATACAGCTCCAGGGAGACTACCTAGAAAACGGGACCCTAGGAAAGACACAGGGATCACCCAATGACAGAGAAATGGACGAGATCTACATGAACAACCTGGACAACAGTGGGAGTAATGAAGGGCAAGATTTGAGGGAAAGAAAGCTTAGGGGTGCAGGAGATCCCAGCTGGATCAAGAACAGAAAGGGAGAACGAGGAATAACAGACCATGATAAATGAAGACCACATGAGAACAGGAATAGGAAGAGTGCTGGAGAGGTACCTAGAAATCCACAATGAGATATCCTCTATAGACTGCTGGCAATGGTCGAGAGAAAGCGTGATCTGACCTAGTCTGGTGATCAGATGACTAAACACCCTAACAGTCGTCTTAGAACTCTCATCCAATAACTGATGGAAGTGGATGCAGAGATCCTCAGCCAGGCCCCAGGTGGAGCTCCAGGTGTCCAACTGTCAAGAAAGAGGAGGGACTGTAAGAGCGTGAATTGTTGAATCCAAGATTGCAAAAAGCACAGGGACAAATAGCCAAATGAATGGAAGCACATGAATTATGAACCAACAGCTGAGGAGCCCCCAGCTAGATCAGGCTCTCTGGATAAGTGAGACAACTGAATAGCTTGATCTGTTTGGGAGGCACCCAGTCTGTGGGACCAGGACCTGTCCTTAGTGCATGAGCTGGCTGTTTGAAACGTTGGGCTTATACAGGGACACTTTGCTCAGTCTGGAAGGAGGTGACAGTACCTGCCTGTACTGAATCCGCCAGGTTTAAATGAATCCCCAGGGGAGTCTTGGTCCTGGAGGAGATGGGAATGGAGGGGAGGGGCTGGGGGGAAGGTAGAGGTGTGGGCAGGAGGGGGAGAGGACAGGAGAACCCATGGCTGATGTATAAAATTAAAACACATAATAATAATAATAATAATAATAATAATAATAATAAAAAGAACCTATTGAGGCCAGTTGGTGCACAAGGTGCTCCTATAGTTGATGGGCAAGACATTTTTTAAACACTACTATAAAACTAAATGACTTTCTTAAAATTTGTGATGTTTAGATTCTCGCAATAATTGAAAACACTTATAAATAACAGTTGCTCTCTGTAGTTGGAGTTTTCCTGCCTGGCCCACAGTCAGGACAAATCTCTCTCACCCGCCAGGCCCACAGTCGCTCAGACCCAACCAAGTCAACATACAGAAACTTACATTGTTTACAAACTGTATGGCAGAGGCAGGCTTTTTGTTATCTACTTTTTTTATCTTAAATTAACCCATTTTTATTAATCTACACTTTGCCACATGGCTTGTGGCTTACCGGTGTCTTACATGTTGCTTGTCATGGCAGCAGCTGGCAGTGTCTGTCCTCCCCAGCCTTCTACCTCCCACAATTTTCTTCTCTGCTTGTCCCGCCTATACTTCCTGTCTGGCTACTGGCCAATCAGCACTTTATTTATGCAGAGTGATATCCACAGCGGCTCTCTAGTTTCCCAGAGTCTTTATCCAATACTTGCTATGATGCCAAATGCCATGATAGCCAGCTACCTTTCACCATTTTCATTGCACATTTAACTTTTCTGAACAGTTGACTTCCTAACTTTGATATGGACTTTGCAAAAAAAATTTTGTGATGTTCCTGAAGAGATGTGAGCAATGGTTAAAAAAAAAAAAGCATAGACGATAAGCCAAAGGCACAAATTCCACTCATGTCTGTCTTCTTGGGGTTACCAACTGCAGCATGGATGACTGTCGAGCAACTTCCACACCAAAAAGCTGATAGTAGCATATAGCTGCATCCCACACAACTTGGAGTACACTCTACCTAATTGTTTCCTTCCCTCTCCACAACTGACCCTGTGAGTCTTAGAACTTTCTTACGTGTTTCATAAGCCTTTTGAGTTGTTAAGCCTCCCACTCTCCAAGAGGGGATGTTCCAATGAGGAGGAAATGGGCACACAATAAAGATTTATGTTTTTGGTTGTGAGCCCAGCCTTTAATGGCTGAGCCATCTCTGCAGCCCCACACAATAAAGATTTAATGCTTATTACACAGAGCTTATATTGAATACAGCTGTGTCATTTATTGGACTATAATGTGTGAAGTGAGAGTGAAGGAATATCTACCATGAAGAGTTTTTCTAAGGTTTCAAGAAAATGTGAAAAATGATATGTGGTAATGCAATACTAAATAAATGTTTATTATTATTGGGGATAGTTCTTTCTAGAAAAGCTAATGAATCTAGTCTTCTCTTTGGTAATATTCAGTAAATTCTTAATATTAAAGAAACTGCACTAGATGTGTTAAGAATCAATATTTCTCTCAAGTTCTTATATTTTACATTTTTAAAAGATTTTGATTTTTAACTGTGTCTGTGTAGATATGTGCACATGACTGCAATGTTAACAGAGGCCAGAAGAGGGTTTCACATCCCCTGCTGGGGGTTTCCAGGTAGGTGTAAGCTGCCAGGAGATAGAAAAGACCTCTCAGGTCCTCTGGAAGAGGGAGTGTGTCTTAACAGCTGAACTGTATCTCCAGCTCCACCCCCTAGTTTGTATTTTCTCACAGTTTCACTGTATTTAACCATTTGTTTCATTTTCCTTCAGAGAAAGTATAAATTCTTCCTTTGCTTCTTTTGACACCTTCGTTAGATGTTACTAGAGAGATATTATAAAATAGTTGTTTGTGCTTTTAGCGGTTTTTCTTTTTCTTACATGTTCAAATACTTCTATTTGTATTTATTTTATTGATGCTTATCTGCTTCTAAGTTGGCTTACCATATGAATGCAACAAAAATCAAGACCATACAATATAGTAGTGTCATAGGATGTAGGAACCTGGATATGTTACTACCCATGATTAGCAAGAGCTAGAGCTTGTAAGGAAGGAAACACTTACTACATCCCACAGATTAGCAGGGGTGTCCCAGTATTTATTACCTTGCTGCTTTCTTTCTAAGTATTATATATTATCATATAAGGGAAAACCCCTAAAGAAGAAAGGAAAAGGCAATGGAGACCTGAGTTTGAGCCTATTTGAGGATTTTGTTCTTGCTGAGTGTTGGTCTCATGTAGCCCAGGCATACCTTGAACTCCTTACATAATCAAGGTTGGCTTTGCACTCATGATCCTTTCACCTCTGCTTCCCACCACACCTAGACCCATTTTATTATTTTTTAATTGTTAGAGAAGAACAGAAATAAATATTCAAAATTAACCATTTATACACATAAGCTTCCTAAGATTTGCTCCCTAAACTTTTATAGCCAGAACAAACTTATTTTGAAAAAGTTGATTTCATGGTGGGGAGGAGGGAAGAAGGGAGGGAGGAAGGGAGCGAGAGAGAAAGGATAACACATAAACATGGCCACACAAGAGAAATCTAAAACTTGGAAATAGAAGTGTTGCCCTGTGCTGTCAACCTGGCTGACATTCTCCTGACCCATCCCACTTCTTCAACAAGCAGCTTTGCTGTCACTGACATCTCTTTTGAAAGCACTGGCCTCCCCTTGGCTGGTTAGAAATGCTTTTATCCCTAGGAGCTCTGCTTCTGTCTGGGCATCATCCTTCAGGAATACCCTTTCTGTACATTGACAGAGTCGACACATTGCTTTTGACTCCTTTGCTCCTAGAGAAAAGTGATTTGTTTTCTCTTAGCAAATCTCTAGGAGCGTCTCACATTCCATTCTACTTGCTGAAGCAATGAACCTGGGCAATTTTCTTAGGCTTTTCATTCCTAAATAAGAGGGAGGCTAGCAGTGATAAGCCCAGAGGAGAGAAGCCTGCCTGTGGAAATGCATGGGAGATAATAGAAGCTAGGCAGGGACAGAAGTACTCAGCAAGACTCTGGCTGCTATGGGGCAGAGCAGAGCAGAGGGAGAGAAACCAGAACTGCTAAATTCAAGTTTCCAGAAATAAGCACTGGCAATGCCACTTTGTTTTTCTCTTATTCATTGAGAATACTTTGAAATGATACTCTAAAAGGAAGAAATCTCTGTTTTCATTTTTACCTTTCTTATTATAACTGTTCCATTTCTACCTTGCTTTGAACAATTGACATTCTACAGATCATGAATATTTAACAATTATTTTTCACAAAGATTTTTGTTGTACTAAGTTGTTGGATGCTTGTTAAATAGTTATCAAGTTCTTATTATGCAATTAATTAGTAAGTCTTTTTGCATTATGATTTAAGGTCCTTTATTTAATCAACAGCTTTGTTTCAACTGTAATTCATCAACATGATCATTTAGAAAGGGCTAAGGATTCAGCAAAAGAAAGTTGATAGCTGAATTTTTACTCAATAAACTTATAGGCCTTCTATTTAGAGGCTCACTGACAAAATTCTATGCTTTTATATTATGAAAATATTCCTGAAATGAAGTTAAATCATAAGAATGTTTGCAATGTTTTGTTATATATTATTTAAAGGAGAGTCAGTCTCAATAGAATGCATAGAAAGATAGAAAACATCAGTTTATTTCTGCTCTTGGTGTTTTAAATAAGTAAATGCATTATAAGAGACCTTTAAATGTTTGCACGTGAATGAAAAATTTTTTTCAAGGAGCATTGTCTCCATCCTTTTTATGTACTGATTTCTATATGACTCATGAGAGTGTAGGAAATAGATTTCAGCTTATCTGAAATGACAAATGGTTTTCATTTCTTTAAAACTGGTATCAGACAGATACACTTAGAATACACCCCAGTATGTCTTCCAATTTCTTCTTTTAAGCTTGATTTATAGAGCCATGTGGTTGAACTGAAGTTATGTCTGTGTGTAAGTTAGTGCTCTCAAAGATGTTATCACTCTACATATTTTATTTTTTTAAAAAAGAGCAATCCTGAAAGATGTAAGTTTTTTTTAGCTTGTATGTGTATTCTATATTTTAATATAACACTTAGATTTAGCTTTTCGTTAAAACGGTTTTTCTCTGCCCTTTAAGAATACCACCTATGCTTATCTTTGTAGCCCTTAATCTCCCGAAATGAACTTTAAAAATAACTTGAGCAAAATCTGTTCACTTGCCTGACATAGAATGATTGACAATGTTTGCAATTAACTCAACAAATTGGGTTCACAATTATATTGAATGGTATGTTCTTGCTACCCCATGACTATCAATATGCCTGGCTTTGAAAATAAAATTCAAGTAATTTGATAAATTTATACAACTGGATTTCTGTTAACTCAATAAAAGCTCATGATTGCTCCCTCATTTTAAAAAGTAGATTGTTTTTAAGCATTGCTTGCAACATGGCATAGCTGTGTAGTAGAGAAAACTGTTTCAGTTTGCTCTGACTCTTTCTCATTGGGAAGAGGCTAGATATTGAGTGATATAGAATTGAAGAGAAAGAAACAGACAGAAGATCTACCGGAGAAATGTCAGACACTTGTGGCATAAAGACCCTTCTGTGGGGACAGGCTCTAGAAAGGAAGTGGAAAACCCAGGCAACATGAGGGAATGCCAAAGTTGGCTCCCCAACTCAGGTCACAGAGTTATGCTCCTTTGAGGATCGTAACCAACGGTAAATGACTGCACTGGATGTAGTTCTAGTAACTTCTAAACACTGCTTGCTTTTTTGGTCACGTCCTCTTTTTCTGGACTTTCTGTGTTTCACATTAGCACATATATTATTTCCTTACCATAAACTCAAAATGGAGGAGAGACTTTGATATTCAAATGGGTTTGGGAACTCTAGAGTAATATTCTAATTCACTAATAGGAAGAAGAAGAATCCTTTCTCTCCTCAAGTTAAAATCTAAAGAATTATTTCTTCCTCCCTCTGTCTTTAAAATGCCCAATTCCTAGTTTTCACTGCTGTGGATCATTCTAGGACTGTAGCTATTTAATGAGTTAATTTAAACAGACTTGTTGGGTATGGATGAGAAGGAGAAATGAAAGATAGTGTGGTGAGAACAGGCAAGTTCTAGAAAGATGGACTGACTTTCATGGAAATAATCATATAAGTCATGTTACTAGATTTCATATGTCAATATTATAAACATAGGATATTCTTTCTCTACATGGATTACTAGGTCAAAAGCTATTTCCTGAGTTGTCTGGGCTCCAGAAGAGCTGATGTGATTCTGGAAATATGGTAGAAAAACACAATTCAGGCTGGGGAAGTGAATAGTCTTCCAATATAATTAAAGGAGGTGACCTTGGGCCTTAAGGATAATTGGGTAGCACTTGTAAGTAAGTGCTATATATTAGTCTGCACACTAGGATGATGACTACTATATATAAAGCTTCTCTCAGGCTTCTACATCTTAGTGTAACTCTGCTCTTAGAAGATATTGTACTACATTCACCCTCTCTCTGCTTCACTGTTGCTCTTTATTTTCTAATAATTCAGTCTTTTTGTGATGCCCTTTTTTAACACGTAGCCATAATCAGATTGTCATCCTCCAATTGCATTCCAGTGCCCTGGAATCTGAACTCCAACTCTAACTTCCACACTGTCTGTTTCAGTTCTGGCTTCCAATGTGTACCCACACTTACCCAGTCTCTCTGGGCCCACAGTTGTCCAGCCTCATAGCTGTTCTATTCTATAATCACCTTGGCATGCATCCCTCACTTAGGGACTTGGACAAAGCTAGCCTTTCAGTCTGGAGTCCTCTTTCCAAAATTTCCCCAACATTGATTTTTTCCTTTCTTCCTTCATCATGTAAATGTTAATTTAAATGTCATCTCCTCTAAGTGGCATCTGAACATCCAGTTTACTGTTTGCATTGGCTCTCTCAACTCAACATGTATAATTTTCTTACAGAGTGTTCTACACCTAGATTCTCTATTTATTACTTCCTTATTTCTCATGAACCTTAAAATACAATAATATGAATCCAGAACTCCCATCTAGCTTCTGGTTAGTTTAACTGTGATATATTTAACTAGCCGTTAAAAACTAGAACAGCAGAAACCTTATGACTAATGGATAAGGAAGGATTGACAGGAGATGGATTGAGTGACATTATGTACAGTCTATCACATCGATGCATATTTTCAATGTCTGCTAAACAGAAAAAGGTTGTTTATTCAATTATTCAATTAATGTTTATCAGTCAATATGTATCAATCACTATGAAAGACTCATGGGCTACAGACAGGAAAAATCAACTGCTTCTCTATAATCAGTATATCTTGTAGAGAAAAAGCCTATGTGAAAAAAGTGTAGTGCAATCATGTGTTATGACTATACCTCAGTATAGTATACACAGGGTATAAGAACAACTAAAATTGGACTGAAAAAGGCAGCATAGGAGAAAGATCAGTTCATTGCTAAGCAGATGATTTTGGATGAAGAACTAAGGAGGACTCTTTTTAAAAGCTAGGAATGTAAAGAGAGCATGATTTGTTCTAAGAAATGCCAAGGACTTGCCATGGCCTCAGTGAAGGATGTGGAGAGGTAGAGGTGAGAACATGATGTGAGATGAGAAAGCCTGGAAAAAGTGCTGGGAACAGATCAGGAAGTATAATGCTGTAAAGAACTTTGATGTTGTCTTGTAGACAGATAGTAACTGTTGTACAGGGATAAGATTTTCATTCTGGAGTGATAGCCAGAACATAGCAGGAGAATGGCCAAAGGAAGTTGAGATTGGACATAGTTTGAAGTGTTTTTAACATGCTGGTGAGAGGTGGTAGAGACACAAATTTGGGGTATCTCGAGGACTGGAAGATACAAATTTACTTAGAAGATGGTAAACTTCAGGGCTCGGTTGGCTGCCACTTTGGTGATTCGGTAGTTGTTAAAGTCTTAGAGGAGGAAGAAGATAAAAAACTACTCAAACATCATCCTTCTTTCTTCCTTACTCTCCCATAACACATGTGATTCACCAAGGAGCCTTTCCAGTTCTACCTCCAAAACTCTAAAAGGCTTCATTTCTATCATTGTGCACCAGCAGACCACCATCTTTTTCCTAAGTTCCTATATCCCATCTGTGACTCTGGTCCTATAATCATCTGTCCATTTGCCCAGCCATTGGAGGGATCTTTCAGAAAATTAAATCAGTCCACTTCAGTTCTTTGCCTGGAATTAAATCTAAATGCCTTTCTCTAACCTTCACAACAGAATCTTGGCTTCATTTTTTTGACTGCATATTTGTTCTATAACTCAGTCTATTGGCTGTGTGTCATTTTCCTTTTCTAGAATGTTCTCCTTCAGAACCTATCATATTTTTAATCTCTCTTAGTAAAACCTAAAACCATGCAGTTAACCAGTATCTACAATTATTTATATATGTATACATTTGTTGTATAAACCTATCTTTGGAAGATCTTTAATAATAGAAACCTTGGATACTTTGTCCTTCAGACACACACCAACACCTGAATGTAGAAGAATACAAATATACATTTTTAGAATAAATACATAATTGGGAGAAGAGAAAAACACCACATCTTGGAGTCTTTGCTTCCCTTTCTCTTAGAAACAAGGTACCTTTCTGAGATCTTTCTCTTGTTTCATTTCCCCTCCTCTTATGTATAGACATCACCTCTTATTAGCTAAGTGCTCCAGTAGACACAGGTAGCTTTATTTGCAAATGAAAAACTGGCAGTCCTCAAATCTTCTTGTGTTCATTAGGTTTGCATGGAACAAAGCAAGTCACAAATCCTCTCTGAGCCTTACCAGATGAGATTGGAGAATAGAAGGAAAGGATACAGTGAGATTGCTGACTTCTAAGACTATGTGGTATAACCACTGCTGTGTCCTGCACCTTTGCTTTTCTTCATGTGTTTTACTGATCTGTGATATATTGTTAGACACTTCAGTATAAATTGTGTTAAATATAATACCTGTAGTGTAAATTAATAGCATTTTCTCAGGTGTTACTTTTAACAGTTGAAGGGCCTATTTAGGAGTCTACAGTCCAGAGAGCTCTGTAAAAATTATTACATTACTACTAATTGACAGCATAAAAATGCTTTTTACCTGATAAAAAGTATAGTTCTAGACATTCATTTAGACATAAGGATTGTACAAGCCCTTTGCCTTTTCATGTTGAGACAAGGACTTTGAATTTATTCTCCCTTGAACAAGGCACCCATTCATATGAAGAGCTCAGTTTTGTTCTGTTCCTGATGCCATATATCCCTAAGTACTGGTACATAGTTCAATGAGAGAAAGGCTGAGGTCACCATCAGAATAGCATTCACTCTACAAAGTGCTAATCAAAGGGCTGATAAGACACTAACAAAGCAGAGGGTCAGGGACTCTCATATCTATGGATACAAAATACAGAATATTCTTTTACCCACCACCTAACAAATGTCTGCACACATAAGTTTTCTCTGAAAGTTGTTTCCATTGCAATACATTGCTAGTTATGAGGGTTAACAAGCAGTACAGCTCTTATGTAGTCCTGGCTCTATTTACTAATGAACCTAACTACATTATATAGTAAATTAACTTTGGATGGTCACAGAAGTGCTTAGCTCTGTCATATCAACACAAGCAACTTAAGCCCAATCAGCTTCCCATTAAAGCCAACTAAGCAGGGAAGTTACCTTTACACAAGAGTCTGGGAAAGCTGAGCACATGACACTGATTAGTTGATTTGGCTAATTACCAATAACATGACTGATCTAAAAATCTTGTGTGGGAAAAAAAGAAAGGCTGATTAGCATGTAGTCTGCATCATTGTGTTAAAATTCAAATCATGTGCTGACATGACCTGTTACTAAAAGAAATTTTACCTTAAGGTTTTAAGCATTACCCCAAAACCTAAAGATATCCGTGTCTTGATGTATAACTTCTTGACATCAGAAAATTCCTTTTGACAATCTCTATTTCCTATTTTATTTCATCTTTATACCTAACCAGTTTTACTGATCCAGCTTTTTCTCATTGCAATATTTTTACAACTTATCTGTATAAGAAATCTCCTTCCATTAACTTGGTCCCTTCCTCATTTATGCCAAAAAGTTCAAGTTGGAACTTGCCTTTACTCTAAAAAAAGAAAGAACTACAGCAACATATCCATTTATCAAATTAATATTTTGGCTCATTAAAGCAATTTTCAGTTGAAGTACAAAAATGCCTTACAACTTCCAAAATATCTGTAAGCCTTAGCAACATTTTTTCAAGAGAGTCAATTAAGCAGAACGGATGAGAACGTGGATTTCTGAGCTAGACTGCTTGGGAGTCACATCCTTTTTTGGAACTTTCTTGCTAAATGATTGGGGAGAATGCATTCAGCTGAGCTCCTTACACACAAAACTGCAGTCGTAGTAGAAATGTCTTCATATGGTTGTTTTAAATTCTGTAAGGCCTTAAAAGAACTTAAGATACTAGCTAATACTTGTGTTTCTAAACAATGAGTATAGTTAATGTTTTGAAGATCATTTTTAGTCCTGACGTTAATAGGTAGAAAGCATTCTATGGTGGAAAGAAAGCCCAAATGCTCCTTGCAGAGTAACAACCAACCAGTTCTGGGGAAAAAAGTTATCTGATATTTATGGGTTTTATCATTATTGTTGTAAAAAGAGGAGTTGTTATAAATAATTTCCAGCTTTCCCATTAACACTAAAATGTTTATGATCCTACAAACCATCTCTGAATCTAAAGTTTAATGAAAACACTTTAAAAAAGAGCCCCCAAAGGGCATATGAAAAATAATAAAAGTGGATGGAAAGGAGAGTCCATTTTAATTTCTTCTGCTTTGGAGTTAGCACAGTGGGATCCAGACAGGTCCTTCCAAGCCCACTCACTATACACATTTTCTCCCTACCTTTGGTCTGATCTGGCTCTTGATGAGCAAAGGAGTCAGAAGATGAAAAGAGAAAACCGCTTTGAATTTGGTGCTGCTGGGTTGAGCTGTGTGTGTATGTGGAGGTGGGGGTTGGAGGGGTATAGATACCCATCTTGTCTCAAGAAACATGAGCGAAATTCAGTGTCCAGAGAAGTTAACTGAAATGATAGTTGCTGGATTCTTCTTAAGAGTGACAAAGACTTGTACCTCACCGGGTTAGAACAAAGAAAATTGTTACTTTCTTCTTTACTTAAGAGTATACAATAGGCCCGGCAGTGAGTTCGAGGCCAGCCTGGTCTACAAAGCAAGTTCCAGGAAAGGCGCAAAACTACACAGAGAAACCCTGTCTCGAAAAACCAAAAGAAAAAGAAAAAAAAAAGAGTATGAAATATATGTGAGACAATTGCATTAATTTAGTTGATTTATGATGAAGAGCCCTTTCTCCATCCTACCTTCTGGGTTGCCCCCTTAAAAGCCTCTTCTTTTGATCCATTTCTAACCTAGTTCTTCCTCAGTGCTCTGCATGATTTAAAGCCAATCCACACACTTTTATACCAAGACAACACAAATTATTTTTTCTTTTTCTTTCTTTCTTTCTTTCTTTCTTTCTTTCTTTCTTTCTTTCTTTCCTTTCTTTCTTCTTTCTCTCTCTCTCTCTCTCTCTCTCTCTCTCTCTCTCTCTCTCTCTCTCTAAATACAGTCTTCAAGTTTTATCTCATGTGGTAAATCCTCCCTTTTCAGAGTAACTCTTTGTTAAATATTAAGTGAGCAAATAATGTAATGGCCAAGCAGCACCTTATAGCCTATATATTTATTTACCTCTCATTCTCCAGCAGAGTTGGGAAATCAGGAGTGTCTCTCCAGCAAGGAGGCTACCATCATAACAGGGTATACTATACAAACTTTAACAGGGCCCTCAGTCAATCCTTTTGTTCATAATGAGCTGACCCAAAGACAAGCAAGGCTCTCTGAGTTTGCTCTTTCAAGTGCTTGGTGAGAACACTCCTTCCCAATAGCTGCTTGATACATTTAAGGAGGAAGTGCGTGCAAAACTGACTTGTGACTGAGGAAACAACCTCCAACTAGGCAAATATTTTAAGCTCCCTTGAAAGATTGGCCCTTGCACTTAATCTTCCTCTTCTCCTTTTGTAGATGCCATTTTCCTTTCAACTGCCAGATAGCCCTTTCTGCCCACCCATGGTTTTTGCAGAAAGGCAAGACAGGAACTGATTAGATATAGAAGATGGTCTCCAGTGACTGCTTCCCTTTCTCCTAGGAACCTCATTTTTGGAAGGTTGTTATGTGTCAGCTCTTCTTCCCCAGACTAAATGCTGCTCTTTCATTCTATAGTTTCTATAATTACTATATTAAACACTGACCTCTTATTCACGGTATTAGCTACTTACCTTGTTGCTGTAACAAAAGACATGGCAAAGGTGTTTATCTTATTTCATGGTTCCATGGGATACAGTCTACCACGGCAGGAAAGGTATCATAGCAGGAGCTACATACAGGCTACAGGTACAGTGGGGAAGTAGAGGGAGATGGATACTTTGGGGCCACTCACATTTGCCTTTGTGTTCAGTCTAAAATTCCAACACATGAGATGATGCTGTCCACATTTATGGTGGGTCTTCCCATTTCACTTAACCCAATCTACTACACAAGCCCCCTGAAGACCCAGCAGAGATTCATTGCCACATGGTTGTGAATTCCTACAAGTTAACAACCAAGATTAATCCTCACACTCACTAACTCTTAAAAAAATGACATTGTAAAAGGTTCTATTATACAATTAATCTGTTTATACATATTGTACTTGAAAGGTTATCCAGAAAAATCAGCAATAGGAAACCTTTGTAGTCCTGTGTAGCATAGTGACATTTCAGTTGATGGCATTTCACATATAAGACAGTGGTCTGAAAAAATGATAGGAGAAATGCTAGTTTCTCTGATGTACTCACTATATACATGTATTAATTTATAGTGTCCCGCATAAATAAGTACAAATAAGGTAAAAATAAAACATTTTTAAAAGATTATAATGGACCAGAATGTTCCTATTACCTACTGGCTTCATGCCCATTGTAACAGTATAGCACAATGCATTACTAAAAAGTTTGTGGTGATGCTTGTATAATATACCTACTGCACTGCCAATCACATAACAATATGGCAAATACAGTTACATAAAATGACATATAAAACACAATTCTTTTTTGTTAAAGATTTTTCTTATTATATATACAGTGTTCTGTCTGCATATATCCCTGCAAGCCAGAAGAGGGCACCAGATCTCATGATAGATGGTTGTGAGCCACCATGTGTTTGCTGGGAATTGAACTCAGGACCTTTGGAAGAGCAGCCAGTGCTCTTAACCTCTGAGCCATCTCTCCAGTCCTCAAACATAATTCTTGATATTGATAATACATGACTTAATATTTTATGTATTAATTTCATCTTGTTTGCATGTGCACTTGTATGCCTATGTGCTTGTGCGTGTGTTCATGCAGTGGAACTCATGTGAAGGCCAGAGGACAGCTTGCAGAAGTTAGTTCTCTTCTTCCCCTGTGGAGGACCCAGGTATTGAACTCAGGTCATCAGGCTTGATAGCAAGTGCTTTTACTCACTAAGTCATCTCACTGGTTGTTTTTACTGCCCTATCAAAATTATTATTTTAGTGTATAATCCCTCTATTTATTGAAAAAAGTTTATTATGAAACCATGTTTCATGGTATGCTGGCTGTAGCCTCATGTATGTCATACCTACCACACCTTTTGTTCATGTCAAGAGGTAATATTAACTTCTTTCCTATACTATCTATTTGCTGTCTATTCACTCTATGATGTAAAAACAATAACAAAATCACCAATAATGCACTTTTCAGAATACCACACTATGACTGACACATGATTATATGTGTTTATAAAGAGATTTATTACAAGAAATTAATTTAGGTGGTGATGGAGGCTAAGAAGTTCCAAGATTTGTGTTCACCAAGCTAGGGAATGAAGAGACCTGATGATGTAGGCCAATAGGGAAAGTAGCAGGTATAAGATCCAGGAGGAGAAGAGCCATTGCTTCAGCCTGATTCCAAAGTTGTGACTGAGCGATGTGTCCATTTTACAGGCAGACAGGAGAAGCTCCCTCTGTGGTCATCGGGGTCTTCTGGATGAGGGTCACCATCACTAGGGAGGGAAATCAGCTCTATTCAACCAGTTAATTTAAAATCTAATTGTATTCAAATGCATCTTGACAAACACACCAAGAATGATGTTTAGTCAAACGTATGGGTACCATGATGTACCAATCAAGCTGCTAAACCATAACATTAGATGCTTTCTGAGCAACCAGCGTTGATGGATTTGACCCCCTTAGCTAGTGTTTGGTTGTCTGCCAGGCTCCACTAAATATTTAAACAAAAGAAATTTATTATATTATCCCTGCAAGGAGTAAGGAAGACAAGGCTGGTCTCACTGTCAGGAGGAAGCATGTGCCCCTCTAAAAACACAGGGATCATCACAAATGCCAACTATCTGTATTATCTTAGTTTTCTTGTACTTAAAAATAAACCAAGCAATCAAAACCACTATCAGCATAACATGCAACCAACTCAAATTTGTGATATTTTACAGTGGTTACAACTCTGGAAGGTTTTGATTCAAGCCAGTGAACTTTCCAGAAGCCCTGGCCACTCAGGTTGGTGGTTGCTACACTGGGCAGCCCTGTCTAAATTGGCTTCTTTGGGGTGCTCTGTTTAGGCATCTTACCTCATTCTGTGGCTTGTCTTAGATCCAAATAATATAGTATTTGTGGGGAAAGAGCATCTATTTGAAGAAGTTAATACAACACACAAAAAAATCAAAGTGACATTTGTTAGGACATGCTGCCTGGGAAAGTCAGACATAGGTGATCGGTAACCATTCTGTGTCTACAGATTGCCAGAACTGCTTTGTTCAAAGGTCATCTGTTCTTTTTGGTCCAGAATTGGCTCATTCTTACTCACTGCTTCTCCTACCAATTACTTCTCCACATTATTCATGTCTCTTCCTTTCCATGCCATATTGACTTCTGGAGCTTGTATGAAATGCCCTGGGACTAGGAGAATGTAGACTGAAGTTATAAATGGTGAAGCAAAGCATGCTATACTCATGGTTCTTCTGTTACAGTTCAGTGAAAGGCAAGCCTGTTCTAGCATCACAGGACATTGCTGACTCCCATCAATTGTCTGCAACATTATGTATTCTGCCCACTCATATTTCCCCCAGCAGCCCCATTTCAGTAAAATCATGCAGTTTTTCCAAGTTGCTACTCTTTAAATAATATGGGATTTCATTTTTATTAACTTCTCTCATTATCCCATCTGGTTTGCTGACGTCAGGTGATTCAAGAACACTTTGCCTTCTTGCTTAATAACACTTTCCTAGAGTCAAGCCATCCCCTGAAAGCATCTCTGTCTATCTGCTGTCCACTTTCAATCTTCATAATATAAGAGTCTTCTCCAGCTTACGACACTGCCTTTGGTTAGAAAATTTTTGATTACCATGGACTTTCAATCTTCATAATATAAGAGTCTTCTCTGGCTCAGAACACTGCCATTGGTTTGAAAGCTTTTGATTATCATGAGTGTGGTCAAAGCTACTGATGCTGTATCTCAAAGGGGATAAAAAAATCAATTCAGTATTATAGTACCAATGCCACAGAAAAGTAGTGGCTGATTGTTGTCCCTGAATTTTGAAATATATTTATAATACAATTCTTGTTGACTTAGAGTGCAGTACTTTTAAAATATGTTTTTGCTTAATGCAATATAGAAGTCTTATTTTGTTTTGTTTTTGAATCTCCTTAGTGTTTATGATGAAGATATTTTAATTTCCTTGGGGAGCAATCTTCCCTAAATAATGATTCAGCAATTTCCACTTGCAGAGGAAAAAGAATTGTATAGCCTCTTAATATTTATAACTTCAGACTAATTCAAGTACTTGGTTCTAGATGGAGAAGTTTCCAAGTAGGATTATAGTCAAAGCACTTCCTTTTAATGTGATAAATCAGTGGGTTTGTCTTCCTTCAGAAGATTTTGTGATAATTTTTTCTTTATGGGTCTTTTGTTGGATGCTAACTTCCAACTATGTTAAAGCACCTTGAATCATTATTTCCTTCTGATTTCATCCTAGCATTTCTTACCTAATGCTTCCCACATTGTCTCCTTTGTATCCCCAATTGCACACAGGATGCATGTATATACACTGACATTCTCCAAGCCTCCTGCACCTTGGCTAACCACCATCAAAGGCAAATCTGAGGAAAGCACAAAGTGCTGATGACAGAGAAAGTGTCCAGTCCAATGCACCAACTCATTCATCATGCATTAGCTATCTTTCAGCCTTCATTTTTCTGATCTCTGTCATCAGCTTTTATTACTTAAATACATTTTTATCACCATTATCCTTCTAACCCTGAATGTCTAGGATTAGGTTTAGGTTCTCTGATCCTAAGGTTTTTCAATGTTTTCTATAAATGCAAGAATCTGCCTGCAAAGCTGCAAAACTAATTATGATAGTCTGTCCCATTTTCTGCCTCAGTAGACTTCCTACTTCAGCTAACACTTGTACAGTTGATCTGATGCCTTCTTTGCACAACCATCAGACACTTTCCACTTTTCTGAAGGAGTCTTGCACATGATGCCACATCCAAAGGAGCAGAGGACACAGGTCACATTGAGTGGTGTCTTCTGGGGAGATGAGAACTTAGCATACTCACTCTCAAGAATGCAGCCCCGAGTCCTGACACTGTTCTTGTTACTATTTCTCTGCCAAGACAGATGTAGTTGATGTAGCTCCTAAGAGATAGCCCTTGCTGTAGCCCAGTTAAGTGGCATTGATTTGTTTCATTTGCTCTGCATTGGAGTGTAAGGTGAGAAATTCGATCTCAGGAATATAATTGACAGGCACACAAGGGGCTGTCCTAATTGTCAGACAGCAGAGACAGAAGAGAAGAGAGACAAAGCCTCCCTCAGCATCTCGGCCATCTGTGAGAAGGTTCTTGGAGGATGATGGCATGGGAATGGTTTTTGAGTTCCTCTACTTGCCAAAGTTTGCCACCAAATGAGGAGCTTGTCTATGGATCATTAACAAATATATAGACATTTTTACTGAGTTCCTTTTTTCTTTGTTCTTTTTTTTTTTACATGATTACAAATACAGACTGCCCTCAGCTCTTTAATATCTCGTCATTATAAAAGTTGTGTTTTGCCCAGAAATTAGAAGCTGTATTCTATATATATGGAAAGTGGGTTTCAAATGCCCAGTTTCCTGTCATTGTTTTCAAGGTTTCTTGAACGGCCTGCACTGTTTGCGAAATGTGACTGTTTATTTGGCGTGCGGAACACAGTGGACTGACTTTAGTCTTACAAGCTATGTGACTAAGTATAGTAAAGGCACCATCAATAGAGAACTGGGAGTGTTCTTATCATCAGGGTCACATGTGCTTCACATGGCACAACATACTGTTAGCTTTCAGATGGACTGAAGAATGTAAGTGTTTCAAATCATGAATCAAGGCAAAAGCACTACAAGTAAAACCACTACATAAATTTAATCTGCTGTGAAGATACAACTAAATCATAAATGGTACTCAATATGTAACCATGCATAAAATCAGAAAAAGGCAGTATGGAACAAATGAGAGACGAATGTGGAAGTTTTTAACTACAACATTATATTAATAATTATATATAATTTAATTAACATTCTAAATACAATCATTAAGAGACTAGTAATCTGATTTAAAAAACTAACTTCATGTTGTCTAAAAGAAATTAACTTTATAAATAAACCTATTCATATACATATGGAAGAAAATAAATAACACCGTAATTGAAATAAAGGTGAGCACCTAAATGAATGTCAAAGTGGATTTCAAACCATACACAATGCCAGGAATAAAAGATACTATTAAATGCTGAAGGGGTCAGTTCTCTTGGAAGACACAGCAGTGTTTCAGGTGGATGTACTTAAGACATGTGTTTCAAAATACATGAAAGGAAAACAGCTTTAAAGTAAAGGAGAGAATATGAAATTATAGTTATTTGTTTCAACTGTAACTGTCTCACAGGAGAAGTAGAAAAAAAATTACAAAGAAATGTGAAACACTTGGGAGGCATTCTCCACCATCTTCATGAAATCCCAATTTACAGAACAAGTAAATTTCACAGAACTTTTGCGAAACAAAAGTACAACATACATTCAAGTGTACATTAAACATAAGCAAATGAACCTGATTCTGGGTTAGAAACAACTACAGACTTTTTTAAAGGAAAAGCAAAAATGGTTTCCTGGAATCAAACAGTATTATGCAGGGTATGATTAAAATACTTTAATTTAAAAAAAAAAAAAAGGTTAAATAGAAACTGCAAAAAATTCAGAATAGTTATTTTTACCCTAATTTTTTTATTAAGAATTTTTCTATTCATTTTACATACCAACCACAGATACCCCTCTCCTCCCTCCTCCTCCCCCCCCAGCCTTTCCCCCAACCCACCTCCCATTCCCACCTCCTTCAAGGCAAGGTGTCCCATGGGGAGTCAGCAGAGCCTGGTACCTTCACTTGAGGCAGGTCCAGGTCCCTCCCCCTGCACCAAGGCTATGTGACAGGTCCCACCATTAGCACTGGGCTCCAAAAAGCCCACTCATGCACCAGGGATGAATCCTAATTCCACTGCCAGGGGGGCCCTTCAACAGTTCAAGCTAGACAACTGTCTCTACTATGCAGAGGGCCTAGTCCAGTCCCATGGGGGCTCATAGCTATTGGTCCACAGTTCATGCATTTCTACTAGTTTGGCTGACCATCTCTGTATGTTTTCCCTTCATTATCTTGATGCCCCTTGTTCATATAATCCCTCCTCTCTCATCGACTGGACTACTGATGCTCAGCCTGGTGCTTGGCTGTGGATCTCTGCATCTGCTTCCATCAGTTACTGGATGAAGGCTCTATGATGACAGGGTATTCACCAATCTATTTACTGGAGCAGGCCAGTTCAAGCACCCTCTTCACTATTGCTAGTAGTCTAAGATGGGGTCATCCTTGTGGATTCCTGGGAACTTCCCTAGCACCCTGTTCCTCCCTATTCCCATGATGTCTCCATTTTTCATGGTATCTCTTTCCTTGCTCTCCTACTCTGTCCCTGTTGCAGCTCAACCATCCTGTTACCTTATGTTCTCATCCCCCATCCCCTACCCTCCATTGCTTCCCTGCCCCCAGGTTGCTCATGGAGATCTCTTCTATTTCCCTTTCCCAGGGTGATCCATGAATCCCCCTTAGGGTCCTCCTTATTAGCTAGCTTCTCTGGCGCTGTGGGATGTAGTCAAGTTATCCTTTGCTTTACATCTAGTATCCACTTATGAGTGAGTACATACAATGTTTGTCCTTCTAAGTCTTGGCTACCTCACTCAGGATGATATTTTCTAGATCCGTCCATTTGCCTGCAAATTTCATTATGTCATTGTTTTTTACTGCTGAGTAGTACGCCATTGTATATATGTGCCATAATCAATTCTTTGGTTGAGGGGCATCTAGGTTGTTTCCAAGTTCTGGCTATTACAAATAATACTGCTGTGAACATAGTTGAGCAAGTGTCCTTTTGGTATGATTGAGCATTCCTTGGGTACATGCCCAAGATTGGTATAGCTGGGTCTTGAGGTAGATTGATTCCCAATTTTCTGAGAAACCACCATACTGATTTCCAAAGTAGCTGTACAAGTTTGCACTCCTACCAACAGTGGAGGAGTGTTCCCCTTGCTCTGAATCCTCTCCAACATAAGCTTTTATCAGTGTTCTTGATCATAGCCACAGAATAGTTATTTTTAATCAATGAGATATTGTAACAATAAAATGCAACAATTAATTAAAAACAATTTTTATAAAGAAAGTCAAATATTTGTAAATTAAGAAGTATATTTAAAAGTATTACACAATATATGAAGAAATCACAAGAGAAATTTCAAATACTCTGAATTAAGTAAAAATAGAAATACATTATATCAGGCCATACAGCAAGAAGGGAATTGATAGGATTGAATATTTATGTTAGAAAAGAAAGGTGAGGTTAAATTAGTGATTTTTTACCTGACTTTTACAAGGTAAGGGGAGCAAATGAAACTTTAAATAAACAGCTGAAAAAATGAGCAAGAAAGATAAAAATCAAAGAAATTTAGAAGAGAAATTGATAGAAAAAATCACAAGCATGCTTTCTTGGAGAAAGAATCAATAAAATTAGAGAAATTTGATAGTTCAGATTAAATCAACTGATTCTGTGGGGGAAAGTTTAAAAACCTGCCAAAGCTCACATAAGCAAAATAAATGCCTTGGATAGCCTAATGTCTACTCTGAAAATTGAGTTTCTGGTTAATATACATCCAAAAAGTAAAATTCCACACTCATAGATTCTTTTTGCCTACAATTTAAAAAAAATGTTGGTTTCATGAATATAGGTGTTTGAGTGATATTTATCTGTGTACTTTGTGTAGGCCTCCTGTTGGTGGAGACCAGAAAAGGGCATTGGATCCCTTGAGATTGGATTATAAATGGTTATGAGCTGCCATGTGAGTACTGGTAATAGAGCCCAGGCCATCTGCAAGAATAGTCAATGTTTTTAACCACTTATCCTTCTCTCCAACCCCTTACAATTTTCATTAGCAAACACAGAATTAGGCTTCAGGATGGCATGTTTATTAAATGCTTAAGACATAAAAAAAAAAAAAACACTTTACAATGTCTCTTGTGAACAGAGAGAGAGGAATACTTTCTAGCTAACTTTAAAGCCAATCTTACCCCAAAACTAAAATCACATGAGAATATTACAAAGAAAGAAAACTTTAGGTCAATAATCTATAGATACAAAAGTCCTCAGCAAAACACTGGGAAACTTAAATACAGTACTATGTGACAGGGTATGTTATTCAAGTACGCTTCTTCTAGAGTTGTCAGTGGGCCAACATTTGAAAATCAATCACTTGTCATATAATATTGATATAATGAAATCTGTTATATCAATAGACTTAAGAAAACAGTTTATAAGTCAGGTGCAGCTGACAAAATTCAGAAACGGTTCATGATGTAAAAAGAAAAGAAATTTAAAAAGAGGAAGGAAAGAAGGAAGGAGGAGAGGAGAGGAAAGAAAGAAGGAAAGGAGGGAGGGAAGGGGGAGGAAAGGAGGGAGGGGGAAGGAATAAAGGAAGGATAAACCAGTACACTGAGAAGCTTCCTCCACAAAATAGCTGGCATCCACAAAGCCTACATCTACACTATATTTAATGTCAAAAGATTGAGTATATGCACCGAAAATCATGAGCAAGTAAAAAATATCTGACCCCGATTCTGTATATTCTTCAATTGCATTCTAGCTAGTGCTCCAAACATTAAGCAAAGGAAACAAAATACAGGGTGACTTGGAAAGAAAAAAAAATTATCTCTTTGTGGAGATAACATGCGTATCTATGTTTAAAAAATTCCCAATATTGTTCTTTTGTGTATAAGAGCAATTAAATTTTGTAAAATCCAATTTATCTCTTTTTCTCTTTGTTGCTTGTACTTTTATGTCATTTCTAAGAACCCATTGATAATCCAAGGTCCATATTATTTAGGAAGTCTGTGATTATAGTTCCTTATTTACATTATTGTTCCATTTTAGCTGTTTCCATACAGTATAAGGGAGAGCTGCTTTCCTTCTTTTCAATGTGTGTATACAATTGTTCAGTTACCCAAGTAATTTTCTCCCCATCAAGCGCCTTTGTCATCCTTGTTGAAGATCAACTAACCATAGATTTTACAGCCTATTTATGGACTGTTTTACTGGCCTATATGTATAGCTTTATGCCACTACCAAACTGCTTTGATTACTATTGCTTGTTGGTCTATTTGAATTCAAGACTGTTCAGCTATTTGACCAGTTATAATACTGTTTGGCTTATCCATGAATTTAAGAATCTGTTTTTCTATTTTTTTTTTTTTGGTAGTACTGGGGGCGTCAAACCTCAGACTTCTCATGCTAGGCAGGTGCTTTACCAGTGAACTAAATCTAGAGCATGCAGCTCTACTATTTCTGGGAAAAGAGGAGGTGGACTTTTGATCACAATATGAAAATCATGTTAGTCAGTAGTTCCATCTTAATGAAACTCAGCCTTCCATAAGCATGGGACATCTTCCCATTTATCTGTCTCTTTTACATTTTTCATTAGAAATACCTTGTGGTTCACATCTTACAAGTCTTTGACTTTCTCAGTTAAATTTATTCTTAAATATTTTATTCTTTTTGGCCCTCTCATAAATAGAATGGCTCTCTAACTCTTCTTCTAATATCATTCATTGTGGTATGCAGAGTGCAACTATTTCATGTTAATCTTTGATCCTATAACTTTTCTGAAGTTACTATTCTTAAGGGAAAACTTTATCCTGTGTTTTTCTATCCTGGATTGGGCATTAGTGTACCCCAGCCTTATAAAATGGTATGAGATGTCTGCTCTGATTATGTTCTTTGGAGGGGTTTGAGAAAATTAGATCGGCCCTCTTTTTGACTGTTCAGTAGAATTTTCTAGTGAAATCTGGGGTGGATTTTTATTTGTGAAAAGATTGATTATTGATTAAATCTCTCAATGTCTCTCTTTATCAATGTGTTCAGATTTCTAAATTTTTCTTGAGCCAAGTTTTGCACTTTGTGTAATTCTAAGAATTCCTGTTCATGTAGGTTTCTAATGTGTTGATACATAGTTATTTATATAGCCTCTTAAAATCTTTTGTATTTCTCTGAGTTTAATAACAATGTTCCCATTTTCATTTCTGACTTTACTTTTTTCTATTTTTTTCATAGTCCAATGGAACATCTCTTATCTAAACACTTTGGTTCCATTCCCTTGTTTTTAAATAGTTGTACTTTGGGTTCATTGATTCCATTATTTTCATGTGGCCTTTCCTTTATCTACACTCTAGTCTATTATTTCCAGACTCCTTTCAGCTTTGGCTTTAACTTGCCCCTCTTTTTCTGGTTCTGGAAGAGGTAACACTACATTCTTGATTTGAGGCCTTGTTTTCGTTCATTGGTAGCTGTAACTTCAACTGTGAGGAAAGACATTGCTGTGTCCAGTAAGGTCATGTAGTGTTCTACTTCTATTACCAGTTTTCTCTGAACATTCTCTGATTTCTTTTGATATTGCTAGTCTGAGTATCTCTGACATGTGGTTTGCTCTCCATGTATGTATACATTTTCTAATTCCATGTTTGTTAGTGATTTATACATTCAATCCCTTGATGCTAAAGAAGCTACTTTGTAAGGCTATATAATTCTTTTAAACTTATTGAGACTTAGCTTTAGCTAAATGTCTTCCTAGTTTTAATTCTGTCATGGATGGTTTTTGTTGTTGTTGTTTTGGTTTGGTTTGGTTGGTGGTGGAAATGTGCATGCAATATAGTTTATACTGAAAGTATTAATTTTAATTGGAAGCACCACAGCCTACTCTTTAACCTGTACAGAAGTTCACTGAGTTCTACAGACTTTGAGTCTAGTTAATTTTGGTGTGTGATATTTTCATTTATTTGCAAGTTATTTTATAATAAAATTGATAAAATCAATATATAAAATTTTCAAGACTTATTTTGTGACCCAACATATGGTCTATCCTGGAGAATATTTCATGCATGGTTGAGAAGAATATGTATTATACTAGAATTATTTATTTATTCATAAAGTAGTTGGAATTATAGAAGAACACTATTTGGTTGAAATGTAGCAATTAAACATTTTAAATATACAATATAGCAATCTATGGAATTTTAAATTAAAACCTGAGATAAACTGGCCTAACTATAATGTAGCAATGCACAGATACATTTCATTTTAAAGAATCTACAGTGATATAAAATATACTGGTGATTTCTACTGGTTACAATGTCATAAATACTACAGATATGACTATGGTATTAGTAGTCAAAAGAAATGATACTTTAAATAAAGGTTAGTAAAGGTCAATATGCCTCTTTCTACCCACCCCCAAGTTGACAGAGCTGATGAGGTCTATGCCCAAGCACTTTGAAGGTAAGGATCGCAAGTTAAGCCCTTACTTTATGGGTCTATTTTCTGTTTGAAAAACATAACTATAAGCATCAGGAAGATTTTCTAGAGCTGCAAATAGGTCATCACTACCTTGGAGAAGGAACTTGGGATTTTTCTCCTGGAGGGTCCTTGGGCCAGAATAGTTAAAAGTGTGAGTTCATCTCAGTATCCTGCAGACCCTCTAGGTGGGAGAAAGGAGTCTAAACTCTTACCTCTGCTTTCTGTTTCGGCTAACTCTTAGAAAATGGTTTACTAGAAGCCCTTAGGCATTTTGTGAGACAGGAAAAAGAAGTCACAATCCTAAGGCTTAATTAGTATTTGTGAAGCACCAAGAGGTCTCTGTAGAAATGGTCTTGGGAAAGAGAAAATTAGTATTTTTTAATGATCATCATTAAAAATAGAATATTTACAGGAAGCTGGGCTGAAGGCCATCTGGCCCAAGTGCATTACTATGGGAGGCCATGAGTACTTGTAGAGGGAAGCAGAAGAACCTGAAGAGTGAATGATGCTATTTATAGCTTCTTAGGGCTTTTGTTAAGGTCATCAACTGGAAAGGGCAGCCAGAAGTTAAGCTAAGCAACAAAAAGCTCAAGGACGAGAGTTAATGGAATTGTTTTTATGTCTGTGAAACACTTCCTTCCTGTTTTGACATGAAAATATGACATTCTATATTCACTCACATCTATAATCTTAATGATTTCATTTAACTGATAGATGAAAACAAGCATTTCAGATGTGATTCTGTTTACATGCAGGCTTAGCAACTACTTTATTTCAATAGCTTTCTGTGAGTAATATTTGCTCCTTAGCTAGTTGGAAGAATGAGGTATTTGTCTAGCTGTATAGAATTCAGATTTATTTAATTTTGCTAATAGATTTACTAATTTATTTTAGTATTTCAAAATGATTGTTAAATGAAGAATCAAGTTTCTGGGTCTTAGATTTATTATTCAAATAAGTAGTTTTATCTGACTTTCTAAATTGTTACAAAATATTATTTACCTATTTTAAAAAGTCCAAAAGAATGATTAAATATTAGCATGCATAACAAATCAATGGAGGACTATAGTAAAAATTAATGGTGGAATCATTAAATAAAGATTCCTCCTGAGGAGATATTTTGGTATGAAGCTTCTGGAAAATAGAGATTATTCAAGAGTTTTTAAATAGTCTTATACAAGACTTCATAATTCTGTGACTATATCCCCATAAAACTCATAAATCTATTTAAATAAATCTGTACAAATATATCTACCACAGCATTCTTTATAAAAGTAAACAATGTGATAATTGGAGCAGAGAAAAATGGCTTAGTTGTTAAGCATATTGGCTGTTCTTCCAAAAGACACAGGTTCAATTCTCAGCATCTACATGATGGGGGCCTTGTCTCTCCCATAATATAGTGATTCTATTTAGATTCCTTCCGTGGATGTATATTTTTAGAAAGCTTCTACAGTAGTGGTTTTCAATATTGTTATTAAATTGTTCCTCCCTAGATTCCCTCCTTTACTCTTCTCTCCCATCCCTCTCCCTATTTAATCCTCCAGATCGCTCCATGAGATGGGACATATACCTGATACCACTAAAGTGGCCAAGAACCCAAGACTAGGTAGATCATGGCCCCAGAGGGAAATCTTCTACTATTATGCTGCTAAAAGCATAGCAATAAAATGACTCCTAATGACAATCTTCTATATCCATAAATCAGTGCCTTGCTCAGCCATCATTAGGGAAGCATTTTTCTTCCAGCAGATGGGAATTAACAAAGAAACCTACAAGTAGATAATAAGTAGAGATTGAGACTTTCAAGCATTTAGTCCTAAGTGGGATGTCTTCTTCAAAGCACAGCCTCTCAAGTCTCTATGCAGGAGATAGGAACCAGAAGTGATGGATGATGGCACAAGGAAACAGTGTCTTCAAGATACCACAGCAGTGCTATGCTTATGAACTCACTGACGGTAGCAGCATACACAGGACCTGCACAGGTTCAAGCCAGAAGGGAATATCAACACTGAGAGGGGGAAGTAGATACAGGCTTCCCCTCAACCAAGAAGCTATTTGTAATTGATACATATTGGCAAGGGGGAGATCAGTTTTCTCCAATAGAGTGTCACTAGGTATACCAAACACAGTCTAGACAGAATTAGTTAGTCAATACAAAATTAACTCTATAGTCATTTTGTGAACTTTTGTTTTGGCATTTTTTAAAAAATCTTATTGGCTTTTTGTTTGTTTTGATTTTTTCATCTTTGTAGATTTTTTTGAGAAAGGAAGAGAGGAAATAAGTTTGGTAGGTGGGGGAGAGGTGGGGAGGAACTGGGAGTAGGGAAACATGATCAAAATAGATTGTATAAAAATGTTTAAATAAAAAAGAAGATATTTTTCTTTTTATTGAAAATATTTTTTTCTCACATAATATATCCTGATCATGGTTTTCCCTCCCTCTACTCCTCTCAGCGCCCCCAGCTCCCCTCCTATATGGATCCACCCCTTTTCTGTCTCATTAGAAAACAAACAACTGTCTCAGGAATAATAATAAAATTAAATTAATATAATAAGATGAAACAAAACTAACACATCAGAACTGGACAAACAATAAACAAACAACAAAGAAAAAAAGAAAAAGAACCTAAGAGAAGACATAAGGAACAGACACCCACTCATTAGCACACTCAGGAATCCCATAAAACACTAAGCTGGAAGCCATAATATATACACAAAAGACCTGTAGTATAAAACGAAAGAAGAAAATATATAAGTAAAATTAAATTGAAATTTAAAAATATAAATTTTTTTTAAAAACGCAAAAATGAAATAAAACAAAGGGAAAGCCCTGAGATGACATTATGAGATAAGGAACCTCCAAAGATGCCATTGAGTGTGTTTTCTATTGGCCATCTACTGCTGGGCATGCAGCCTACCCTTAAGAATAGTTGTTCCCCAATGAGACTCCCTTGGGGGAAATTTTCATATGTAAGTGGTTATCAATTGGAGATAGCTTCTGGGTTAGGGCTGGGGTCATGTGTGCGCTTCTCCTTTTGGCTGTAGGGCTCCATCTGGTGCAGACTTGTGCAGGCCCTGTGCATGCTGCCTCAGTCTCTGTGAGTTCATGTGTGCATCTACCATTTTGATTTAGAGGGTCTTGTTTTTTTTTTGTGTCCTCCATTCCCTATGGCACTTACACTATTTCTACCTCCTCTTTTATAGGATTCCTTGAGCTCTGAGGGGAGGGATTTGATAAATATCCCATTTAGGGCTGAATGTTCCAAGGTCTCCCACTCTCTGCATAATGTCTGGCTGTGGGTCTCTGTGTTTGTTCCCATCTTCTGCAGGAAGAAACTTCTCTGATGATGGCTGTTCAAGATACTCACTGAACTACTTCCCTGGATAAAGTTGGGAAAATATGTTTTAAAAGAATGGTGTAATTAGTGTTATATAATGGAGGTTTGTCTATAGATAGAGTAACATTTGTTTGTTATTAAAGTAATATAAAGAATTTATAGTAATATAGGAAATATTCAATCGTGTGCTGTGTAGCAGGTTAGATGTGTAACAGTGTTAAAAGCAGAAACCCTTAGCTGTGCACCAAGCAAGCTACATACCTTTCTCTCTTTCTTGTTATGAAAAAAAAAAAGAGTGATATTAAACTACATCAGACAATACAAGCTATGTATGATTGCCATGGAAATTGTGGAGTTAAATGTATGTCACCTAATGTATGTCACTGTATAATGCTTATGTAGTGCCTGGCATGGAGTAAGTGCTCTCTAGAGGCTTGCTACTGTTATTATCATTTACTGTAGAGTTGTCACAATAGACTCAGGGAAGGAAGCCAGCAAACACTGGCAAAGAATGTAAGTTCTTTAATATGGACTAAAGATGCCACTTACCGTGCAGAAACAGCTCTTCTGGGCAAGAGACACAGAAGCACTCCCAATTAAGGGCTAGGCTTTTTATGCCTTCACTTCCTCAAAGGTCCCACTCTGGTGATTCCAGAGGACCAGTCAGTCAGCAATTTGACACATCCCCTTGGCCCTCCCACACTCTGGGCCTGCATGCTAGTGACTGCTGGCTCACCAGGGCCAACAACTATCAGCAGTCTGTGCTCACTCCTAAGCAATCACCAGATCCACCTGAATGGGGAGCTTTTCAAGCATATCTTCCTTCTAGCAAGCCCTGGATTAAAGGGTGTAAAATTGACTCCTAAATTACATGTCCTGTTAAAAATGATGAGACAAAAATTGTAATATTATCACAAATATGATAAATAACTTTGTGGAATGGGATGCAACTCAATGATATGGTATGTGTACAGCAATAACAGTAGTAGTAGTAGTAGTAGTAGTAGTAGTAGTAGTAGTAGTAGTAGTAATAATAATAATAATAATAATAATAAAATAATAATAACTAATATAATACCACTGCAAAAGATCAAATATATAAAACAGCAAAATATATCCAGAAGGGACTTTTGGGCACAAAGACCGTGAGAGCCACATTTTATTCTCTTTCAAATTGTGTTTTCCAAATTCTATAATTTGAATGTATTATTTAAAATATCTAAAAACATACCTAAACTGTAAACTTGGGAGAAATAATGGTGGTATGTATTATATTGTGTATTAGATTTTTCCCTGTGGGCTCATGTCAGATAACAAGTGAATGCAATTTCTTTCAATGCCTTAATGCTATCACCAAGAATGTTCATCCCTCTTACTCTTTCTTTCCTTGTGTGTTTCCTTTCCCTCCCTCTTTCCTTCCCTTCCATCCTTCATCCCTCCATTTCTTCTTTGTTCTCTGCACCCACCTCTTCCTTTTACTTAAGCCTGTCCCTCTGTATGTTTCAGCGGCAACCAGTAACACAGGATCCCAACTTACACATGAATACATGTCCTAATTGGATCAAGTCAGGTCACAGTGGTTTTGTTTCAGAGATTGTCTGCAGCCCAATTAATTTAGGTCTCAGACTCAAGCTGATTCCTAAATCAATTCACTAACTAAAGGAGATGAGATTATCCCAATTGGTTCAAGATAGAATCAAAATGTGCTCATTTAAAAAGCTGCTATTTCCAGATTTTTTTTAATTAAGGAAAAGGTATAAACTTTGGTTCTTTAGAACTCTCTTCCCCCTTCTCCGCTATTTTTTTTTTTTTTTTTAGCATTCAGTTGAATTTTGAAAGGTCACATGTCACTGTGATGTCCAATGTAAAATCTGTCCTCAGTGGCCTCAGCTGTCTCATCTAGTCCCATCACTGTATCCTAATACAATTGTTGATACCTCTGTTCTCAGTTCATGCCTTCTACCACAATGTCCTTGCAATTTTTTTTCAACTTCAGTTCTTTGAATCTTTGACTTTATTCTTGGCCACTTCTGTGCAATCTTGAAGTCTCTGCAGGAGCACAAATAGGTTCTGTGACTTTGCAAATCTAGCTCTGTTCTAGAGATCAACCATCCCTTGTTTGTGATGTATTCATAGACCCATGTTAGAGAATCACAAGTACTCTTGAGGTTTTAGTCTCCTGGACTCTACTCTGGAAAACGTGACCCTAGGTCATCTAGGAATCAAGCATGTTTTCCGCCTTAGCCACTACTCAATCTCCCTACTTTCTTCATGCTAAAGCATTACCTTTCCTTATATCTCCTTTTCCATTCCAACATTTTATTTTTGATGAACTTTATGATCTCTTTATTCAGGCTTTGGTTCTTATTTTCCAAGAAACATTTTGACAGTTCTCCATGCCTCCTTGCCTTCTTGCTCTTGCTTCTTGAATGAATTTTACTTTCAAGATGATTGTCTTCATTGTTGGCTTTCAAAAGCCTACCGAGCTGATATAACTTGACATTGGCTCCAGGCAACAGCCAGACTGCCAGGAGTCTAAGACATATCTTCCCTTCTGGCTAAGAAGTTATTCAGCAGAAACCTAAAGAAGACAAGAGAACTGATCTAGTCACACTTGGGAAATTCTAGCCTAAGGGTTATAAAACAATAATTTATGCTGAGTTAATGCTAAACTGGCTTATCCAACTAAAGAAAAGTAACAACTAAGTTTTGACAAGTGACTAGTTAATACAAACATTTCCAATGCATAATCTCTAATGTTACTTTCAAATATATCCTTGTGAGCTAAAACCACTATTTGTCCCTACTTAAGATTCAAAATATGCCAGTACTCAGCATTAAGTGCTACCAACAATATTCTGGTCCATAATGTCAAACATCAAAGAAAAGTTTTCCCCATTTTATTGGGAACTGAGAAATAACCCTTGGAACTACATTAGCTGGAGATGAGGGTGATATTGTGTTCTCTAAGCTACAGAGCTGATCTTTCCCACAGTGCCTCCTTTATATGCAATCAGATTTGGAATTACGTTTGACCTTACATAATTCCTAAAAGTTCATTTTAAGTGGTCTATATCTTCACCTAAGAATTAAATTCCCTGGGGATTAGAATGTTGTTTATATTTTTCTAAACCTAACAACAACTGTACATTTAAAGGATTGTTTATAATCTAATACATTCAAGTTACTGTGGTAGATGTTCCTCAAGCAAAATATGAAACAGGTTCCAGGTCATCAGGAGGCTCTTATCTATAAAAGAACAAAAACAACTAGGAGAGCAGTTGTAACAGAAGAAAATTGAAGACACTGTGTATTTATACTTTTAAATTAATTATTAAAAATGACGATGGCCGATGGCAAAAGAAAGGAAAGAAAAGAAATATTAGGATGTAAATAGAATTTCACTTTATTTTACATTGCATACTTCTTTAAGAAAAGACAATGAAATGAAGCTTTGCCAGGCCTTATAAGTTCATTCTTGTCTGTCGGAGTTCTGAGGCAATTAGATAGAAGTGGTGCATTCTCCAGGGTTTGGTACATTCTAGTATGAGGTCACTGCAGACAATTTACAGCCAAGCTTGAACTTGGAACAATGTGTCTCTGAGTCATTCCATTAATACAATGGCCATAAGAAAATAATTTCCTAACTTTATGTTTCTCTACATTATAAGGGCCACATTTGGCTCCCTTTGGGAGATGATAGTAACATAGACAAGCCATTATGAAAGTTCAAATATAATAGAGAATACTTTGGGATGGAAAAGACCCAAAGAGATTTCACAGATATGCAAACAGGATAATCCTAGTGAAGCACTCACCAATAAATTTGGAGCTAGGGCAATGTGGTGAAACCAGTTTGCCAAAAACAATTCAAATTGGCATCCTGACCAATAGGCAAATTGAGATTTGGAAACCTGCCTTCTTCTGGAAGCCTTGGTACATGCTGAAGAATAGATTATGGGTAAAACAGTATTTTTTTTTCTAGTAGGTTATTGGACATTGCTAAGTACTTGGTAGCTGTGACTATATTTCCCATTTTTAGGAAGGTTTTCAGGTAGGTATTAATTGTACTATTTTTAAAATAATAAAAAATTAACCTAAGTGTCAGAACCTAATATCTCACCATCACTAAGGTCCAAAAGGCTGTGACAGGCTTTGGTACCTTGTAATTTGCGAGGTAATACACAGTTCAAGTTTATATTGTGGTGGGACTTAGGAACAAAAATCGATGAAGATAGCTTTCTAAAGGGTGGCGAGAGTCAGAACTTACATGGGAAAACAGGGACTTGAACCCACCAGCTGAGAGCCACTGCCTCATTGAAAGAAAGAGTGTGAAGGTGCCATATTGACGCTTTTAAGAAATAAATCTGATAATCACATGTCAAGGTGGTCCTTTACAACCCTTTTTAAGAGGTGCCGCCATGAGAATAAGCTATCTAGGACTGCAAAGGAACTCAGTAAAATAAGATGGAGACAGGTAGGAAGACACCACCATAGAATTGGAGAATTGGTTTGACCTCATACATTAGACAAAAGAGATTATGAAGAAAGCACCACTGCAGAGGTAGTCTGGAAAGCATTATAAAGAACAGGTAGGGGTGAGGACAGACACAGAATGGTGTCTTACATTCTTGACACTTAAAATTTGACACCTTAGTTGTGTACCTTGGCAGAAAGAACTCCGGTGCATGGACTGTATAATACATTCAGTATTATCACCACACAAGAAAGAAACAAAACCCCATTGCATCTCTTTGCTTCTCCATATACTTTCTCTGTCTGTTCTGTGTGACAATTCTGTTTCAGTGGTGACCAAGAAAAATCATCCCACTAACATAGCACTCCTTTTCTTTGTTCACTGGCCCACTGGTGTTGAGAACCCAAATCATGAGTTTTTAGCTTTAATTTTAGTAAATCCTTACCATGTCCTTCTATGTGTATTCCACTATTGAGAACACAGCTCCATCTCTCACCTGCTAGCTCAACCCATACCTATCTCAACTTACAGCACTTTTCAATGCTGCTTTGCTGAGTCCTTGATAGATCACTCCACCCTTCTGTATGGCCAGCTGCTTTGGGACAATGACATATATACTAAGACCAGTAGATGATTATTTGAGCATATACTGCCCACCTCCCACCTTGTGTGTGTATCTGCTTCTTTTTTTTTAATAAATATTTTTATTTTATACTTAATTTAGTTTTACATATCATCCACAGATTCCCTGTCCTCCCTCCTCCTACCCCCAGCCTTCTCCCCAATCCACCCCCCCATTCCCACCTCCTCCAAGGCAAGGTCTCCCCTGGGGAGTCAGTCCAGCTTGGTAGATTCAAGGAGGTCCAGTCCTCTCCTCCCTGCACCAAAGATGAATAAAGTATCTCAGCATAGGCACTAGGTTCCAAAAAGCCAGCTCATACACCAAGGACAGGTCCCGGTCCCACTGCCTGGGGGCCTCCTAACCTGTTCAAGCTCATCAACTGTCTCACTTATCCAGAGGGCCTGGTCCAGTTCCATGGGGACTCCTCTGCTATTGGTTCACATTTCATGTGTTTCCACTAGTTTGACTATTTGTCCCTGTGCTTTTTCCAATCATGGTCTTGATATCGCTTGCTCATATAATCCCGCCTCTCTCTCGCTGATTGGATCCTGGAGCTCCACCTGGGGTTTGGCCATGGATCTCTGCATCTGCTTCCACCAGTCACTGGATGAGAGTTCTAACATGACAGTTAAGGTGTTCGGCCATCCAATCACCAGAGTAGGTCATCTCAGAACTTTCTTGTCCATTGCCACTAGTCTATATTGGCAGTACCTTTGTGGATTTCTGGGGACCTCACCAGCACTCTGCTTCTTCCTATTCCCATGGGGGGTCTTCATTTATCATGGTGTCTCTTTCTTTGTTCTCCCACTCTGTTCCTGATCCAGCTGGGACCTCCCGCTCCCCTAAGCTCACTTTCCTCTGACCCTTGCCCTCCATTACTCCCCACCCCCGCCCAGTACAGGTTGCTCATGTAGATCTCATCCCTTTCTCTGTCATTGGGTGATACCTGTGTCTTTCTTAGGGTCCTCTTTACTAGGTAGCCTCCCTGGAGTTGTGAGTTGCAGTCTGGTTATCCTTTGCTTTACATCTAGTATCCACTTATGAGTGAATACATATCATGTTTGTCTTTCTGAGTCTGGGTTACCTCACTCAGGATAATATTTTCTAGATCCATCCACTTGCCTGCAAACCTCATGATGTCATTGTTTCTCCTGCTGAGCAGTATGCCATTGTGTATATGTACCACATTTTATTTATCCATTCTTCAGTTGAAGGGCATCTAGGTTATTTCCAGGTTCTGGCTATTACAAATAATGCTACTATGAACATAGTTGAACATGTGTTCTTGTGGTATGATTGAGCAATCCTTGGGTATATGCGCAAGAATGGTATCACTGGGTCCTGAAGGAGGTTGATTCCAAATTTTCTAAAAAAAGTGCCATATTGTTTTCCAAAATGGCTATACAAGTTTGTATTCCCACCAACAGTGGAGGGGTGTTTTCCTTCCTTCACATCCTCTCCAACATAAGATGTCTTCAGTGTTTTTGATCTTAGCCATTCTGACAGGTGTAAGATGGTATCTCAGAGTCGTTTTGATTTGCATTTCCCTGATGATTAAGGATGTTGAGCAATTCCTTAAATATCTTTCAGCCATTTGAGCTTCTTCTGTTGAGAATTCTCTGTTTAGCTCTATAGCCCATTTTTTAAATGGACTGTTGGGTATTTTGATGTCTAATTTCTTGAATTCTTTATAAATTCTGGATATCAGCCCTCTGTCAGATGTGGGTTTGGTGAAGACCTTTTCCCATTCTGTAGGCTGTCACTTTATCTTATTGACCATGTCCTTTGCCCTACAAAAGCTTCTCAGTTTCAAGAGCTCCCATTGATTGTTTCTCTCAGTGTCTGTGCTACTGGTGTTATATTTAGGAAATGATCTCTGATACCAATGCATTCAAGACTACTTCCTACTTTCTTTTCTATTAGGTTCAGAGTAACTGGATTTATGTTGAGGTCTTTGATCCACTTGGACTTAACTTTTGTGCACGGTGACAGATATGGATCTATTTGCAGTCTTCTACATGTTGACATCCAGTTATTCTAGCACCATTTATTGAAGATGGTGTCTTTTTTCCATTGTCCAGTTTTGGCTTCTTTGTCAAAAATCATATGTTCATAGGTGTGCGGATTAATGTCAGGCTCATCAGTTCATTTCCATGTGGACTGTTTTTATTACTGTAGCTCTATAGTAGAGCTTGAAGTCAGGGATTGTGATGCCTCCATAGGTTGTTTTATTGTACAGGTTTCTTTTGGCTATCCTGGGTTTTTTGTTTTTCCATATGAAATTGAGTATTATTCTTTCCAGGTCTGTGAAGAATTGTGTTGGGATTTTGATGGGGATTGCATTGAATCTGTAGATTGCTTTTGGTAAGATTGCCATTTTTACTATGTTAATCCTACCTATTCATGAGCATGGAAGATCTTTCCATTTTCTGACATCTTCAATTTCTTTCTTCAGGGACTTAAAGTTCTTTTCATACAGGTCCTTTGCTTGCTTAGTTAGAGTTACCCCAAGGTATTTTATATCATTTGTGGCTATTGTATAGGGTATTGTTTCACTGATTTCTTTCTCAGCCCATTTGTAATTTTTATATAGGATGGCTATTGATTTTTTTTAGTTAATCTTGTATCCTGCTACATTACTGAAGGTGTTTATAAGCTGTATGAGTTTCTTGGTCAAATTTTTGGGGTCACTTATGTATACTATCATGCCATCTGCAAACAGTGAAAGCTTGACTTCTTCCTTTCCAATTTGTATCTCCTTGATCTCTTTAGGTTGTCTTATTGCTCTGGCTAGAACTTCAAGTACTATATTGAATAAGTATGGAGAGAGTGGACAGCCTTGTCTTGTTCCTGACTTTAGTGGAATCTCTTTGAGTTTCTCTCCATTTACTTTGATGTTGGCTGTTGGCTTGCTGTAAATTGCCTTCCTTGTGTTTAGGTATATTCTCTATATTCCTGATCTCTCCAAGACCTTTATCATGAAGGGGTGTTGGACTTTGTCAAAGGCCTTTTCAGCATCTAGTGAGATGATCAAATGTTTTTTTTTTTTTCTTTCAGATTGTTTATATGGTGTATTACATTGACAGACTTTCATATGTTGAACCACCCTTGCATCTCTGGGATGAAGCCTACTTGATCATGTGGATAATTGTTTTGATGTGTTTTTGGAGTCTGTTTGCCAATATTTTATTGAGTATTTTTGCATCAATGTTCATGAGGGATATTAGTCTGTAGTTCTCTTTCTTTGTTGCATCTTTGTTTGGCTTGGGAATCAGGATAATTGTAGCCTAATAGAAGGAGTTTGGTAATGTTCCTTCTGTTTCTATTGTGTGGAACAATTTAAAGAGTATTGGTATTTTCTGTATGTCCTTCTTTATCAGATAATCCTAAATTGTTTTTTTTCCAACTTGAGGCAATGTGAGTTTCCACATGATAGATTAGGAATCCTTGGAAAGCTAAGTTTGTAGCACTTGGAGAAGCATGGAAGCAGGGAATGTAAAGTCTTAACATACAATAAAGAACCACTTTACACCCTGATGGAAAAAGTGCAACAGGCTGAATTCATGACCAAATGGCAATTGTTAGTTTTTACTACTGCTAGGCAGTAACAGTAGCTAGATCAGTCTTGGTGAGAAAAAGCCCATGTTAGCCCTTGGTACAATCTATGGTTCTCTTTGTTGTGGCTGTTTCATTCAGGGATTCGCTGGGCCAGCATTGTAGTTTTTAAGAAAAAGTGCTGATTGGCATCTATAACAGAATTCATCCTGGACACTTGGGTGTTACATGCCCCTTCTACAAGGAATGGTTTCTGGTGGGTTCCAAGACCAAACACAAAACCTTACTAGTTCTTGTCATGGGTCCAAATATGTCCATTTCTCTCCTATAATATATTTCCATTCTCCTATAAAGTCTATTATAAGCTTCTGACCAACTAGACAAGTCATTGGCCAACAGTCAAGAAATAATGTATAAAAATACTCAAACCACGTTTTTTTACATAAAAAGTAGACAACCACATATATTGATCAGAGTTATGCTCACTGAGATGTTCTCCCTTAATTACTATCCATTTAGACCCATGCATGTAAAAGAGTCTAGATTATACTTTCTATGTGTAGTTTAGTGCCCACATACTCACAATCCCATCCCCATGCATGAGAAGAATTTTACAAAGTACTTCCTATATGTAGTCTAGAAATATAGATAGTGTTCTTATGTGTAGTCTAGTACCTATGTACTCACCAGCCTTTCTGTGAACACTGCAAATGCTATTTCATTAGTTGACTGTGAAGAACTCCTCTTGAGGCTAAATGTGTCAGCTTTTTGGGAGAAGTTCATGCAGTAAAGGTAAAAAACATGGAGTCTAGGCCATCTCATTAGATACTTTCTCCAGGTCTTTTGGACATACACAGATGTAACCTTCAGCATTTTTTTTCTATACTACCATAGATAGCTACCTAGTGTATAGATACTTTTGATAGAGTGAATATTTAAAAATTCAGTTCATGATGGAAATTTTGATCATATAGATTTTGACTTTGATTATGGACTCAATGGTCCAAAATTGTGTGCTTCATTTTATCCACAGGATGAATGGCATACAAGGAGCTATTCTTTCAAATGGCAAATAGTCTCTGACACAGACATCACAGCCTGGTTCCAGACTCTCTAACATCTGGTCTGTGCTACAGCTCTCCTGCTGGGGCTGAGACTCCACACAGTATGGTTTGTCCTGAGCAATAGAATTTGTGTTAGAATAGCACATGGCTTACACCACAGCCTAGACTCACCATTAAGACAACATAAAGTCTATGGTCTGAAGGGACTAGGCAAGATAGTCACTAGACCATTTCTGAGGCTGCAAGCTGCTTAAAAAACTGTGAGGTAGGAGGTGGGTGGGACATAGCTATGGCATAGCACACACACACACACACACACACACACACACACACACACAAGCATGAATGCATGCATTCACACATTCATGTGCACTTCTGAAGTTGTACAGGAGAAACAGGCATCAAAAGCAGCACAATGAGACTAACAGGAGAGCTCCTACCTTCTACATTGTCTCTCTAGTGTCCTCTACTGACAAATAGTAGCATCATACAGCAAAGGAGAGATGCTTAAACACTTGCATTTAATGTCTACAAAACAAGTTACAAAAGATAAACTTTGAACTGAGACAGTAAGTGGCAGAGGAATTCATTGCTTGTCCAATGACAGCCATGTTTCTTCTCACTTCAAATTAGTCATTTCCTGATCATCAGGTCTAGTAACACATAATGCCATCAGTGCAACAAAACTATGTAATATTTCCTTGTATGTCAAGGTGATCCAATCTCTATAGATTATGATAGACCAGTAGAGGTGAAATGATCCCAGAGTCAGACAGTGAATATGAATCGGTATCTTAACCAAATGTAAACACATTGTTTCTGCTTTTCCTACCAACAAGATTGAGACCCACTGCTTACCATTCACCAGCTTTCAACTACATGCCAAATACCAGAGTAATTATGCCCTCTCTAGTAAGGACAATACATTTAGTGATTAAGGCTACCACTTGGTTACTTTGATGAGTTTTCACAACTAGCCATAAGGCTGTAACCAGTTTTCGAGGGGTCAAATCCCCAATGGATATGAATATGATGAGGGCATTTTTACATTGAGGGGAGCAGGCATGGGGTATTTCAAGACAGGGTTTCTCTGTGTAACAACCTTAGCTATCCTGGGACTTGCTTTGTAGATCAGGCTGGCCTAGAACTCACAGAGATTCATTACTCAAAACTAATTCATACTTCATTGGCTGGGGAAACAAACTAAGAGTCCTGATACCTGCTAGTCACATAGAGCACACAGTTACATACTTAGGTACCAGGAAAATAACCACAGGACTGGTGAGAAGACAATGGAAAAGAACTTGGGATAGAAGTATATTTTTGGACCAACTTCCATCTATCTACATTTTAATGAAGGAGCTGTGATCACATTTCAGATCTCCCAATATTAGATCACCTCATGTACTCACTAGCTGTGAACATATTTCATTCCTCTGATATTAGATCCTATGTCCTTATATTGCCAAAGGAAGAGAAACCTGCAATTGGCCTTAGGCAACACTTAGGATGGATATAGGAAATCCCTCAAGTTTTCCCAGCTTCCCCATCAGTCAGTGGGCTGGGGCCTATGAACTGACTTAGCTCTGATGTCCCAGTGAAGGATCAAAGCATCACCTGAGAGAAGAATCCTGCTTGAGGATTCTTGTTCTGCAAATAATAACCCAAATGTTACTTTTTATATAATATTGCTTCTATTCACAGTAGACCTCTGAGAACTGGCCTTGTTTTACATTGTGATAATGATACCAACCTTACCTATGATGGTGAAATGCCACCCACCCTCTGCCCTTGTAGACTGTTCATGCTTACTGGTATGGTTGGCCAACAGCACAGTAGCTTGTATTGTTTCGAACTTTGACCTGAAGGGGCAACTACCACTGTGGGTCTCAGAGATGCTATGGTTCTTTCACCAGTGGACTTGCAAGTGCCTGGATAAAGGGACTTGACATTGAATCTTTCTGGAAAAATAGTCAGGATACGAGTTCTCTGATTCTATAGAATACATCCATTCTACCCTTCCTACTTCCATTTTTTGCCATGACAGACTCAGCCTCTTTGATTAAGGTTGGGCATCATTGAGGCCAAACTTGAAGAGTTTGGTTAGCCCACTCCCGTTCCTCTTCCCTCTCTCCTCATCTCCATGCCTGTTTTAACTTTCCATCCCCAGTTCTCCCCACTATCCTTCCATGTGTGAGTTGTTTTTGTTTTGTTTTGTGTTTCTTTCAAAAGTAGCCCCATTAACTCCTTTGACATTTAGGCAATATGGACCCACATTTCAGTATCAAAAAAAAAAAAAAAAATGGACTAACAGGAAGAGCACACTGCTTAAACCAAGACTCTATCACTGAATATATAAAGCTGGCCAAAGCCAGGGTGGAATGGATTGTAATGATAATAAATACAGAAAGAGTTGAGGTTGAAGGGATGTGAAGAATTGTACATTTGTCTAAATCACGAAGGTAGCACATACACATATACAGACACTTACACTGATATGGATAGGGGATATATAGATGAGTTGATAGGTTAAGACTAAATTTTTATTTCCATTTCAAGTATTGATTACAAAACTTAATTTACATTATTCTAGTAAAATTTTGCTAATAATTACAGTTTGTAGAAAATATTGTGTATTATCACAGCTTTCTGCCAGAGTAATTGTTTATTTAATTCAGGACTGAAAATTATGAAAGAAACTACATATTTTACTTTAATACTTTATTTAGGCCTGGAGGAATTAAAAATAAATTATTTTTATAGTATGGTTTATATTCTTACCAATAGTGAGGTAGCTTCAAGTATATTTCATATAGAGGATGTCAGCGATTATACCCATTCCTTTATAGCCATTTGAGAACCTGCATAATACCTTTAAAATACTTTCTATAAGCCACTTTATCTAAGGCAAACAAGATTGAGTGAGTATATGTCAGAGACAGTCAAACTAAAACTCAAGGACCCCTGATAAAACTAAGATTGGCCATCAGGGCCTTGCACAGCTTCTTTCTTGCTCATGAGGAACAGTATGTGGTGGCGTGTGTGTGTGTGTGTGTGTGTGTGTGTGTGTGTGTTTGTGTGTGTGTGTGTATAACATAACAGTAAGGTTCTGAGTAGAGTTTTTCTCCTGAGTTACATATAGTTCTAGAAAAAACCAGCATGAGAGGTCAATGCTCTGAATCTAATTGTCACTGAGTAGAAAGTAAAGCTTCCTTATGTATTTTTCTAACTACTAGGACAGATGGAACAATTGCTTGGATGGTGCCTTTGAAGAAGGGGCAGGCAAGTGAAACCATAGGCCAGAAAAGAGCAGATGAAGAAATTGATTCATTTGTCATAGAAATCTCCTGGGACCTATGATATGGACCAGGCCAAGGGCTGTCAGGCTGTGGATTGCTGAGAGCTGTCTGGATGCGTCCATGATATAACAGATGAGTATAAAGACGTAAGGATGTTAGTGCTGGCACAAGCGAAGCTCAGGGTGACTTCTAGTTCGGAGTGGAGAGAAAGCAGGGACAGGCACTGGTAAGTCTCCAGGAAAGCCTTTCTAGATGGCAGAGAGCTTGTGTGGGCCTTGGAGGGGTGGGTTGGATTTTGAAATGGCAGAGGTGGAATAGCATTCAGGCAAGGAGGACACATCTGCTGTCTCTAAGGTTCAATCCAAATGCAGCGAAGACTTCCATCCCTCTTCTCCAGTTTCAGGATCTACTCCCGTCAACTCTAGCACTCATCACTCACTGCTTTAGTGCACCTCAAGGTGCTTCTGCCATTTAACTCTCAGAGAGCACTGCTACCCTGCACAGCCCTCCAGCTATACAATAATCCATCGCAACCAAGTCAATGCATGAATGAGAAAGGCAACAAGGAGCAGCCAGCTGATTTTACCCTCTTCTCTTGTTCTCTTCACCGAGTGAGAGTTTTGTCACTAGGGAAATCCATCTCTGTGAACCAAGCACAGGAGATAAAGGGCCAGAAGTGTCACAATACCTAGACCTGCAGGGCTCCAGCCACAACATTCATGGTGACAAAAGGGAGCAAGCTGCACATTTCAAAGATGCTTCTAGAAGAGCTGTTCATCTGTGCAGAAGTAGCAAGCTTCGTTTTCTCTATTGGAACAATGATTTCAAATGCATTAAAATGTGTTTGGGGAGGGGAGGGGCAGTCAGATATAAACTACAACTATTCTCTTAAGAATAAACTCAGGAGTGCCTAACCATGAAGGACATGTTTTCAGCTTCTTAAAGGCACAGTGTGAAGGACATCTGCGCAGGAGCCCACTAAAATACTTTAAAGTTTACACTCTTTTGAATATCCATTTACTCGAATGTGTTCAGAAAACACTGGGAAAACTCTGGATATATTAGAAATGGATGTAAGTTGTAAATTCTCAATGACACTGTGTGGGCAGCTAAAACTGCAGGCCCTTCTCTATTAAGTATCGCTGGGTGCAGAGGCTGAGTGGGCTGTATGAAGCAGGATTCCATGTTCTTCCACTGTGCTGCCTGGGTCTAGTAAAATGTTCTGTTGTCAAAGCAAAACTCATTTCCCTTTCCCTGAAGGCAAGCCTGCACCAGAAATGAGGAATGGCACCATCTGAGGTACAATACATCATGGTATTTGAGTGTATTCATCCATCAGAAACTCTCTTCTTTTGCTACCACTTGACAGTTTCCTATCTAACAAAGGTCTAGAAACAGGGGCACTTTCTCATGAGGTGTCTGGTTATCTAAACATATGTGCAGGGACCGGCTGGAAGAAGCTCATTTTAACATTTAAGATGACCTTGGCATCCTCTGCATCAGACACAATACATTTTTTTTTTTTTTAAATATCATGCATTGGTAAGTTTCTTCCTAAAATCATAGTGGCATTGATTCCAAATAACTTAATCTAGGTATATATTTTGGTTCTTAAAGTATCAGAGAAAATGTGAATAAAGCAGCCCTTCATCTGCTATTTCATTTGACCTTACGAAAGGTACATTTTGGCTGCTAGAAATTAAAATTATTCTATCAGCAATGACTGATGGGCAGAATACAAACCTTAGTCCACTAGTAGTTGTGATATGAATATGAACCCACCCAGCAAGAGGCTACTGTCCTTTGGCAGAGGCTTTTTCACATAAAATTAAATGACATTAAAATTCTTCTTTTCAAAGTTTATTTTCACCATTCTTGGCAGACTCCCGGTCTCTTGGGAAATCATTCTCATGGCATCTCTTCCCATTCTGTGCCTGGAGATTCTTTTCTCTTGGACTTGATTTTATCTAGATTTCCAGGCCTAGGGCTGTTTAATGGCTGCACAGTTCTTGGGTGTTGTTATAAGTGATGTCTTTCTGCATGGGTTAGCAGTGGAACTTTGGTCTCATTGTCAGTGCTCTTGGCTCAGATTTTCAAGTTCTTGCTCTTCCTCTTACTGTTGATGTAGCCGGGAAAGCTCAAAACTTCTCAGTTCCCTATCTATAAGTGGGAAAATTCGTAGCATCCCTGAGTGACAGGAGGCATAATAAGATTATGAATGCAGGAATGCTTTGTGTGCTACAAATGCAGTGCTTACTAGCCATTACTACAGAGTGAAGGAGAGTCCAGAAGTCACCAGGACTTGTTCTCTGCATTTACTCACTCCTGTTTATATCAATGAATCATGAACACCCCCCACCTCACTCCGGCCCCTTTTGGTTACCTCCCCTGAATAGGGAGAATGAAAGGGAGAGACATCATAGGAACTCATTGAGAGAAACCCCTCTGGATTTCTCAGCCACCCCGCCACTCGCACCATTGAAATGCTAATTCACAGGAGGGAAGCAGCCCTAACTCCCTCTATGCTCCTTGGCTGGAGTTTCTGGCACCTCTCCTCTCCTCTTGCTGCTGGCTCTTTGAGCAGGCTGTCCAGGCATTTTTGGTTTGGCAACTAGTGCAATGAATTGCTTCTTCTTAAAATAACTCAAATCACTTGATTTGGCTTTACCCTTAAGCCTTTTCTCCCTGGATTCATCCCGCTGAAAAAGAAGAGAAGATAAATTTCCACATGGACTCAGTCTAGTTCCATCTTTCCCTGTGCTGGAGAAACCCCCATATGGTCAAGAACCCCAGTGTTGCCCTTTTCCAGAACAACTGACCCTGCCCAAAATTCTTAGCGATGATGTCCAGGGCCTTCTAGGGACTAAATGGAACCCCTGGAAAATTTATATTTGCAGAAGCATGAGAGCTATGCTCATGTAAATTCCTGTAGGGGTTAAGCCCTAATGATTGAGGAAGATATAAAATGGAAAAATCAGACACAACTGGAAAGGATTGCACTTGACACTGTTTCCTAGCAACCACCCGGTATTCAAGACAGTGTTTATTTTACATGGTGCTTTTCAAAATGATGCCTTTAATGTTATTGCTATGTAGATGGCTAATTTTCTCAGTAACGTATGTAGTCCACAAAAGATCTATGATAGGACTGGAAAACACCAGTTGTCATAATTGTACAGCACTTGGTTAATTACATCTTAAGCTAGAAACATGCTTTCTGTCCTCGTCTGCTATACTGCTATTATATTTATAAGCCGTCCTGCCTCTCAAGAATCTTGTTTTGATTTCTGTAGGGAAAAAAGGGGGGACTATTTGCCCCTACTTGTTACTATTACTGTTTTCTTTGGTTGTTTGGTTTATCCTTAAGTTGTTTTTACACATTTAGCTTCATCCTTAAAACATGTACTCTGAAAATTAATAGAACTTTCATTTTCCTTCTGATGGCACATCAAATGTTGTCACTTCCTTCAAAGAAAAGTAGACCTTCCTATTCACAAAGGGAACTTACTTTCCCAATGTAAGTAAAGATGGATGGCCTCCAGAACCCTTTGATTTCCCCTCTCTCCAAAGAAGGCAACTGTAGCTGAGAAATTTCCCTGAATTCTTTAGATTCTCAACAATCTTGGGTCTATGGGTGTATGTCATTTGTATGCACACAGCAACCAAAAGTCACTCAAATAGTCAAATTAGCTCAACTCCATATTCTTTTGCTTATAATCTAATCAAACAAAGAAGTACCACAGTGAGGACGAAATATGCTAACTTATAGACAGATGATTTGTGGACATAGATGAAGATGGGGTGTACTTCAAAGCAACTCGAGAAGAGGACCCTGCAACATGAATTGCTAAACACTCTTATTAATAAAAAACAAAACCCAGAGCCAGATATTAGGGTGAAAACTGAGAAAGCCGAGAAACACAACAAACCAAAGCCAACCTCACCTCCCTAACTCTTCAGCTGATCTTGTTTCCTCAAACTGGAAGCCTCTGAGTCCTCATCCAAATGGACCTCAGCTGAACTGTTGCTAAAAAGCCTAAAAGCTTAAAAGCCTCTAGTTCCTGGTCCTCATGCCTTATATACTTTTCTGCTTCTTGCCATCACTTCTTGGGATTAAATGCATGTGTCTTTCCCAAGCAAGACATGAGATGTTAAGTCCTGGGATTAAAGGTGTGAGCCATTATGCCTGGTTCTTTTTTCAGTGTGGCCTTGAACTCACAGAGATCTGGATGGATTTCTGCCTCCCAAATGCTAGGAGTAAAGACATGTGTGCCACCACTGTCTGGCCTCTATGTCTATCTAGTGGCTGTTCTGTTCTCTGATCCCAGGTAAGTTTTATTAGGGTACACAATATATTGGGGGATACAATGTATTACCCCATTTCTCCTTTTTTGTCTAAAATAATAAAAGTTTTAACTAATATAAGAAAAACTATATCTAATAAGTACAATAAGTATATACAATATATAGTCAAGAATTACATTAAGAATCTAGTCCATTAACATTTGACAGATTCAGACAAAAAAAAAAACCTCTGTTATAAACATTAACAATGTCTAGTCCATTAACATTTGACAAATTCAGACAAGAAAATTCATTATTTATCTTATTTTGGTGAGTCCAATATGAAATTTGTATACAATATAGAAAAATCCAATCCAATGTAAAGTGTTTAAAACAAGTAGATCCTTTATAAAAGTAGATTCAATAATTACCTTTTTATCTTATCATATCCATATTCTCTCTTTTTTTTTCTTTTCATAGTAGACTCAATAGTCTACCTTTTTTATCATTTCTATATCTTCCCTTTTTCCTTTTCAGAGTAGATTCAATAATCTACCCTTTTATCCTATTATTTCTACATCTTTTTTTTTCAGAGTAGATTCAGTAATCTACCTCTTATCTGCATCCTCTTTTTTCTTTTTCTTTTTTTTCAAACAAGAACGCTGAATCTAATCTCCTTGTTTAGATTTTTTTCCTGACCATTATCAATTAACTTGTAACCAACCATCTTTAACAATGACAATTATCCATAACCTATTGAATGACCAAAACCCACCCACCCTGCCTCTTTGGAATGTGGGTGTCGTGTTGTATCCTTAAAATTACTTCCTGCTGTTTGGGGGCAAAGGTATCTTTAGGGGATCCTGAAAAGAAAAGTTTAAGGTTAATTGTTAAGTCCTGGGAGAGGTAGTTGTATCATTTGTTGTCTAGTCTCTGCATAATAGTGCAGGGCTTGTCAAAAGTCCTTGCTAGAGTGGTCTGTGAGGCTTGATTATCTCAGCTAGCCATTTGAAATTGTCCTGAGCAGTTTGTGGTCCAAAGCTGATCTTTAGGTGGTGTTAATCAGCTTAATGGCTTTATCACAGTCCATGTGGAATCATCATTGTGGGATCCCATCATCTTTTTGGAGATTTCAAAGTTGCTGTTAGGCATGGTCATAGTTCCCTGATTATTTATTTATTTATTTATTTATTTATGCCCACTCTGTGGTTTGGAGCAATATCAATTGTATCTTTGGCAGAATCATGTCTCATAGCCAGTCCCAAGTTTGCAATATAACAGGTTCCGTTCTTCTTTGTAGCTGGAGTTTTCTCCAGTCCCATCCAGGCATGCAGCTGCTCAGAACCAAGTAAATACACAGAGACTTATATTACTTATAAACTGTTTGGCTGTGTCAGGCTCCTTGCTATCTCATTCTTATATCTTAGATTAACCCATTTCTATTAATCTATAAATTGCCACGTGGCTTGTGGCTTACTGGTATTTTATATCTTGCTTCTCCTGGTGGCAGCTGTGGCAGCTGGCAGCATCTCCTGACTCAGCCTTCCACTTCCCAGCATTCTCCTCTAAGCTTATCCCACCTATACTATACTTCCTGCCTGGCTACTGGCCAATCAGCCTTTTATTTAGCAATCAATCAGAGAAACACATTCACAGCATACAGAGTGATCAATATCCACAGCACTTCTTCACCAAGATATTCTTTCATTTCAAATTTCTGTGAGCAATAGCTGGTTTTCCTTGGGTATCAACAATCTCCTTGTGAAGATGGGCAAGACCACTTGCTGTGGACAGAGCAAGTTTGATAATCCCTTCCACTGTAACAGTGTATCTATTCAAGTAATCAAAAAGTGATCCATGCTCATGGTAATCCAACACCAGCCACAGCTGAGTCCCTATGCCATTGTCTTTGTTATCTGTTGCTATAAATCCTAGGATGTTTTCATGGCATAACATCACAGTGTGATAAATCTCTGCCTCTCAGAACCACAAACGTTCTTCCCTAGAAGAGAATATTTTCACAGCAACTTCTCTCTGCCACTTGCCTTGCCAAACTCCTCCAAACTTACCTTTGCCAATGATTTTGTGTAACACGATGGTCCTGGCAATTGTTTCTGAACAAGCAGCAGTAAATCCTTTGTCCCTGGTACTAGCATCACCGCCACCGCCACCAACAACAAAAATGAAAAGCAGCTGGCAACTCGGAGCAGCAGCCACTGCAGCCTCCATGGTCCTGCTACAATGGTTTGTGAACCCTGTCAGAGCTTCTCTTCAGCAAGCCTCCCAGGCTGGCCTTGAACTTGGGATTCTCTTGCCTCTGCCTCCTTCAGCAAATTCTATTGGCAGTGTGCAGCTTGGCCCTGAGCTGAGGACTGCAAAGCCACAGGCAAGTGGCTTTTTTGTGAATTCCTGCCCCACAGGACCCTGAGAGCTAGACCTGTCTACAGGTTGTTAGAGGAGATGCTCTGCCTTCTCCTTCCCAGATTCTAAATCATTTTTTAGATTTAGAATCTGAGAATACTTCCTAATTCTACTTATTAAAAATGTGCTTGCCTTATAAAGCAGTTTTAGGATTGTAGGGGGAAAGGCTGAAAATATATAGTTCTTTTGTAACCTCCCTCCCTCTGCAAACATTTCTCTATGAACATCTTGCAGTGGAGTGGAAACATTGTTACAATTAATGAACCAATACTGGGCTATGATTAGTAGCCGAAGGCCTTAGTATGCATTAGAAATCTTTTTCTGTGCTGTCCAGTTCATACAGGCTTATGACAAATACATGATGTGCTGTCTACCAATGTAGAGTTGTGGAGAATAGTTTCACTGCTCCCAAAGCACTCTGTGCTTTACCTATTCATCTCTTCCCTTTTCTCCTCTGAGCTTCTGGGAAAATGGATCATTTTTTTTTCACCTTCTCTGTACTTTAGCCATTTCTAATATAAGTTTTCATTCTTCAAACATCTTTACTTTCTAGCTAAGAACCATGTCCCTGCCATGTTATTTTCCTTTCATTTTTGTCACTGAACCAGCAGAAGATTTTCTTTTCAAGAATATGAATTTTACCACTGAAGAGTTATTATGAGGCAGCTAAAGTATAGAACAATAATAGCCAGTCTGAAGTGTAGGTGTTTAGAGACAGCCCAGGCCCACTCACTGGTTCAGTGACACTCTCTTGCTTATTATGCTCTGAAGCATAAGATTCAGAATTGTTCCTTCTAAAAGGATAAATTGCTATATGGTATGAACTTTCAAGTTCTTTTGGTGATCTCCAAAACCATGAGAACTAAATCCATAGAAGCCAAAAACGAACAGAAGTCAGTATACTTGAGTGTGAAACTGAGGCCTGTTTTTCTAGCAAAATCTAAAAGTTTTCATTGCTAGCCTGCTCATCCACAGCTTAGCATGAGTGGCAGGCTGATTAATCAATGCAATTGAAAGGGAGCAGTCACTCCAAGCAGTTCTCTTAGAATACTCATCATAAGGCTCCTGGTTATCCTTGAGCCAAGAAGACTTAAAGAACCCACACTCTCTCTCCTATTCTTTTGTGGCCTAGTTTGTTGTGTATTGTGCTGTGTTGCATTTTATAAACTACTATTACTGATGAAGTCAGTGAATTCAAGCAAAACTTTCACCCATGGCTGACACCTAGTAATTAGGGTTCAAATGTAGGTTGCACATTTATATTATTGATAACAAAAAGAAGAGCTGAAGACTCAGCAGAAGATGGTAGGAAAATAAAGAGCCTCATGCTACATGATCCATGAGAAGCAGAAATAGTTCTGAAATTTTCTTTACATTCTACTTGTATACTTAAACTTGAGATTATTATCAGGAGCCATTTTAGAACTGTAGGTAGCTTGTAAGTCTCCTGAAGCAGGGATATTTTCATTATTTGTGATTCATATTCCCATTTCATTCTCTTTTCAGTGGCTAGCCTTAAAGTATTTTACCATATTTTAACCTTTCATGAAGTAAGTTTAAATACAGACTGTAAAAGCTATCGCCCTCAATATTGAAAACTCAGAAATAGTCTAATATCTGTGTATTTTGATGTACATTAATCAAATATTTTAACTGATGAAATCATGGCTTCATTGAAATTAAGTAAGGCTGTTTACCTACATATTAAGCTTATATATACAATTATATGGTCAAAACAGACCACTTACATTTAGGAACTCTTTGAATCCTCAAGTAATTTCATTGGCACATTCAAATCTTACAAGGAAGAGCTATCTCTGACAAACAGACATATAAGATAAGAAAGCTTGTAGGAATTGTGAGCTATCTAAAGTAAAAGAAGCAAGAACACCATTTGACATAGTCCTTATATTTACCAAGGATTCCACATGGCCAGTCTGTCTTCAAAGTAGCTCACTCACACAACAGTAAGAACCAACAGCAGCCCTGAGAAATGCCCATCATATGCCTGGGAGATGCCCATCACATGCCTGGGAGATGCCCATCACGAGCCTGGGAGATGCCCATCACATACCTGGGAGATGTCCATCACATGCCTGGGAGATGCCCATCACATGCCTGGGAGATGCCCATCACATGCCTGGGAGATGCCCATCACAAGCCTGGGAAATGTCCATTACATGTCCGGGATATGTCCATCACATGCCTGGGAGATGTCCATCACATGCCTGGGAGATGCCCATCACATGCCTGGGAGATGCCCATCACAAGCCTGGGAAATGTCCATTACATGTCCGGGATATGTCCATCACATGCCTGGGAGATGTCCATCACATGCCTGGGAGATGCCCATCACATGCCTGGGAGATATCCATCACATACCTGGGAGATGTCCATCACATGCCTGAGAGATGCCCATCACATGCCTAGGAAAGCCTTTCTTAATTTGAGTCTCTCTTTATCTGCCACATGCCCTATGAGACCATAAGGCTTATGTAAAGTACAGCTCCTATAGAATTTTAGGTCTGGTTACAAGAATTTATTTTTAGTAATAAATATTTTTCTCAATGGCATTCTGTGTGAAGTCAAATACATAAAACCCACAGAAACAGAACTGCTCTCCTGGAATCCGGGATGTTACTCTAGCCTCCTCTTAACTCCCAAGTGGCATCAATGATTCTGCTGAGAACCTCATAAACCAGTCTTGGGAACTACAGGCTCCTTTAATCCCATTTGATCCACAGGTTCAGTGAGGTTAAATAAACTATTCAGGATCACTCCTCTGATGGCACAGACCTACAAAGCTGTTGTCAATGGTAAGGCTCTTCGTTAGGAAACTGTAAAATAGAATCTGGACTTACACGTCTAGTATGTGGACTTATTTTTGCTATTAAGGGGCTATAAAATTTTAACATTGGCACCAGAATGGGCTCACCTACAAATTAAAAATAGTAAGAGTCTTGCATCATTTTGGTAATATTACTTACCAAACACTGCATGTACTTTGAGTTAATATGATAAAGTTCACCCACATAAGATTAAATCTTTGATGATAACAGTACTATAAAATTTAAGTTGATAATCAAAATACATATTTTATCATTTATAGTGTAAGATACATTGATGTAATGAACATTAATTTCACATTCCCTGCAATATGTAAAACAAAGAGGAAGGAAACATGATACAATGTTGTTGGTTTTGGAAATTGAGGAAAGGGGACAGAGCCTAGGAATATGGGTGGCCTCTAGATGGCAAAAGAAAGTCAAGGATACATATTTCCTGTTAAAGCTAGTAAAAAGGAAAAGTTGGATTTTAGTGCAGTTAAAGATACATTGGAATTTTAACCCACAAAGCTTTACTGAACAACTTAAGCAGGGCATTTAGACCACCCATCCCCCTCCAAGGTACAGAGAATCTCTCTTTTTTTTTTCATTAAATATTTTCATTTACTTTACATACCAACCACAGTTTCTTCTCCCTCCTCTCCTCCTGTTCCCTCTTCCCACCTCCCATTCCATCCCCACCAATCCACTTCCCCTACATTCAGAAAGGGGCAGGTCTCTCTTAGGAGTCCACAAAGCACAGCCTATCAAGTTGAGGGAGGACCAAGCTCCTCCCCCTGCATCAAGGCTGGCCAAGGCATCCCAGCATGGGAAATAGATTCCTAAAAGCCAGCTCATGCGCCAAGAACAGGTCCTGATCCCCACAAACAGAACAAGCTACACAACTGTCACCCACATGTGGAGAGCCTAGGTCGGGACCATGCAGGCTGCTTAGCTGTTGGTCCAGAGTCCATGAGCTCCCCACTAGCTCAGGTCAGCTGTCTTTTTGGTTTCCCCATAATGTTCTTGACCGCCGACCGCCCCCCACCCCCTACTGGTACAATCTCTTCTCCCTCTCTTCAACTCAACTCCTGGAGCTTGGCCCAGTGCTTCTCTGTGGATCTCTGCATCTGCTTAAGGACCTTTACTTTTTTTATTTTATAGATAGACAAGCCCTTATCTAAACTAACCAAAAGGCAGAGAGAGAGAGAGAGAGAGAGAGAGAGAGAGAATCCAGATTAGCAAAATCTGAAATGAAAAGGGAGACACAACAACTGACAATGAGAAAATCGCTTACAGAAAATAAATTTAAAAATAATAATAATAATAATAATAATAAAAATAAAACCAGAGTCTCTTAAAAGAAAGGGGGAAAGCCAGGGAAGAGGGCAGTGTAATGCTGTTTTCTGTGTGTGGCATGACCACTGCAAAGGTGATTTCACAGCGAACTCAGGCTCCTGCTACTGAAAAACCCAGGGAAAGAGGAATCATTATCCTCAGCCGTGCAGCCACTGGTGAGCCCACCAGACTCCACTAGATGTTTTCATACCCACGGTCACACAGAAAGTTCTGTTTTAACTCAATGAAACACACACACACACACACACACACACACACACACACACACACACACACACACTATGAATATGAAAAAGGACCTGGGTGGAGGTGTTGACACAGTAAGAGGGAGATAAAAATTTTAAAAGGATGGAGTGAGAGTAATCAATCAGAATGCATTATTATATGCATGAGAGAAAATTCCACAGAACAAATTTAATTAATAAAATAAAATAGATCTTTTTCTAAGTCAGTAAGCATATGGGATTTTTGTTGTTGTTGTATGGTTGGTTTGTTTTTTTTCTTCTTTGATTTGGGTTTTTTTGCAGCAGTAGGCACTAATTTAGATCGTGGTACATGGATGTGGGTATCCACTGGAAGAAACATGTAAGATATAGGCATGGTCTTAAAATTGGGCATTGGAAAGAAGCTGGGAGACTTTTAGTGAGTATAAGAAAAAGTTTCATTTGCCTGGAATGGTTCTTTAAAATACAGATGTTGGTAGCTCTGATAGTGATAACCAAGAAGTAAGCAGGGGTGGCTAGAGAGAACATAAATATCCTCAGAAAATATTTAAGCATCAGAACAGACTGTTGGTAGAAAATATGGATATTGAAGACAATGCCAGTGATCACTCCAACCAAAGGGGGAACTGGTATTCTAAACCAAAGGAAAGGTGTCCTCGATTTACAGTTGAAGGAACTAGAATGGTGCCCACCTATTACCTGGACTGCAGATGTTATAAATGATGAGGCTGTGATGTGAGAATGAGGCATTGGAGACACAGCCTGACTCCTTCTTATCACTCCAGTAAAACACCAGAAGAGAGAGACAGGGAGAGAGAAAAGGAGCCAGGGTAATACTGCAAACTCTGCAGTGTTGAAATAACAGCTTGGCTCCTTGTTGCATGTAATAAATGTAAGAGACATATAAGTTGAAAGAACAAGAAGAGCTGGATAAGGTGATCTGGCGAGTTGTCAGCCCATCTAGATTGGAAAAGCATGGAATTCAGAGAGGCGTGCTGTAAAAGAAACACTGAGGGCAGAGAACTTTTAATGCTTCTTTAGAAAACGCTCCCAATGAGAGTGTTCAGTTTCAGAAAGTCTCTTTGAAGGATAAAGACAGACACTAACCCTCTTCCAAAGCAGCAACCTCTAGGAAGCTTAAGGGCCTGGACCCGTAGGCAAAAACGGAGAGGATTATCTAGGGAAGGCTGGTGGAAAAGATGCTTATCTAACTGAACGGACCCCTGTGACACACACAGGGATCCTGAGACCATCTGTTGAATTTGGCCTTGCTTCAGAGGAAACAAACAAGTGAGAGCACATGAGTGTCTAGATCTATATTGTAGAATTCCTAACTCTATCTGTGCCTATAAGGAAGAGGCTATACATGAAATATCCAGAAACCTGAAATGGTGGTACACACCTGTAATATTAGCCCTGGGGATGTGGAAACAGGAAGGTCAGTAGTTTAATACTATATTCAACCACTTAGTGAATTCAAAGCCAGCTTAGGCCAAATGACACATTATCTCCAAAAGAGGAAAAATAAAAGATGCCCTCTGGTTCTTAGGTCCATGTTGGTCTAGGAGTGCTACAGCAAGCTGACATCTAGCATGTCCAGTGAGCCCTGACAGAGGAGCTCATATTTAGACCAGTTTGCCAGTTAAAGGAATCTGGTTTGCACAATAGTAGGGAGACCATATTTTGTCTTCAAACAAATTATGGAGAAAACTTTCAGTTTTCTGAAAATGAAGATTTGGGTCTCTCTGTCTCTGTCTGTCTGTCTGTCTGTCTGTCTCCTTCTCTCTCTCTCTCTCTCTCTCTCTCTCTCTCTCTCTCTCTCTGTCTCTCTCTCTCCCTCTGTCTCTGCATGTGTGTGTGCTCAAGCACACATGCATTATATACTTGTGTATAGAAAGATGGAGGGAAAGAGAAAGAAAGTGGATATCAAGACCCACTGGACAAAAAATTGAGAATATTTTATAGGGACAAATAATTTTTTCTATGTGTTTCTGAGCTGTTCTTAAAATCACAGGTAAACTTTTACAGCAAAGTCACAATTGTCCTAGATAAAGAAAAAACAAACAAACAAAAACCTGTGGACAATAGGTCAGGAGAATTAAAGTGTGAGCTGCAATCTGAGGGATATGAGAACAGTCATAGAAAGCAGAATAGCTACTTGCCTAGAAAGAAAAGAGTGCTTAGACCATATTCTGCACCAACATTAACCACCAGAGGCTTCCAGCCAGGGACTCATGCATATCTGTGTTATGGTCCTCTTAAAATGTAGCTACATATAGAAAAATGGGCTTCTCTGTAGTTTTTCTGAAAAACCATGAGACACCAAACCTTGCCATACCATGGTTAGAATTCTTTTTATGGATCCTGTAGGATCCACTCTCTGGTTGACTTCATAGATGTCTGACTACAGTGGGCATCCCAATAATTGACGTAGGTAAAGGAGGTTTTGCTTAAATAGAAATCACAGCATTTGAAAAGTCTGTTGTATAGTCAAAGCCCTTGGTCCTATTCTTGCTTTTCCATTCACCATATGAATCTGTTTGTAACAGCCACATACATGAATGAAATACACAGCAATTTGTCAAACAATTCTGTTAGCAACAGTGGATTCTAATTTCATACAGAAAGTATTCCTTAATGGTTGAAAAGAATATATAGCATGTTCACCTAGCTTCTCCACCTAGTATGTTTCATACTTTTGAAAAGGCTAGCAGACTAAAGCAGCCAAATACCAATCAATCAATTGATCAATCAATCAATCAATCAATCTCTCCCTGTCTCTCTCTCTGTCTCTGACACACACAATGGAGAAAATAATTGTGCTTTACTATCAATAAAATGTCACATTTTCTTTGAATCCAAAAGAAAATTATTCTTAGTTTTGACACTTTGAGACATAGACAAAATGATCTCAGGACTTACCCTGCAGAATAGATTGTGAACAGTCAATTGAAACAGATTTTCAGTGGGCATTAAAAGCACTGCTGATTTTAATTGGCTCATCTGCCCTATCTGAAATAAATGTTTAAAATTTGATCTTATTCAGATGGGCCTGTGTAGGAGCAGAGTGATACAGCTTTCTGGAACCAGAATGCATGTCACCTTATGATGGAACATGGGCAACACTCTGGCAGGGTAATTTTTTCCATCTATCAGCATTGGTGTTATAATTGCACCAGTTGAAAGCACAGATAAAATTACAAACCCACCATAATACCCCAAGTTGATTTAAACTGTCTTGTAGATGCTCAGGAATAACGTTGTTGCTTAGACCATGACATTTACAGAACACAGACCTATATAACATACAGTACACTCTAGATCAGACTGAGTTTGTAGAATCCAGTGGTTGATTTCCTGATTCTGCTGGTGAGCCCATTATCACTGTCACACAAAGCAGTTCCCTCTGTGCTTTAAGTTCTAAATCATCTTATGGACCAAAGATGAAACAGAACGTGGGCCAAGATATTTATTATAGTTTCTTTTCTGTTGCTGAAAAAAAAAATCTAACCAAAAGCTTCTTAGGAGAAGGAGAAGCCTCTTTCAGCTTACAGGATATAGCACATCATTGAAGGAGTCAGGGTAAACACTCAAGCAGGAAACTGAAGCAGAAACCATGGAGTAACTCTGCTTGCTGGAGCGCACTCACATAGGCCAGGAGCACCTGCTCAGGCAATGGTGCAGCCGACAGGGGCGAAGCCCTTCTACATCAATTAACAATTAAGACAGTTCCCCATCATGACCACAGACCAATCTGATCTGGGAGATCTCTCAACTGAGATTTTCTTCTCAGGCATTTCTAGACTCTGTTAAGTTCATTGTTAAGGCTAGTACAACATCTTTTCTGTTTACAACCAAATGATTATTCACCTAGTGTAATTTAGTAAATCGAAGAGTTGGATGAAAGTCTAACAATGATAAGGCAAACATCAATATTCATAATTTCAATTTCCCCTTTGGACATATTATTACCTGACTCAGCCAGGCTATTTTCTTGGTTTCCAACTCTTATGCACTCACTAATTGAAGAGGCAATTTGGCAGTTAATATAGATATAGATTCTGAGGACATTGGTCACATTAATTAATGTGGAGTACTTTATCAAGGCTCATCCTGATGGCTGGAGGAACATTTAGAACCTTTTACTCTACAACACTGTCAGAGCAACAGCCAATTTGTGGGTGTCTTTTGGTCTTTTGGTAAGTCCTTGGTCTAACCGCAGTCCAGTCCTATGAGATATCATTACCACAATTTATAGCATTAGGCTATGCCAGATGCAGCTGAATCATTCATGTGACTACTCTGGATCATGCTATGTGGGTCCTTTAATGGCTCTCATCTGTCATACTCCAGTGTCTAATACAAATTTTACAGCAGCACATAAACCATGGGTTACAGAGTAGACTTTGTAGAGTAGTGAGGTAGCTGAGAAACTGATAAAGTCATGAAGCAGTGAGAAGATGTAATTAGGACCCAGTCCCCTGCATATTGCCCAACATCTTGAGATGCTTCTGAAGGTGTCATTATGACCCTGCCCCTTGCATCATCCCAGGATGCTTCCACTCAATATAGTGGGCTGGCTTGCCCCTGCTCTTCATCACTTTCATTTCCCACTGCTAAAGGCAGGCATGAGTGCAACATTGTCCATGAAGAAGAAAGCAATCTCGATAGCAAAACTTCAGTTTGAGTGACAGCCACTAACAGTGCCTGTTTGTTCTGTGCCCATAGGGCAATGGATACATTCCTCCTTTGCAGGAAAGAGGCCACTGCTCCTGTGTGTTACTGATGTTTGGCACAGCCATTTCTACAGGGGAACTCTATCCCCTACAGTTCAGCTCATCTAGATTATTCAGTGGAACACAAATAAAAACCCAGGGTCACCTTCAGAAACATCTGATCATTGCTCTCACACTGCCAGCCCTAGGATAGCAAGTGCTTATAGACATTAATCAAATTTCCTTCAGCTGGCTCAAAAGAAGTGTCTGCCTTGTACAGTTCTTATTTTTGTTCTTGCTACCTTACTCTCAGTTCTTGCCTACCCTCACCATTGCTTACTTACAAGATTCCAACAACATCACAATCTTCGTATCTATATATCCTTCCCTAGATTACTAGCTAAATTATGGTTCTTGTTATAGCTTAAATTTCCCTTATGATTCTCCTTTTTGTGGATACAAATGATACCATCTTTGAATGATCCTGGCACACTACACCCATGCTGATGCGCCCTTGGTCTCTGTCAAGTCCGTTACCCTCATGTATTTTAAATCTCCAGGTGCTCTTGCTCTCAGCCATCGCCTATGACCTCTTCTCTATTGAGTTTGGGAGGACAGTGATGAGGCTGTGTCCTGCCCTTAGGATGCTATATCAGGCCAGTGCTCCTCTGCAGCTCATAGCCTTGTGTGTCCCATGATCATCATCCTCTACAGAGGTTTTTAGCAGAGAAGAGGAAGCCACTTCTTCTCCTTTGGTCCTGTTGTCTTGATTCCCAAGGGCTGGGAGTGTTAGAGGGTTTGAAAAGAGTAGATTCAATTTCCTGAGAACACTTTATACTCTTCTTTCAATGATCCTCTGGGCTTTGTGTAGAAACAGGGAGTAAAGTGACTTTTTTAAATATTTATTTCATTTTTAATTGTGTGTGTGTGTGTGTGTGTGTGTGTGTGTGTGTGTGTGTGTAGGTGCCTACAGAAGCCAGAAGAGGATGTTGGCTCTGAACTCAAGTCCTTTCAAGATCAGCCCTCTTTTCAGCCCAAAATAAATTTTAGTATGAGCTACAGTGCTAATGTCACATTTAGAATACTCCCCAACTAGTGAGTAGTTTTGATGGGTCAAACTTATGCTCTAGATCAGTCAGTTGCTGTGATGAGTTTTGTCTTAAGGTACTCTTTGCCAACAGATCATTTACAACACACACACACACACACACACACACACACACACACACACACACACACACATTTAATGAAATATTCCATACTCTTTTCTATTTATGCATCAGACTGTTTTGAACTCCTGGATGCAAACAATCATCACTTAAACATTCATTACCATTTCTCAAAGCTAAACTCTGTGACCTTCCTATTATGTACAACTTGGTATTTAGAGGTGTTAGAATGGATGTTGTGATCCTATACAAACTTCTTTTTGCTTCATTTCCTTCAACCATTAAATGTTCCACTGCAAATGACAGTTTAATGTGTAGCTTAGTCCTCATATTATTCTTCTCACACCACCAAGCCTCTGCAAAAGTGTCACCCTTTCCTGAAGTAGACTGCTCTCAATCCATTTGACATGTTCCCAGTTAACCATTGGGAGTGCAGTACAAAAGCCACTTTGCAAAAGGTTCATCAACTGCTGCAGAAACATCCTTCTCTGACTCCCAGATGTGATAATTACCTGTGAGCAAGATTTTTCTCCTTAAACTGTATCACCCTGCCAAACCTTGGCTTACTCAATTTTATATCTCAGTTGAATCGGGAGACTATTAACTGGTGTTCGATGTTCATTAGGTAGATGGCAAAGTGGGAGGAGAATGACCATGGATAATCCTTGTTTACAGAGACAGCCCAGTTTAGCATCATGAATTAGCTCCATACTATGTCTCCCGACACCCTCTTCCTTCTATGCCCTTGTGGCATCACTGGCTGTGGTGCTGACAAGATAATGGGAAGCTAAGGACTCTGCTTCAATGTTTGGAGTAATCCTGCTTCAAGGCACAAAACCATAAGCAAGTCAAAATTTTGAGGCATGAACAACCAAAGATATGTTTGGAAGAAAAAGTAATGATTGATCAAGGAAAAATTTAAGAGCAACAAATAGCTAGAGGAATTCACAGTTTGGATATGTAAAATGAATGGTAGATGAGTTAGAAGTGGGATCTGTGGGAAGCCACCAGAAAGTGGATGCTCAGTAACAGAACTGAGCCATTGTGTGAAAGTTATGTTTTCCCCTCTCCATGCAGAAAAGGAAGTATGGCTCAGGGTAAAGGCTATGGTGTCATTGGTATTTTACTTATATTGACAGATATCACTAAACAAACCTCAACAATGTAGAGTCAACTGATATAAAATATATGGTATCAGGGCAATGTGATAAAATGCAGTGTCATGCTCTAAGCAGAATACGCTATGGACATTTATAGTATAAATTATAATATGAATTTAATTTGCATAAGAGAACCAACTGCTTTCAAATGTACTTGAGTACTTTTAAATTACTGATTACATAAAAGCAATAATTAATTTTCCTCTTTAAGAAGTGACCAAGTAGCTGAGAATGATGGTACATGTTTAGACTCCTAGGACTTCAGAGATGGAAGCAGGAGAATCAAGAATTCAAGGTCATCCTTTGTTCTGTAGCAAATTCAAGGACAGACTGATAAATAGGAGACCCTACCTCAAAAAATCAATAGACATGAGTAGACACAGTTTGCTCCCTATAAACATTATCAGTTCTGAGTTTATTAACTTATTTGAACTTGTGTACACTGATTTGGGTGTGAGCATGTGCGTGTGTATGGTGGTACATGACAGTTTGCAGGAATCAGCTCTCTTCTTCCACATGCTGCAGGTCCCAGAGATGGAACTCAGATCATCAGGTTTGGCTGCAAGCACCTTTACCTGCTGAGCCATCTCACTGGACCTAATATATTTTAAATTATAAATGGATCTATAACAAACAGGGTTAGATTTCTTTAAAAATGATCATTTTAATGCAGAATGGTCTTCAAGCATCCATTGGTAAATTCAGCATATAGATAAGCTGCTCAACTGTAAGACTCACTGAGGTTGTAAAAGGACTAAGTTTAGGTTGCCTTTGAAGTTGGTAAAACTGTGATGAGGATGTTTAATGTATGTGAAAACAACAAGGACATGAAAAGTAAAAGCAGAAAGTTCCACAAATGAAAGAGGTAAGTCTGGGCTACCAGGGAGTACAAAAGAAATGGAGAATTTGCTGATTCGTTTCATTTATTTATTCTCTGAATTCTAAAATTTAACTTTACTGAGAATGTGACAGGGAAAGAATGGCCATGTAGAATATTGCTGTGTCTCTGTCTAACCTCATGGGTAGCCTGAAGAGGTAGCCATTTGTTGGACAGAAGAGAAGCCTCTTCCACCATGCCCAACCCCTACAAGGCACACAAGTCAAGAGAAAAGAAAGAGCAAGGAAGACTTTGGGAATTGTTAGTTCATGAGACTGACAGGGAAAGGTGTGGGGTGGTGCTCTCTTGGTCACTTTCTCATTTCTCTCCTCAAATACCTGGAAAAACCACTGAGGAACTTTGGCTCACAGTTCCAGGGTACAATCTGTCATGATGACGGTGGCTTGAGACCACTAGTCACTACAGCATCCACAGTCAGGAAACGCAGACTCAATTCTGGAGCTCAGCTCATTTTCTTGTTTTTATTTAGCCCATAACTCCAACCCATGGAGTATTGTTCACCTTAGTTACCATAATCTAGATAATCCCTCATACCCAGAGGCTGGTCTCCTAGGTTAGTCTAGGTCCTGCCAGGAAATTTAATCATCACAGGTTATTTGGCAGGCACAGCTGGCAATCTGTTATAAAATCGCTTAACCGGCATGATAGAGAGTATGCAGTTTGTTCTGGGTTTTCACTGAAGCCGTCTGAGAAAGTTGAAATCCTGTAGGACTCTTAGGTACCTGCCCAGCCACCTCACAATCCCAAATCCTCTGGATCACCACAGTCCTTTGCACCACAGTTGCCTAAGTTGCTTCTCACAGACCTGCTGTGAACGTAGGGTGCTGAGGACACCATCTGAGAAATATACATTGGCAGGGAATGCTAGTTTTAATTGCCTTGGTACATTGAGTTAAACATACACAGGTTCTACACACCAATTCATTTATATATTCCATCAGAATATTCAGTTTTTCTGTTTTCCCGAGTATTTACCCAAAACATAAAATGGGAAGGAAGATTCTCATCAGTAGGTTCACCTAATTCCTCCTTGGGGAAATTCCATTCCTCCAGGCTCGACTTACATAACACCTCGTCTTACCCAATGGAAGATAGGTCTGGTTAACCTTTGTGGATGCTTTTGTATCCATAAAAGTCATTTTTATTTGGCATAATACAGTGATTCATGTTTTCTAAGGTTTATAATCTGAAAGAAGTAATGTTGATATGACTAAGAATGTAAAGGGCACTTTAATGAGTAGCTGCTGCTTGTTTTAAATTGGGCATGGAGAGATGGGAAGAATGGCAGATGAGGATAAAGGTGAACTCTGGGAAGAAAATCTGGCAAACCTGCCACTGAAGGAAGATATAAGAATGAAATAACTGAAAAAGCTCAAAGTGGATGAAGATTGAGATGAACATAGATGAGGTCTCTTTATCCATTTGCTTGTCTGTGTTGAGCTTATGCTTTGTATTTCATTCTGCCATATTTTGTTTCTGTTGAAGGTGATCATCAACCAGTATTTCCTTTTCAAAATGAAGTTTCTTGTAGAAGTGGCAAACACAGACATTCTTTGCTCTTCTGGGCAGTCTGTTTTGCATAAGCAAAGTCTGTTTAACTTACCTTGGATAGCAAAGGGGGCTTGATGTTATAGGGGCTGGCTTCTAATATTTTCCATGCAGGTGATGTTGTAATCACAGTTACCAATGGATATATTTCTTTTATTCTGTAATGACATTTATTTAAAGAATTGCTATTTACGAAAATCTGAAGACTCCTTTGCAATCAACTGTTGACATTTCATGTAATTTTTCAAATCTATGAATACAAATGCTTTTACATTTAAGGGTTTAGGGAAAAGTACATTTTAAAACTTATAATCTAATTTATTAACTCTAAATTCAGAAAGTTATTTGTTTCTACATAAAGAATCTTTATGCACAAAAAACGTCATGCATGTACATTCAGGGCCCAACATATAATTGCATCAACTCTACGGAACAAACTAATAAGCACAAGAGTTTTCTTCAAAGGCTCATTCTCCTTCCCATTTTTATTTTTTAAATTTTTTTCCTTCCCATTTTAAGAAAAGACCCTGATATTAATAACAGTTATTAAGGTGAACAGCTTAGATTCCTAATTGATGTCATTCTTCCTGTCTTGTAGACAGGTTGTTAGTAAGGAACTCAACTTTTCCTTAAATATGACATGGGTTCTTTTCTTTCCACTTCCAAATCTCTCGCCATATTTAAAGTTCTTACAACTTGACACCTTAATTAGAAAAAAATACACTACCTCTGATTCAGTCTTCTTACCACCTGTAATAGGTTAATTATCATTTTATCATTTCCTTCTTTGTTTAATGGAAAGCAGAAAATGGAGACTTATTTAATGTGGCCACATTGAAAAGAGGGACAAAGAGAGCCAGTGAACTCGCCGTCCCAAGTCCATCTTTAGGGTTTTGAAGTGAGGTTAAGTTTAAATATAGGGTGAAGGATATGTCTATCTAAGCAGTCCTGGCCAAGGTTTTGTCCCACCTACTACTGTCCCATTATTATCCGGGCTTTGGTCTCATTTGTCTCGTCCCTATAATGTGCTGTGACAAGCTGTCTGAACTGTGTGAACGCTCTTTCTCAGAACTGGTCTTCTCCTTCTCCCAGCATGAGATTCCTGGGGAAATTCCCATTTCTTTGGGGTCTGCTGTATCTCTCAATCTGATTATCAGAATATTGAAACCAGCATCTCTAGAATATTTTCATTTCTGCGAGGCCAGTTATTCTCCACTTGCTGTTTTAGTACCTCAGTCTTGAAGTAGAATAAGTGTATGCCTGTAACAATATAGTGAACAGAGTGTAAGTAAGAACCAAGGCTAGAATAACACATTTAATTAATGTAACACAAGTATTTGTAAGAACAATTTTTCACAGTCTATTGCCATTTTTAGTTACTTGTGGAAGGGCTAGCACATATAACTCCATCCTGTCAGTTTGAGACAGGATCTTGTCATGAAACCTAAGCTAGTTTCAAACTTATGATCTTCCTGGTTCAGCTTCCTAAGTGCTGGGATTACAGGCTAGCTCTACTGTGCTCAACATGACTTTACTTCAGTTGTGACAACTCACCCCTACTCCCTCCATCTCTGAACAATATTCTTTAAAGATATCACCAATTGATTTACCATCTGGTAGGTCCTTTTCCATTGTTCCATGATTTTAGGGAAAGATTCTGTTTGGTTTTATCTGATCCCATGTAAAAAATGATCACAGATGTCAGAGCATTAAATGTTGCCCAAGTTGGAGGTGAAAAGGAGGAGGCAAAAAATAGAATGGATAGAAATGTGGATTGTTACCAGGGTAACATGAGGCCATAAGAATGAAGAAGGGAAAGGACTCTAAGAAATGGATGTTGGTGGATGAACCAGAGTTATATGAAATTAGGAGAAAGAAAACATCTTCAGAATTGAGGAAAGAAACCTAATTGAATGTTTATCCTGATTCAAGTCACATTCCTAATGTTATTGTCAAGTTATTCTCTTAAAAACTAAATGATGAAATAAATGGAAGTTGAGCCTCTTATGACATGGTAATGTAATTAATTGATACTGGTAAGGCTGAGAGATGATTGTCACTGCCTGGAAATATATGTACAAAAACAGTTGTTTACCATATTGTTCAAAGTGTTTAATTAATTTTTGAAGAATATTTATATAAGAAATAGCCATTCAACATACAGAGAAAATCTGGAACTAGGTACAACATTTGGCCTCAGATAGGTTGAAGAAGAATATAGGGAATCATTATAAACACAAGCAGGTATATGTGATCTACTCAGGAAGGCAGAAATGTTCAAATACCTTGGTTCTTTAAAAAGCCTTGTTATGAATTCTGAGTTGTAAAGGAATTGAATAATGTACTTGAATGCCAGCTATAATTCCCAGGAGATGAAGAATGCCCAATAAGCCATCTTGCTGTAATATTACCTATTAGCTCTAGCTGTTTAATCATTCACTCTGAAGTTTTTGTACATCTATTATGTCTAATAGTCAGGACGGATGAGACACTATACCAATATTCATAAATTCTACATCCTAGAGATAGGGAGAGAAGAACAAGGAAGCACATAAAGTCATTGCTCTTTTTTTTTTTTATCACGAAAATCACCACACACACACACACACACACACACACACACACACACACACACACACTCAAAACAAACAACAAAAAAACAAGTAGGGGACAGTGGTATAGAAGACCTTAATGGCGTAATGGGAGAGATGCTTTAACCAGACCTCTAACAGTGCGCCCTTAAAAAAGTAACACGCCGTACATGGGAGAAAGCAGAAAACCACTTGAAGAATGTGAGAAAATGCTTTCCACAAAAGGGAAACCACCTAAGGAGTGATCACAATTCTAAGACAAAATTGGAGTTTTTAAGGCATTGCTGTATTGATGGGTTACAGAGTGCGTGTTAGAGAGCTATATGAAGAGGCTAGGGCCTAGCCTCTGGAGGTAGAAACTTGGGGACTTATTTTAGGAGAAGAAGCCATGGGAAACTTTAAGTCCCAGAGTGATGTGATGTGATTTTTTTTTTTTTTTATAGCTTTTATAAGTGCCTTGCGTTCTGCAAAGGGAATACATTGAGGAAAAAGCAAGAGTCAAAGTAAGAATCTAATTAAGAAGGTGTTGATGGGATAGAGGAAAAACAGAATGGAGATTCAAGAGAAACATTGGAAGTGATATTGACAGGACTTACTGGAGTGTAGGATATGATAGCTGAGAAAGAGTGCCATGCCAGAGGTGAACAGGGGTCATAACAGAGAGAAAATTCAGGAGATGGCTCACCTCTATGGGGCAGTATGTGAAGTATCCAGAAGACACTCAAGTGATGATATGAAAAGTACCCAGTGACGTTACAGAACATTTACTTGCAATAATGAAGTGACTTGCAGCTACTTATAAAAACAGGTCATGAAAAACTGGACATGACCCACTAAAGCATCAAGAACACACAATTAACCTTTTCCTGAATTAATCTTGAGAAATTTCTAACTTGAAATGCTCTAGAACAGAGTCAAAGGCTCCTTTGAACAAAATTCACAAAGTTAAAACATGTAGTCAAAAATCCAGCTGCTAGCTGACTTGTAATTAGTTTAAAGATGCAATTGGTGAATGACCACAGTCAAAAGTACTTTTCCAAGCTTGGGAAAAAGACCACTTTTGTGTTGAATTTTAATTTCAGCCAAACTAGAATTCTCTTTCTGAGACAAGTACATTTATTTATATAGTAAAGGGATTTTTTTTCCTTTTCTTTTAGCCTTTAGTTTGGCTTTACTCATTAGAGAGAAGAATTAAGTGTAAGTCTCTGAATTGTACCTTTGATGAAGCCAGTCACTGGGAATAAAAGATTAAATGCATTGACTTTTCTAGCTACAGAAGCTGGCTATGTTTTCATTTTCTCTCAAAAGCTTTAAAGTCATTTCCTTGAACAAAATTAACCAACTATGCACTTTGAGAACCTTTCACAGGACCTTTTATGAGTCTTTTTTTTAAAGGTCCATTAAGCCAAGATTGCACTTTACCATCTCTATTTTAAGTTGTGCTTTCCTTTTTTTCTTTTTTTCCCTTTTTTTTCAGAGACAATTTGTTAAGTGAGCACAAATTATTCAAATGCTATTCGTAGCTTAATCCTAATACTGAAAGCTGCTTAAACTAAACGGACTTTTGTGAATTAGTAATAAACACAAGGAGAAATGATAAGGTAGATCAAAGCTGCTGCTGATCTCTCCTACACATTCACACACATCGAGGGACAAGAAAAAACATTATTCTTGATGCACATATAAAAGAATTTGAATCTTTTATGTCATGTCCAGCTTGTGTTCTAACGGGTCTTTTAGTAACCATTAGTATGTACCCAAAATGGTCATTCACATGCTATTCCAGAGAGGTTGATGCTGTCTTTGCCTTCCATATGCGATAAGAAAGTTTAAATAGTTTTCTGTTCAAATGGATGGAGCTGGATTTAAATAAATTTTTTCCTTTGAAGCTTTTTCTACTATTCTGTATCTGCTTTTGGGGTGAGGGTTAGGCCTGAGCAGCCTGTGGGAGAGAACATAACTGTTGAGATGGCCAAAGAAAAGTGTTCTGGTGCAGCTTTGGGAAATCCACCAGCATTACCAAATTTGGAATTTCTCTGTGGGAATGGGAGCTGACATTTCTTTATTTCTAGTTTCTACTGATGACTGTTGCAGTCCAAACTCTCTGTCCCTTACAGTTGAAGATGGGGAGGCCAGTGAACTATGGGGATAGAAATCTCATGATTTCCAGCATCACTTTCCTTAGAGGTAACTGAAGTATTCCAGAAAACCAAAGGAGAAATTCTAGAAAGAAGAAAATATGATTTCAAGGAGATAAGGAGAGTCCTGTTTGTTTTAAGGATGTTGAAGATCCTTGGGCCTTTTGTGGTCAGTTTCAGTGGCTATCTCTGCTGTTGCTATGTGCCTAACATTCTTGGTCCGGTAATAGACAATCACCTCCACTGCGCTTTCTTCTCCTCTGTCAGACCTAACAAGAGATACCATTATAAATGTTCAATAATAGTAATTAGTATTGTTTCTCATCATCATCCAATCAACTCCCACTGATGGCTTGTCATCCATCAGTACAATGTTTGTGAAGAGAGAGGCCTGTCTACTAAGAAAATCCAGTCCTCTCTTTAAGCCTTCATTTCTGGTGATTTCTAACATTCCTACCCTTGCCATATAATGAAGTTTTAGTTCCTAAAGCATTGCTCCTCTTTAAGATATGGGGACCTGTCAATATTGGACTTCTTTGGCAATAGCCAGGTAGATCTGAGCTGTTTTAATATCTTATTGGTCCCCAAATACTTCCAAATTATAAAATCCTCCACTAGTCTAGGCTGTTTTTCAAATCAAAGAATTTTATTCCTTTTAGAACAGCTGATGCCCCTCATGCCTATATCTCTAAATCACAAAATCCAATGCATTACCAGTCTTACCTGGTAAGACTGAGTTTGAAATACAAAGTTCGATATTACTACTGAATGTGTGAACCAAGAGGGAAACTAGCAATTAGGATAACATCTCACAGATCTTGCCACAAACAGGGGAAGAACTTTTACTTAGAAAGCTGAAAAATTGCCTCTCAATAAATGACTCAAGTCAGATTTTGAATTCAGGACCATCTATTCCAAAGTCTACATTATTTCCATTACACAATGAAAAATAATGCTATTAAACAAAATGGAAGTCAACATGGTTTTGAAAAAAGTGCCTCGATTCCATGTCTCACCACTTTCAACTATTAAAAAATTCAAATAGGTCATGTACAAAATGTTGAACAGATTGTCATTATTTAATTGTGTCCTACTTAAACTGCCTCTACCAGTGACTTGACAAAAAAATAATGTTATATTTGTATAAAATATAATGCAGAGAAATGGCTTAGAAGTTAAGAACATTGGTGGCTCCTCTAGAGAACTCAGGTTTGATTCCCAGCACCCACATGGTGGCTTACAACAGTCTGTATACCTAGTCCCAGGGCCTTTGATGTCCTTTTCTTGCCTCCATGGGCACTGCACACATATGGTAGATACCCACATATGCAGATAAAACACCCCTACATATAAAATAAATAATGTAATTAAAAATATATTTCATCATGTATGTTCATTTATGTACCAAATCGCTGTGATCAGAAAATTTCCGTACATATATAGTGTGCTATACCCCATGGTTAATTTGGTTTCTTAAGTAACAACTATTTTCCAATAAAAATGATCAAATAAAAATAGACAAGATATATTTCTAGAAAGAAAAACTCATTTAAAGTACATGATTTAATATATGCATAAAATATGAAATAGTTAGCCAATCTAATTTACAAATCTGTTATCTCAGAATTACAATTTGAGTTTGTGTGTGTGTGTGTGTGTGTGTGTGTGTGTGTGTGTGTGAATAAGAGAGAGAGAGAAAAGAAGAGAAGAGAAGAGAAGAGAAGAGAAGAGAAGAGAAGAGAAGAGAAGAGAAGAGAAGAGAAGAGAAGACAGGACAGGACAGGACAGGACAGGACAGGACAGGACAGGACAGGACAGGAGAGGAGAGGAGAGGAGAGGAGAGGAGAGGAGAGGAGAGAAGAGAAGAGAAGAGAAGAGAAGAGAAGAGAAGAGAAGAGAAGAGAAGAGAAGAGAAGAGAAGAGAAGAGAGAAGAAGGATCCTCTTTTGGCAAGTTTCAAGAGTAAATACATTAGTATTAACTAGAGTCACCTTGCTGTTCACTAGACACCCAGGAATTATTCATCCTGGATAAATGATTCTTTGACCAACACCTACCCATTTTCTGACAACTTAGTCCCTCATACTTAGGATTCTATTCTTTGATTTTTATGAGTTTGACTTTTTAAGATTTCTCATATTACGGAAATAGTGTAGTATTTTTTCCTATGTTAGGCCTATTTACCTTAGCATATCTTCCAGTTTCATCTTGCCATTGCAGTGGTGGATTTCTTTCCTTTTTTGTGTATGTATATATGCCTAAACTACATTTCCTTTATGCATTCACCATCAATAGAGACTTGTTTTGACTCTATTTTTCTGCTCTAAACATCAGCTCACTAACCATAAGGAAATGTTTACAATAAAGAACAATACTGATGTATGGTAATATAGTAAAATTGATCTCTAGGAAATGAACTATAATCCAAACCACTGATTTTCAACCTTCTGAATGCCATGAACCTTTAATACAGTTCCTCATGTTGTGGTGAACTTTGACCATAAAATCATTTTTGTTTCTGTTGCATAGCTGTACTTTTACTACTGTTATGAATCATAGTGTAAATATCTGGGTTTCACAATAGTTTGAGGGGTCATGACCCAGAGGTTGAGAACTTCTTATCCAGATTAATGTAGAAGTTGATAGGCATTCTTTCGAAGAGGAAACTTATATAGATGCTAAATTCATATAGAAAGATGGATGTGCGTCTTGTGCTCAGTTCTGAAAGTTAAGGTGGGGCTATAAGAAAGGATGGAATAGAGGGTGTGAGAAGTTTTCATAAATTGATAATTGAGATGAACCCTGGAAATGGAACTATAAATTAAAACTTCCAGTATCAGATACCTTGCTTAGTGTATCACAACCAGACTGCCACCAACTCCCGGCTTGAGATCACTGAAGCTTATGTAAAGACTACTGTGATTCAGAAAGTTATTCATTCCAAAATCAAAGAACCCAGGAAATGAACTCATCATCTTGGACCAATTAGCAAAAAAAAAAAAAAAAAAATCTACAATTATAAAATAAAATGCCATAGGAAACAATTTTAATGATTGTCTTATCCTTAGTTTGCCACTGACACATATGTTAGTTTAGTCATGAGTTCAGTGGTGGTGCTTGGGCTTAATAATGTATAAAAGAGTATCATTAATGAGAAAAAAATTATGGGAGAATATAATAATGGTAATGGTTTACTCTTTGCTATCCTTAGCTTTAGTTTTATGGCCAAATTAAGAAAGTTTTAAGAACTTTCAATCTTTTCAATTTTAGCTGATAATGATGTGAACCTGCTGTTGATTAAAATGAAAATTGAAACAGAACCCAAAAAGGTTTTATAATATTTTATTCAAATGATATGGCCAGAATTATAATTTACCAATCCTTTTAATCATTTAATCATACATCACATGAAAATGCCACCTTAGGTTCAGTGCCATAAGAAGTATGGAAGAAGAAGTGGAAGTCGAGCTTCCACTGAAAGAGGGGGATGCCAAGGACCAAAGAGCTCATCTATGCTCTTCATCACTGTGTGCCACAGGTGCCTGCAGGGGCTGGCATGAGGGTAGTTTGGACAGACTCCTCCCCAAAAATTTCTTAGTTCACCAGTACATGTGACCCTTAAGTATCATCTCCACAGTAAAGCCTTAACAAATACAATTTCCAAAAAGTCTGGGAAATTTAGAATGGTTCCTAGGAAATCCAAATGATGTGATAAAGGCTATGACCCCAGGATTTATGATTTTAAAATTGTGAAGATAATTTTTTTTTGTTTTTGTTTTTCAAGACAGGGTTTCTCTGTAGCTTTGGAGGCTGTCCTGGAACTCCCTCTGTAGACTAGACTGGCCTCAAACTCACAGAGATACACCTGCCTCTGCCTCCTGAGTGCTGGGATTACAGGCGTGTGCCACCACCACAGCCCAGCTTTTTTTCTGTTTTGTTTTGTTTTTAAATCTGGAGCTGAGGACCAAACCCAGGGCCTCTGTTTTTGTTTTGAATTTTGTATTTTTTAATTATAATTGCATCACTTCCTCCTCTTTTCTTCCCCCAAGCCTTCTTATATGCTCCTTTCTGCTTCTTTTCAAATTCACGGGCTGTTTTTTTCATTAATTGTTGCCACTTAGATATTCTTACAATACAGAAACACAACCTGCTCAGTCTGTATAATGGTACTTAGGTTTGTTGTCCAGGCTGACTGGTATTGGATAATCAGGTGGTGAACTCTTCTCTGGGAAAGCCTTTCTCCTGTTCTCAGCATTCCTCTGTTGCCATAGCACTTTGGGTAGAATAAAGGCTTCTCTGGTCCACATTAGCATGTCTGTTGTTTTTGTTGTTTAGTTCATGTATAGGTAGCCTTGTTAGTGAGACTTTCTGAACAGGGTTTCATAGTGTAGTCTATGCTGGCCAAGAGTCACAGGAATCCACCTTCCTTACCCATTCCCTAATGTAGGATTATAGGCAAACCTCACCTCACTATTTAAAGGTTTTCTTGGTCACCCAGGATTGCCACTGATGCATAGGTTAGTCATGAGTTCAGTGGTGGTGCTTGGGCTTAATAATATATAAAAGAGTATCTGCCTCCAATTGTATTGTGAGGTCTGATGTTCTACAAATTGTATGTGCATTATTGTTTACAGTTAATTTCTTAAGCAATCACATCCCTGTTGTTAATTTATTTTACCAGACTCAGTAAGTCTATCTTCTTGGCTTTATTTTATGCTTTTGATATGCAGTGAGTCAGAAAGTCAACTAGGACTACTGAAAGCCAAGGCTCACTTATGAGTAACCACCACAGATTTCTTGACATGAATTTACACTCCTATGAGCTCCAGTTTATTCTTAGTATTTGGTCAAATTCTGGAAATTGAGGTTATTTATAATAGAGTGCCATCTAATAGAATTCTTAGGTGTATTTAGTGACAAAGATACCATGTTTTTCATCTCTGATAAACATTGAATCGGAACTGTGTATATAGAAATAAATTAAAAGCAGCTGTTATTGTAAATGAACATTGTGTGATCCAAACAAAACAATACATGTTATACTTGTAGAGTCAGCTTAGGACCTCACGGTATATTCTGAAGGTAGGAAGTGGGTAGAGGGGTGAAGGTATCAAGGTGGAGTGATATTGAGGATGCCTATCTCTCCAGGTCAATCTAGAGCAATGATTTCAATACTGTGGTGCTGGAAAAAATGGCTCAGTGGGAAGAGTGCATGCTGCTCTTCCAGAGGACCTGAATTCTGTTCCCACGACCCAGGTCAGGTGGCTCACAACCATCTGTCCCTCTAGCTCTAGAGGCCTGAAGACTTCCTCTTAGTTACATACCTCATTGCTACCACAATATACCTATCACTATTGAAGTGTTTGGTTGTCTTTTCAGGCATGTCAGTCTTGCCTCATGTTATAAGAATCTGTCGTTACACCCATGTGAATTTGGCATTGTTTTATTTTTTTAAATAACTTGACACTTCATTATACAATTGGCAGATATATGAGATATGGAAATTTCATTTTGATTAAGAGTCTAAAGCCACTTTGTTTATCTTATTGTTACACAGCATATCTTAGAACCTTCAGCCTACTTGTATTTCTATAACGTGTATCTCTGAAGGAGAGCTTATAGTTGTATCTTTAAAAGTTCTCTATAACCACTTTTGCCTTTCATTTGTTTAATTCTTTCATTTTCATTTGTTTAATTCTTTCATATTTAATATTGTTATTATTGTGGTTGTGTAAGTGTGATCGGTAGTTTTCTCAGGGTGACATAGTATCCAATCACCCGAGAAGTGTCTTAATGAAGAATTGTCTAGGTCAGGTTGGTTAGAGCAGTCATGTCCTTTCCTGCCTTAGGGTTTTTATTGCTGTAAAGAGACACCATGAGCATGGCAACTCTTATAAAGAAAACACTTAATTGGGATGGTTTGTCTACAGCTTCAGAGATTCAGTCCATTATTATCATGACGTGAGTATGGTGGCATGCAGGCAAACTTGGTGCTACATCTTGAGATGCTACATATTGCAGACAACGGGAAATCGAATGACTCACTGGGCTATATCAAAGCCTCACCCCCCCCCCCCCCACACACACAGACACACTTGCTCCAACAAGGCCACACCCACTCCAACCAAGGCAAACCTCCCTATGAGATTATGGGGGCCAAGCACATTCAAACTATCACATCCTTTCCTTTTTATTTCTTTCTTTTATTCACACCTTTACATCCATAAAACATCAGCAGCATTAAATAAAAACTATTTTAAAAGAAAAATCTGGCTCTACAGATGACGATTGAGTCTGGACATGAACAAGTATTAGCATCAGAACTCTACTCTTGGTGACATCATTACATTGAGTTCAGTGTTGCAGACCATGGTTCATTCTCTTTTTAACCATAGCATTGGAAAGGCATCAACTCTCCTTTGTGCTAACAATTACTAAAGGATGGAGGTTTGTGAATAATTCCAGAAAGGGAGATAAGTATAAAGAAAGAGGAGCTCGGGATTTGTATAAGCTTGATGCATGACAGGGAAATAAGAGAAAGCAGATACATCCAGGGTTAGTGAGTAGCACATGACTACTTAATTTGCAAGGCTGTGATCAAGAAAAAAATTGATGGAGACTTAATGTGTCTTCCATATTTAGGGCTATTTTAAAATTATGATCTTTGATTCCATTTTTGCTGGCTCTCTACCCCATCTGGGAGATTCATGGGTCTCTCCTTATCATGTAAAGTTTGGCTTCTTTCTCTGATTTTCACCAATTTGCCATGAAGTGAAGCAAGAATGACACAGGGTGAGTCCAAGAATGACAATAGGAAAGTCCTCTGAGTTGCAAGACAAAGAGCTCTCTCCTCTGCAGCTGTGGAAGACCAGGCAGAACAGCCCTCAGTAGTTCCAGCAAATAGTCTCGCTGATCATTTACGTTTTGCTGGATGTAGCCCCAAATAAGGAATGCTCTGACTGGTAGCAAAGTCAGTGAAAGAATATGGGGTACAGCTGAACATCTCTGAGTCATGTTGTTGTTTGTTTAAAAAAGGAAAGCACACTTCTGTTCCTGTATCTATATATTTTTAATTGGGCATCTTTGACCAGCAGGCACAAAGTACTTCCATTTCCTCCACACTTATATTAAATTCTCTCAAATTATCCTGTTGATCAAATGAAGCCAACAAGAGGAGAAAGATCACAGGAAACAGAAAAGTCAGGGAGAAAACATTCAGAGGCACCGCTATATACTCTTGAGTAAGCGGATGCAACCCATGTGTGATGCTGCTATGGAGCAAGGCCCCTAGGATGTGCAAACAACACACCACACAGACCCAAAAGACTGTTAAGAGATCAAAATGGAGATAACAATAAAACCTTCTCTGCCTTCTGACTGGGCCTTTGGCAAGATACAAATAAAACAGTACGTAAGAAACAGTTTTGTATAATCCACTGGGCTTCAAATAGTGACCCCCCTCTCTCCCACCCTCCCTCCCACCTTCCTCCATTTCTAATAGCAAAGGGATATGTGTTTATGAAATCTGCAGACTTAAAATCCACTATTATTCAATAAGTTCAGCCTTCTCATCCATTTAATAAGTAACCTGAGTTAAATTCTGCTTAGCAAGATTAATATGATTTTACCTTTTGTGTCTTGCTAGCATTTCTGGGACTTTTGTAGATAGGTTAATAAGTTCATAAATAGTAGAAGACAATGAAGAGAATAAAAAAATCAGTAGAAAAGTTAATTAAATTAAGAACAGGGGCCCAACATGATTTATTAGCCTTTGGAAAAATAGGTTAATACAGGTTTAATACTTTATCATCATGATGCAGGTATGTATACATGCATCAAAATACATGTTTTTCAATGTTTGCCTCAAATATAATGTATTAATTGTGACACTAGGAAATATAAGATTTAAAATAATGTTGTTGGGTGTACCTTTGAATTGTCATCTTTCAGGAAACTTGCAACTATACTAAGGAAGCAACTGATCCTGGTCTTGATTCCCCACAATCAATTGCTAAGGAAAATAAGCTCAGAGAGGCTGGTTCTCATCACAATCTTTAGGTTCAGTACTATCAAAGGAATGACTCAGCCAAGCAAACAAACAAACAAACAAAAAATATTCTCAAAATGGTTTAGTTGCTTGACCATGCAGTGTAGGAAACAAATTCTTTTGTTCTGACTGCATTTTGGAAACAAGCCCCAGACACCTAGGTCAAGAGGTCCTGCCTTTTAAGGGACAGTGGAGGAGAAAGTACAGACAATCCCTATGTAGAAGAAAATAATAAAAAAGGAACATAACAGGGATTTGAATAAGATAGAGGCATAAAACCTACTAGAAACTTTTAAAACTAGGCATCTGTGGCTCAGAAAACCCATAATGACTGTGTTTAGGGGCTGGTTATGTTAGATGTGTGCCTGTCCACAAGCTTGACATATAGCAAATATGGAAAAACCACTCTTAGAAGGCATAAGAAAAAAGAACTATAGCCAAAACAGGAAAAGAAAGGATGCTAAAACAGAGATGCTATTTAACTGATGAGATGGCAGGTGCATTTTGTGGGTGACTGTGACCTCTGGTGTTAATCTAGGGGAATTCCAGCACTTGCTTGCCTTAATGGAAGAAAGCGGGAGGAATCTAAGTGTGAAAGCTTCTCAATGGAAACCATAGATCCTTGCTTGACATATCATCTCCTCCTTTCCCTCCCTCTCTCCTTTCCCACTTACTCGAAGGTGTAAGTGCAAAACACCATCCCCATGAAAAGCACTGTCTTTTTCCTTTGCTTCACTTTGCTGTATTTATTCCTATAATCCTCTAGTGCAGTGGTTCTCAACCTTCCTAATACTGCAGCCCTTTAATACATAATAACTATACAATTATTTTTATTGCTGCTTCAAAACTGTTATTTTGCTACTGCTATGAATCCTAATGCAAATATCTGTTTTCCAATGGTCTTTGGAGGTCGAGACTCACAGGTTGAGAACCACTGCTACATATGAACACATTCCCACAAAGTCAGAGTCACTATAATTTAAACGTCTGCATGTGAACTTATGACAACCATCTACCAGAGCAACACTGAAAAAAAAAGGGTGTCTTAATCTGACACCTGTCATGACGTATGGCATTTGTCAAAGGTGCCTGAGCATCTTTCAGACTAAAGATGAAACAATGGCTCCCTTTCTAAGCCTGATTTTCACCACGAAAGGGCTTCCAGTGTGTCTCAGGCACAGCATGTGTTAGCAAGGAGGTGTTAGCTGTGCTCAGCTTACTCCAGTGGAAACACAGTGAGTGTCTCATTGGCCTGATCTCCATCTCTCTAGTCATAGTGACTTTCGCATTATTATTTTCTAAACTCTTATGATGGCCATGCTGAAGTTAGGTCAGTCTGAGTTTTGGTGTTCCTGAGAGCCCATTTCCTTTAATTTGTACATCTTCTTTGAGAAAAGTGAGGACCCAAAGTATACACACAGAGAGAAAGAAGTGTGTGTGTGGGGGGGGAGCACAAGGTTCAATATTGTTCACCCTTTTGTTTCTGAAGCCCGTGAGAAGCTTTGACTGTGGTATTTGAGAAAGTCAGCTTAAGCTTGACACAGGGGTGCAGCATTTGTTTTCTGTATGACATTTTCGTAAGTCTAGAACCTATGTATAATTTAAAATGAGTAGCAGCTATTGTGATATTTGGAGGAGACATCTATAAAATCTTTTCTAAATTTATGAGGTGATGAGCATATTAATTTTTTATATACTTCTTTGAAGTATTTAGAGATAAAGATAAGTCAAACATTTCACTCAGTCATCTACAAAGAACAACGAAAAAGAAGCCGGTACAATTTGCTACAAAGTACACTAATGGATATTGGGTGGATTTTATGCTTGAGTTAAATTTTTTCCAGGCTTAAGGGTGAATAATTTGGAAGCTTGCATTTTAAAGCCCATGTACTTCTGTATATGTGTTACTGTACCTGGCCCTTTGTTTTTCAAGACGGTAACCTCTTATAGCCCAAGCTGGCTTCAAAGCCACTATGTATGTGAGGGTGGCTTTGAACTCTTTTTCCTCTTGCCTCTGTCTCCCAAGTGTTGGGTCTCAGGCATGCACAACCACACCCTTCTTTCACTGGAATGATTTTCTGTAGTAATGTGCCTCATGTGTGCGCTTGTGCACGATCAGATGCCTTCAAAAGATCAACAAATTTCATTTTAAACACTTTGTTTCTCACTTTTGAGATATAAAACAAAAAAAATCACAATAGATAATAATAATGCCTTTGATTTTTAGCCACTAACATTCAATTTTTAACCAAGATCATTTAGAAATTCAAGCCCCGAGTATTCATTATCTCCTGTCAAGGACTATGGCTCTAAAGGCAATTCTCTCCCTTTTCCTTCTTAATCTATTTGCTTGTGTGCACGAACATTTTCAATTGCTTAACACACTTGCAAAGAATATCCAGAAATAAATTATTCACTCAATGGCATTGAGCACAAACACGTACACTTTCGAGCAGATACCAGGTAAGCAACTTTAGGGCAGCTGCTGAGTAGAATGTCAAGAAATTGGATCCAGCTGAGAATTCCAATTACCTAATGAGAGCGATCCGCTTTCGCTTTAATGTGTTGGTCTAATCTGTTAGCAATCTCCATCACAAAAACTATTGAAATCACAATTTTAAATTGAAACATTTAACTGGCCAATTTCATCTTTTTCCCCCTTTTAGAGGATGGTAATTTCAATTCACAAAGAAATACAAATGTTAGACTTAATGATGGAATATTAATCAAGAGCCCTCAAAAAGACCTCCTACCGTTTTGTTTGTGTATAGCTCAATAAGGACACACCATGGCAAAATTCAAAGTGCAGTTCTACTGGTTTATTAGAGTATAATTAATCATTGTATCTAAGTCTAGTGAAACGCTCTGTCCGAGGGCAGCGATTATTCAGTCGAATCACCACCACGATATTAACTGGCAGTCAGATGGCTACCGGCATCAGTCAACCTTCACCCGGCCCCTCGCCCAGCTGCTGCAGTCTGGCCATGACAAGGAAGATGCTTGGCGTCTGCGCATTAGTGACCCGCCTTTGCTTTGTGTCTGTACTGCAGGTCTGGAGGAAGAGGAAAACCGGAGAAGCTGGCGGTCTGCGGTGGCTGAGCTGCCCCCAGACCCTGGAACAAGGCTCTTCTGCACCACCAAGGTAGCCCTCGGACCTACCCACTCAGGCTGCTGCACCGCCTGAGCGCCCGAGCCCCGGACCCGGCGGCCAGGGGCGCCAGCCCCTCATGTTCCGGAGAACGCGCAAATGTGAGCTGGCGCTAGTGGGGGAAGCCCTCCGCCCCCGCCAGGGGGACCCGGGAAACCCGAGCGGGCTCCTCCCCGGACGCCGGGGATCCCCTCCTCCGGCCCCGCCCCCTCCTCCCCCTGCCCGGGCGTCGCGAGGTTAACCCTACCCGCGCCGCAACGCTCTCCTCTAAGAGCAACAGCGCTGCCAGTCCCAATTCTGGGAGCTAGGCAGCAGGGACAGATCCCTGCAAGGGGTCGGATATGATCCCTCAGAGGCCAAGCCGGGTATCCGGCGCTGGCTTGCTTCCAACGCTGATACATTCGCATAGGCAGTCGCCAAACTTCTTTTCTCCCTACCCAAAGCCTTGCCCCCGCAGTTCCTTGGCCAGCAGCCTGCAGCCCACTCTCTCGGCAGGATGATCCGGGGAGAGGCAGTGGGGCGAGCAGGTGCTGTCTTGCGGCCCTACAAGGCGAGAGGGCGGGAGAGTGGCTCGGGTTTCGCACCATCCTGGCGCCTGCCCCATGACCAGAGCTGCAGTGCCCCAGGCAGGTCATTCGGGCTAGCGTGTCCCGCACCAGTCAGGGAGCCGTGACAGTAGGGCGAGAGGCACCGCTCTCGCTCCCACCTCAGCAGCCCGCCGCTAAGCACAATCTTCCCAACCATGGTCCCAGACGCGCACGATCCGCAGGTGGAATCCCTGCCCTCGAGTGTCCTCACCCCGGCCAGAGTGGGCCTGCGCCCCCCGGGATATTCATTCTGCAGGTTCCCCTCCCAACCTCTCTCACACACATGCTCCCCTAAGCCGCGCGCGCCGCAAACTCAGTCTCGGTCCCCGCAGGTGATGTCATGCCCATTGTTTTGGTGCGCCCAACCAATCGGACTCGCCGCCTGGATTCTACCGGAGCCGGCATGGGCCCTTCCTCGCACCAGCAGCAGGAGTCCCCGCTCCCGACCATAACGCATTGCGCAGGGTGCACCACCGCCTGGTCTCCCTGCAGCTTTAACAGCCCTGACATGGAAACCCCATTGCAGTTCCAGCGCGGCTTCTTCCCAGAGCAGCCGCCGCCACCGCCGCGCTCCTCACACCTGCATTGCCAGCAGCAGCAACAGAGCCAGGACAAGCCGTGCGCGCCCTTCGCGCCCCTCCCGCACCCTCACCACCACCCGCACCTCGCACACCAGCAGCCGGGCAGCGGTGGCAGCAGCCCATGCCTCCGGTGCAACAGCTGCGCCTCCTCCGGTGCCCCAGCGGCGGGGGCGGGGGCGGGGGATAACCTGTCCCTGCTGCTCCGCACCTCCTCGCCCGGCGGCGCCTTCCGGACCCGCACCTCCTCGCCGCTGTCGGGCTCTTCGTGCTGCTGCTGCTGCTCGTCGCGCCGGGGCAGCCAGCTCAATGTGAGCGAGCTGACGCCGTCCAGCCATGCCAGTGCGCTCCGGCAGCAGTACGCGCAGCAGTCCGCGTCCGCCTCCCAGTACCACCAGTGCCACAGCCTGCAGCCCGCCGCCAGCCCCACAGGCAGCCTGGGCAGCCTGGGCTCCGGGCCCCCGCTCTCGCACCACCACCACCACCCGCACCCGGCGCACCACCAGCATCACCAAGCCCAGGCGCGCCGCGAGAGCAACCCCTTCACCGAAATAGCCATGAGCAGCTGCAGGTACAACGGGGGCGTCATGCGTCCGCTCAGCAACTTGAGCTCGTCCCGCCGGAACCTGCACGAGATGGACTCCGAGGCTCAGCCCCTGCAGCCCCCCGCGTCCGTCGTAGGTGGAGGTGGTGGCGCGTCCTCCCCGTCTGCTGCCGCCGCCGCCTCTTCCTCAGCCCCGGAGATCGTGGTGTCTAAGCCGGAGCACAACAATTCCAACAACCTGGCGCTCTACGGAACCGGCGGCGGAGGCAGCACCGGAGGCGGCGGCGGCGGCGGCGGAGGCAGCGGGCATGGCAGCAGCAGCGGCACCAAGTCCAGCAAAAAGAAGAACCAGAACATCGGCTACAAGCTGGGCCACCGGCGCGCCCTGTTTGAGAAGCGCAAGCGGCTCAGCGACTATGCGCTCATCTTCGGCATGTTCGGCATCGTGGTCATGGTCATCGAGACCGAGCTGTCGTGGGGCGCCTACGACAAGGTATGGGCTTCAGCCCCTAAGTACCCTCCTGGAGCGGGAGCCAGGTGGTTGGGATAGGCGCCGGCAGGAACCCCTTGCCTGAGAGGTCGCAAGTGTCCCCGGGACCATCAGAGTGCCTCCCGGAGCAGCAGAAGCAGCTAGGACGCACACCCCATAGTCAGCTGAGCAACCAGGAAAGGAAAGTTCTCAGGGTTATGAGTGTCCACCGCATCCAGGCGTGTTAATATGTGCCTCCTGGAGTCGGTAGAGAAAGCGTGCGTGTTCCTCTCCTGGTGCTCAAGTTTCGGAGGCACCTTCAAACCTGAAGTGCTTAAACTCCGGAGGAACTTTTCTAGCCTTTAATGAGCCAGGTGCCTTGTTTTAGTCCTTGATGGTGCAGACCCCGCCGCCAAGCTCGGAGTTTTCCCTTGTTCCTGGCTCCTCTCCCTTGGCTTTGAGGCCAAATAATCTGCATCCCAGAGCCAAGACAGATTGCCTCCCCACCCTACACCCGCGTCCCCTACCATGAGTTCAGGTCCACGTGTTCGGAACTGACTCTCATGGCCTGGAAGGTGGTTCAAAGTGCTTCTCTCTTAAAGTGTTCCATCTAACTGTGTTGCAGGCGTCGCTGTATTCCTTAGCTCTGAAATGCCTTATCAGTCTCTCCACGATCATCCTGCTCGGTCTGATCATCGTGTACCACGCCAGGGAAATACAGGTAACACAGGCTCCCGGGTTTTTTTTGTTTGTTTGTTTTTGTTTTTTTAATGACCCAAAGCCTTGCAGACAGTGTAGGGGAGAGGAAAGCAGGGCAGCAGCGACCTTTTCTAAGCCAGCCGCTATGCTATGTCCTTGCTTGAGGTTAGAGAAGACACACGCAGTGTTATGTCAGGAGGACCTACTCTCTCAGAAAGTTAAAAAAAAAAAAAAAAAAAAAAAAAAAAAACACAGGGTCTAAACACGCAGATGGGTTTGGTGGAGTCTTAAGATTTTCCCCAACTTCTTTGGGTCGATCCCCTTCTACCAGTCACATGTTTTTAAAGGAGAGATACACACTGTGCTGAACCTGAGTAGCAATGTGTGTTCTTCATTGACACACCTTTTCTTAATAAGTCAGTCATGGGGAGGCCTTGCATATCGATATTGCCTATAATTATAATAGAAGAAAATAAGTTCACGGTGTCACTAGCCTATGTCAACTTGTGAAAAACACCACCCCCTTTCTCTAACAAACTTTACAGCAGCTTATTTAGTTCATAAAGTGTATATAACTAACTAATTTAGTTGATCATTAGCTGCAGTCATTGTATTTTACATGTCACTTTAAGGGTAAGACCCCTGCCCTCAAGAGCTCTTACAACAAGAAAATATTTGCTTTGCTCTGTTCAAGTTGACTGCTGTTGATGGAACCCACTCAAAAAAAAAAAAAAAAAGTCTCAGTTGTTTTCTCTAGCCCATAGTTAACACACAACCACGTATTAAAGTTTGGGGCCTTAAGTAATTAGAGAATTCAAAAATTAGATTGATATTTTCAAGCTTGGAATTTATAAGAATATTTTTGAGCCAACCTTGGTCACTGGTAGGACTAGGAAACCTACAGATTTAGGCCACCTCTGAACATGAAATATTGTATGTATTTGTCAGTCAGTTCAATGTCAGTTTAAATTATTTTCAAATTAGTAATTACTCAATGCACAGTAAGGATAGAAGAATTCAATCTCTTTGTTTGGTTTGGTTTGGGCTTGGATTCTTTTCTGTGTAGACAGGGTTTCTCTGTGTAGCCCCAGCTGTCTTCGGAACTCAGTTTGTAGACCAGGATGGCCTTGAACTCACAGAGATCCACCTATTTCTACCTCCCTACCTCCCAAGTTCTGGTAACAAAGGTGTGCCACCATGCTGGGCTGAAGAATTCAATTTTAATGACTGTCCAAACAGAATAAAGAGGGATCTAACTCCGAGAGAGGAGGAAAAAAAAAGACTTCATTTGGCTTCCTTGTTTGTTAAAACTTTGACAAGTATGTTTTATGAAGGGATGAGTTAGAGAATGAGGGTAAAAACGAAGTGTTTGGAGCAAGTAATGATATACTAAGGCACGTGGGGCTGAATTTTAATGTTAGGACAGTATATAAAGTCATCTTTAGTGCAGACTTCATGATGGTGGGATTTTGAGATTCTTCCAAGTGTCTTCCATGGTGCTTTAAGCCTGAGTCCTTTTTTTTTTTTTTTTTTTTTTTTTTTTTAAGACAGGGTTTCTGTGTGTTATTTTGGTGCCTGTTCTGGATCTCACTCTGTAGACCAGGCTGGCCTCGATTTCACAGAAAAAAATCATTTTTACTTGAAGAGTGGAAGGTAACAAAGGATTCTTTGACTTAGTTTACAGATAGGGACAGTCAGAGGAAATGAGTAGCCTCACTAGATCAGGAGGTAAGAGGCCCAACTTGAAAACAGGTGTTGCCCCCTCCACTTCCTCTAGCGTTCTTCCTGCTGAGCCTTGCTGCTGCTAGCCAAGAGTCCTGAAACACAGAGAGGAATTGATCTGCTTCCCTTCCAAACACACATATTTGATGTATGAACGGGGTTGAGCTTAAAATGCTACTTTGAGGTTTTTTTCTAGGTTTTTAAGAACTAAATGGCTTAGAATGTTTTGCATGGAGGACAGAGTGGTTTTGTTTAATCCATGCTGGCAATGAGAAACCTTGCCAATTATGGCTTTTATGAATCTTAAGCTTTCCTACTGTGGGCTCTTCCATCTGAAAGCACACAGCTAAACAAGCATTCACGGGGTGGGGGTAGGGGGCTGCTTGTATTCTCCTGAAGAACAGAGGATCTTCTAAAAAACACAAACTTCTAAAGAATTATTGAGAGGTTTTTGTTTGTTTGTTTGTTTTTGTTTTTGACATAACTCCAGTATAAGGGGATCTGCCTGAGATTAGTTACGTGTCCTAGAATTTTGATACAGTGTAAGAGCTCTAGAAATGTATAGACATAAATAAATACAAAATATTTTAACAGATTATATTATGCTTGACTATTAGTGAAATTATTAAGGCCACTCCACGTAGTTAAAAGGGAGGTTTATTTTGTGGGGTAACTTACAAATGAAGGGATAGGTTGCAGGGTCTGGGAAAGGTATGGCGCAGTCCGGCGGTGTTCTCTAGAGAACTCTGCTCCGTCTACCTCCCAGACCAGGGTCCCAGAACCAAGAGAGACCTTTCCTTTGGATCCTGGGTCTTCAGCGTCCTCTCTCAGCCCCGCCTTGTGGGCGTGACCATTACAGAAGCCTCAATGGGGGTCGGAACTTCCAGGCCAAGGATGGGATGGCTACTCACTACAGCTTGACACATTGCCCTCCTTTGCTAATGTGTGTGTTTCAACTGTGTTGGCTAGACAGTTCAGCATAAGGGGTGAAAGCTGGGAGAAGGACTGGCCCTCTGGAGAGTACAGGCAGTCAGCTTATTTACCGTTCATGACACACACATCATAGAATGCTAGGTTTAAAGTTGTGCTTATTTATGATCTATGTGCTGCTTTTAAACCTGCCATGTTTACTAAGATTACTACTCAGTAGAGATTTGGGCAATAAGATCAAGTTATGTTGGATACAGCGTTTACAAAAGCTCATTACTTTATCAAGAGGGCTTTCTCTTCCACTATTCTTATATACAATGCTGCCTCAAAATTAAAGAAAATGGGCCAGAGTGCTGGCTCAGCAGGTAAGGGTACATACTGCTCTTGCAGACAACTGAGTTGGGTGCCCAGCACCCACAGCTGCTGGTGTACAACTGCCTGTAACTTCAGCTCCAGGGGAATCCACTGCCTTGGGTCTCCTCTGGCACTAACTTTCATGTGCACATACCCACACACAAACACATAAATTAAAAAATAGAATAGTTTTTAAAGTTCTTAAAAAATATTTTTTAACAAAATGGAAAGTAACAAATATATGTGGAAACTCTGAGCTATAAGTCAAGAAGAACCAGAAAAAGTAGGAAGCTTCTCATTTATCCAAAGAACATAATACTTTGCCCTGAAGCTCCAGGAAACTGAGTGTATGTGATTATGATCATCATGGAAAATTAGTAGTTGTACCCTTCTTTTAACGTTTGTTGTATTACCGTGGGAAGTGTATTTCTTTTGTATAGTTTTTTAGGCTAATGGACACTTCAAGGTTTATTATAAAGAATACCAAATATATTGCTTTATCTCTGAAGTAAGGCGGCAGGCAGATGCAGGGGAGTGTGCTGCCATTTGGGGCATGTCCTTGAATGTAAGATGTCTTTTAAAAAAATGACAGTTTTTATTTTTTACTTTTAGCATATCAGCATGGTGATTAGATAGTGACAGCTAGCCAGGGTGAGTTTCTGGTGCTTGATGTGTTTTTCCACTGTATTCAAGAAAAGTGGTTTCGCCGACGTCCTGACGTTCTGTCCATGAGAATCCCTTAATCAAGCTTGGGGAGGCCCTGACATTTTCAGTGGAGAACCTTGGAAAGCAAGACTCAGTGTGACCTTTGATAAAATGTTTATACACGATGTGGCAACATAAAATGGTTCAGGTGACTCATGGGTAGAAGTGTTTGGAATAAAATAGTGTGTTGGGGAGGCTTTAGTTTAGAAGAACATAGCACAGTACAATTCAGCTTCGGGGTCATTTTTTCAGTACCACAGACAGCTCAATGCATGGGCTCCCTATATAGTTCATTTCACTAATTACTTTCACTCCTCACAACCGAAAATGAAATTACCCTCATTTTTTTTTTTAATTTGTCAGAATGCTTATATAGAATCCAACAGAATGGGGGAAGGTCTCTAGCTCAGGAGGTGTTGGACTTTTTCAAATGCCTGTTTGGCTTTGCATTCTGCATCAATCAGCGAATCCAGAGAGGAAAAAGAAATGCAGGAATAAAGTGAATATATAAATAAACAAACTTTAATACATGCTTATGCAATCACCATCTTTTGACAAGCCCAAATGACTATAAGGTTTGTGATTTATTCAATTTGAAACTTGTTGTGATACCAAATGAATAACTTTCTGCTTCCTCGTGCCTCAAGGTTAAAGAGCAGGAAAAAAGAGGTATGACCTATGGAGCCATTGCTTTGTCCTCACCCTGCAGTAGGGCTGGAGGTATATTATTTTTGACAGAATAAATATAAATGAAAGTCTTTAAGGAAGTTCAAATACAGAATTCATTTACTCTTTTCAACTTTATCTCCCTACCATTTTTTCTCATGGCAGCAACTTTATTATAAAAGTGAGTTGTTTAGAATTTTTTAGATTTGCCAAAACAAGATTGCAAAGTAAGAAAGGAAACCCCTTGGAGTGCTACATGGTCTTTCAGGTTCTTCCAGAATTAGATGACTTGCAGCGGGTCCTGTACTTTAAACTGGAAAGGATTTTCCCTTTGGTAATATAATTACATGATAAGTAGCACTCGGGAAACATTTCGTTTTCTTTGGATCATTTATAATGGAATTTCTCTGCATCTCTTTCAATCTTGGTTTTCAGAGATGAATTATGTAGTTCTATAATTGGAAAAATTGAAATTAAGATTTCTCTTCACTTGTGAACCACAGCCCCACAGAGGAGGAGGACTTGCTGAGGATGGGGTCTTAGTGACCTGCCTGTCTCCTGGGCAGTGGGGTAGGGGTGGGGTTGGGGAAGGGAGGGTTGCCTTCTCACTAGCTGGTAGGCTCTGTGTTCTCCCTGTAAAGGAGGAGGGCATTGGCTTTCCCACTGTTAAAGGGAGCATGCAGATCCTCCTAGACCATGCGGTAAATACCCCGTGGAGTCCTTGTTTTTACAAAGTAACAAATACGAGTAATAAACATAAGACTTTAGAGAAAACCAAACAAGTTACATTCTTTGGACACTTAGTCTGTGTCTCAGAGACAACCACTTTTAAGTGTCTTTCCCCATCCCTTTGGAATTTCAAAATCAAACGTTTAGAAGTAGCTATATACATACATAGCTTGCTTTTATTCCTTAATGCACTTTGGACGTGTTTCCCATCAGTACCTAGTGACCTGGCTCATTCTTCTCTTGCAGCTGGGTGGTATCCTATTTTATGATGTGTTGTGGATTGCATTGTCAGCCCTTTAATGAGTGCTGATGAATAATTTGGAGTTTTCTAACATATATACATATATATTAATATATACTATGTATACAGTATGTAATACGTTCTAATATTTTATTATAATAATGTATGTTTTTATTATATATTGCATATTTAATATATATGTATACGCATGAGAATGATATATTTTAGCAATAACATTGCTGACTCTATCATAGGACCAGAGGTATATAGCTCAGTGCCCAGCATTGGCAAGACCCTATGTTTGAGCCTTGGCACCAAAAAACCCTTTAGACAGACCAGTGCTTCTGCTCCTGCTTTCTTGAATGTTATTATTCTTCCACAACAAGCTGAATCCTGGATGTTATAAGGGAGACTTTTATTGTTTTTTTTTTTTCTTTTCAAGGACTAAAAAGCTTATTATCTTCTTGAACAAAATATTTATAGGTAAAAATATTTAGGCAGGACCTCACAGGCTTATTTGCAACTATTTTGTTATATCCACCAAGCAGTGTATTACCTAGTATCCCTGAAATTGTATAATCATTGTAAAGATGTGCTCAGAAATTAATACTTTGAAAATTTGTATTGTTTGACTTTAAAATTTTTGAATGAGGTTAGGGAAGGTGAAGAAGACTAAAAAATTAGAAATTATCTTAGATTGGCCTTGGGTTCTGTTATATTTATAAAGTAGATGGAAGATGTAGCTCCAGGATGACTTTGGCTCCACAGTTGCTGGGGTGGAAGCTGCCTTGCTCCGTCATGTGATTAGCAGCTCAATGGCTGATTCTATATTGCCCACAACCTCCCTGTCAGTAGGAGTGACACTCTGAAGCCTTTCGACTAGGTGCATACTGCAGTAACAAAATCACTCAGGACAAATTTTCTCCACCCGCCTGTGTAAAGATCTCTGCATTATTAATGGGTGTGACACTAAATAATGTGATCCCGATGTGTTTACAGAGCAGCATCACAAATGAATGGAGAGGACAGCTTCAGGTTTACCACTAGTGGCTGGGTCTGACCATCTGTCCCTTTTTGGGGCCACTTTGTATGTAGCTAGAAGGGAGGGACAGTGAGGGTGCAGGACACATTGTCCAAGACCACACTTGTCAGAGCAGACTAAGGAAGCCTACATTGATTTAATGCCAGGGAAATCACATTTGGTCAGATGTAGCTTTCTATGGATGCTTTTAGCAGGGATTTCTTGTCGGGGAATAATATGTTATTCATTATTTTAAAACATATCCCAACCCAAACTTCCTTAAGAATTCTGTTGATAGAACAAGAAGGGACTGACCTTAGTCATGTTTTAGTTCAGCATTGTACCCAGCATGAGAATGTCCTTCATGTCATCTTGATAAAAGTATTTATGTGTGAGCATACTTCCTGGAAGGTTGTCTATTCCATCATTAAGCAACATTTTTAAAAATATGAAAGGCATTCTGGAGGATTTTCTTCATGGTAAAGTGAAGTCCAGTTTTATTCAGTCTATGATCAATGTTTTGAAGTTTTCCTATCAGGCATGGTGGTACACATTTGTTATCCCAGCACTCAGGGAACACAGCTGGGGAGATTACTGGTAAATTCAAGGCCAGCCTGGACCAGATAGAGATGTTAAGTCTACTTTGGGATACATAGAAAACTCCTGTCTCAAAATATAAAAGCAAACAACAAACTTAAAACAACAGTAATAAAACTTTGAGCTTTCCAAATATAATGGTAAATAATATGGAAAGGTTCATTTTCCAGACCTAAGATCTAGTGAAGAAGGGAGAAAATAGAAAAAAGAAAATAAATCCTTGGAAGTCCAGCAAATACCATGGTGAGGATATAAAGGACGGAGATGGAAAATTAGGGACCAAAGATGCTATGTACAGACAGAAGGATGAGTGGGATTCTCCAAGGAAATGGTATTTAAACTAGACATAGAGGAAAAGTTAAGTAGCCGGTATCAACAGAGTCTGTGGTAGTAGCCCATGCAAAGCCCTAGTAACTAGGTGTTTACTGTACTAAGCAAATCAATGTAGCCCAAGCTGCAATGGAAAGGTACCAAACAAGGTTTGAGAAGATACAAGGGCCTGCTGTGGAACTCTCACAAGGCCATGGGAAAGGTTTTCAGTACAATTCTCAAGTCAATGAAGTGTTTAAAGTAGAGTCGACTCATGTTCTAACTTAATGTTCCAGGAGGGTTATTTTACTTTACACTGAGAGAATTCCACTGGCCTGGAGACTACATAGCAGTCTTGGCAAGCTATGCTCTAGAGAAAAATGATGTTCACTGGCCTTGGGTAAGTAGAGATGAGTGAGACGTGAGATCATTTCAGACCTGTACTGAAAGAATAGACTCAGATTCATGGATCTGAGGCAAGGGCAAGTCTGGATGTAGAGATCACTCCTGGAACTCTATCTAGAGCAGTCGAGTTCATGGTGTTGAAAAAGGAAGATTTGCTAGACCTCATGACGCACTTTGGGACCTCAGGTGCTGAGGCAGGAGGATCACAAGTTTGAGTCCTGCCTATATTCTGTATTACATGCAGAGTTAGAGCCCAGCCTGGGCAACGCAGCAATACCCTGTGTCAAAAATGCAAGATTGTACCAGTAATGTAGCTCAGCAATAGAGAGTTTGTTTGCCTGGCATCCACAGAACCTTGAGTTCATAACCTAGTTCTGGAAGAAAAAGAAAAGATTCACGTTGAAGGATAGGATATGGAATCAATGTAATATAGATGAAACTATATTGATTATATATATGAATCTGAAGTTTGGAAGAAAGGTCTGTACTGGGAATTAAATTTAGGCATCATCAACATAAACTGTTTAAGCTCACAGGAATTGATGAAATCACTGAGCAAGAACAGTGAAATGAGAGGGCTGCAAGGCGATCAGATCATTTTCTGACATCTGGAGGTTGAGTAAAGGAGGGACTAGGAAGAAAGGGGGGGAGAGAGAGAGAGAGAGAGAGAGAGAGAGAGAGAGAGAGAGAGAGAGAGAGAGAGAAGGCACTGCCTTTGAGGTGGAAGAGGGTGAGATGGGGGTGTTAGAAGAAAAGCATTTCGCACCACGTTGAATTGCTCAGGTCTGTTAATTGGAAAGCAGAAGAGCTTTTTAGATTCGGCAAGTTGAAGGTCATGGCTGACCTTGCTTTGCAGTTGAAGTATTGCGAACTGTAATTTCCAGTGTAGCAGGATAAATTCTTTCACGTTTACACATTGCTCGGGTCCCTTTAAATGTCCTCACAGTTAACCAGTCCTGGCTTTGTTCTTCGAATATTCCTCATCAGGCTTTGAATGCTCATATTCTCATTCTTCTGGATGTACACCATTTTGGGGAATTTCTTCTGTAAATGAGGTCAGAAATGACCCAATGTATCCAGTCAGGATGACCCCCCCCCAAAAAAAAAAGTACCACATTGTATCAGCTGTCACTAGTCTTAAATGGCCATGCTTCCCAGAAACTGTTGCCAGGTGATACTTAGAAGATCATTATTGGATGAAATGATTGGCTTTATATTTTCAGATGCCGTTAAGTAGCATGTTGATTTCACGGGCAATGTCTCTGCTTGTCAGTATTGTTTGAGTCAGAATTCTGGTGTTTATGGGACACACGTTTCTTCAGGTTTGGAAAGGCTTGTTTGTGGATGGTGTATGGAGTTTGCTTGGCTACAGTGTCCACACTGGGGCTATGTTCTGTTGCAAGCAATGGGTCCTGATCAGTGGTTCTTAGTGGGATTATATGCCTGCCACTGACATATGTACCTCCTTTTCCCTAGTTTTGGGCTGACAGAAAGTTTTAAGTGTGTGCCTTTAGAAACCATGCCCACAGCATGAGAAAGCCAAGGCCTAGAATCAGGCGCCTCATTTTATTGTTTACCACATGCTTGACCATCAGTGATGTTTTGTTCAGCCTTTTAGGTAGCAACAGCTCTGGGTGTTTTGATTATTAACCAACCCCAATTTCTCTACTTTTGCTACAGTGATATCATGAGGACCTGTCTGTTCTCTTGCTGAAAAGCCCCATATTTCAGGTGAACTGAGTGTCACAGCCTATTCGAAATATCCAAGGACACAAGGGTGATTTGCTTCTAATTTTAAGCATTAGCATGTGTTTCATGATCTAATGCCTTTTCTCTTAAAAGAAAAAAAAAAGCCTTTTTTTCCCTCCAGGCTATAAAATTAATAACTACTCATGTTGGAAAATTGTAAAGCATAGGAAAAATATAAAATGGGCTACAAATACCACCACCCCACAGGTAATGATTTTTCCTGTTAGACTGGGCTCATGTGGAGTAGACGGGTGTGTATTTGCTATGCAGCTCTATAGAAGAAGTCCCTTTGATGTATTTTTTTTCTTGCTATTTCTATGCCAGCACGTGTGCTCTATAGCTGTGTTTCTCCCCCATCACATGGCTGTGATCAATGAAATTCTTTTCCTTAATTTTTGGATCCTTAAAAAAAAAAAAAAAATCAAACACATTTTTAAAAATAAGTTTTTCCCAATCCCTTGAAGATAAACTGACTCAGGGTTTCTCTGGTGATTTCCCAAGGATCACATATCAAGAGAGCAGTTATCCAGTTAAAGGAAGCAGTTTCAAGCAACCGTGGTTTGTAAGATTGGCCTCTCCACACTTTCTGTCACCCTTTTATTTCTGGAAGTACTCACAAATGACTTCTCTAGTCACCAAATTGGCATGTTCTGAGTCCAGGCCCAGAGTACCAGCAAAGTTTTTTAGTCTTGTGCTGTGTAAATCTGGGAGAACTGCTTCTCTATAGCTTATAAACTACTGTTTATTCCTCCATAGTCTTGGCTTTTAATATTAGTTGACAGTTTAGGAGAAGAATATCCCTGTTTGATAATTAAAGTTTACATAGAAATCACATGAAAGCATTATTTGAAGATAAGTCCAGCCCTCCCACCAAATCTATAATTTCTAAAATTTTTTCTTATTAAACTAGCCTGCTGAACAGAACCATCTGACTCTCTTTTGGGTTGTTTACTGTCTCCTGGCTTCGTGTCCTGCCTCTGGAGCCAGTCAGTCTGGATTCCCTCCAGGTTCTATCACTAATTAGCTGTGTGACCTTGGACAAGTTGCCAAATTTCTCTGGGGTTGAGCTTCCTTGTCTGTGAAATGGGGATGATGGCGTACCTGCCCCACTGGGCTGTGAGGAACATTGTTAAGGACTTCAACGGTTTTAGTGGATTTCAGGCAGATTCTGACTACAAGGGGAATCCTCTGAGGAAGAAAGCAAGCAGGCCTTTTGAGGTTGGGGTTTCCTGTCTGTAAACAAGTGGGGCTAACAGTTCTGACCCACCTCTGGATTGGCTTCCACCTGGAGCTCTCTCTGCACTGAGTTAACTCCTTCAGGCCTCACAGCCGGCTCCATCTTCCTCACCACTAATTAGGACCCTAGTGACTTAAAAAGAGTTAAGCAGGCACGCTGAGTAAGTGTAGTAAGCATAGGGAATAATTTGGATAATGGAAAATTCTGGCATTAAACCCCTGCTGGAAGGAGAGAGGTGGAAAACAGCCCGAGGCAAACATGTAAACTTCAGCAATTGGTAGTACCTGGGTCTGGAATCGCTGTGGGTCCACAGGTTATTTAAATTGAGTGCCCCCCCCCCCTGTTCCGGCACTGACTTGATGTCTAGTGGGAGTTTTATACAGTGTGTCTCCACCTGTAACAAGAGTGCATAGAGTACAGTGGTCTGAAAGAATTGGGAGAGGGTGTGTGTGTGTGTGTGTGTGTGTGTGTGTGTGTGTGTGTGTGTGTGTGAAACATGACCTATGATGCCTCAAAATGTCCCCTCTTCAACGATTGGTTTACTTTTAACGAGGGATCAGGATTCGCTCCAAACAGTAATCAACTGAGTGTTTATTAAGCTAGACTCGGGTTTTGAGCAACGCACTTTTGTTGGCTTAGTCTTGAACTTTGATTTTTAATTCATGGGTCACATTGGGGCTTAAACTTTGAAAAATTTGGACATCAACATGTAGACAAGTCCTCACAGTTCAATTTGTGCACCAGAAACTTTTCCTTTGCCTTCTTGAATATTCTGATCATGTTTACCTAATTATGTGTTTATCTGTAATGACTGTCTTGTGCCAAAATGAGATTCTTTCTAAATAATTTGTCTGCTTGGACATGGGTATAGGGCTTTGTTTAGTTACTCGGGTATTCATCATCTGTCAGGAGACATTCATCTCCCAATGCCTAATAAATATTTGCAAATTAGTTTTGTCACAAGTATACTGAACTCTTACAAGAAAGTGTGCTTATTATGGGTTTAACCTTGAAAAACAATGATTTTATTAAATTTCTATCTATGGCTATGAAAGTTAAATATTATATGAATACTAAATTTTTAAGCTATTAATTTTTTACTAAATAGTTAGAGGGATTTTTGACCAAGCATTGGATGTATGTTTTATGGTCACAGAATATTGAAATCACTGAAAAATAATTATTATACTTATTAGCCTATGTGCTGGTTAGTTTTTAATGGTCAACTTGATGTACCTGGTCAGAGGGCACTTCAATTGAAGAATTGCCTAAATCAGGTTTGTTTGTGGCCATGTCTGAGGCTCACTTTTTTGATTGCTAATGATATAGGAGGACCCAGCCCACTGTGGACAGTGCCATTCCTAAATAGGACTTATGAGAAAGCTCACTGACCACAGCCAGTAAAGAACATTGCTCTGTCTTCTTGAGTTCCTGCCCTGACTTCCCTTAGTAGTGGACTGTTACCTGGAAGTATAAGCCGAAATAAAGCTTCATCTACTAGTTGATTTTGATTACAGTGTTTAATCACAGCCACAGAAAAGCAAACTAGAAGAGCCTAATATTGTTGAGATTGTATGCATATAAAACTGATGGGCATGGGATTTGTGATAGTTATCTTAATGCTTCTCAGTATCTGGAACTGCTAGATATCTACTCAAGCAAAGCTCATAGTGGAAAATTTAATCTATGTGGAAATAGCTTTATGATTTTTGACACTAGAATTATTGCTTTGCAATAACTTAAAAATTTGTAACAGGTAACTTTTCATATGGAAAAAGAATCCCATACTTGGATCAAGTTCTCATATTACAGAGTAAAAATTGTTGTCTTTTGAGTTAAAACATCTGAAAAATGCATATACACACATGTATACATATGTACTCACATATACACATACATATATACACACATACATATGCTCATACACATGTCTTCGGCATGTTATTGCTTTAAACTTGAGCTGACAGCTTACACCTGTTGGTAACACTGTGATTTTTAATGCTATGAAAATATTTTGAATTATTTTTTCTCATTAGTATTTTAGTCAAGTGCTTAACTATTCTCAGCAATATCAAAGGAGTTATTTAATGAATATGTATTTGAGCACACTACCAAGATTTAAGCAGTAGTGATAGAAAGAGAAATTTCTGATATGCTTATTTTTTGAAAAACAAAAAGCACCAACAATATTATATTCATGAATGAAAGCTTTCTATTATTCTCTGATTTGATATTCACGTATTCCTTTGTATTTATCTCATTTAAAAAGGCTCCCTCTTCTTTATTCATTTCCTTTTTTCCTTCAGGATATCTGTTTTACAATCTCTTTTATCCCTTTGGACAAGGATTATTCTTTTCGGCTGTTGAGTTCTGACCACATTGTGCCTCTCATGTTAGGATATGTCCCTTGAGTATTCCTAACATCGGAGAACCAGGATCCTGCACACTGGCTGTCATGTTCACTGTCTCACTTAGTCTGATATGGGGCATGCAGATTTCGTCAGTACAGCTTTTTACAAGTATTCATCTGTTGAGTGTGTCTTGTTGCATTTTTATACACAGAGGGCTTGTGTTTTGGACTTAGTCCCTGGAACCCATATTAGAACAACCTGCAAGGACCACAGTGAGTAGCCAGTGGGCTAGCCTGAGCTCTGCAGAAAGAAGCCTTCCCTGTACAATGGTAGGAACCCAGAAGGCCACAGCAAGATGTTGTGTGTGAATTGAGAGAGTAAGCTCCTCTTCAGGCCCCAAGCTGTGATCTATTGCTCTATGGAAACGAAGTTCAACAGCATGGTAAGCAATAGGACCAGAGGCTGCTAAGGTGAGACCAGAGACCTATGGGGGATATACTCTGGCTGCATTCCAGGCTGAGTGCAAGCTTCTATTGATTTGTCCTAATCCTCCCCACTTTTCTGTTGGTGTGAATGATGGTCTGTCCTTTCCCCATGGGATCTAAGCAGTTGGTGACTTTCCTCCTCCATTTTCTGGGAGGGGTACTACAAAGCTAGCCTTCATTACCAGAATGATTGAAGAAGGAGCGGCAGCTTTCATGTGAGTCTAGTGGCACAGACAGACCTGTAATCCCTTACTCAGGAGGCTAGGTGGGGACAATGGAAGTTCAGAGCCTGTCAGGGTTACATAGTAAGTTCAAGGCCAGCCCTGACAACTTAATTGAGATGTCTCAAAATAAGAAGTTAAAAAAAGTAGGGGTACAGTTTAGTGGTAGAATACTTTCCTAACATTGTGAGGCTTTAGGATCAATAATCTCTCTGTCTGTCTCTGTCTCTCTGTCTCTGTCTCTGTCTCTGTCTCTGTCTTTCTCTCTCTCTCTCTCTCTCTCTCACACACACACACACACACACACACACACTTTGAAAATCATCGTCAGACTCCTGTTTACCTAAGGAGTCATTTGAGAAGCAGCCCTGCCTGACAGGGTTCTCCACAGCCCATCCACTTGGCACACTTGCTTTCAGCCTCTTCACTTGTTTTCATTTGGGAATATTCTGGGGAAACACATGTTGTGTTTTGAGACTACCAGCCATGTCCGGATTCCCCATCTGCCTCTGGTCCTTAAGGGACATGTTGAGGATACACAATGGTCTGTGGCCTCCAATACTCTTGAGTATGACACCATCCTCACAGGGTAGAAAAGAAGGCACAAACATAGTAGGTTCTAGTCATGATGGGTTGCATCTGTCATTTGCATTTACATTTATGTCAAATGTTAAAAAATTTGTGAGACCCAATGGTTGGAAGTGATAGATAACTGTCTGGGCCTGTTACCCTCCAGGAGGGTGTGAGGAGCAACACTAAGTAGAAACTCCCAGAGGGCTGTATAGGAGGAAAGATCCAGTATATACCTTCCAGGTTGACAGCTACGTGTGCTTCAGGGATGCAGTACAGTGAGGACTTTGGCTCTGGGTTCACTCTTGTGTTATCAGGAAATGGGATTGTCACCCTCAGACTCGTTTTCTTCATCTGTGGAATGGAAACAACTGTGCCCCTCATTGGAATCTATAAGAAACTTAGGGGGTTGGGGATTTATCTCAGTGGTAGAGCGCTTGCCTAGCAAGTGCAAGGCCCTGGGTTCGCTCCTCAGCTCTGAAAAAGAAAGAAAGAAAGTTAGTGACACTGTGCTCGCAAAGAATTGGCATGCACCCAGCATATCATCGTGCTCAGGATATTCTCACCTTGCCTCTGCTCCCGTCATCATTGTAAAGCAAAGTCTAAAGTCTCAAGTTCTGAAGGAGCCTGCCAGAGGTTAATAATGGGATATATTTCAAGGGAGATGAAGCAAGTTCTGTTAGGCAAGGATATGGGGCAAAGAGAGCAAATATTGATTAATCAGTGTGGAGGTGACCAAACTATAGTCCTTTCCCTTCAATACATCTGGCCTACCTGTTTTAAAAGCTAAAGTCTCATTGTGCACATGGCCCTGCACATTTAAGGGGAATGGGATATTCCTGCACTTTTGCTTTGATAGCTGCATCTGATAATTGCAACAGAGACTATGTGGTAAACAAAATAGAAAAATCTTTCCTCTCTAGGCTTTCACAGGAAATAGTTGACCCCGACCCTAGGTTAAAGAATGGAACAGTCCACAAAAGCAAGGAGAAATGATACCAGATGTCTTCTGCACCAAGCTGTCTTGCTCTTTTTGGCTCAGGTCTTTGATAGTAAGGTATGGTGGGTTGAGGTTGAAGAATACACGGCCTGGGAAATGGAAATCTCTGGGGGTAAGGCCTCTGCTATGTCCTGAGTTCTCATGTTTTTTGGATGTGAGGTGAGATGCCAAATTGGTGAACCAAATTGATAACACCAAGCAGGAATGCAATGGCTGTGCAAAGAAGCTTCTAGAACCTTGGAATTTCCAGTAATTCTCAGGGAGGCCTGTGAGGTAAGGCCAGTCTTATCCCATCTGTGATATTGTGTAAGTCAATCATGTCAAAGCTGGTGTCTCTTTGCCTAGGTAAAATGTTCATGCCACTGTTGGTGTAGCTGGCCTCATTTGGGAAGGAAAACTCATATGCTCATATTTAGATCCTCTTTCATAGCTGTTTCTAATCACAAAGTGGGAAGTAGTAAAGAGTGTTTTTATTTCATTTCTTATGGTCGGCATATCAGCCATCACGTACTCTATTCGTTTACTTGCTGACTTTTGTTCCTACTGATTAAAGGCATATTTCACAGAAATAATCTCTTCCGCTCTCAGTGGATTGCTGGGCACTCCCCTTGGAAGTCCTCAGGGGGTATTTCCCATGTCCCAGCCAAGCTAGTCTTTCTCCTAGGTAGTCCTCAGGGGCACTTCCCATGTCCCAGCCAAGCTAGTCTCTCCTCCAGGTAATCCTCGAGGAGGAGGGCATTTTCCATGTCCCAGCCAAGCTAGTCTCTCCTCTTGGAAGTCCTCAGTGGGTATTTCCCATGTCCCAGCCAGCTAGTCTCTCCTCTAGGTAGTCCTCGGGGAGAGGGTCATTTTCCATTTCCCAGCCAAGCTAGTCGCTCCCATTGGAAGTCCTCAGAGAGTATTTCCTATGTCCATGCCAAGCTAGTCTCTCCCCTTGGAAGTCCTCAAGGGGTAGGATTTTCCCATGTCCCAGCCAAGCTAGTCTCTCCCCTAGGCTTCCTTGCTGCCTTTGACATTTGCTCTTGGAGAAGGGCACCACACTCTCTACCTAGGGCCTTGGGGAAGAGTTTGCTTTTTGTCCTGTCCCACTGGATCTTCTCTGTCCCCTCTGTCACACCCCTGGGTCCTGTGGCTGCTTCCTCTGCACTATCCTTGCCATTGGGGCTGCATTCTGCAAACAGATGCAGCACTTTCTTTCCAGTTATCAGGCTCTGACTTCTCCTGCAGCCTCTGCTGCATTTATATCCAACAGGAATTTTATATTTGTACTGTTTCTATTATATGCTCTTCAGATACCTGTATCCTAATACTCAGTATATATTATGACCTATAATATGTACAATAGTTTATATATGATATGATATATAGAAATGATATGGCATTCTATATTGTAGGCCAAATTTTACTATATCATATAGCATTTTATAATAGCTTAGCATTTTTGTTTAAACTTTTCCTTTTAGCCTCATCTTAAGTCACAATAGAGCCAAAGTGCAGAGAACATTGTGGAACAGGGGCTGGAAAGGATCTGAGGTCCAGAGGATGAGTACAAGTGTAGCACAGAGATGTCTTCTGGATATGACATAGCCATGGCCGCTCATGAACTCCCTACAGCTGTGGTTATCTGCACAAGATTATGCCCCTCAACATGTCATCATGTGTAGAGGAGGAGCTCATTGTGCCCCTCTCCTCCCCAGGAATCATTGACAATTTAAGACTGCCGGGGGGAAGGGTGTCGTTTTCTTCAGTTGTGTAGTGACATGACAGTTGCCCTTGCTGCAATAAATCACATCCCACCCATGCTCATCAAGAAAGTCTAATGAAACTCAGTGGGTCACACACAAAATCAAGACATGAAAATGAGAGGGTGGCTTGTTGAGGAGTTCCAACAGGACCAGAGGTGAAAACAAATATTCATTATCTAAGTGTATGGAACTATCAAACAATACAAAACATTTTAAAAAACTAGTATCGGGGAAGTATAGAAAATACCATTGCTGTGTTTTCTAATAAACAATAAAATAAAATTGTACATAAACAGCGTGGTCTGGCCCCATCTCAAAGGAGTGCATGTGTAAAGCTTTAAGGGAGTTCCTCTTGGCTGCTGCCCTTCTGTGTTCTCTGGTGTTATAACATAGTCTCCTTTGTTACCATGTTTCCTGCTGGTGGTCTACCCTCTGTGCTGCTGCCAGAAGGTCCGCCCCAGATCTGATGTAACAATTTGACCGTGACTCCCTGGCTTTATTGTTTCCCTGTAACATAATCACTGTAGCATAGACCTTCCTTTCCAGACCTGGCCTGACCTGGCCACTGCACACCCTTTAATACCCCCATCCCGGTTCTTCTCGACCAAATTAGTTACTTCTCCAGCACCTGCTTGGGGTTCAAAGGACTTTACACTGATCCATGCCCTTGAAGTCTAGAACACCTTTCTTCCTTTGTTTCCTCAAATCCTGTTGATCCTTGAAAATTTATGGGGAACCACATCTCTCAAGAAGCCATTTCTGCCTAACTTAACCATCCTGATTATTTAGCTGCTTTCTAAAAACAGACAGACACACACACCACTAATTCAGGGATAAGCAATCCCAAGGTGAAAGAAAAGATGATCCAAACACACATTTCTTTAACGTTGCTCTAGCAATTCATGGACACCTACTAGCATCTCACAGCTTCTGTTTCTCGCCTATAATCCTGGAGTACATGTGACTTAGCCCACAAAGCTACTTGGAAATTAAGTTGCTTTTAGTCTAGTTTTTATGTAGACTTGCACAAGCTAGAATCATCCGAGAGGAGGGATCTTCAATTTAGTAAATGCCTCAGTAAGACTGGGCTGTGGCAAGCCTGTAAGACATTTTCCTAATTAGTGAAATGATAGGATCAGCTCATTGTGGGTTTGGCTACCTTTGTGCTTGGTGGTCCTGGATTCTATAAGGAACCAGGCTGAGCAAGTCACAGGAGAAAGCCTGTAAGCAGCACCCCTTCATGACCTCTGCATCAGCTCCTGCCTCCAGGTTCCTGTCTTGTTTGAGTTCCTGACCTGACTTCCTGTGATGATGAACTGTTACATGGAAGTGTGGGTGAAATAAACCTTTTCTTTCTCAAGTTGTTTGTGTCACGGTGTTTCCTCACTGCATTGGAAACCCTAAGACAAGTCCAGTGCTGGACACCGCAGTCACACAAACATTCTACTGGTGCCACCTTTACCAGTATTAGCCAGTACAGTCACAATCATGTTTCTTCTAAGTGTCTGTGGATGAGGTGTCGTGAGCCTCTGTTTGGATTGTACGATGGATGTGTTGGGAGTAACAAGGTGAGAGAATGATGACAAATATGAGATACAACAGTGACCTCCAGGCTCAACTAATGGAGGTCGTTACTACCGTGGGAACTGTCAGACTCTGTCAACCTCAACTGTCAGCCCCACAAGGACACGTGTCACATGTGAGCCTGATGGGCATTCCCCTGGCTGTGCTGCATAGTCGGCTCCTATGAAATAGCTCCATCCATCTTTCCTCCGTGTCATTGAATGGTAGCTATGTAAATGGTCCCTATGGCTCCATCTATGAGGGAGAGGCAGCCATCCATCCTTGCTCCTGTTCTGCCGTTTGTCAAAGGTTGGTTGAGGATGTGTGTGAACCAAGCCATCTCCAAGGAGGTGGTATGGCAATCTGATGTGCTGAGAGGCGTTGAATGAATGTGCCTTTCCTTAGCGAAGAGCTCTTTCTATGCTTTTGTGTTCTTCTGTCATAATGTTTGGGACCGTTACATAAATGTAGCTTTGTAAACCATTTGTATTTAGTTTGAATTTAAATGATGAAGATGAATAGGATTCGAGTCAGCTGCCATTGGTTGAAATCATAGCCGTGTGTGTTTCTGCTCTTTGTAGCTGTATGAACAAAAGATTTTGTTCAATTTAGTTTTAGGAACTGTGGAAATGGACCTATCCACATGCTGTGGTTTACTTCAGAAGGCCTTGGGACCTGAGGCCCTGATAGTGACAGGTTAGCCCTAGGTAGTTCTGATCATGAAACAGGAAATGGAGACCTCTCCTGGGGCCTCCTTTCTTATTTTATCCTATTAGATGACTATGACGTCTCCTAATGTGGCTGTCCTCTTGGGTGTCTGTATCTTTACAGAGTGCTCTCTTGACTTTTTCAGCACTCATTAACCAGATACCTCCTTCTCTTGGAGTCTTGTCCAGTTACTCCACACACTTTATAATTCCCCTTTCTGAGCAGTGTATACGGGTGCTACTGGTTCTGAATCACTGAGTTCTTAGCACTCTGAATCAATCTCTGTCATCTGGGCCTTTTCTTTTGTCTAGGGCCTTTGCATACCTTTTTGTTTGTTTGTTTGTTTGTTTTTCAAGACAGGGTTTCTCTGTATAGCCCTGGCTGTCCTGGAACTCGCTTTGTAGACCAGGCTGGCCTCAAACTCAGAGATCCACCTATCTCTGTCTCCCAAGGGCTGGGATTAAAGCATGCACTTTGACTCATAAGTTGACCCTACCATGTCATTCTGCCATCCAGTGTTTTTATGGAACTAAACTAGTGGAAGGTGGGAAAGGAATCAGTCTGGATCTGTTATTCACATCCTTCTGACAGCACAAGACCTTGCTTGCTGAGTAGTGTTTACGTTTGGTAGGAAGGCAGGGTTACCTCTGTTCATGGACCAAGTTCTTGTTTAGCCTGCAACAACATGCTAACACTGATGGGTCCAGACAGCTGTACTCGTAGTTTTGGATGCCCTTCGTAACTGGCTTCAGCTTCAGTATAGAGCCCATCCTTTGTTTCCCCAACTCTTCTCAACCCTGGCATTGTGTGAGAGCTGCCTCTGACTCTATCTTGGCATCAGACCCTACGTTTTATTACTGCTTTCTCTTATGTAGTATTCAGTGAGTCTTCCGTGTCTTTTATGCGATGGCAAAGATAATGATGAAAGGAAGTGAATATTCTCTAGGGAATTGTGTTGAAAGTTTGATTGTGTGATGATAGGGAAGATCTGAGATGGAAATGTCAGCTGAGTGGTAAGATGCTAGAAGACTATGGGCCACTTAACCCTTTGTGGTTGAAGCTCATAGGGACAGAAAATTACTAACATGACTAATGCAGAAAATCATCCTGGACTTGTTACTTCCAGGCTTTGTGACCATTCTTTGGGAAAGTATAGTAGTATGTATGAGAAAAAACTAATATACTTTCTGTAGACAAGCCCTGTGCCAAGTATATTATACACATGACTTCATTTCAGTTCTTACTGAGCTAGTGAGTAGCAAAACTGGGACTCAAATTCATATCTTCAGATCTGTAAACTTCAGAGATTGTATTTTTAAGGGACTGGCTCCATATAATTTTATCTGGAATGTGTGAAAAAAGCTGTACCATTTTTTCCACTTCAGTTACAACCAAAAAGTTACCACTTCTAAAAAATCTGGTGTCCAAACATTTGGTTTACTTTAATATAGATAAAGGAGATCCTTTCCTTCAAATAGTATTTTATGTTACCCAAAGTTCACCACAGTTGATTCAAGTAGACAGTAGTAATCTTTATCTGTAATTAATTGTCCCATAAGATATATCTTGTTTGGTGGTTTTCATCAGTCTCCAGGGATGACCACAGTGGTAGGATGGGAGCCAATACTCAATTACCCATGAAAGTGAAGTGGAGGGCAGGAAAGAATGCTGATGACCGAGATAAGATCTGGATGAATCGAAGCCTATGCCGTAATGGCACTCCTCTCTTGGACGTCCATCTGAGCTCCCTTGTTTGGGTGTGACTGCTTTTTCCTCTGCATTCTCATCTATTATCGCCACTGCCCCATATTAATTGAGTGGTGGTTTGGAAAAACACAATCTCAAATAATCTCCATGATAACATTAAATATGTTATTCTGATCAAAAGTGGCCATGGAGTTTTCTTTCTTACCCGACTTCAACTGAATGGTGGGCCCAACTCTCTTTCTGTGTACTATGCAGTTCTTTGTGATTTCCTGCCTCCCATGCCTTTGCCCAGATCGTTTATTGACAACATGTACCCCTGTATGTTATTAGAGCCTCCTTTATGTGTTTGGAGAGACTGAGCCATGACATTCATTGAGATTTTTGTCCTTTTGTGCAAGCATTACCTTGAACTTAAAGTATACTACCATTTTGTGTCATTATGTACAGCTCAAGTATCATCCTGGCAAGCTTTCTGTGACTCTGTATACTTCGTTCTTCTGATACTATGTGTATGGGTGTTTTGACTACATGTATATCCATGCACCATATGTATGACTGGTACCTGTGGAGGCCAGAGAGGGTAGCAGATACCCTGGAGTTGGATTTAAAGATGGCTGGGAGCTGCAATGTGGATGCTGTGGACCAAACCCTGGTCCTCTGCAAGAGCACCCACTGCTCCTGAGAGCTGAAACATCTCCCCAGCCCAGAATGGAACACTGAAGAGAATTTTTTGCGGATTTTGAATCCAAAGTATAAAAATTGGAAAACATAATAAAAATAATATTAGTCTTGATTGGTCCTAACACACGAATACTCGGAGATAGTCCCAGTGACTAAGGCTTAATTACAAGCATTTTGAATTTTGACAGAATTGCCACTTAATATCTGTTTTGTCATTTCTTCTTAACCATGGAAGTATTAATATAACAAGCATTGTGGTCATTAGGAATCTAAATAGAATATTTTTGGTTAGGAAGATCTGAAAGTTAAACAGCAGCTACAGTTTAGTGTATTTTTACTTAACCTTAACGGTTACTGAACTGGGATCTACATGTTTCATAAGGCTGTATTCTGATTTCGAGGGCTCAGCATAGGAAAGCTTAAAAGAACTACAGCAATGTCACCAGGCTTGAGCTTGGACTTTTGTCCCTTGTAGCACACTCTTCTGGAATGTGTTTCCCCAAACCCTGACTCTTGGGCTTGAGCCATTCTGGTGGCTTTCTTCCCTCACAGCTTCTGCACTGGCTTCGGCTCCAGCAGTGCCTTTTGTTGTCCATGAAAAAGACAGGAAGAAAAGCCAAGCCACTGAAGCCACTGTGCAGGGGATTCTGAGCCCCAGACTCCCTGACAGTCGGCAAGTTTGCTCTCTTCTAGCCTTTGAGCTTTTTGCCTCATGGCAGTAGAGGTTTTTTGTTGTTGTTGTTGTTGGTTTTTTTTTTTTTTTTTCATGTCTTCTCCTCTTAGGTTTTATTTATCAAAAGGGAAAAAGAACATCACAACCAACACTAAAAGAACCTCCCATTTTATTCCAAGTCGGGTTACCCACCATCTACCGGCAGTCACAATGGTTATTAAGAATTTCTGTGTGTTGTTCCGTTGCATGCTCTGTATGCTCTCTGAATGAGACAGTATCTGTAAACACTATAATCTGGCCACCTTTCTTCATGCTAATGCAGGGCTCGCCTCAGAGATTTTCAGCGTGCCCCTTAATTTGCATTAAAGCTACATGTTGGAGCTATAGTTTAGTTCATTTGACTTTGCATGGTTCTATTATATTTGTATCTATTTCAGACCTTATTTTGAATTTGTATTTTTCCTGTTTATTCTTGTTCTTGTTGTGGGTAGCAGGAGGACTTTCAAAATTCATTTCCCTCTGTAGTAGTCTAGAGGTTGCATAATTTATAACTTCCATTTTAGTGATCATTCTTACTTTTTAGCAAATATGCATAGATAATAATGTTTAAGATGCATCAGAGTCTCTGTCCTTGTATCAAGACAACACACCTCCAAGGTACCTTCTGGTCTCCATTTCCTCTCCCATCTGTATGATCAGTGTCCAGGTTCCTATTTACATCTTGCTTTTCAGTCTCCTCCAAATGACTTCAGGCTGTTGGTGATTATAATGATTTTAGTTTTTATTTGTCTACTAGCATATTTTCTTACTCAACAACCCTTCCCTCTGATTTCTGTTGCTTTCTACTACTGCATGTTGTTTAACACTCTTTCTCAGTCTATGTGAGAATATTTTTCACACATCCTCATTATATGAAGTTCCTGGGGAGATGCCAATAAACTTTTACCCAACCCAGATCCAACCCAGATAGACTACTGTTGACAAACCAAAGAAATGGTTCCACCAAAACCTACCTTGGCAAACCAATGAGTTTATTGGGGTTACTTGCAAGATCTTTCTTACCCAAGGGCCACTACATCTCTGGAAAAAACCACCACATTGTGAATGACAGCTCATGGAAGTTGAAGTCTTCAATCTCCCTACACTCCTTGCAATCAAGTCCATGGAAGAGTCTCTTCTTCCTAGATATCCTTTTCTAGCCTTGGAGAGGGGGCACTTGTGAATTTTGGAACTTTTGGGGTGCCAGAGCCCAACAAGTTTCATGAGCTTCCTGAATCTTTGTAATTGTCATTAGCTTCCCATGTGGAAGAATATTTTATCTCTGTGGAAATAGTTATACAAAGCCTCCTGAAAGATAGCCTAGACAGTGTTTTCTTTGAATAGTTTGAAGATCATATTTAATTATTTCATACTAACTTGTATTTTAGCAATATGGATGAAATATTTCTAAAATTTAGACACAGTTATTATAGGTCTGCACATCACTGACTTCACAGAAATATTCACCTAAGTTTCATTGCCTTACTGAGGTCAGCACTGTTTGGAACATGAGGCTGTACTGCATTGGGACACAGTGATGTTCTTTGGAGACTGAAGTGTGTTAAATCGTGTGGTCTTTCATTAATTGTTTTAAGCCTGATGCTTCAGAGATATGTGTTGTGTGTGTGTATGTGTGTGTGTGTGTGTGTGTGTTTGTGTGTGTGTGTGTGTCTGTCTGTCTGCCTGCCTGCCTGCCTGCCTGTCAATACTTCTTGACACAACTGATTTACTTGCATGTAGTAACTCTTTCTCCGGTCAGTTGTTGCATTCCCTACCAAACTGGGCAAACACAGGTAACTTAATTGGTACCATCACTGGTAACATCTTGTTCTTTATAAATTTGTTTTATAACTACTAAGTTGTGACAAATGGCAGTCTCCTTACTGTAGAGACAGTTTCTGTAGAGAGATCATTTCGGTTCTTGTCCATCTCTGTACTTCATATTACCCTAACTAGTTCCTTAACCTTTGAGCCCTAGCTTTCTCTTACAATGAGGGAAAAAATACAACACTGTCTAAATAGTTGTCCATTTGACATGAATCCATACTTACCTAACACACAACAATATTATTGTGGTGAGATCTTTCAAATTCCATCTCAAACACTGTGTAGAATATGAAGTTCTGTACAACTGAAGTTAGAAACAAAGAGTTTTGCAGAAGCAGCTATAACTTAGAGGAAGGCTGAATTAGGATGTGCTCTGTTTCTGTTCCCACAGGACACAGGGCGTAATGTGGAAGTCTATTTCAATATTTGTTTCTGCCAGAGAATCGGAGGTTTTCCAAGAGCATCAGGGAGTTATATGTGACATTGCAGAAATCATAATGTAAATTAGGGGGTAAACATTAATTTGCTTTATAAATATTTGATTTCTTCCACCTTTTCAGAGCTTCCTGATGCTCCTGTCAAATTATGTGAATGTTAGAGAACCTGAACTTTAGCTTTGGGCTTTTCACTTACTCATGGGGTGACCATGACAAATCCTTTCAATTGCTTGTCCTTTAATGAAGCTCTTAAAGGGCAAATGCACTAATAATTATGAACTTCCTTTTAGCTAGCTTTTAAGTGCTTAAAATAACAAAGGTGATGATATTATATTTTAGCTATGTAGCAGTTCTGAATGCTTCATATGAAAACACACAGCCTTTTATTATTATGCATTAAACTTTTAGAATGAAATAAATTTTCTCTTATTTAATTGTGGCTCTGCACTTTTTAGCCTTACTTATAGTTTTTTTCCCCATCAATTGATTCCTTGCTCCCTTCCAACATCATAAAATTGAAGATGAAGAAGTTGAGTCATTCTCTAGTGTCATTGAGTTGAGGAGTGGTCGTCGGTCACACTCAGACTGAGCTCTGCCTGGCTCCAGATTCTGGAGCATGAATGCATAAGCCACCGACCCTAGTATTTCCTGTGGTCTCCATTCTATTGAGAGAAAAACAGCAGGGAAATTGAGCATCTCTTCTTTTGGGAAGAGCTCACAAGTTCTTTGTACATGTACAGACTTGCACAAGCTGCATTGTAAGGTGAGTGTGATTATGGGTGATGCCTCAGTGCCCAAAAGTGGGCACAGTTGCCAGAAGCCCCAGGAAAGGGGTCAAGATTTGATTTTAATTACAGTAGGTCTGAAGGGCAGCAGGTTCCAAAACCATGCTAATCTCAATTACCTCCAGATCAAGTAGATGATCCTAAGCTTTTATCTGTGGCTGAAGCACTTGATTAGATGAGAGGAGGACACTCAGAAGCTCATGTTCCAGCAGTTGATGAGAATTCCTTCAGAAGCAGGCACAGGTGGCGGTTGTGGCCTTCCTCTCAAAGCTGCATTTGCTCTGCTTTCCAGTCAACTTCTCTTCTTCTCCACGGTTAGATTTCCCACTTTAAGAACACAAGTTCCCATTTAATTCATATAGCCACTTCTCTCAAGGGTCTGTGGAATACTAACCTTATTTGTAGGTTTGTGGTTTGACTTTTGTTAGCATCGGCAGAGCCGGTGTGCCTCATAATAGCCAAGTAAGGTTGACATTTTTATTTCATATTACAAATGAGCAGGTTTAAGTTTAGAGAGTTTAAATATGTTGCTCCAAACCATTCAGCTAGTGAGTGGTCCAGCATGTATTAAGTACAAGCTTCTCTGGCACTGAAAATCGTGTTTCCTATGACTCACACTAAGAGATTTCAGAGCAGTTGGTTGACACTTGAAAGTCATGAACAGGAGCCATCCACCCACAAACAGCTCCACCACACTCAGCAGCTTTCACATTTTGCATTTCGGTATCTGAAATGCATTATTTTCAACTGATTTCTTGACTGTTTCCTCCATGAAGTATTTCCGTTAATAAACAGCCTTTTCCTTTTACAGCTTAAACTTACATAGAAGTTTAAAATACACTGAGTTAAATGCAGTCTTAGTTTTCAGCTGCATAAATAACAGAACATCCAGTTGATGGTGGGTGCTGGCTCTAGGGCCTCAAATGTCTAGGCTGTCATTGGTGTGATTCTTTCAGAATCTTTTGATTTGTATCATAAGATGGTTGCTGCAGATCTAGGGCCCACCTGATGGAGAGAAGGAAGATGCCTATGTCAGCCATAGGTGGCTTTTTCTTGTTTGTTTGTTTGTTTTAAACCAAAGGCATTCTTTTGTGCTCTCTAGCAACCTTGTGCTTAGGACTGGAGATCCAAATTGCATAATGTTTGGAGTGTAGGAGAGAGAAAATGCAGTACATACTGTAAAACGTCTACAGAAGTGGCCATGTCTGTAGTGGGAAGGGGCAGAGAAAAGGAGTATGTGAGTGTGTTTGGCTCACCACTGCTCATAACAGAAGATGGGTGCTCTTTTCTCCTCCCCAACTGTGAGAAGGGCTTGGCCGAACTCTAGCACGGCCCATGTTTCAGGCCAGAATTCAGGAAACAAGACGAGCCCCCGTCACCCTGCATGCAGGAATCTCATTGAATACTCGTTTAAAAGTTAACAAATATTATTATTATTTTATTTGTGCTGTTAGCAATAGTTATAAAATGTAATCATTCAAGGTTTTGCTTGGTAAAAATATTTTTGCTACAAAGTGAATTTCTGTGTTTTAGTCTGTATATGATTGCTCTTAACAGCAGCCATTACTTTCTAGAATTGAACATGGAGACTATGGTAGGAATGTCTAATGGCCTTCTTCATTCTCATCTTCCTTTTTCTTGTTTTAAATAATTTTCCTTAATTTTTATTTAGTTATTTATTAGTTATTAATATTGTCTACATGCTCTCCAAATTAAAAGTACTTAAGCTGGGTGGTGGTGGCATAAGCCTTTAATCCCAGCACTCGGGAGGCAGAGGCAAGTGGATCTCTGTGAGTTCAAGGCCAGTCTGGTCTACAAAGGGAGTACCAGGAAAACTACACAGAGAAACCTTGTCTCGAAAAAAACAAAAAAAAAAGAAAAAAAAAATACTTAAGTTTATTTTATTATCTATCACTCTATTCTTTCCAGTCTTTAGGACCTTATATGGTTCTTAGGGTTAATTTCTAGTCTTTTATCAGAGGTATTTTATAGACGTGAAATACAAATATGTGTTTTCCCCATTTAAAAAAAAAACTGCATAAATACTAGTAGATACATTGTTCCAAAAAATTGTTAGTAATCACTGTATCATTCCATTTAATAATTTTAAATAAATGTTCTTGATCTTTTATTCCCGGGCCTATTATTCTGTTTGGGGGACATCCATAATTTCTTTAACCCACTTCTGTATAAAATTATTCGTATTACCCCAGCCTTTTGCAAATACAGAAGCAGTGCTGCAACCCAGGACCACGACGTGTTTGCTGTAGAGCACATGCGCATACATGTTGTTTTGAGGAGATGGAAATGCTTGGCCAATGAGGATGTGGCCTGATGAACTGGCCTTCTCAGGAGCTGGCAGGATTCAGTTGCATTCATCTGCAATGCCTGCAAGTACTGTCAAGTGCTGTTTCTTCCCCTCTTAAAAAGTACAGCCTGTTACAAAACTTCTAAAACCTTTTGTTTCTCTTTCTGACACTGAGGATCAAACCTAGGGTCTTGTGAATGCCAAGGACATGCTCTTCTCCCACTCAGCTCTATCCCCAGGCATTCTTCTTCTTATTATTATTTGAAACAGGGTCTCCCTGAGTTACTCAGGCTGGCTTTGACTCAACCTTCTGCCTCCTTAGTAGCTATGGTTACACAGGCCTGTGTTACCAGTTAACCAGGCTACTTTTTTGAATCTAAGTTTTAAAAAAAAGTTATCTGATTTTTCTTTTACAATTAAGGTTAGGCATATTTAGTTTAAATGGGTTTTTCAATCATTTTTATTTTATTTCCATTCCTACATTTGTGCCTTTATTTTTCTATTGTGTTGCCAATTTCTCAATGAACATCTATATTCAGAGAGTCTTTTGTGATAGAGGTGGAAATATCCCCCCACCTCATAGTTTGTTGTTTGTTTTTGTTCTGCTCACTTTATTATGCTTTTGGCCTGGTACAAAAAATAAATAAATAAATAGATACATAGACAAATCAATCAATCAATCAATCAATAAATAAATATTCATGGAGTGAAATGTATCTGCGCTACTTACTTTTCATTTGTTTGTTTTATGACTTAGGCCTGCAGCCCAGTCAGAAAGCCTTCATTTCTCTGAGCTTATGGAAGAAGTCTGATCTGCTACCTTCACTGAGCTCCTGGGTTCAGTTTCATAGCCAGATTTTTCATATGCATGCAGTTTTTCTGGGGAAGGCAGGTCTCAGTCCTGGACCCAATTTTATTTGGGGGGACCACTGGCTTGTCTGTAAGTTACTTTTACGACAACTTGTACTTGCCCATGGTGGCCTACTTTTCCCATTCACCGATGGGTTTTACACTGTCAGTGCCACGTGCTTTTCGTTATTATTATATTTAACTGAGTGTGGCTACTTCTCTCTCGCTTGTTACTCTTACTTTTTTTTTAAATTCTTAATGAACATGATGACTGAAATAGTCAATATTTTGGCCTTCCAGTTTTTTCCTGAGCTGTACCCCATGACTGCAGTCTAGTTAAGGATTCCAGGATACATAGGAGGTTGCCCCTGAGATCAGGATCCTGCAGAGTGGTTGAGAGAAATGTATAAAGGAGAGGCAGGTAGGGCCTCTACAGCTGAGCCTTTTCCCTTCACAGCAGGTCTTCTGATTGTGTAGCTGGGCCTTCCACCATACTCTAGACCCTCTCCTACCCAGGTCTCCCACTGACCATTAATTGTAGATACTGAAGTAGATGTATATCAATTTGTGGCTATCCAAGCAAATATGAAACAGTTATCCTGGAAAACTGAAGCTTGTTGTGAGATGTCTTCTGGGATCATAGTCTGTGAAAGACACAATCTACAGAACCAAAATGAAAATAAGTCACAGTCCCCTAAAGTATTTCTTTTCTTAAAAATATCAGAATTAAAAAAAAAAAAAAAAAAGGAGAGATCTGATTTGCTATCAGTCATTTTGGTGAACTCCCCTGCCTGTAAACTGAAAACAGAGATTATGTGAGATGCAAATAGGCTATTTCTACAGTTAGATCTTAGTGCTGACTTTGAGGGACTGTAATGCTTACAATGTTTTTGTGTTCTCTGCAGATTATTGGATACATTAACCCTTCTCTGAACCCAGTAAACACCATTTTACAGTTTGTAATTCACAGCCCACATGTCCTTGGCTTTCAGAATACCACTCTTTTTCTTTCCTTCCCTGACAGCTGCATTTCAGATCCTCTTGCAGCCCCTGCCTTTTAGGTTCTCCAAGACTTGGCCTTGATAGCTGTTATGTCCTGCTCTCTTTACTTTCTTATGTTTTTTTTTTTTTAATTTGGTCTATTAAACCAGGTTGGTCCACATGCTTCCCGAGTTTATCTCAATGCTCCAGACTTCTCAGTGTGACGTCCATATCTTAATTTATATTCAGCATCTATACTCAGACATTGGTGACCAGAAAAGGGCTTTTCATTTCTTATCTCTGTACTTCACAGAGTGTAGGAAATGGTCTCAGAATATGGCCTTACCATTCATTCTGTTTTCTCAGGATAGAAACTCAGTAGTCGTCTGTGAGTCCTTCTCTTTATCACCCCACTTGTAGTGTATCAGAAGATTCTACAATGGTAAATATTGCAAACGCTATGCCCATCAGGACCACTTTTGCATTTCCATGGCAACCCCTAGTCCAGGTTACAAAGATACTCCAACCACTCAAAAGCAGTAATACTGTATAACATGTATCCTTCTACACTTGTGTCTCTTTACTCCAAGTCCCCCACGGTAGAAGGATGAGCCTTGCAGGCTGCAGGTCATGTCCTGTTACTTCCCTGCCTAGTCGTCTTAATGGATTCCCATGTAGTTGGAATGGAATCCAGTCTGGGTGCCATGTCCCACAAGGGCTTCCCAGTGGGCTCTGCTTTGTGCTTTCGCAACCACCCATCTTCAGCCTGCCCCTTGGCCATTCACCTCCAGCCACTCCAGTGTTCCTTTCTGGGAGCACACTAAGCTGTTATACAGCCAATGCCTTCAGCCGTGCTCTCCACCCTGCCTGGGATGTCCTCTACAGGATGGGCTATTTTCCTCATCAGTACCTGCTCTTAATGGTGCTTCCCAGAGTCTTCCCTGATGACCATGTCTGCTGTCATCTCTGATTTACCTTTCCCCATCTCCTCTCCTGTTTGTTTCCTTCCTTGCAGCATCCAAAGGCTTAATTACTTTATTAAATTGCTCCTCGTCATCCTCTGGACTTTTTTTTTTTTTTCCTGATCAAAGCTAATGTCAGTGGACAGACAAAGTGTCTACTGTGACTTCTACAATGTAACTAGGAAGTATTCCAGCCCTGGCCCCTGCTGTTTAGAATTCTTCATAGCCTATGAAATGAATGAACAGAAATACTTCAGGAGAAGAAAATACTTCTTCCTGACATGTCAGTGCATACTATAAAGCCCCAAATAAGATGGTTTTGGGTGTTGTTATCTGAGAATAAGAAGGAACTATGAAATAGAATAGGTAATAAAAGGAAACGAAATAGAAACGTCCCTTGAGAAGTTACCAAAGAAGAAAGTTATCTGGATTTTCTGTGCGATTTGGAAATCACACATGTGCAGTGGCTTATCGGTCCATAGGTTATGTTTGGTGTAAATTTGCAGACTGAGTTACACTTATGTCACATATTTGTGGTTCTCGTCTTCCGTGAATGTGCATAAAGAACACTAGGACCTTTACGGTGGTCAGGATAGTCATTCTTAAGGTAGAAGTATCAAAGCAGTTGCTGTAGTAAGCATCTTTTGACCTCTGATAGGTAGATGTGGTTCCTGTCTCAAGCCTCAGAGACATTCAGGGGTGAAAGTGTCATTGTCTTCTGCGGAACCATCAATAGGAGGTACATAAGCAACCATAGTGCATCAAAGGAATGTTTAGATTTGGAGCTGATGTGAAATCTAGTCTTGAATAAGTAAGAATTGGCTAGATGAAAACCTTCTAGGCTATAAGACAGAAAGCGGAAGAAACGGAAGGAGTGTAGGCTGCAGCTTCTGTAATTTGCAATGATGGGAACTATAAGAAGAGCCATAAGCAATGAAGGTGAGGATAGGCAAAACCATATGGCATGATGTCTTTGTCCACTGTGGGTGCCAGTGAGGGTGAGGTTTTACCATCAGTCAATGGAGGGATTTTGAGTGATATTATTCTTGATAGTAAAAGAATTATGTCCTTTACATTTTCAAGTGACTATTAGATGATGGTGATAATTTGCCAAAGGAGGAATCTGGTAAAAAAGAGGTGAAGGATGAGGGTCAGCCAGAGAGAGTTAGACATGGACCCCAGTGGGGGTAGGGACACCAAAGTGGGGGAGGAGACAGGTCACCCACCAAGAGTAGCTGAGATGAAACAAAGAGCAAGGCAGTTAGAAATTCAGGGAGGAGTTGTTTTTTGTTTTGTTTTTCCTGAAGGAGACAATGGTAGGAAAGTAAGCTGAAAGTTAAGAGTGAAGACTGTCCTCAGTAGTGAAGCTGTCTTCAGTGAGCTTCACCAGTGGCTGAGGGACTGATGGCAGGGAGGTCCCCCTGGAATTGAAGGAGCCCTGAGGAAAACCAACCCCACCCAGTATAGACAGCCGGTCCTGCTTCTCTTTCGTGTCTTGTATTCTTTTGGGTGAGTTGTAGTAATGTGAACTTATTTGCTTATTTCCCTAAGAGGGAAGGCACATGGGTCCCAGGGAAAGTGGAGTTTTTATGGCATTGCTTTACACACATGGAGCTTAAGAGGAAAGCTAGGAGTGGGAGAGAGAAGGATACAGGGGTGTGAGGGTGAGAGCGAGTGCAGAGAAGAAACAAGGCCTGTTTAAAGTCTCTTAAAGATCCTTGGAGTTGTGTGATTCTCAAGCCCCTTTGGAGGTACGTTTCAGTTTTACACTCTGCCTGTCACTCAGAAGCAAGTTGGTAAAGAAAGCAGACCATCTAAATACTGACATGTTTTTTATTTAAAAAAAAAAAAATCTAATTTCTATCTCCTTGAATCAAGTATCACACAGAAGCAGCATTTTTCCCCCCTCAAATACTGTTATTTTGCAAAGTAACAGCAATGCAAGGAACAGTTTGTGTCATAGGAGAGAAGGACCACATACAGAAGAGCTAAGCAAGAACAGGGACCTACCTGACGTCCATGGGGGAGAAGAGGACACATAGGACATAGGACACAGACATGTGGAGTCTTCCTCCACGCCCTCGGCAGCTCACGCACTGAGAAGGCAAATATGCTCCCTTGGGTTGTTTTTACTCTTCCTTCAGTTGACTGCTTAGCGGAAGGAAGAGAAGGACACCTTTCTCAGTGGGGAACACTGTTGGCATCAGGGCAGAGGAGTCTTCGCAGTTTGCAATCATACAGCGGGATTGGCACCTATGGATTCCTGGACTCAAATGCCAGGAGCTCCCACAAGTCATCATGATAGCCAGAAAAAAGAGCACACATTTCCAAATGCTTTTGGGTATTCATGGACAGCCAGGGTCTTGTTGGTATCCTTGTTTATAAACAGCCAGGGAAGCAAGGTAGTCTTTTCTTAGTTGTGGTGTAAGAGATGACAAGCATAAAAAAGGTAGTCTTTATTAAGGAAGAATTGAAAAAAGATATAAAACAATAGTGAGGGAACTGAAATAAATGTTTCTGCCACGTTTATCTGTGGTTTCTTGTGATTTTTTTTTCCTGAGGCCAAGAATAAGATTTCTCAGAAGAATGCTTATGTGTCGCTGCATTCTGGGGTTGAAGTGACTCCAGAGGCACCCTAAATAGCATCATGCATGGGTTGGAACACCGTCTCTTCAAATGGAGAGCAATCTGTTGCAAAGCAAATGTAGTTTATGATTATCCAGTAACCTGGCCTCCCAAATACTTTGAGTCCCTCTGCAGCAAGCGGTTCGTTCTAAGTTTTGCAGAATGGAATCCCCCTCTGATCCCATTGCCCTCTTCCATAAATAGTGTACCTGGCTAGAGTTTCCAAGCCGTCAGCTTTAGCTCGCCCGGTTGCTAAGCATCCCCTGTTGTCTTTTTAAGTTCTGCACTAACACTTGTGGAGCATTAATGCCATACTGAAGCTGCTTTTCTACTTTATTTTTTCAGTTATTCATGGTGGACAATGGAGCAGATGACTGGAGAATAGCCATGACTTATGAGCGTATTTTCTTCATCTGCTTGGAAATACTGGTGTGTGCTATTCATCCCATACCTGGGAATTATACGTTCACATGGACGGCCCGGCTTGCCTTCTCCTATGCCCCCTCCACAACCACCGCTGATGTGGATATTATTTTATCTATACCAATGTTCTTAAGACTCTATCTGATTGCCAGAGTCATGCTTTTACACAGCAAACTTTTCACCGATGCCTCCTCTAGAAGCATTGGGGCACTTAATAAGATAAACTTCAATACGCGTTTTGTTATGAAGACTTTAATGACTATCTGCCCAGGAACTGTGCTCTTGGTTTTTAGTATCTCATTATGGATAATTGCCGCATGGACTGTCCGAGCTTGTGAAAGGTAAGTTTGTTTCTTTTCCTGAGAAAATAATTTGCCATATAGTATCTTCAGAAGTGAGAGAAAGAACATAATGTGCCTGAGTTTTGAAATTTTTTACTGTCTTTTAAATAAGAGTAACAAAGCTTTCCAGAAGGTTCTTGTATAGAGCTAATGCATTGATGATTGTGTATTTTGCTTTCTGATTGGTAAGTTTTCAACAGAGAGTTATCTTTGTAAGCTACCAAAATTCAGACTCCAGGACTTTTTGTTGTGCCTCTGTATGGGAAATGTTACATTACTGAGACACTTCTGGTTTAAGCATTTATAATGATTGAAACAAGTCTTGATGTAACATGTTTGAACTTTGGGGGACCTGCAAAAGTAGCAAAGTAGTTTGTTAGCCATTGTGCCAATTTGTACTACTGCGTGCATGGTGACCTGCCAGAGACTTGAGGGATGTGTGAGCTGGTTTCTATCGAACATTCAAGAACAAACAGAGACAGTGTGTGTTTCTTGTCTGAAAAGTGCTGGTGTTGTAGGGGTACGTGCAGCTCTGGTGTTTTAAGGGTACACACAATAGTGTCAGTATTCAGAGTCTGCTTGCAGAGTCTGAACCAATCAATTATATAATCAACAATGTTCACTTCATTGTTAATAAACAAAACACATCTATGAATGGCCTATAGGAAACGCCACTTAATGGGTGATGAGTATTGTTATAGGACTCTGCTGGAAATTCAAGGTGAAATTAGCATATGAGAGGTAGAACTGTTCCTTACTCTTGTATAGAAACCTGACTTTTGTATAGAAACAAAATTTCACAACTTCACCATCCATATTGTGACAGGGTAAATCTTATTGTAGAACTCTTCCCTCCTCTTCATAGTTTTTCTTTTTATTTTGTCTAGAATAAATAGTACTTTCTTTCCTTTCCTTTCCTGTTTTGTGTTTTGGTTTTTTTGTTGTTGTTGTTGTTGCTTTTTTTTTTTTTTTTTTTTTTTGCTTTTTGGTTCAGTTTTATATATTCTTACAATGGAACCATCTCTCAGCCTTACCTTGTTCTATAAGCCCCCCTCTTTCTCTTAAGATATATTAAGCTTTCCTACATTTCCCCCTTGCAACAGTGGCTTTTTTAGAACTTTTTCTCTTGCTATGTCATGTTGAAGAGGTTCTCTCTCTCTCTCTCTCTCTCTCTCTCTCTCTCTCTCTCTCTCTCTCCCTCCCTCCCTCCCTCCCTCCCTCTCTCCCTCTCTTTCTCTGTGTGTGTGTGTCTGTCTGTCTGTCTCTCTGTCTGTATATGAGTATGTGTGTGTGTGTGTGTGTGTGTATGTGTGTCTGGATGTGTGTGTGTGTGTGTACTGCCTCTTATTTTTAACTTATGCTTTTATTTATTTACTGTGGGTGATCACATTTTGTGATAATTTCTAAGAAAATGCAGTATGTGAGAGAATGACCTTGACAACATGGCAGTCTGTATTTCCAGATGATGTTAATGAACAGTGTGTCTGGTTATAAAAATTCCAGATTGGAAAGTCATTCTTCAGAAAAGTGAAGAATTTCATTTCCCTTTGTATTCAGAGTCCCTCAGTCTGATTCCATTCTCATTTTAATCTTTTTTTTTTCTTTTTCTTTCTGAAATCCTCCAGGATTGGCATTCTAAACTGTACAAGGTTATGAACCTGTATCAACCTATGATACGGGGAACTTCCTTGGCCCATTCTGTTGTGAGAATTTTGATTACACTGTGACAGTCTGAGACTGTTAAATAAAGTTTACCTTGAGTCAGGGGGTGGAGCTAGCCACTAACTGACTAGAACTGGCCACAGAGAAGCCAGCCATTTGGATAGAGAAGACACACTGACAGGAAAGGGTGAGGACTTGAGATTGGCTTTTCCTTTTGGTTTTGTGACAAGTGAAGAGACATCTATTGCTGGATCTCCAGCCAAAAATCAAGGACAGTTGATTGCTTCTCGGCTTCTCTGATCTAACAGGGTTTCACCCCAAATCTGACTTCTGAGTCTTTGTTGATAAGTAGAATGATAGAGACTTAGATTAAGCTACAAATAGCAGCCATAGCATAGTTGGGCCACTGGACCCAAAGGATCTCCTGGCCATGACCTGAGTGGTCAGCGGGGTGTTCCCTATGGGACTGTGGGGGGGGGGGGCAGACAATAATTAAAATATCAGTAGATTCATGGACAGCCACTAAGGTGTAAGAAAAACCTCACCCTGCAGCATTGGAATTCTTGTTCTTCAATTCTGAAAAAGGAAACTGATTTCTTAAAGCTCCTGGATTTTGTTGTGTGGATAATGGTCTCCATATGTTAGTTTTTAAAATTTTTTCTTATTTTCTGTCTATGCTTTGCTTCCCATGTTGGAAGACAACTCCAGTTTTATTTTTAAGCTTTCTGTTAGGGATTTAGGGGTATACCTCAGTGGTAGAGCCTTTGCCTAGCATAGCTAGGCTCTGGATGCAATCCTCATTATGGTGAAAGCAAACAAACACATAAACATAATTTTGTTTTTGGAATTAACGTCTTCCCTGCTGTTCATTAAATTCCAGTGTCTGCTTCTTGACCTCATGTGCTCATTTGTGTCTGATAACCTCCCACTTCTCTTTTGCTGTTATATAGGGTTGTATTATCTGACAATGTTAAGCGTGATTTTAAAATTCTTTTCTCTTTGTATTTTGTTTGTGTCCCCAAAGATGCATTATTTTCTCCTTTTTTTGGCTGCTATTTTAGAAGCTTTCCTTAAATGCTTGGGTGTCCTTGGCTGCATGCTCATGCTGAGGAGCTCATGCGAAAGAGTCAGTTGGAAGCTTTAGGTTTCTATCTAGAACTGGCCAACTGTGGCCTTCACTGAAGGGAGATTCGGTTCACAGGAGGGACTAGCATATTTTATATGTCCTCTGAAAATCTGACCATGCCATGAGCTCATCATTGGAGCCAAAGTATGGATGGCTTCTTTGTGGGAATTCCTGTGAAAGCAGGGGGGTTCTTGTCAGGGTGTGTTCGAAACCACTCACTCAGCCAGTTCACAGCCCCGCTCTGCTCTCTCCTGACTACGGAAGTCCAGACTCCTACAGGCTTGGCTAAGGGCTCATTCTCAGAGCAGAAGACAGGGCTATGCATTGGTCTCTGGGCAACCTTTGGTTCTCTTCTCCCATTTAAAGCTTTGCCATGTTCCTACCTGCAGAGGGCCGGGGTGGACCATGCTGGAGTCATATGGGGCAGGTCCCCAGGGTCCTGAGAGCTGCTTCTGTTTAAACTCTGATCTAGAGTTCTGCTTTCTTGAGTCAGTATGAGACCAGCTTTCTGATACATTTAGTTCTGTGTTGCCTGCCACCCACTCATTTTATATTTATGTATTTATACTTTTTTTTTTTCCTTATTTGCTTCAAGTTATCTATAGTCATTCTTAGAGGGTTAGGAGAAGAAGCCACAAGGAACATACATGCTGGGTGAGTTCATTGGCTGTCCTGCAAATTTGTCTGTGGCTAGGCTTTAAAATCGTGCATCTGAATCTTTCTGGAACTTCTCTACCTAAGTATAGGTATAGCATTTGAGGGATTAAAGAGTTCCCTTTGTTTTTGGTTGATTTTTGCTATATTGGGAATCAAACCCAGCATTTTCTCAAACAAGCATTCTACTACAAAGCTCACTTCTCTAGTTCCCAAAAATGTTCTTTTTAAGGAAAGGTAAACTGCTTAAGGTAATGTTTGTTACCTAGCAATCATGGTATTTATGGGCTTATGATGTTTTCTGCTTCAGATGTACCTACCAAGTTGAAGAATGAATATTAAGAGCTTAGTACACATACCTATTCAGATTCTTAGGATTAAACCAACATTTCTGGCCAGCAGTGTGACTATGGTGGGTAAAAGAATCCTTACTAATATTTGTATGAATATGGGTGGTCTCTATTGTGATTGTTTCCAAAGACTAATTTAAGTCACCTCAAAATTGTTCACCTGCCATGCATTTTCTTTTTGTAAATGGTTCATATCATCACATTTACCCTAAATATAGAAATTCTGAGGCACGCTGTGCCAACTGACAGCAGCCCCAAGGATCTGTGTTTGTGTTGTGCTTGAATTGTGAGATGATAGACATTCCTATCTTCATCAACAGGCAATAAAAAGAGAAAGTGTCCATTACACCATGAAAATGAGTCTTCAGGCAGTAGTAACAGAAGCAAATCAACAGATCTTTGGTTTTTGTGGGAAAGAAGACAAATGCCAGGCTCAGGATTGCAACTGCAAGACTGAGTCACAATTTGCAATTTAGAGGGTGGGTGACCTCAGGCTAGATACATTACTGCTTCTTGCTCATGTTTCTTCATTTGCAAGTGAAATGGTTTAAGTAGTTATTATTTAGCTTAACATTTTATAATTACACAAATGTGAAAAGACATAAAATCATTACCCAACACTTTGATAGATTTTCCACAGTTGAATTTTTTTTCCAGCAAATTTCCCATTTTGCTTTGGAAAATCTCCAGATTGTGACTTTTAGATGCAAAGATATGTATCAGTTGGGACTGGGCTCCACACTCTGCATCTTCATTGGTTGTGGCTTTCTGTAATGGTCTCTCTGTTGGAAAGGGAAGTTAGTTTCCTTGATGGTGGTGATGCCTACATTCATCTGTGGGTATAAGGACAAACATTTAGAATGTAGTTAGGGATTATTCTGCTCAGTAAAGTGGCTGTTGTAGATCCTCCTCCAAGATTGTGTGTCCTACAAATGTCATAAGCTACAGCCATAAAATCTCACCAGCACGGCTCCCCAAAATTTGAGCTGAACAAGGACGACAATAGACATTCTGATGTGCACAGGGAAAGCCCTGAGGCCTCCACCCTACATAAGGAACTATAGGCAACTAAGGAATGCTGAGAGCTGGAGAAATAGCCTTCTCTGGGAAGATCACACCAATTGGCTATCCAATACCACTAGCCAGCCCTAGGAACACACATACAAGTAGTATTATATAGACCGAGAGGGCTGTATTTAAGAATATTTATACGTATACATATGTGTATGTGATAATAATTAATGAAAAAAAAGGCCACTATTTTGAACAAGAGCAAGATGGGGTAAATGGACAAGTTTGGAGGGAGGAAAGGGAAAACTAAAATTATACAATTACACTATGGTCTCAAAAAATAAAATTTAAAATCTGCAAAGATACATAAATTATTTCACAAACTTTCCATTTTAAATATTACTACACAAGCTTGTCTTTTTCTCCTTGATGCTGGCTTGCTTCTGTCTTTCTCTTCCCCTTGTTTCCTCTGTCCTTTCCTCCCTCCTTTCTTCACCCCTTCCTTCCCTAACTTCCTTCATTTTTTCTGTTTTCTCTCCTCCCCATCCCTTTTCCTTTGCTTTTCTAAGTATATACTATTTCACATTAGCTTAACTCTCTTATTCTTTTGGTCTAAGTGAACCACACTGTCTTATCTTTGGCCCACCTAAGTATCCTGTCTACATTAAAGGGAGAGATTTTGTATCAAGTAGAAATGTAGACAAATTTCTAAACAGTCTTATTAAATAAGAAACACAGAGCCAAATACAGGGGTAATAGCCAAAGAGATCAGAGAAATAGCAAAGAGCCACAATTAGCCTTAGCCTACCACCTTACCATCGCTTCCCCAGAGAGAGCTTCTTCCTGTCTAAACTGCTTTTATTGCCTTCCTGTTCTGCCTTCTCATTTGCTGTAAGCCCAGCCACATCACTTCCTCGTCACTGCCTGTCTATACAGACCTCCAGGTCTCTACGGTTGGTACTGGGGTTAAAGGCTCATGTCACCACGCTTGGCTGTGTCCTTGACCACACAGAGAGTCTGCTTGCCATATGATCAGATTAAGGGCATGGGATACCACTGCCCAACTTCTGTTTATGGCTCGCTATGTGACCTCTGATCTCCAGCTAAACTTTATTTATTAACATGCAAATAAAATCACATTTCAGCACAAATAAAATATCACCACATAGAAATTCTCTTTTTAATTAGTTATAAGAATTTTAAGAACATTTAGAGGCTGGAGATATGCCATGGCTGTTAAGTGTACTGTATATTGCTGTTGCAGGAGACCCAAGTTTGGTTCCCTGCACCCACATCAGGGGGCTCACAACCATCTGTAGCTCAAGGTCTGGAGCATCTGATGCCTTCTTCTGGCCTCTTCAGGTACCCGCACTCATCCACATACAGACAAACACAAAGAAGCATAATTAAAAATAAGACAAACCTTTTAAAAATAATTCTAAGAATATCTTAAGATGAAGAGAATCAGACAGCTTTCTGGAAAAGTTGTGTTGATCCCTGTCCTCCTACTAAGCACAGTTTCTAGCAGATTCTTGAAAGTGCTCTTCTCTATTGATGGGGAAGGCAGCTATAGGAGGCATCTATTTTTCATCCCTGGTGTATTGTGTGTTCATTATTTATTTGCCTGTGAATGTAAGTGTATATGTCTATGTTGTACTATGTATATACTATGGGTGTGTGGATTGTATAGATAGTATGTATATATAATTTATGTGATTTATAATTATAAAATTTATATTTTTATACTTTATATATGTATATCTATACATATATATGCAAGTATTTATTGACTCATTTATTTGGGTGAATGATAGGTAAAAGCAGAGAAGTCAGAACTCCAGTATTATTTCATTTGTCTCATTGGTTAGTAAACATCTACCTTCAGCTAAATTAGAGTAATCACCACAGTCTGGTTCAGGTGTAGTTTTGTGTTCAAGTGAACATCTTTTCTGATGCAAGCCAAGAAGTGTGTCATCATCCCGGTAAATGATGTGACATTCAAAATGGCTCAGATCTGGACATTTCATCAGGATACGTCTGGGAGAAACTTCAGGGGAACTTGCGAAGCAGAAGAAACCGGAACACCCAAACTTAAGTCCCTGGACTTTGGGAAGTACCCAGTCCCCATTTGCACCTCCTCATTTTTCTTTAGTTTTGTAGAAATAGCCTCCTCCTTCATGGCCAAGTTACCATGTGTCAAGAGATGCTGTTCCTAAGAGGGTGTCGTAATTTGACAAGCCTCTGTAAGTGCTGAGTTCCACTAGGAAAACCACCTTGGCATTGCCTTGCTTTTATTGCTGTTATTGACGTCAAGGTCTGAAGAACAACTAGCATGTAAATATGCATCAGGAATTCCAAGAGAGAAAATGGTCCTGGCTTGTCTGCATCTTCTGAGACACATTCTTGGTGTATGTGAGTTAATTAGTGCTGAAGTTTTAGGGACTGAGAGGTATTCTGCAGTAAATCAAGTGAAACATTTCTGTGTTCAATATATTCTTTTCTTCTTTTGATGGAACATTAATAATTTGGAAGGGAAGACGTACTCAAAGACAAATAAATGCCGAGCACATGAAGCTAGGGACTCTGGTGCCAGTGTTTCCAAGTAAAAGTCACACTGTGCTACTGTCATAAATCAGAGGAGTCAGGAGTGTTTCCATCACTGGGGAAAGGGTCACATAGTTAAGATATCTATGGCTAAATAACTCCATACTCTGATTTATTCATTGTCTTGTCTCTAAACACATTTAAATAAATAAACTCGTATACATTAGTTGAGAGGGAGATATTATGGAAAATCAGTTGAAATGGTTTCATTTTGAAAGTGGGAGAGTTAAAGAAGCGAAGGGTAAACTTGGGTGTGACTTTCTTCTGGAACTGTGACCAGCATTGTAAACTGGTTGACTAAGTTCCAGCACTAAACCTAACAGATAAAAATTAACATGGTATTTATTTCTCTCAGGATCAAAGATAATCTGAGAACCAGAGACTTCCACTTCAATATGCTTATGATGTTAATAAGTATGTTATAATATTACCCCAATGGAGTATATATTTATATTCTACTCTATGCATGATAATTTCACTAATAGTCATTTATGATGCATTGTCAAAAGTTTTGTTTTTAATCACAGAGATGATTTCTCAAATACATCTGAAACTTGATTCTTATATACTGTCTGGTGGAATTTTACAGGCAAATAATACTCCATAGTAAAATGACACACAGTCTAAGTTTTACACAAATAGCTGTCTTCTGGCATCAGTGTATTGAATGGGTTGTTGAGGAAATCTCCTATCAAATGGAATATCTGGTCAGAGACACACACCAGTAGGATGTCCTGAAGAAAAAGAGCAATGTGTTTTATAATTAGATAGTCTTTGATCTTTTTATCCCTAACATATAGATGATATATGAGATTCTACTGTCTATTGGTTATGGGCTCTGAATCATGTCCATTTATACTCTTATTTATGAGAACCCCAAAAGTTAATTGTTATTAACATCTAGTATATCAGTTCATCTTTACACTGATCCCCTTTCCTGACTGCTTTAGTCTGTATATTCAAGATCATTCATTGTTTACCCTTTGTAGAGCATGCTTTAAAATAATGCCAATGGTAGGTTCCAATTGTAGTTGGAATTTTCCTTGGACCACCAACCATCTCCCAAATGAAGACATGGAGACTGAATATTAATTATGGATGCCTGGCCTTAACTTAAGCTTGTCCCCCTAGCTCTTTTCACTTTATGTGTTTCCATTCATTTACATTTTGCCTTGGGCTTTTTCACCTTTCTTTCATTATGCATGTTCTACTTTTCTTCTTCCTCTACATCTGTCTGGCTGTCTGGCTGGCCCCTGACATTTTCCTGTCATCTCCTTTTCTGTCTTCCTTTTTCTTTCTTCCTTGAGCCTAATTTACTCCTCCTACTTACTCTCCCTGCCTGAAAGTTCCATCTATACCTCCTCCCTTGCTATTGGCCATTCAGCTTTTTATTAGACCAATGAGGTAGGTGCCTTAGGCAGGCAAGGTAAAACAGCAACACATCTTTACATAGTTAAACAAATATTCTGCAACATAAACAAGTGCAATATATCTTTTCATAGTTAAACAAATGCAGCACATGTTTGCATATTTAAACAAATATTGACCAACAGGTTCAACGTGTGATAACTGCATTTGGTGTGTATACATGGCTTGGATCTTAGTCTTCACTTTGCTTTTTCCAAACGAGTTTGAACTTTTACTTTCCATTTTCATGTGACATATGCCAACTTTTGGAGGAGGAAGGATAAATGACATGTGGATGTCTCACCTGTTCTATTATGTTCTTTTTATTACTAATATAGGATTATATGCAGGGGACTATATAGGAGATCTACATTTTATAGTGCTGGCTCAGTTTCCTAATTCATCAGCCAAGATTTTATCTTGTATTTTCAGGAGACTCACCCAGAAGACTGCTGTCTTTAATGCCCTGGCCTTTAGGGTTGTCTGATTCTATCTCATTTGCTTAAATTTGAAACATGGAATTTCTTTAATATTTTTTAAAGTGTCATGAACTATTTCTTGTGATACTAGGCAAACATGCTAGGCACGTGGGTTTGTTACAGAGTACTGGATAATTATATTATTTTTCACCTCTCCAACTTCCAGCTGTTGCTAAGTCAACACCAACCCTTTCATCAATGAATTTGTAATATGTGGTTGATGGTAATGTAATACTTTGTTTACTTCCAGGGTCTGATTCATACAATACACTTATAGCATTTTCACACTCATAAATGAGTCACAGCTTTAAAATGGCCCTTTGAGTTAGAAAAGTCTGCACTTTAGAAGCCGTCAGCATGCATTGGTGACTTTCAAAGCCTCAGCGCTTAGTGTTATGTTCCCAAATAAATTGGTCGTTAAAGTCTTCTGAAAAGAAAAGCATGACCTCAAGCTCTATTTTCTCCTCATCCCTATATAGATCTATTTTGGGGAAGGAGTCAACCTCCAAGGTAACAACCAATAGTCATATTTGGAGAATATCTGAGGTTCTCGTCTCAAGAATAAGGGTTGAAAAAAATGTCTTCAGGGGTTCTTAAAGCCACCACAACTCAAAGTTGAAGAGCGTAGTCATCCAACCTCAGTGGACACCTGATGTAATAGTTCATAGCAGGCTTATCACTATCACACACATGCTCAAGGCCAGATTTTACGAAGTATGAACTCTGTCTTCTTGCCAGATCTAGGAAATCCCTGAGGTTCTATCAAAGTAGAATGTGTGTGTAAGGTGTGTATACATGAAGGTTTGCTCAGGGAGCTCATGCAGTTCATTTTCACTGGACCACTTCGTTTTTTACGAAAATTAATACCTTTCGTAGACTCCAGGTTGGATTGGGGGTAAATAGTGTTTATTATTTGCCCACAGATTTTTTTCATTCTATTTCTGTTTTGCTTTTTTGTTGTTGTTGTTATTGTTGTTTTTAAGTTCTAGGAATCAAAACCAGGTCCTTGACCATGCCAAGTGGTATCTATTTTAGAGCTATACACATACCAGAGCATCTTATTTTTTTATTTTTTTGATGCTGCATTACTGAAAAATTGTATTAAAATAGAAGAGGAAAATTTTAAGACAAAAAAAAATTTTCTTCCCATGCAATAAAATTTACACGTTTTAGGCATGCTCCAAGTTTAGACCAATGTGCCACATATTGTTAACAGTCAACTTTTGTAACTTTAATCCATTAATGAAGTTGTTCACTGATAAGAGATAGAGAAAGAGGCCTTTGTGTTCTACCCCAGAGCTGCTTTTAGGTAATAAAGCACCTACTGGGTGTCAGGAAGTCTGCTTGGCTGTGTTCCAATAAAGAAAGGCACGACCTACTTCTCTACTAGTTACTGGCCTGGCAGGATAACATCTAGTTCATGAATGGCTTTTGGATCACAGGAAGGCCACAGTCCTTGAACTTCCCCACCCTGACAGTTGCAGCTCTTCTTGGTCTCTGTGTCAAAAACCCCCATGGATTAATAAATACTCTGATTGCTGCCAAATTCTCAGGGATGCTGGACAAAGCCTGGCAATGAGATACGGAAATTAAGTGTGGTGCTGAAATCAGAGGTACTTTGATCTGCTATTATGCAATGCTTCGTGAAAAGTACATAATAATAATAATAATAAATAGAACTTAATTATCAAGAGTTTCAGCATAATTTTTGGCTAAAGTATATAAAAATGAGTATTACACAGTACTTATTTTAAAAACAATTTTAATGAAGCATAATTTATGTGTAATGAAATCTACTAATTTAGATGATGTAGTGCTGTGGGCTGGTGCAGCCACACCACAATACAGCCTATGAAGACAGATTTGCCTTTCTGAAGCATTCAGATCAGCAAGATCAGATAATACAGTTGAAACCCCTCTATTTACAGGTTTCTCAACACACCAGCGGTCACAAATGTTTATAAAACCTGTATCAGTATCAAGTTTGTACAATTTTTCCCATTATTTTTCTTTATCAATACAACTGTTTATATGTATTTGTGTTGTACTACATGTTAAGAGTAACCTAGAGATAATTTAAAACCTACAGGTTGCTAAAGATGCTATGCAAATACTATGACATTTTATGTAAGAGACATTGAGCCTCCAGGGACTGTGGGTAGCCACAGGCTCTAGTCTCCTATACACACTAGATATGACATATCATTTCTTGCATTTGGCTTCTTTTACTTTGCCTAAACATGATATTTATCTCTGTTACAGCCTGTCTGACAGTGTGCTCCTTTTTATTGGTGAACAGTGTTCTATTATAAGAACATTTTATCTGACTGTTCATCACCTGATGCACATTTAGATGGTTTCCTGGTATGGGTATTATGGGTAGGGTTCTGTGAATTTTTGTACAGAAGTCTCTATGTAAACCCAGGCAAATGTCTGAATGGGTATCATTTTATACTCCTGCAGCAGTGAACAATATATGAGAGTATATGAGGATTCTAGATTCATGATATACCTAACAATATTGTTAGTCATTAACACATACATATGAATGACAATATTTTATGTGTAAATAGTGATATTTTCATATTAATTTATATATTGGATATGGATAAATAGCATTGTCAGCCATGTATATAAGCACAAAAACATAAATATATGTATATAAAGAAAAGTACATATATAAATTACATACATTTACTTACATAATATTACAGCCATCCTAAAAAGTAAAAAGTGGCCTGATATTATATATATAATTTGCAGCCCTCTAGTGAGTAGTGATTTTGAATACCCTTTAGTGAACATTAGCTCTTTGTAAGACTTTGGGAAAAAAGCTGTTCATTTTTCTCACTGGTATTTAAATTGGTTTCTTTATTTTAGTATAATTTAAGAGTTCTTTATGGAGTTTAGTTATCAGTTATCTATCAGAAACATGATTTATACATGTTTTTGTGGTTTATTTTTTAATTTCTCTTCTCATTGCATTGTAAGTATGTCAAAGCCATGCAGATCGCCTTCTTCTGAATCAGTCTTGCCTCCACTTTTAAGACAACACAGTAAAAAGAAACTCAGAGGTCTATCACCCACAGGTGGGACTCTTTGAAGATACCCGCTCTCTTATTAAATTCTCTTTCCTCCAGGCTGTCTTTCCCTGTTCTGAAATCTTTCTAGAAACCACATTTTCTAATGTTGTAAAAGAGAGGAAGGAATGAAGGAGATTCCCTTTTGGCACCACTAAAGATCTTCCCATTGAATTGATGATGTTGACAGCTTTGAGATGTGAAGCCAGAACTTGTCACACGATCACTTAGGGTGAAAATACTCCTGGCTTGTCTTCCTTGGAGGGTACTTAATGTTATTGTTTTTATTTGAAGCAATAATTCATTTTGATTTGTCTTCAGCTTTCATGACCAGTGGCCAGATGTCTAATGTGCTACCAAGATGTAGCTAGCTGGACATCGTGAATGGCCATGCTCCTTCTTCTCACTATGTGCCTTGCTGAGTTCTGACAGCCCATGCTTAGGACTTTAAAAGGGGCATGCTCTAGCTGTGGGCTACTGTTTGGCTAGTTGGAGCATCAGCAACAGATCGGCATAGTATAATACAGAGAGATGCACCATATGCTTTGAACATGTGGTAGTACTGATTCCATGTTGGAATGGGTGGAAGATGCTTAGGTGATTGCTGCCTGGTACCTGTGCTTTCGGGACTCTTCTCAGGAAGTTGTCTTTTGAAAACTTTGTGTATTAAACAAAATGTGCTGTTTTAGTTTTCTAAATTATACTTGATATACTAGCAAAAAGATGCAATTTAAGTGTAAGTTTATGCAGACTTTTTGGTGTCTATATAACAGCTTTAGAACCTCATTTGAAAAGTCATGTAGCAGTCACAGTATGTTAATCTGAAAGTCACAACGCAAGGCATAAGTATCAGAGCCACTGTGTTTATCAGAAAGTATCTTTTCTGTCAGTGATCATGATAAAAGTTAAATTTGATGACCTACTTTCTTTAATGAGATCAAGGGGATACATGGAAGGGGCTATAGGGAGGAAGGAGAAGGGAGTAGATATTGTAATTATTTTGTAATCTCAAAAAGTTATAAGATTGGTTTCCAATAATCCATGTGGTCACACTTACTAGTCATTATAAGCATTCTGTGTTTGAACAAAGCTGTGCTACCTATCTATAGAGTCCAGTTAGGATATTGTTAGCTTAGCAGAGTAGTGTTTAAACAAAGCAATACCAATGCTGTCCTTAGAATTTCTAACATGCTGTATTTCTGAAAGCAGACGAGGTTTACTACTGTTGTTACACTTATATGCCTACTGTGTTCCCATTGTTATTTTTTTAATTATACACAATTATGGGGCACAGACAGTACATGTATATAACATGAAGAGTAAATTGAGGCATTTATATTTCTCTGTATTAAATATTTTTCTAAAGATTAATAGAATAATTATAATTACACGTATTTATGAGATACAGTGTGCATTTTCAGCACAGTTATATAATATGTGCTTGTCAATCAAACTAATGAATGTTTACATCTCTTTATCACTACTTTGAGCATGGAGTGCTCATGTTCTCTCTCTTAGTTATTAAATATACAGTAAATTACTGTGAATTATAGTGACCCTATTGTGTCATGAAACACTACAACTTATACTTCTTTCTGTGTTTTGTTCAATTTCCCCACAACCTGGTTAGCTAAACCTTGCTAAGCCTTTAGTAATTGTCATTCTCTATCCAGGTTGGTGGTTTTAGCTTCCATGTATGAGAACATGTGATATATGTCTACTGTATCTGCCTTATCACCTGCATGGTTCACACTAGATATGGCATGGAGTAAAATGATGTTTTTTTTTTGTGGATAAAGGGTAAAGTAAATGTGCTATACAGATATACAATATATATACAAAATAATGCTGTTCAGTCACAAAATAATACTCTATTTAAAAAATGAATTATAGGAAATTCAGAGGTTTCTGTGAAGTGAGAATAAACATTGCTGTTTTCTATTCCCATCTAAAGACACTCACTTTTGTAATATCCTGTGACAGATTATGTTATTCATCTTACCCACCATTTTATATCATCCAGATCCCTCATCTCACAGCCCTACCAAAGTCATTGGTTTATTTTGATAGGGCAAGTATTTGGTAGGCATGTGGTAACTGGTGATTGGATAGGGAGAACAATGAAGATGCCATGTTGAAATTGTTCCATGTGATCTGTAGAGCAAGGAAGATTACTGTAGTCAGTAGCCAGCAGTATGTGTGGGGCCCATGAGATGGCTTAGTGGTAATGGTATTTACTACCAAGAGTTCTATCCTTAGACGCTACATAGTGGAAGGAGATAACCACCACATACAAGTTGTCCTCTGATCCCCACACATGCATCATGGTGTGTACCCTGCACCCAGTAAATAAATGTCATGGAATATACCTGTATAGAGGTCCTATTAGGTTAAATTAGTTCAGTTTGGAGGTATTCTTTAAGTGCCAATTGTGTCCTTCCTCTTGGGAAGATAGAGGGACAAAGCTGTAGCTCCATCAATCTCCTTGGTGAAAAAACAAACAAACAAACCAACAACAACAACAACAACAAAAAACACCTTACCTGGTACCATCTTGATCCCCAGGGAGCTCTTTAACAGACTTAATCATGTACAGATGTACATGTCCTCTACCAGGTCAAGAATAAGACCAAGTAGTGTAGTCCAATGAGGATCTGTAGGCAAATGCTTCTGCCCAGATGTGTACCAATCATGCCTATTAGATGGAAGGGCTTAATGTATCAAAATTACACTCTGTAGTGTTCTTATGATAAGAATCACTAATGAGAATCTATGTTAAAGGCATATGTGAAAGTGGTATCATCTTCTAGAAAATGGTTCCTTTGCAAGTAATTAGTTTCTTGATTTAGTACTTTAATGTGGCTTAATGAAGAGTTTGGTGCTAATTTTGAACGTCTGTGAAGCAGTGGTGGAAATGGCAGTTGTTGAATATGTGAAGATTGCAGACACATTGGTTTTGAGAATCTGAAGCCTCCTTCTGTGCTGGTCAGTTAGGGGCTTCACAGCAATGTGGCAGGCATGGTTTGGCTCTGTTTGAAGTCCTGCCCTGTGTTCAGTCCAAAGAATTTCTATTTTGTCTGCTGGAGCACACAGACTTCAGACAGAGTTCCCCTGTCTTTTATCTTGGCTGTTGCTTCAAGGGCTCTCAGCTCAGTACAGCTGGAGGCACTGCTGAATTCCAGAGGGAAGACAGAGGGGATACTGTTCTAAGGAGGCTTTAGTGGCAGAGCCCCAAAGAAAAGAGAAATACCCAGATGGCTGTGAGTGACCCTGAGTCAGAGTTCTCTTTCATTTTTTAAAGCTACCTGTTGTAGATTACTGCCCTTGTGTCCGCTGTACTCACCCCCAGCCTCCTGTGTGTGTAATTCTGAGCACAGCAGCAGTAACAGGCGATCTGGTGTCGATCTTGTTAGGAACACACAGGGGGAGTTCTGCTCCTGATGTCCACGGAACTGAGAATGTCAGGCTGGCTGTGGGGTCTTGTGCCTACAACCCCAGTGCTCCAGAGGCTGAGACAGGAGGCCAAGCTAGGCTACATATGGAGTTCAAGGCCAGCCGGGGCTATATAGTATAAAGAGGACTTGTCTACTCTCCTAAAAAGGAGTGCTTTCAAATTCCCACCACAGCCTCTGGAAGAAAAAAAGCCACCATGAGGTTTAAACTACCAATCATAACTCCCTCATCCAAGAAAATCTTTAACCACATTAAGAAGTCCAGGGAGCTTTGAAAGATAAGAATTTTTACACATAGTTCTCAATCTGGTTTTGCTTTTGAAAAGAGATTTTTTTTTTTTAAATCAGGTTTGTTTTTTTCTTAATTCATTTCTTATGGGTAATTTCTTATTTTGAGGGAAAAATAGCAGAGACCAAAGAAAGTTTTATTTTCATTGTGTTGAGCTAGCTAATTGAGGGGAAGACTAACTATATAGCCCATGGGCCAGATCTCAGCTACTACTTGCTTCTGAAAAGTGCACAGGCTAAGAATAGTTTTTGCATGCTTAAATTGAAGGGAGAAAAGAATGTGTAGCAGAGACCATATGGAGTCTGCAAAAGCTAGAATATTTCTTTACCAGCCGATACTGGTGCAAGTTCATGGACCCCTGAACTATAGAGGACCCCTGAACTATAGAGGCCTCTTCTGTTTATATTTTGTTGCAAGCAGAGTGTGGTATTATACATCTTTTGGGGTGATTAGGTGGTGGCTTATTATTTTCCCGCATCTTAAATCAAGTAAGAGCCCTCCCTGCCAACAATATTATCTCTATGACTAAATATAAATGTTCGGTGATTGTCAAACACTGACATTGGTACATTGTGATAGGATAGCTTTATACTGATGTTAATCAGTATCCTAAACCATTGAAGAGATTAGTGACCACTAGGTGCCTGCTTCATTCATTTCCTGTTCTTGCTTGGCAGATCTACATCTTCTGTCTACCCCACCCCCCCCGCCCCTGCCCTGAAGAAAATACAGCATGACATGAAACAGCTGCTCTGATCTCATGGGGAATCTAGCCTCATAGGTTGTAACTCCACTGACCTTGGCTTTTCATAACAATTGCTGAATTGTTAAGAAATCTAAAATCTGGAAAATGTGAGGACTAGGTCTTGGAAATTATGTCTCCAGTTACTGAAAATTTGCAGAATGACTTTATCTAGGAAAGTCACCTGGTCTTGCCTGATCACTCTGAGTGGTATGTGGACTCATCTCCACATGTGTGAAGACCTAGCTCTATACCTGTTCTTCAGGCAGTGATAAGGGAAACGTTATTTTTTTTTAATTAAATAACAGGGCGTTGTAATACACAATCACATTTGCCATATGGCTTCCAACTGCAAGTTTTCATCTACCAAGTGAAGCCTATGCTTCTCAATATAGACAAAATTGACTAGCAAGAGGTTACAATGGTCCCCATTAGGTTTTGTTGCAAAAATCTCTGCAGGGCTGTGAATTTTGTATTGGATAACCTGAAATCATATATACTCAAGATACATCAAGCAGACTCAATAGGATCCCCCCTCTCTGGTGTGCATGTGCGTAATAATAATAAAAAAAATCAAAGAAATAAGTCATCAATGTGAGAGGGAGTTGAGGAAAAAGGGAGGGCTTGTAACGAGGGTACTCAGGAGGGGTTGTAGTGAAGGAAGAGTGAAGGGGAAAATATATAACTAAATTTTAATTATTTTTTATTGTAAATGTAAAAAGACTCTGTAGGAACCTCTTGTGAAGTTTATTTGCAGTGTGTCTTAAGCATTACCACCTTCTTCACAAACATGATACTTATTCCTGAAGTAGAAGGCCTGTGGTTTGACAGAGATGTCAGTCATCTGGGACAGTGCCGTGGTTATCATGGCATTTTTGCTTTAAGAAAGTGCTCACACAAAAGGTTTTATGAGAGATGCAGGACTTCAACGTCGAGCTAGACTGATAAGAACTTCATTTTACAGTCATGTTTCATTCCATTCCCTTCCTTCTTCATTCCGTGTTATCCCCCAGAGAGGAATGTGTTCACTATATTTGAACTGATCCTGCCTAAAGACCATTGTTTCTTGGCAGTTTTCAAGCTATGGAAGACTAATGTCTCCCTTTCTTCTTCTTCATTTTTGATGGACACATTTTCCATACTCAGATAGATCAGGATGTGGTGGGGAATTGCATCTGTGCTCCTTTCTCAAAATTCTTGATATTTCAAATGTTGCAGATTTCTGTGCTTTTCCAGTATAGGCTGAAGTTGTCTTAACTAGTTTTCAATCTGTTCTGTAAATAGCCTTGGATATCCTTGATCTAAGTACACACACACACACACAGAGAGAGAGAGAGAGAGAGAGAGAGAGAGAGAGAGAGAGAGAGAGAGAGAGAGAAACACAGACAAAAACAGAGAAAAAGAGACAAAGAGAGATCAGTTATTAATGAATCATCTTTGCTGGAAAGGTAGACATTCTGAGGTATAACATGAATGGAGTACCATACTTGAATAAATATGTAAAAAAAAAATAAACCCCCAAACAAACCAATGCATGTCTTAAGTGTTCTTAAAATAAATAATATTTAAGGGCTAGAGAGATGGCTCTGTGGTTAAGATCACCGGCTGCTCTTACAGAAGAATTGAGTTTGGTTCTCAGAACCCACATGACCCCTTATAACCCTCTATAACTCCAGTCTCAAGGGATTGACTCCCTCTTTTGACCTGTGCAGGTACTGCATGCATATGGTGCTTGTATATGCAACAAACATTCATACACATAAAAAGCACTAAAAACTAAATAAAATGGGTCAAATCATATAAAGATAATTAAGTTACATTTAAATAGAATGTGTCTATAGTTTGCCTACTTTGAGTCAAATAAAATTAATCAAATTTAATGGGGTCCTTTATTTAAGGAAACAGTTTTGAACCACTACTATATTATCCAGCATTTTATTATCAGTATTATTCACTGATATTTGACAAAAGCTTGGATCATTTAATCACAAGGAAAGTGTATACAAGTCTTCTAGAAAGAATGAGACTCTATCTAAGAATTTGGACTGCAAAGGCAGGTGTGTACAAATCAATGGGCTTGTGTAGACATGTCCAACTGCTAAAAGTTAGAAAACAGCGTTTATGTCCCTAAAACCCATTTGCTGCCATCTAACCATCAACTACCAATGTGATGTTTTAGGAGATGGAGCCTTTTGGAGGTGATAAGGTCATGCAGGGAAAAACTCTGTTTGACAGGATTGGCACCATTGAAAAAGACACTTAAGAAATTGTCTCCCTTTCTGTTCTTGATTCACCTGGGACCTCCTGCTCCCCTAAGCTCTCTTTCCCTCAAACCTTGCCCTTCATTACTCCCACTGTTGTCCAGGTTGTTCATGTAGATCTCATCCATTTCTCTGTCATTGGGAATGGAGGGGAGGAGCTGGACGGAAGGTAGGGGTGGGGGCGGGAGGGGGGAGGACAGGGGAACCCATGGCTGATATGTAAAATTAAAACACAAATACAATAAAGAAAGAAAGAAAGAAATTGTCTCATTCCCTTTGGCCTTGTGAAGATACAAAGATGATGTTTTTCTGTGAAGTCAAAAGCAGCCCTTTCTAACTGAATTTGTTTGCTACTTTGAACTGGAACTTCCCAGCCGAGTGAGAAATCCATGTCTGTTGTTTAGAAATCACCATTAAATTGTTATAGAACCCTAAAGAGGTAAAGACCCTTACTTGTCGTTACAAAATAAAAGAGACTATGCACATACAATGCTGAGGACTATAAATAGCTAAGCATTCAAGATGAAGAAAAGGTCCAAACTTTATTGGATGTCATCCCTTAAACATCTATTGGTAATCCTTGCCATGTTGTCTCCTAGTATTTGCACTGAGAGTAGTCATAGGCTGTTTTATGTGTACAGAACATTGTTATAGACTCATAGGTGACTGGCCCAAGACATGTGCATGTCTCAGAAAGTAGAGTTTTTTAATACTAGTTGGTATTTTACTAGAAAAATTATTGACACTTGTGTCATCCTTTGAGTCCAAAGATTTTATGAACCTTGTGGCTGTTATTGGTTGTTCAGACACTATCTTAAAAGCTAAAAGTCATGAATCATACTGTATGCAAACAAAGTTAGAATAGAGGAGGATGTAAGTCTCTAGGACCCAGCACATGAGCCAGTGTGAACCTGGTATTCAATGGCTGTCTTGTCCATGGAGAAGCTTCTGAAACAACCAATTACATTGTTTTTTTGCTTTTCTCAGTTTCCTAAATCACAATGGACTACAGTTTAACCCTAGCTCAGCTGCTTGAGTGCAGGGATGATGGCTCTTCTGATACCTCTCTGCCTGTCCTTGAGTATAACACGTGAAGCAACACCAGTGATCAGTCAACAGTAGGCAGATGAGAGTCGGTGGCCAATGCTGTTTGCTAATTTCAAGGTCCTTTCTTAATCGCAGTGTCACATCTAATTAAATTGAAATATAGATCTATATCTGTGTTCTATCCCTAAAAAGATACAAACTAAATTATGCCTTTACTAAGTTGGCTGAAAAAGGCTATCAAGAGGAGTTCCATACTGTCTTCCATTCAATTTAGGGTTGTCTTGACTTACATTAAGACCTGTTTCTACAGGTATTCACACAGGATTGGGGATGTGAATTGATCCTCTACACAAGTCCAAGACTGGAAATGAAATAGAAAACTCTTTAGTGCTGTTGGGTTACGAGTAAGAGTAGTATGTTCTTTGCTCTCTGGGAATTTAAATGGAAGAGGGTAAGTTTGGTAAATTGTAAGTGAGAAGTATGCATGCACCTAGATGGACCAACACCAAGATCATTCAATTATAATTTTAAAACTTACAAGACTTTGTAGAGAAGAAAATGTTTGATTAGAAACTTTGAAATAAAGTATTTTCAAAGACCAAACAGTGAGGCAGGGCAGCCAGACTCAAAAGAGAACATGCAGAAGGCATCTACAGAGTAAGTGCTGGGGCAAAGCTATGTCCTCCTCCCACATGAAGAATTTATGGTTGTTAGAGATTAAATTGAGCTGTGGCAAACAGAAATCTGGGTTTTCCCCCAAAAGCGCATCCCCCAATACTCCCTTGATAGTGTTTGTACCAATTCTATCATTTTTTAGAACATTGATTATATTGGTATTTATTTTTTAATGCTTTTATGTGAAAACTTATTGTGACTTCAGCAAATATTAAACCTCCATAACTTATTCTGAGTAAATGCACCTGTGCAAGCCCTCTTCCTTTTGATTTGACCTAATATGCAATAGATCACCATGTTCCTCCAGGGATGTGTAGTTAGATTTTTCCTGCCTGGCCCACAGTCAGGACAAATCTCTCTTACCCACCAGTCCCCAGGCAGGAAAAATTTCTCTTATCCGCCAGTCCCACAGTCGCTCAGACCCAACCAAGAAAGCACACAGAAACTTATATTGCTTATAAACTGTATGGCTGTGGCAGGCTTCTTGTTATCTACTTCTATCTTAAATTAACCCATTTCTGTTAGTCTATACTTTGCCACAGGGCTTGTGGCTTACCAGTGTCTTTACATGTTGCTTCTCCTGGCAGCGGCTGGCAATATCTCTCCTTCTGCCTTCCTGTTCCCAGAATTCTCTTCTCTGCTTCTCCCGCCTATACTTCCTGCCTGGCTACTGGCCAATCAGCATTTTATTTACACAGAGCAATATCCACAGCACTTCCCTTTTTCTATTTTTTTAAAGGAAGGTTATGTTAGTAAAATAACATATAACAAAACAATTATCAAGCAAGAATTACAGTTACAATATTAAAGAACATATCCTATCTATCTTATATTTGTGAGTCTAAGGTTTTATATCTAACTTATTTTTTATTATAACTGAGGAAATTATAACTATCTAGTCTTCAACCACATCAAAGACCTCAGAAGGATATAATATTACCTGAGAACTGGGAGAAGGATGCAGGCAACTTTAGGGAGTCTTGCAGGGTAGACAGAGACACCTGGCATCCTGGAGAGTCACCTAATGTTTCTTTGTAAAGTTGGGACATTTGTCTTTAGCCCACAGGGCTAGAGTCTCTTGGTCACTTTTTTTAGTGTCCTGTGGAATGTCTGGCAGTTTTCTCTGCAAATCAGGAACCTGAAGGACCATTTTGTCAAACAAAGTTCAGTGGTCACCTTTCTATGGGTCCTGTACGTCCAATTGATCAAGCAGTCCAAGCAAGAACAGTTTCTTGCCCAAATGGCTATTTTTGCCAAGGTAAAAATAAACTCCATATGAAGTGTCTTCAATGCCCATCCTCCTCTCTGAAGTAAATCAGTGCTGCCAGGAGCAGATATGTCTCACTGTCCAGAAAGTCTGAATTTTAAAAATATTTTAAATGCCATATTCTGTAGACCTTTGAAGTGTTTGAAGATTACCTGTCTATCTGAAATATATCTATGTATACCTAGAAAACTTAATGTAACTATAAGTTTAACTATCCCAGCTAGCTCAGTCGGTAGAGCATGGGACTCTTAATCCCAGGGTCATGGGTTCATGCCCCACGTTGGGCGCCAGACATTGGTGAAATTATTAAGGCTACTCCATGTAGTTAAAAGGGAGGTTTATTTTGTGGGGTAACTTACAAATGAAGGGATAGGTTGTAGGGTCTGGCAAAGGTATGGAGCAGTCCGGTGGTGTTCTCTGGAGAACTCTACTCGGTCTACCTTCTGCATCCAGCATCCCAGAACCAAGAGAGACCTCCTCTCGATCCTGGGTCTTCTGCTTCCTCCTCCGCCCCGCCTTGTGGGCATGACCATTACCGAAGCCTCAATGGGGGTTGGAACTTCCAGGCCAATACTGGGATGGCTACCCACTACAGAGATGAGTGTCACAGACAAGCGAGATAGACACAGAAGAGCATGTGTTGATGGCCTCTCCTTGTACCATCCTCCCCAAGAGTCAATGACCCTTACACCTGCCTGCTCAGAGTGTGATTTCCAGCAGAAAGAGCCTCAGCTAGCAACACAGATGACAGTTATCAAGAAGAAAAGCTAGCAGTAACACACTTGTTACTGAGAAATGTTTGGAGGAACACCTGAACTTGGGGCAGCAGTGGTGAGACTTTCTCCACTTCAGGGTGGCTCTCCTCCATATGGCTTTGAGAAAGCTGATACAGGAGTAATGCTGAGTGACTTATCCCAGGCTCTAAGCACCTGTTGCTCTTCTCTACCCCTGAGGCTTACACACCATTGATGACTCAATGAGACGCTTCTGACATCAGCTTCTATTTTATCTCTAGCAGGTGCATTTGCTTCAGTCCTGTTTGGGCTACTGCCTCCCTCACCATCCTCAAGTGGCCACTTCTGTTAGCTCCTTGGAGCACAACTTTGATACATTTCACCTAAGGAGGGAGACAACACTCTTTGACAACATTTCTCGTGTGCATTGACTCCGCTGAGATTAAGTCTATAAAGTGATGTTTCTCTTCCCTACAAGTATCTAGAAGACAAATATTTCAATCTTATCAAGTCACAGAAAATAAAGGAACTCTGTCTCACATGTTGAAAAGAAGTAACTCCCCCTTCAACTGTGTTTGTGGAGTGAGTCTACCTATGTCTACTTGAGTTGTCATCTCTATAGGCTCTGTGATTCCAAAATTTCATTGAAAAGATAAAAAAATAAGGAGAAATGTAAAAAAAAAAATACTGCTTGTTTCATAGACAATGCTAAATACTCACTTTTTACAAAAATAATTCAAATGAGTCGGGTACATTGATTTACACATATAAGCCCAGTACTTGGGAAACTGAGGCAAAAGACTCTTAGGTTAAATAATACATTCCATTACAGGTCTGGGAAACAATGTGAGACCTTGTCTCAAGATAAAAGCACTCATGATAATAAATTAATGTATTACATAAAACGTTTTGAATCTTGAACATCCCTAAGCTAACGCTTATTTGGGTTTTTCTTCATTATAGTTTCATAAGTAAAAAAAAAAAGATACAATTTTTTTATGATGTATTTAGCTGGAGATTTTGCTTGTGGTTCCTAAGAGCCTCTTTCCTTTTCCTAAGAAATGAGGTACAAAATGCCCGTCTGTCTGTCTGCCATCTGTCTATCTGTTTGTCTAGCTTGCCACCCACCTACCTCATAAAGGTCTCTGGCTTACTAACTTGGTGATTGAAGGAAGTGACTGAGGAGGCCAGTCCTTCCTAGCTCATATCCCTTGGCCTTTGTGGTTCCATGATGACTTAGAAGCTCTAAGAAGGAGAAGAATGCTTAGTGCAGTGATTATGTTGTGTTGATCCTTGTGTGCTGTTTTGCACAGTTGAGTCATATATAGCATGGTTCAGCATTATAATGAAATGCAATCTTTCTGATGAGTTTTGTCCATCTTTCCTTTACGGTAGCAGAATGTCTAAGATCATTATATGACTAACAAAAGGTTTCTTTGGGCTCAGGTTGGAGGTTGTGGGCCCTAGTCAGTTGGCCTGGTTTCTGGAGGGCAGTGGTACAGTAGAGGAAGCTGCTAAACTCATGGCAGCAAGGAAGCAGAAAGAGACAGAGGTAGAAAAAGATCTGGGTCCCAATGTCATCTCCAAGGGCACAGTCCTCATGACTTAACACTTCTCACTAGGTCCTGACAAAGTTCCCACTGCCTCTGAATAATGCTGATGGGGACTAAACCCTAATAAATGGAGCTTAGAGGGACATTTAGCATGTGTATAAACTACACATGAGTCAGCTCCATTAAAAAAAAACCAAACCAGCTTTACTGTGCCTGATGCTCACTTTCTCCTAAAAATGGAAGTCATTATCTCCTGCCTCCTTAGCAGGGAGGGGCAGTGTCACATTGCAAATGGACAAACATGGACCCATAGGGAGCAGTAGGCAAAGTTTATAGTTTATGTGTAAAATATAGACATGGATGATAACATGAGAACCATAGCATCTGCGGCACTGAAGTATAGTGTCATTGGAAACATGGTTTAAAAATGTTCCTTTGGGGATGAAAATTTAGCAAAGACTGATACGTGCAGATTATCCTAGCACATCAATTTCGGAGCTAAAGGCTCAGGGGGTAAAGGTAACCCTCACTTCAGTTACCTGGCAGTTAGGATGAGAAGCTGGGCCTCAGACCAGAGCTTGAATGACCCCAAAGACCTTACCTCACTGTTAATGTGCTAGAAGACTCTGTTTGGCCAGCTAGGGAGACTCTAGAGTCTCAGAAGCATATACTGTTTTCATCAATTTTACTCAAACATTGAAGAGTGCGCTGGCGAAGTAGTGAGAGGTCTAGGAACAGCATTTTTAAGCAGGCTATGTCATGCAGCTGTGTCCTGTGGTGGTGACTGTGTCAGATTCACTTTACTTATGTCTATAGTAGCCAGGCTGGACTTTAAAAAAAATTGCAGGAATTCCAAGGTTTATAATGAGTACGCCACTGTAAATGTAAATTTAAAGCCCTTGCACGTACTTTTGGCCTATGACATTGGCATAAACCAAGTCCATGTGAGTAGATCATTACTCCCATTGCTTTCTTTTGGTAAACGTCAGTTCTCAGCCCACAAGACATGTAAGGACCCCAATGGAGGAGCTGCTGAGTTCTTACTGAGTTAATGTAGTTACTGTACATGTTCATGTGGTGGCCAGCTAATGGCACAGGAAGAAATGAACTGTAAGTCCTGGTGGTAATTTTAGGTCATTCATACACACTTAGCCAGAACTTCTGGAGTTTCTTTCCTGAGACTGAGACCCAGACCCATGAACAGCACAGAACCTTGGTACTTGTTCATGAGGACTCACCACATGGGAATTTTCTGATCCTGCCACTAAGGATGCTGCATCCACACACCCTTTGATACCATTAATCATCCACGACAAGAAAGGATTAGGAGACAAACTAAAGTAGGTCCATTTTTTACTTATTCTACCAAATGTGTTGATTCATTCAGGATAGGAAACATCTAGAACATGAAAGAAAACAAAGAAAGGGGACATGTTCAGGAACAGGACAGATTTCAAATCTCAGATCCCAGCGGGCAGCCTTCATAGGACTCACTGCAAAAGGAACAGGGGATTGGTTGCAAGAGCAAAGCTTTACGTGGTGAAGCTGGGATCCTGTCAGGTGGAATCAGCTGATGTTAGAAGCAGTTATGATGGATAGTTATGACATGGGCTTCCCTAAGGCTTTTTAAAAATATAGGACAGATCCCTTCTATCTACAGTGAGGTTGACGTCTGTGTACCTTTGGAGCCAACACAAGCTGCCTAATGGTTTCTTACACCTCTGAGTCTCTGTGATGGAAGGGGGTGAGTGTTTAAAAGATACTTGTAGGTATCTTTTAAATATTGGGTTGACGACAGCAGCTAGTGGTAGACAGCGTTGCTTGCACTGCGGAGTGACGACCTAGTTTGGGATCCAGAAAATGTTCCCTACCTGTTTGGGATTTTGTGACCCTTAACCAGACTTCTTCGTGCCGCTGTTTACTTATCTGTAAAGTGGCTATATAATGACCCCTGCTCTGTATGGGCAGTCTCAAGACTCAGTTATTTTTTTCATCGTTTGTTATGTTTTGTTGAGATAGGGTCTCACTGTAACAGCTCAAGCTGGTCTCAAACATGTTACTTTCCTGCCTTACCTCTCTGAGTGTGGGGATTACAAGAACACTCCACCACACCTAGCTTTCAGTAATTTGATACTTTTAACATGGTAGATGAGAGTTTGTTTAAACTCTGTAAGCTGCTAAATTCATGCAACAAGGTTTTTCCAGATAGGGTATCTCTGTGTACCCTTGGCTAACCTGGAACTCACTCTGTAGACCAGGCTAACCTTGAACTGACAAAGATCTACCTGCCTCTGCCTCCCAAATCCGGGGATTAAAGGCATATGGCACCACCACCCTGCCTAAATAAAAATATTTTAAAAGACCTTATACAAAGAATTTGTTGTCATTGTCATTGAATAACTTGTGAGCGTTTTGAATTGTATAGATGCATCATTCATATGTATGAGAAAGTGATTTAACTACACTGGATGTTTTCAAAGCATTTCCTGCCTAGAGGTTCTAGTTTTTGCAAAGCATGTTTGAGTTGTGAAGAGGACCTTGAGAAACAAAACCTGCTCCCTCTAGTGTGTTTGGTTCCTTGACAGCTGTGGATCGGGTGGTGTGTTAGTATTACACTCTGTAACCCACACTGGATTCCCCTGAGGACACTGCTCTTCCAGAAGCTTTCTCAGATGGTGGCTCTTTTTCACTCAGACACCTCACTTCCCCCTTGACTGCAAGTTCTGCTTCTAGCCCCATTGTATTCTTGTAATTCGCCTTAAAAGACCCCACCCCTTTGGCAATGTGTACAGATGTGCCCTGCTTTAGTTCTCTACTTGACTCCTAAGGGACCTACCTCATACCTTGGATGTTTCCCACGCATCTCCTCATGCCTCAGTCATCACTTTGGTTGGTTTTGGTGCCCACATAGACAGCATGCCTACCCTCTGGCCTCCTGGGTCCTTGAACTCCCTGCCTCAGTCTGCTGTTCCGCCTGAGGTTCCAGTACCCTGGGACAAACCTAGACCTTCGCCACGCTTTGTGTGTGAGGTCTCCTGGGGTGCTTCTGCTCAGAGCCAATGTGGAGCCTAAGACTCTGCATTTCCTGTGGGCTCCCAGGTGACATTGATGTTACTGGACCCATGACTCCGAAGTCTCTAGCCCAAGGTGTCCAGATTCTGAACACTATTTTTCAGTTATGTCTCCCCCAGTGAGGAATTCTAGACTATTGACCTCCCGGCTTAGCTTCCATGCACCGTGGTGATAATTCCTCCTCTATGCACATTCTCAGTCCCTTCTCTCTATCGGAGCCACATGACAGCACTCCAGCCTTGCAGTCTATCCACACTTACCTCTGTTTCCAGCATCAGATCTTGGCTGGAGGAAATACAACATGCTTATGGGGCTTTCAACTTTTCCCTCCTGCACACTCTCCATTGTGTCTTCCTACAGAATTGTACCGAGCCCATCCCACTACTCTTGCCTACCTTTCTTGTCCAAGTTGCCACTGTTTCCCATTCACAAGGGGAAAGGGCTGTAAAAACGGTTCTGTAATTACTGTCTGTCTGGACTTCTCATGGTCATGCTTGAGCCACTCAATGGCCAGATATCTTTAAAGATTATAAATAAAATCATGTTGCTTTTCTAATCAAAACCATCTTGCTTTTTATCACATCTTTGAATGAAGCCCAAGGCCATAATTCTCCCTACCCTTTCTTGGCAATCATCAAGCCTGTCCCAGCCCCAGGGCGTTTGCACTTCCCTCTACTTGTAATGCCAGCTTCAGTAATGTCCTGGCCATCCTTCCTGATGCCTGGCTCTTGGATCAGAAAGATGGGTCCTGAGGATGCCATTTAAATTCTTCCTTCTTAGCCTGAAATCACAGATTTATAAATAATCAATTATTTCTAAACTTAACATTATAAACAGCACTACAGAAGTCTGATGTGCTGTGTTATGTCTACTGTGTTATAGGTCTTGGTAATACTGGAACATTTAGTCTAATTTTGTCCCCAGGAAATCTGAAATACTGACTCAGTTTTTTATTGAGGTAGGGCACAGGATACAGAGCCTTCTGAACAGAGGACTGCCCAATTCAGACCAATAAGCCAGACCCTTTCTCCTAGTTGCTCAGTACAGGCCTCTGAGAGCCTCTTCTCCAGTGGATCCCATCACTCTCGAGTCCACCTTCATGCATCCACGTCTATATACCTTCAGAAGTAGAATTGTTAGGTTATATTGATGGCGTTATAGTGTTGTGTTGATGGAATATTCTGAAGTACTGTTCCATTGCTGCACACAGTGTTAATATTTCAGTCTCTCACTGGCTTGCTGTTATGGACGTGACCAAATTCTTTCAGTCTTTACATTCTACTTGGTATGAAGTGACAGCTCACTGTGATTTTATTTGTATCTTCCTAGAGACTAATGATACCCACTAGTGTTCATGTCCCTGTTACTGATGTATATACACTTGGTGAGACGTATATTTGTTTTATCTATATTTTGTCGGGTCATTTTCTTATTATTGGGTTGTAGAATGCATCACATATTCTAGATGTATGTCTCCAACCAGATTGATCCATAGATATTTTCTTCCTTTCTCCCCATTGTCTTGTTCTTATTAGTGTCTTTTGAACATTGGGCATTTCAATTTTATGAAATCCAGTTTATATATTTGTTCTTCTGTTGCTGGTCTTGTTGATGCCAGATCTAAAAATCCATCACAAAATTCAGTCTCATGCATAATCGTCCCTGTGCTTTTTGTAAAATTTATATTTTAGTTCTTCACTTTAGGTCTTTCATCCACATTGAGTTCGTTTTCATATACAATGTGAAATAGGCATTCAAATGTGTTCTTTCACCAGCAGCCATAGAACTATCCAAGCACTATTCTATAGCAACTCCTCACTCCACAGGCTGCTTTTACATCATTGCTGGACATTAGTCCACTGAGCTCTACGGGTCGGTCCAGCTGCAGACGGCCAGTCCTGCCCTCTTGCCTTTCTGCCATGGCAGTAACGCTGTCTCCTGTTTGCTGTTGCTTCACACCAAGTTTTGACCTTGCAGTACTTCAGTTCCCAGCCTTGTTCATTTTGTCATGATTGTTTTGGCTACCCTGGATGCTGCCTGCGTGTTGGCAGCCCTGAGCAGTTTCCCATGAATTTTGGGATTAACTTGTTTGCTTCTACAAAGAGCAGCTGGACATTTTAGGGGTGCTTTAAATCTGTAAGACATTTAGGTAGCATTTCTGTTTTAACAAAGTTGAAGGTACTGATTAGTAGACGTTGTGTATCTTTTCATTTAATATCTTCCATATTTTTCTAAATAGCATTTTGGTACTTTTCAAAGTATGTATTTTATGCTTTCTCAATTTACTCACAATAACCTGACTCTGAGGATATTTTTTTTTATAATTGACACATGAAACTGTGCATATTTACAGTACCCTATGTGATTTTTCAGTACATATATACTTTGTATATACTATGCACATCAAGGTTATTATGATCTGTTTTGTTTGTGTCTTAAGTGTGCACACTCATGGGGTACAGTGTGGTAATTTATATGTATTTACAAGATGTAATGATCAAATAAATCAGCGTTGTTAGCATTCCTGCCACATTAAGCATTTAAACTTTTTATTAGCATGTAATTGTACATATTTATAAGATGCAGTGTGCTATTTTAATACACCTATGTACAGTATACTGATCTAATGAGGAAAATTAACAGGGCTATCTGCTGTTGCTTCTTTATTTTTAGAGCCTTTGATCTGATCTTTTATCTATCTATAAAATACTTAGTATTTTATTTTTTAAATACGCTTTTTTATTGTTTTAAAGTAAAATATGATGATACCATTTCCACCTTCCCTTTTTGGCCTCCAAACCCCTTCCATGTGCTCTTCTCACTCCCTTTAAAATTCATAGCCTCTTTTTCTTTAAGGCTAAATGTTAAATATGTGTATAATAAATGCATAAATAAGTAAAACAACCTGCTGAATTCGTTTAGAGTTGTTGTGTGCACTTTGTCCGGGGCTAACCATTTGGAATTGGATAACTCATTAGGGAGCTCATTCTTGGAATGACTAGTTCAGCATTCCCTAGTTGCCTGCAGTTCCTTGCCTAGGTGAAGGGCTCCAGGAGATTTCTCCCTTGCTTGTGAGCATGTGTGGGTGGTGTGCTTCTTGAGGTCTTAGTTGGGGAGCCATATTGTTGAGGTGGAGAGTGAAGCTTCCCTGTCATTCTCTAATACAGTCTCACAGCAGATCTCCTGGTCCTCTGCTCCTGGAATCTTTCTGACCCCTCCTCCATGATGACCCTGAGCCTTAGGTGCAGGAGTTGTGTTGTAGATGTGTCCATCAGCTCTGGCCACCCCATAATCCCTTACTCTCTGCATTTTGACTCGTTGTGGTTTTCTCTAAGGGTCTAATACAAAGAGGAATTTCTATGATGCAGTGAGAACTATACTTGTCTGTGAATGTAAGGACTGTTTAAAATGCAGTTAGGAATTACATTGGTTTAGTAACGTGGCAGTAGAAGGATTGCTTCTAAGACCCATGACCCCACTCGCTGGAAAAAGTTGGGTAACTTTCCAGTACCAGACATGATTCCCATCCTAATGAGTGGGCCTTAAGGCCAATTAGATAGTTGTTGGTTGCTATAGGATATGAGTCCACCTATTGAACCCTTAGGGATATCTTGCATGCTGCGCATTGTTGTGGTTCATAGGTAGAACTATCATGGGTCACTGTCTTCCCTTGTCAACTTGTACAGTATCGTCTGGTACTATGACAGGGCCAGATCCAGCTGGAATCCTCCAGGTCATGTGTCTAAAGTAAGTAACATCTGCAGCAATAGGGCCTTACCTTCACCAAAGGGAGGCCACCAAAGCCAACTGCTATAGCCAGTGTTGTTTCGGAGTCTCTTGGACAACCACCCTGACCAATAGTGTTAAAGATGGTTTCTCATACCTGGTGCTGAGGATTTTAGTAGTCTGTGGATTTGAGCAGGGGTGGGTAGGTGGGGTGGGCATTGTCAGCCCAAGTAGCATAACTTCATTTGTATACATATATATTACATTTATCTATTATGTGTGACTTTAGGTAAATTTTAAAAAGCAGGATTACTCCTTATGGCTCTTTCCAACATCCATAGTGTTGTTTTTTTTTCCCTCCTCCTTCTCTCTTCATTTGTACTGCCCTCCTTCCCAGTTAAACACCCCCCTACGTTTTTTTCCACTGCCCTCCATATCACCTGTATCCTGCTCTTCCCCTCCCTACTGCTCCCTCTCCCACATTTCCTTGATGCTTTTCTGGATTCTCTGGATACTTCAGGTAATGTATTCACATCTGAAAATTCAGAGCTAGGAACCACAGATGACAGAGAACACGCAGCATTCATCTTTCTGTGTCCTGTTTACTTCCCTTAGTGTAATATTTTCTAGTTTCATCTATTTACCTGAAAATATCATTTTTCTTTATAGCTGGATAGTACTCCAGTGTATACTCTTGTCTGCTGCTAAGGATCAAACCTTGGGTCTTGCTTATGTTAGGCAAGTGATCTGCCACCAAGCTACCTTCTATTATTATTTTTTTTCTGTGTAGCCCAGGCTGTCTTTGAAATAATGTTATTATAAGGTAAAGTCAGTCTACACTGTGCATCAGAACACCAGAATTTACTACTTCTGGCTGACTCTTTTTTATTGTTTATACAGCTCCCCCTCTTCCATTTCCTTCCCCGTGTTTGCTAGCCTGTCATAATCCATATTGTACATGCAAGAACTCTTTTGACATAGACCACAAATGAGGGAGGACATGTTACACTTACCTTTCTATGTCCAATTTATTCTACTTAACATGACGTCATCTCTTCCACTAGTTTTGCTACAAATATACCATATTTTCCTTACATTTTCATCCATCAGTGGGCATCTTAGTAATTGTGAGTAGTGCAGCAGTAAACTTTGCTGCACAGGCGTCTCTTTAATGTACAGAATTTTTCCCCTTTAGATGTGTACCAAGAAGTAGTGTAGATGGATCAGATGCTGTAGGATCAGATGATGTAGCTGATCATTCTGTACAATAGTCTATCATGATGAAAACATTGAACTTACTTGGAATAGAAAGAACTCGTTGCAATAGAGTGAATGCTAGAGTTAACATACTCACATAATTAGGTTCCTCAGCTCCTCCCCACACACACACTTTATTTTGGAGTATATGTATCCATTAGAAATATAGTATTATCTACTGGCATGGTGGCATACACCTTTAATCCTAGCACCCAAGAGCCAGAGGCAGGCTGATCTCTGTGGTCTACAAAGTGAGTTCCAGGACAGCCAGGGCTACACAGAGAAACCCTGTCTCAAATAAAAAAGAAAGAAAGAGAGAAAGAAAGGAAGGAAGGAAGGAAGGAAGGAAGGAAGGAAGGAAGGAAGGAAGGAAGGAAGAAAAGGTATCACTTCATCTTATCTGTGGATTTACACCTCATTCTGAGCTTTTAAGATACATACTGCATATGATTATGTGGAGCATTGCTGCTCATCTGTGACCCAAGTTCACTGCTGACTTTTTAAAGCTGTAGTTGTAACTGCTGTAATAGGACATGGACCCACAAAGAGCTCCTCTGATTTGTGTACAGAGCAGATACATGGGCGGGGGAGAAAATCTCTGCTCATAGCCTGGCATGTTCAGTGGGGTTCTAATTTTGTCATCTCAATTCTCTCACTTGGTTCATAAGAGATTCTCTAATTGAATCAAATAACTTTGTCCCTGGGACAAAGTATAAGACGACTCTGAGGAATGGAAAGCCTCCCATTTCAAGACTGGGAGACATTTGCTCATTATATGACAAGACATGTTCACATAATTCCTATTCTATAACAAGCAGTGGGGATGTGCTGGTATCTAGGCTGCCACCTGCCAGTGCATGAAGTCATTTCTATGCCTCCATTACACACATGTTTCATTACCCGCCTCATCTTGTACGTTTTCACCTTCTAAAATCGAACAGCCTAGAAGTTTCTTGGCCTCTAGCTCACCTGGTCCTCTCTTGTCTCCTTAACAAGTACATTGAGAATCTGACCATTTCTTTCAAAAATTTTCTAATCTTCTATTTTATGTGTTTGGGTATAACCATTTGTGTATACTACCCAAAGGAAGCCAAAGAAGGGTGTCAGATCCCCTGCAACTGGAGTTACAAATGGAGTTACCCTGGTCCTTTTATAGAACAGTCAATGCTCTTAACCACTGAGCTATCTTTTCAGCCCCTCTTTCAAATATTTTTAATTACCATTGACCAAGAACATTAGACAGATGTGTATAATGGAAGTGTCTACACTGCAAGGAAGGAAAAAGTAAAAGAGAAGAGATGTGAATCAAATGAGGCTGGGTGGAAGGGTAGCAGGTCGACCATGTCAGGATTACTCTGTGGATTGACCATGATGGGTTCCCACGACCGTGGAAGTCACAGGGGCTCTCCAAATATTTCTTTCCTTGCTTCCCATTCTTGTATCCAACTCTGAATTATGTTCGTGTTGTTTGGGGTTTATAACAGCTACACCCTGAAGGGTTTTTCTCTAGTTAGTGATAAAAGATAGAAGATATTCCTTGCTTGTATGTGTGTTGATTTCTCCTGGGACATTTCTTGCAGCTTTCAGTAAACGGGGTCTTCACGAGTTAAAGTAATTTCTTCCTTGGAAAATCTTTGAAATTTGATATGGAATGCTCATTAATAAGGCCTTGGATGAATTAAATGAGGAATAGACCTTTAGACACTAAGGCTTATTCTGTTAAATATTTTAATGATACCTTTTGGCCTTCTTAGCCTGACATCACAGCAGAGTCAATCCATCATAGATGATTTGGCTGTTTATCCATGAAGAGATAAATTATAAGCATTAATGTCAAGGTGCTATTTCAAATTCCTTGTGTGTCTCCATCTCTTATGAAATTGAAATATATTATGAGCATCTGCCTTTAGATAAGAGCTATATGCATATTGATCAGAGATATTTTAAAAGATGAAAAGATTGAGCTGAATGAATAGTTCAGGGGTTAAAAGCACTGGTTGCTCTTCCAGAGGGCCTGGGTTTGATTTCCAGAACTTACATAGAAACTCACAAACATGTCCAACTCCAGGCATACATATGGTACATAGACATACATGCAGTCAAAACACCCATACACATAAAATAAATTAATATTTTTTAAATGAAAAGATAAAAACAATACAATAAATGGAGAGTCTTGGGCTATCTCTGTCTCAATTCAGTAGTGAACCACACTCCTCATGTCTTTCAAAGGTTATTCTACATTTCTGATTCTATTTCTATGGGCCATAGTTATTCAATGAAAAGGTGATAGTTCTTAGTCTGTGTTCAATATCAATACTACAAAATAAATTTTAGGAAACTGTGGCTTTCCACTTCGTACTCTTGGTTGTGTGAGGATGTTATTATTAGAATGATGCAATTATACATTCTAAAAATATATGAAAGATGTAATAAATGCTTTAAAGATAAAAACACTAGGCAAATCTTAACCAAATAGTAGTAAACTGACTTTGTATACTGAAAATAAATTTAATTTAGGCATAGATAAGATTTCCTGTTATACATCATTAAATTGAGCTCGCCAATATTTTATTTAAATTGAAACATAATTACATAACTTCCTTCCATTCCTACCCTAACTCCTATTGCATGCTTTCTCTTTAACCCTTTCTTACCAGCCCCCCTTCCTCCCTCGCTTAGTCCCTCTCAAATTTGTGACCTCTTTTTCTTGATTTTTTATTACATATACAAATGAATAAATGTACAAGTACAACCTGCTGGTTCCTTCTAGTGTTGCTTGTATGTACATGATTTCAGGGCTGGCCACTTGGCATCATATAACCAACTGGAGAGCTCATCCATGGGGAAAAATATTCTCCCTCTCCCAGCATTCCTTGGGTGTTTCAGTTCTCTGTCTACAGGTGGGTCCCTGTGACACTTTCCATGCTAACATTGCTGATGGTGTGGTCACTGTACAGGTCTTGTTTAATCTATTGCTATGATGTCAGGAGTGTGATGCTCCTGTCATTTCTGGAAAACCCAACCAAATAGCAGATTCCTCAATGCTTTAGCTTTTAAAATCTTTCCATCCCCTCTTCCACGATCTTCCCTGAGCCTCAGGTGCAGGAGTTGTGTCTCAGCTGGGTCCATCAGATCTAGAAACCTCATCATCAGTTATTTCCTGCATTTTGACCAGTTGTGGTTTTCTGTAATGGTCTCCCTCTGCTGCAAGAAGCTTCTTTGGCAAGAATTGAGAGCTGCTTTTATCTGTGCCTAAGAGTGTTCAGAAAGCAGTTAGGAATGATGCTGATTTAACAAAGTGGTGGGAGCAGGTTCTCCTTTAAGATTCATGACCTCATTAGCCCATGGTAATTGGTTACCATGTAGACAAGGTTTCCCTCCTTCTGATCAGGCCTTAAGTACAACTAGAATTGGTTTCCACCAACACAGGGGTGCCATTGTTGCACTTTGAGCAATATCTTTCAGGGCTGGTCACTGTTGGGATTGTTAAGCTTCATAACTATTGATTGCTTCCCTGATTTGCCAACTTTTTCAGAGAGAAGGTTTTCAGGCCAGATCCAGCTGTGATCCTCTGGGACCTGTGTCTGAAGTGAATGGTATGTTCAGCAATAAAGTCTTACCTTCAACTTCTGGGAGGCAACCAGGGACAACAACAGTAGCCTACATTGTTTGGGATTCTCATGGGCTCCCCTGACCAACAGTTTAAAAGGTCGTTTTTCACAACTGGAGCTGAGATTTCTGTGAGATGATCTGTGGCCCTTGTGGGAGCAATCTGTGTGTGTGTGTGTGTGTGTGTGTGTGTGTGTGCATGCACATGCTCTATGTATGTATGGGTGTGTATTATATGCAATTTTAGATAAATATAAAATAATATATTTCTTTGAGGCTTTTAAAAACATCCTTTGTGTTATTTTTCCTTCTTCTTTCCCTCTTTCTGTACTGACCTCTTTCCAATTAAAGCCCTCTTTCCATTTTACCCATCCCCCCCTTCATATCACTTTTAAGGGGGAGATTAGAAACCATATTCATGAAACATATCATCCATAGTTTTACTGCTTTTTAATGTCTTTTGCTCTGGGTGTTAGGGTGAGCTTGACTACTATCTAGAAGACATTGCAGAGAATCCACGTACTTTATTCATTAAGCTTAGGGAGACTCATCAGCGTATTCATCTGAATATGGCACTTTATGTTCAGAAAGGCCTTCAGCGACTCCCTGGACTCTTTTCATTAGATATAGGCCCATTAGGAATATCTTTGTGTATGTGCGGTTTCTGGAAAAATGGTCTATTAGTCAAATTTATCAAATGTGTGGTGAAAGTGTTGTTTGTAATTTTCCTTTATAAGACTTTTTAATATTGGTGGGTTAATTGCTTTTCTTTTTCTACTTCTGGTATTTCTGACTTTTTTTTTCTTCTCTCTTTTATTTAATTTTCCTGGTATGAGATTTATCAATTTTTAACTCATCTTTTCACGAGTCCAATTTTAATTTGGGCTTTCTTAACTTTCTCTATTGGCTTTTGTTAGTTTGTCTCCAATTTGATTTCTAATTTCTAAAGTTGCTTCTTCTGTTCTGGTTATGTTGGATTTCTGTTATGCCTCTTTTGTATAGTTTCCTAAACCAGAAGCGTTGAGTGCTGATTTTAGAACTTTCTGCTGTTCTAATACATACATTCAGGCCTAAAATTTTTCCTCTGAACCCTGCTTTTAATGTTTTTTTTCACATTTCAATAAACTTTTTATATACTCATTTATTAGAAATATTTCACATGTCTCTCTAGAATTATTCTGAAACCTGTTGTATTTCGAAGTTGTTTAATCACCAAGAAGTTGCACCATCTGGCTGTCTTGACTTGTGGCTTTATTCCAGTGTAACCCCAAAGGATAGATAGTCTGATATCCATGCTTAAATGCCTTACGGTGTGTTTAAAGCTCCCCAAGAGTAGTCTCTCTTGATGAATGCTCTGTGAGTTTGAGAAAAAAAGTCTATGCTGCTCCCATGGTACAAAGTATTCTATAAAAGTCAATTAGAGGCCATTGATCGATGATACTATTCAGTTCAACTCTGTCCTCAACAACTCTCAGCCCACTGGGCCTGTCCATTAATGAAGTTGTATGGAGTCTCCAAACGTGTGGTGCCTTTGTCTATTTTTCCTTGCAATGACATAGGTTTTCACGCCCCATATTTTGACATTCTCTCGTGAACCTCTCCACATTAATGGCCCCATGCCATAGTGGAACATGGACCTTTTCATCAGCTACAGTTCCCCTTGTTCTACTGTTGACCCTTTCATCAGTATGCAATGCCTCCTTTGATAGCTGATGTTTTTTTTTTCCTTGCTCTCAGGTCTCCTACATCAGAAATTAGTCCTTCTTTTGATTAGTGTTGTTACAATGTGTATTTCTCCATCCCTTTCCTTTCCTTTACCTCGGAAGAAGAATATTTCTGGGCTATCGATTTTGTTTGTGGTGTTTTTCTTTGTTTTCCCTTCTCAGTTTGATCCTTGGCATTATGTGGGAATCCTATTGATTTGGTGGAACAGAGAAGTGTTCTCCAGCCCTGTGATTGGTCCCTGGACTATGATTTTCAGAGTGCTGCTCAGTCTTCCCTGCCTCCCTTTAAGTGAGACTGAGGGGGCTGGAGGTGGTGATTTTCCTTCCTCTTTCCAGTAGTACAATTCATTAAGTACAATCTGTTCTTGGCTAAGGGGGCTGGTACTTATATGCTAAGTACTGCTACCTAAAACTGACTTTAGAGATGGTTTCTGAGTGGGAGTCACTTGAGGCCACATGTGCCTCTCTCAGTATGTGTTTGTCTCTAGTTTTGTGGTCATGGTTTGTCCTTGTTGATTTTCAGTTTTACATCCTTTATTTGTTCCTTGCTGAGAGATTGAGTGTGATGATTTCTGAACTCATTACACTATGTAGTAGAATCTCATGGTCCAGAGGCTCAGTTTTGAATTCCAACATAGTACTCTACCAGGTGGTGTGTATATGACTCTAGAGAGCTTTAGTTGTGAAATAAGAAAATCTGGTTTGATCAAAGATCCAGGTTTAAGTATAACAGAATTTCTTGTCTTAGAAATTATCTCCCCAAATCCATGTTGTTTTAGATGCTTGTAATTTAATTATACTTTTTAGATTCTCATTTAGTCTTTGTCTTCCACATTTTGAGGAGTAAAAGCTTTTGTAATTGTTATAGGTAGTTCATACAATCATTTTGAGGATTCTTAATTTAAATATGATGAAATTTAAGCATTCTTTCTACATGGGAAATTACCTTTCTTTAGGGGTTGTTGTCAGTATGGCAGATGCATCAGCTGGACAAGCCAAGAGCATTGGACTTTGTTGTGGCTAAGCTCTGTGTAAGCCCCCCCCCCCCTTAGATCTGGCTAACCCCTGATTTCCACTGCCATGGGTTCTTAGCTCTGGAAACCTGGAGCTGGTCAGCAGTGCAGCAAGCTTGTTTTCATCCTTTGGCCCTTGCTCTGCAAAGCTGTATCTCACACTTCATCCTCTCACGGAACAGGCAAGGTCATCTCATTAGAGTTGAAATATGAAATGCTACCCTGCAGGGAGCTCATCATTCTCCCACTGAAACTGAGATGCTGATCTTAAGAACAGGCTTTGCCAGCTCTGGGCTTTAGTACCAAAGTGGTTATGATGCTGTTCATTGTGCAAGGTGGCTTTTGTAATATTTCTTGGGTTCTAGTTACTTCATTGGAATAGGAGATGTAAGGATTTTCTCAACACCTTTGAGATTGTCTTGCTGGTGCTATTTGGGACTGTTTTATATGCAAATGGTATGATAATAAATGTTCAAATCATTTTCTTCTTTCCTCTTATAGAACCATTAAACTACTATAAATTAGGAAGACAGAGATTTCCCTGAGTTGGACAGTCTTGGCTTTATTTGTATGTAATGCCCTTAGGTGGCTATGACCTTAGAAAAATCAACCTCAAGAAATCTGGATTGCAAAACTTGATTTGGCCTATGCTACTTTATTTGAAACTCCATCTCAGTGAACATGGGCCTGAGGGTTTGTCTCTATTAGGATGCATCTATGTTTCCCCATCTTTTGGATTGTATCTAATATCACCAGGTAATGGAAAACATGGCCTAGGTTTTTCTTTTTGCTAAATGAAGGCATGTAAGCATGAAAGAAACTGAACAATGATTGGTACATTTCACTTTCTAGCATTTCTCCCAAATCTATGGATGCTATAATCTATACTGTCCAACCATCTTCAGTGATGGCCCATCTTCAGTGTCCAATCCAGTCAGTACTAGCAGGGTGTGATATTGAATCTTTAAGTTATAGTTAGCAATACTGGAATATTGGATGTATAGTAGTTTACTTAGTGTTATTTACCTATTGATAGTCATGTACCAATAGTGGTGTATATGACAACACATACTTGGATTTTGTTGGTTGGTTATTTTCAAACTTCTATAAAGAGAGAAGGGGGAGGGAGAGCATGCACATGGATGAATACATTATAAGAATAAAAAAAGAGTTTTAAATGCAAATCTTTTATCCAAAGAAAGCCATGAAGGAAAAAAATGGATACAAAAACAATCAAATTGGGCATATAGGGAGTGTATAAAACTTATCAAAAAGCACTGAAAACATAGTGACTGGCTCAGAGACTTAAATGGATTCCCTTCCTGAAACTGTAGAATGATCATCTAGGAATTGAAAACAATGTTGGTTAGAGAAAAAGGGGGGAACTATGGAAGGAAAATAAATGAAGGTGGGAGACAGAAAGTACGCCATTGAAAAACTAGCATTTCTGTGGGTGTCTTTGGCGGCACTAGGAAGGGGGGCAGGTCATGATTCTGAGGTGGGGGCATCAAGGAGCCACCAAATGTGTGTTGGTGTGACTGATGCAGGAGTGTTAAGACTTTCTATGGGATCTATGAAACTTCGGCTCTCCTAGGTTGATTTCTGTCTTGGTGACTGTTCCTTTTCTCCAGCTATGTTTCTCTTGCATCTTATCAATTCTGAAGGACCAGGAGCAAAATAAGATATTTAAGTGTTTTGACCAGTTATACCAAAAAAAGAAAAACAAAAACAAAGCTCTGAGCCTGTTCCTTCTGCCAATCTGTTCATGTATTTCCTCTCACCTTTATCTCCTTAGTCCTACTGAAGCAACTGTGTAGCTGTTTATCTCCTTGGAGAGACAAAACAGACTGCCAGTGTTCTGGAAGATTTGAGTGCTGTGGTCTGGTGTGATATATGGATTCCAGTAGAACACACAGACTGTATTTACAGTCTACAATATAAGAGAGCTACAGTCACAGCACCAAGAGAAGGTGAGAGCTTCCAGGAGACGGTTAGTACCAGCCTGGTTTGGATGGTCAACTGTGTGGCTCACTACCTGTCATTCCACAAGTCTGGGTGGAATTTTGGCTCGGTCAGCAGCATTAGAGAGGATTAAGATAGGAGAAAGTGTAGAGTTCCAGGGATGGGACATGGCAGGAGCAGAAAAACATATTTCGGTTTCATCTTTTGATGTGTTGGGGACAGGACATAGAAAGGGATTAACAGTTACAATCCCTAATCTTGTTCCCCACTTAAAAATATTTATTTAGAATGTTGGGAAGATGCCACAGTATTCTTAGGGACTAGTTTGGCCTTACCAACTACAGCAACTATTATAGACATTTTTCATGATGCCTTCTTCTGTTCCCATTTACTGGGAGAAATGGCAGCATCACCATGTGTCAGATGTACCCCTAGCCTAGCACACTAGACCACTAGCCATCTTACCTTAGCACTTGATCAAAAAGAAAGTCTTAGTTCTTTGTCTTTCACCCCATGTGTATTTTCGTATTTCTCCATCTGGAAACTTGTTGCCCATGAAATGGGGGGTGGGGGACTGCAAAGCTCTGATCCTGAAGTTTTCTTTCTGTGGAAGCATTTAACAGCCTGGGTTTGTTGATAAGGATGCATTTGGTCTATCTCTTGATGCCAATGTAGAACATGATTATGCAACAGAGTATGATCCCTACACATTGTGGATATAAAAGTAACTTAGACATTATAGTGCGTGTTTTGCAATAATATTCCGAGAAGACAGAAGTATATTAAGAAACCCAGGATTGGATATTCAGCAATATAATAGGCTTGATATCCTAAGGCCTGAGTTACAAAGTATCTTGTAAAAAAAAAAAACTAAACCCATGTTTCTCTGACAGTAGGAATATTGGCATTGACTGTCTCCCAAGCTTCTGCTGAGCTGTTCTGAGATCCACTTCTAAAATCTAGAGGCATTGTACTTATCAAAGAAATGACATAAAGAATGTGATCTGTATTGGAACATGACATATAGTCATACCAACCTCTAAAGAACAGATTTTCAGTTCCCACTACAGATCTATGCTGGCCTACTCTGTGTTCTGTTGTGCGATGCACTTTTTTGCAAATGCTGCTTATGATGATGGTTCTCAATCTTACCACTTAGCAGGCCACCGGCATATTGGAAGAATATGCTTGCCCAAGTCCTATCCCAGTGAGTCAGAGTTTAATTGGTTTGGGGTTATAGCCCTGTAATCTGAACTTTAAAAGCTCCCCAGCTGAGTGTCATGGTTTGTGCCTATCCTTCCAACACTTGTGTGGCTGCAACAAGAGAAGTGTCAGTTCAAGCTAGCCTGAGCTACAATAGAGAGTTCCAGTTAGCCTGAGCAACAGAGAAAAACTCCATTTCTGAAAAAGAGTGAAAGGTTGAGGGAGGGAAGGGGGAAGAAAGAAAGAGAAAGGATACAAGAAAAGAAATCAAAAAACAAAACAAAACTATCACTATTCCCTGGATGATCTTCATGCATAGCCAGATGTATTTTTCTTTGGGCTGCCAGATCACAAAAATGACATGGAGACTTCTTATCAATTATAAAAGTTTGGCCTTAGCCTAGGCTTGTCCCACCAGTTCTTATAACTTAAATTAACCCATTTGTTTTAATCTATGTTCTGTCACGTGGCTTGTTACCTCATCTCTCCATACTGCTCATACCACTTTCTCCTGGGAACCCTGCACTTCTTCCCTTAGGCCTCACTATCCCCGGAAGTCCCGCCTAACCTCTTCCTGTCTAACTATTGGCCATTCAGCTCTTTATTAAACCAGTCACAGTGACTCATCTTCACACAGTGTAAAGAAATATTCTACAACCCCAAGGGTACTAAATTAATTTCACTATGGCCTAAGGGAACTTGACTGTAGTTGGGAAACACTTAAAGGGGTATATCTTTAGAAATTTAATAAAAAGAATTGGACAAATGTTAAAACGTACTACCACAAAAGAGAATCAAGCAAAAACATACTCCCTCCCAGTCTTAATAAAGCATGCACTTGGTAGGGCTGGAGGGGTAGAGAGATGAAGGTCTACTCCAATATGCTTTTGGATTTATCCAACCCTACATTGAGAAATCATCATTTAAATGCTGTGGCAGAAACAAACATAAACTCTTCTGGAGGGATGCTTTGATGGCGTCCAGTGGGACCCTTTCTCCACATAAGACATAAGCTCCTCTTCCCTTCCAGTCATCTAAAATCCCCAAAGTACACACATTCAAGTCACTGTTGCACAATGTAGGAAAAATAACCAAAGAGTTTCAGTACCAGGCTTGACACTGCACATATTTAAATGGGAGGGGGCTCCATGTGATCACTGATCAGAAAAAAAGATCAGATGAGAAGCGTGAAGATGATTTCTGCTGAAACAGTCTGCAGAGAAATTAAAGGAACCAGAGATGAATCTCAGAGCAATGAACTGGAAGGGGGAAGCTAAAGAAATATTTGCTGAACGTTACATATTCCTTTTTCTCTGAACACATATATGAAAAGAGATGAGAAATAAAAAACCACACAGGTAACGTGAGATAATTTCCAGAAGGGAAAAAATAATAAAATGGGATATGGCTTAACAATTTCTTTTTTTATTTTAATTGAAATAGAATTATGTCACTTTCCCCTTTCTAGTCCCTCTCAGATACCTTTTTTCTTTGGTTATTATTGTTACATCCATGCATTTATGTATACACACACACACACACACACACACACACACACCCATATATAGCCATTGCTGAGTCTGTGTTGTTAGTTGTTTGTATATGGTTTCACAACTGACCGCTCTGCATTGGACAGGCCTCTCATATAGCAAATGGTGACATCACAGAAAGCCACAACTGGATACAGTGCAGGCAACAGATCATGGGAACCCCACATTCAATGAATACATACCCATCACATCTGCATCTGTTGCTCAGGGAATGTTGTGGGAGAGTGGGAGGAAAGACTATAAAGCTGGAGCACCAGGAAGTCTGCTGTAAAACAGTCTCTCATAGAAGTGGCGGCATAAACAAGACCGGAGCAATGTCCATGGACATGTAAAGGTGGAAGGGAGAAAATATTGTGAGTCCCCTAGAAAAAGAACTATAGGCAGCTAATGACTGTTTGGAGAGGGATAATTAGCCTCTCTCAGAGATGAGCCCCCTCATTTGGTTGAGATTTTTTTTCAAATTAATGAGCTATAAATATAATTCTGCAAGTCCATTAAATCCCAAGCAGGGTTTAAAAAGTCTATTTTAATCTAGGTGGGCATCTCAATACTTTAAACTCAAGGAAAATACCAATGCCAAAGGCAGTAGTGCAATGCAGTAGCAAATCTTACAAGCCAGGGCAAGAATGGCCTCTTAGAATCTATGCCTGCGTGTTTCATTTTAAAACAAGAGCAAACCAAAGATACTGTGTTGTAGAATATTATTTTAAGATGTGTTACACTTGTTTACACTGTGGAACATTTGTTTGATGATGCAAAGATGTGTTGTATTCTTTTATGTTATATTTGTTTCATTTTGTGAAACTGTGTTACTTGCTTGTCTCAAACACCAGGTGATCTATTAAAGAGCTGCATGGCCAATACTGAGGCAGGATAAAGAATAGGTGGGCTGGCAGACAGAGAATAAATAGGAGGTGAAATCTGGGAGGAGAAGATTTAGGAGCAAGAGAAATAGGAGGACTCCAAGGGCCAGCCACCCAGCTACACAGCCAGCCACAGAGTAAGAAGGAAAGAAAGGTCAAAGCCCAGAGGCAAAAGATAGATGGGATTACATTAAGAAAAGCTGGCTAGAAACAAGCCAAGCTAAGGCTGGGCATTTATAATTAAGAATGGCCCTCCATGTGTGACTTATTTGGGAGCTGGGTGGCGGGCCCCCCAAAGAGTAAAAAGTCGAAAGAGTAAACGAGAAAAGAGTAAAAAATAACCAACAATTGCCGGGCGGTGGTGGCACACGCCTTTAATCCCAGCACTCGGGACGCAGAGCCAGGCGGATCTCTGTGAGTTTGAGGCCAGCCTGGGCTACCAAGTGAGTTCCAGGAAAGGCTCAAAGCTACACAGAGAAAATCTGTCTCGAAAAACCAAAAAACAAAACAAAACAAAAAAGCCCAACAACAGTACTAGGTCATGGGAAAGTGACAGTATTTTTACAGGCAGCAAGTCCTCACCAACGGGCCTTGTCAGAACCTCCTTCAGAGAGGAAGATGAAAACGCAGAGAGAGCTCTTACACCTGTGGTGTCTGAGGAAATGATGAGAGCAAAGGAGCCATATGGGGAGTATCAAGAAATGTGGACAAAACTGTGATAGCAATAGGAATGGATGCGTTAGAGGGTCAAAGACATAAACTACTGTGTGATAGAACAGGACAGGTGCAGTATGGGTAGTTACGGTCTTCTAAGGGACCATGAATTGTTCAAAGGTGAAGGAAGTGTGCTACTTACTTTTCTTTCTGCTTTGACACCATACCTGGAAAAGACAACTTGAGTAAAGGAGCTAGTTTCACTCACAGCTTGAAGGTAGAGTCAGTCCATCACAGCAGGAAAGGCAGAGCGGTAGGAGCAGGAGATAGCCAGTCACATGGCAACCACTGTCAGGAAGCAGGGAGCCGCTGCTCAGCACACTTCCTTCTGTTCACTCACTTCAGGATCCCAGCCACGGGTGGGTTTTCCCACCTCAATTAACAGAATCTAGAAGTTTGACTCCTGGGTGCTTTTGGATCCTATCAAGTTGACAATATTAGCCATCACAAAGAGCTATCAGAATTTAAGTGAAATGTCTTAAACTCAGGATAGCTAATACAGATTTGTTTAAAAACTAGTATATAATGCCCAAGCAAAAAGAGCACAGAACATGAAACCCACAGAGCCATAAGGATTTTCAAAGAAGCTTGATAGATGAAAACCCACAGGAATTAGATATCCAAATGAATGATGCTACTAATCTTTGAAGTTCTACTTATAGAAAATTTATAAGAGATATAGCATACACACACCAACACAGAGACCTGAGTTGGTGGGAATTAAATATTGGGAAAATATAAGGCAATTAAATATTAACCAAAAGTGATTGATTCACTGTATTAATATCACTTCATATCACCTTTTAAAACAAAGACTTTATTAAGAATCAAAAAGTTCATTATATTATATAAAATGCAACTTACCAGGATATAAACAGACAAAATTTGTTTGTATATGAATGTGTGTAATCTAAGATCTCATACAAGAAAACAATGAGCAAATTCAAGCAAAAATGGACATGTTTACCCTCATAATTGGAGTTGCATAGAATTCCTAATTTTAAGGGACATGCAGATAAAAATGATCAAGATTATAGATAGTTTAGTTACCCATTAGTTTCTGAGGAAACTCAGTGACAGCACAGAGCTCCTATCCTTTCAAACTGTGTATTAATGTAGAAAAAAAAGGGGGAATCATCTTGTGGTGACATCATTCTGTTTTCACTGCTCTGTGTTTTTTGTTTTTTGGTTCTTTTTTTTTTTTTTTTAACTCAGTAGGCAGTCACAGCTTTGTTGCCCCAGAGAACACACAGGTGTCTCCCTGTAACAGGTTACCAATATAAGAACATATCTAAAACAAGGGCTTCATAAAAGAAGCAGCTGGCCTTGTGTCACCTCAATTCACACCCAGTCGTCTTTTATCCAGCGGCTTGTTCATCCAGAACTCAGCTAAGCAAGAATCAAGACAGTGAATGAATAGCCAGAAATACTAGTACTTAAAGCTGATATGCCTTATTCATAGAAAAAATCATTGGCGGTCTCAGTGAGTGCCTTCTGCCTGTCATTAGACACTATTGTGGAGCAGCTCAGATTCCTATTTCTCAAATAGCTGCAAATTAAAAAGGGAAGAAAGCTGCTGGCATGAGGTAACAGCAGTTAGTGACAACCTGGCTGTAGGATAAACAAAACAGTGAGGAAGTGACTTCACTAGAAAATAATCTAGAGCCATTCGGGTAAGTGCATGTGTCCCTCTAGTGCATCAATGTTACAGCCAAAGAGTGGTGTGTGTGTGTGTGTCTGTCTGTCTGTCTGTCTGTCTCTGTGTGTATGTGTAAATGTGTGTATCTGTCCTTGTATATATAAGTCTGTCTGAATATGTGTCTGTCTGTTTTTGTGTGTGTCTCTGCCTCACTCTATGTGGGTGTATGGGTGTGGGTGTCTGTCTGTCTGACTGTGTATCTATCTCTTCATGTGAGTCTCTTTGTGTCTGTATATCTCTGTCTCTTTCTGTCCTTTTGTGTGTGTGTGTGTGTGTGTGTGTGTGTGTGTGTGTGTGTGTATCTGTCTCTGTATGTGTGTCTCTTGTGTATCTCTGTCTCTGTCTCTCTGTTTCTCTCTGTGTGTCTCTTTCTCTGTGGAACTCTGACTGTGTGTAGGTATCCCTGTGTATCTGTGTCTCTCTGTCTCTCTGTCTCTGTCTCTGTCTCTCTCTCTCTCTGTGTGTATAGGTAATGTCAGTAGGAGAAAAAGAAAGAGTAGCTTCTGTTATGAGCACACAAGTTAAGACAGGGAACATTTACATATTGAATTGTACAGGAAAAAAATATAGGCAGGAAAAAAATGTTTTGGAACAGATGGTTACCAGATATTTTGGACTGAATTATCATGAGTTTACCTGTCAGCTGAACAGTGGAAAATCCATTCACCAGGTGGGGACTCAGTTTCCTCAGTATTAGACATTCTCATGTTTCTGTGCTCAGATCCCATTGTCTCCTCTCTGCCCTCATCTAGTACATCTCCCCAACCTGCTGTTCGCAGCTGCTTGCCTGACACATGTTGCCAAGGCTTAAGAATGGCAAATCGTGGAAGCCCCACACTATAGACCTGACTTTGGGACTTCTAATCTAGAGTGAAAGATGAAAGATGTGTACCAGTTAGAACAGTAAGGATTAGAGAAAGACACATGACAAGAGGGTAGTGGACAATCTGTGACAATATGAAATGTTTCTTTCTGACCGGGAATAAGAATACGATATGGGGAAGAATGAAGGGAAGGTATAGTCAGACATTCTGTTCAGGTGTGTAGCAGTGAGGAAAAGTTGATAAGGAAAACCCTGGCACTCCCTTAGAGTTCAGATGCCAGGGATTGGAGGCAGGACATTTTTGGTAGAGGGAGGGTTGATTACCCAAATGCTGAGAATATGGGGATATTTAACACAGCACTAACAGTTGATTTAAAATTTTTCTGCTTCAGTGGAAGTCTTATAGGTTATTTTCGGCATCTGGCCACATAATGTTCATTGTTCTGCTGAAGAAAGAACTTCAGAATCATCAGGAGCTGCTTCATGAAGGTTACATAAGAAATATCTTGCTTCCTGAGTCCAAATCAGATGGAAGAGTTAAAAAAGAAAAAGAACACAAGGATCTCAAATTATCCATTGCATAAAATATTTAATTTTCTATGAATAAATGGATTTTACTAAAATTATTTTTCTGCCCTTAAGGGCTCTCAGGAAAGGAGTTTAGTGAAGGGCACTGATTTTAGAAGCTTTGAATCTTTTATAGGAGAAATAATCTGTGAAGGCCTATAAACTAGATCCATGGGTGGTCAGTATTAAGTCCTGGATGCCAGTCTGTGTGCCTTGGGTTTCCTGACATAGCAAACAAAGCCTCAACTTGTATTGGAGCATGAAGAGGCCAGAGTGCAAACTCTCATTGGCTAACCAAAAGCCCGCATTCTGAGAGAATTGGTTCCCATGTCTAAGTCTCAGTTTCATAGCTATTCAAAAAAATTGAACTAGATCGCTTCTGATGTTCACTTATCAATCTTAATTATAAGGAAATGGACAGTGGATATTCAAAAAGGAAACAAAAATCTTCTGAGAGAAGATATGTGAGACTTCTTTCCTAGTGTACCCTAATTTCCTATCTGTCCCTAAGCTGAAAGCGACAACGTACTGGTAGGGATTTTTCTTTTTCTTTTTAGTTGTGTGAGATTTTTGTTTGCTCTACTTTGTCTTTTTGAGTTATAACATCATTTTATGGGTAGTTTTGGTTTTGTCTAAAATTGATTATTTTTGTTAATTGCCATTAAAAATCAGACAAGTATGTATCTACAATGCCTTCACTTTCTGAACAGCCCTGTGGGACCCTTGGTATTGCAAACACTGTAATGAATAGGACCTTTAGATTTTAAGACTGTCCCTATTTATAATAACAAGTGCCACAGGTACCGTTTGTGTTCTGTGACAGTGTAGAGTTCTCTGGAGGCTGTTTCTAGCATTTGCCATGTGATTTTCATTGTAATATGCATCAATACCTTTAGAGTCATCAAATGCTGCGGTATTAGCATTACATAAGGAACATTTCCTTCTGCAGTCAAAATCCAATTGAAGAATATAAAAATAAGATGTACTTAGGACCACAAGTGCTTGAAAGATTTCAACACAATTGAGGGACATGTTCTTTTATATGGGGGAGACGCATCAATAACACTTTCCAACTTGTTCCATGGAGTTAGAATTAATTGTGCTGAAATTAATATAAAACAGAGGTTTCCTTCAATTTTTTTAATTTCTTCATAACGAATAACAATGGAAAACAGGAAGCTACAGATGAGTGTGTTGACATGAATAATCTAAGTTATACATCTCTCTGTTTGGCTGCATAGCAGATCTACAGCTGTTACATTTGATTTATTCTGCTTCTATATTCCTATTTAAAGCAGTTAATTTCCAAATTGAGACCTCTTTACTTATTAAGCTTATCGGATTTTGACTCTTCCTAATCCACTATGCAAAATGTTTTGGGCTCCTACTGGGAACTGAGTACTGAGTCCATCAGTGGGATTGAAGAAACATTCCCCTATGGGTGCTCAATGGTTAGTGGAAGAGACAGGTGGCCCAGTAGCAAAGGAAAGGTATAATTGAGCACAAGTTCTCTGCAGCACATCTGGACTCCTGCCTAAGGGAATGGGGAATACTTCTCAGATGGGAAGAGCAGTGAAGATCGACATGTCAGCTAAGGACAGTTAGAAGCAAAGGAGCAAAAGTGACAGACTTGGCCATGTGGCTGATGACTGGGGAGATGCCGAGAAAGGTGATCAAATTATTAGTGGCCTTAGATACTATGTTAGTGAGTGTAACTTTCTTTCTAGGCAGTATAGACACACCCAAGGTGAGCAGACAAAGTCACACAGTCACATTTTAGAACAGTGGTCCTCAACTTTCCTAATGCTGTGACCTTTAATACAGTTGTTGTGGTGACCCCTAGCCATAAAATTATTTTCCTTGATACTTCCTAACTGTAATTTTGCTACTGTTATGAATCATAATGCAAATATCTGTGTTTTCTGGTGGCTTTCAGTGACCCCTGTGAAAGGGTCATTGGGACAACCCCAAAGGGGTCACAACCCACATGTTGAGAACTGCTGTCTTAGAATGACTGTTCAGGCAACAGGGAAGAGGACAGTATACAGAGACCACAAGAAAGGGAGAGACTTGTTGGTATACTACTAAGATGTCTGCTCTATGCTCCGGCCTCAGTCATCTCATCTCTAGAAAAAGAAAATGGATACGGGGACTGCCTCACGCATCCTAAGTCTGAGTTCAACAGCTGTCGTGTCAGTCAGCATTCATTCTCTCTAACACGGGGCACAGAGCTTTGAACAACACAAGACACAGGGACAACCCTTTAGATGAGTGATGGTGTAAAAGCAGTGGGACTGAGTCTGTGTACCACGTGCCTTGACAGCAGACGGTCTACAGCCCATTCTCAGAAGGAGGGGGGAGGGCTGACAGTGCTGAAAAGTGACTTTGGAGGTAGGATATGAAGGAAAAAAAGCTAAGCTAAGGAAGGGTTAAAGTGTAAGAAAGGGACATTGCATGAGTGCCCTTAGGAGTGGGGGCAGCATGTGTCCCATGAATGGAAAGTCCTTCAGCTGGAGCCCAGGATGCAAAGAACTAAAAAGGAAGAGGCAAGCAGGAGCCATGCCAAGAACAATGGTTCAATTTGGGAGCATTTGAAGGTGTATGTGTTGGAACATATGGCTCCTTGATTTCAAGGATGAGGCACAGGTAAAGACCACTCCATCTTAGGGCAGCTTGGTATTTGGAGACACAAGCTGAACAGATGGGAAGATATGAAGGGAAGCTAGCTGAGTGCTGTGCCGAGGTACTTGGGAGAGACAGCACCTACAGACATCTGGCCACTGTTCTGACCCAAAGCCTCAGCACAGCCCTGGGTGGACCTGCCTGTTCTGGTGTCTACAGCGCTTCATGTCTCATCTAATGAGTCAGGAAACCTGACACAACTTCAGAAAGTCTACCTCTCGTCTGAGCCATCCTCAAGAGCCTCCTGAACTAATTGTTCTCTTTGTACCACACATTACACTGAGCCCAGTGACTTAGGCAGCGTGAGTCTTCATCATCTGGGCTGGATTCTGTTTGGAGCCCTATGTCAAGGCCAAAGTGTCCTTTGTGCTCAGAAAGCTAAGTACAGATGTGTTGCACATTATATAGGATGGGAGATTACAATTCTGAATTCCATATATTTCTGTGTATATGTACATATGATACACACACACACACACACACACACACACACACACACACACAGCAAGAAAGAAAAACTATGTGAGATATGTCCTGAACAATATAGTAAAAGATATTTGTCTAATAATTTTAAAATAATCAGCCCATATATTAATTATGTGTAAGTATACTGGGAACCAAACAAGTATTCAATAGCCCAAAACCAAAAATTCCCCATAATGTACTTTATTTCCATTTAAGACAAAAATATGGCAGGTATTTCTGACATCTTTTTTTCATTGTTTGAAGTCAACACTTTTATGAAGCCTTCAGCTGCCTTTACATCAGCAAGAGAATGTATGGAAATGTTACAAACTATATGACTTAAGAAAGTAAACATGTTTTTAAATCAAACACAAGGAAAGGAATTGGGCTGCATCCTGATTTATTACTTTAAACATTGAGTGTTGCACCATGGAAACATCTATTGGAAATAATTTTGACATATATTGCACATGAAAAATAATGAAGGGAATCATCGCTATACTCATTCTATGACTTTTTATAGTTTTCTGTCAACATACATATTATTGAGCAACATAAAAATTATAAATACATGAACAAAGACCTTGTTTCTACTTTTGTTTTATTTTGTTTGTTTGTTTTTAGTAAAATGTCAGATGAGCAGAGTGTGTATACCTGATAATGGGAAGACTGTAGCATTTCAAAGGATCTGAAAAGTGTGTGATCAATGGGGTCCTACCCACAGCCATCCCACAGCCATCCCACAGTCATCCCGCAGTCATCCCACAGCCATCCCACAGCCATCCCACAGTCATCCCACAGCCAGCCCTCTTGCACACTGGCTGTATCCCAGAGGGTGGAAATGGCAGGAAGGATAAGGAAAGGAAAGGGGGCTGATTGCCTTCCTGAGTGCTTAAGACAATCCCTCACTGTTTATGGATATCAGAACTGGTTGGCGAAGATTCTTGGCTTCTCCTCTGGCCCCAGCACCTGCTGTATCAACTACAGTACTGAGGGAATCGACACATCTGTACAAATCACTACGCAACATTGAGTAAAAATTTGTGAATTCTTTCCATGGTTGACTTATTTCCTTTACCCAAGAAGCATATCCCCAAAATAAGCAACTGGATGAGAGGGAAGCATCGAATGCTGTGTCTTACGTCCCTGGAGTTGATGTGTCTGAGGATCTGGGCTGTGTCACTTTCCTTCCTTCCTTCCATTTCACTCTAGCAGAGAAAAGAGGTTCAGGGACTCTTGGGGATGGACTGTGGTGACTGCGTTGTCATAGCTCAAGGTCTATGCTTGTCCCGCCACGACTCAACTTCTCATCCTCTTCCTCCAACAGAGCAGTGAGTAATCCCGTATAGCTGTTCGAATTCATTTTAAAGTTCATCAAAATGAAGTGAAAAATCCCTATAGGCCAGCTCTACCCCAGCATGGAACTTTTTCATTCATTTTGTGAAGACGACTCCTGGGCGACTGTGCTGCGGTCCTTTCTGGGTCTAGTTTTTATGTTTCTAGGTCAGGTATTTTCTATGAGCTGCCTGGAGAATGTCTATGTAGAACACACACAGATACTTATTCTGAGGCTGTCAATTATCCCTGTGGTTACCAAGCTGCGCACATAGCGACTCCTAGCCTGATTTGGTGGAATATTGATGTTGATCCTTTTGGTTTTTGCCTATATGCCTAGTCCTTCACCATCACCACAGAAAGCAGTCAGCAGTTAGATCCAGCTGCTGCCCTTGGCCAAGGGGTTGTCATCACCCCGAGCTTTCCATTTTACTAGGAAACATTGTGGGGCTGGCAGGTTCACATGTGTGCGGTTTAGTTTAGTGGGAGTAAACATCAGTAAAGGCTTGTATCAAAGGGTATCCAGCAAGCATTACACAACTGAGGACCAACCAGCACGTCCATTTGTTTTCTTGCTTTTGGGAATACTGCTCCTTGCTACCCTCTCTCACCTGCAAAACAAGGGGCAGAAGCTTCTTTTGCAAATACCACTTGGCATTGAGTCCTGAATTTCCCGGGTAGGAAGGTTTCTCTCACCAACCGGACAAGTCAAATTCATGGCTCTCTATGGAGAACTTTATTTCATCCTGGTAAAGTGAAAATTAATTTAGATATCCATTTGGGGTTACTGGCTGCAGTGGTGGGTGAGACTCTTGCCAGTGATCTTGGTGAGTTGGGTGTGTGGTTCACTCCCCAGGTATACACTCTCTGCCTTGTTGCTGCTGGCGAGAACCTCCAGGAAGCACTTTTTGATGACCATTCCAAATCCCTGAAACTGTTCAGAGCTATGTTTTAATTGTCCAAGCTGCAACTCTAGTGGTAATCTGAAATTAGTTCTTAGAGTCAAAATGGGGAAATGTAACTGGTGAACACTGAAAATGAGCTAAGAATATGTGTGATCCTTTTCATCAACTTCGCTGGAGTCACCTTCAGCTGCACGTCCCGAGAACTTGCTCTACTCTGGGTTTGGTGACTCCATTTTCCTGACTCTGTCATCAAGGAATAAAGCTACGGTGCTTAGGAACATTCTACTTTGCTAGGAGCACAGCTCAGAACTGTGCAGGGCTGGAGGCAGGCCGGAGCATCTTATCATCATATGTTCCACATTGCAGTTTTTATTTGATGTATTTTGAAAATTAAAAATTTCATAGTGTGTCATGGTGATGGCCTCCCATACCTGTGGGCCTGTCAAGGAAGTGGGTTTGGGTCAGCACGGTACATTCTTTTCAGTTGACCGAGAGCCCTAGACAGAAGCTCTGTCAAAATTTTCTCAAGGGTTCACAGTCCATACAGACAGAACAAGGGACTCCTGCTCCCTACTGACACAAAGAAAGAAGTGTAGTGTTTGCCAAGGACGCAACTACGGGGCCAAGAGGGTAGCTGCAGGAAGGGATGTCTTTTGTTTCTGTCCACTTTCACATACTCAAAAAGGCCTTGCCCACTATAGAACACAGCATCTATGTGGACTTTCTTTCTTTCTTTTTTTGTTTTTTGTTTGAGACAGGGTTTCTCTATGTAGTTTTGGTGCCTGTCCTGGATCTTGCTCTGTAGCCCAGGCTGGCTTCGAACTCACAGATATCCACCTGGCTCTGCCTCCCAAGTGCTGGAATTAAAGGCGTGCACCACCACTGCCCGGCGACTTCATTTCTTTATCTTGATGCTCAGGAATATCTGATGAGGCAAAAGGTCAGAGTCTTGCATCTGAGGGAAAGTGAGGCTCGGAGACCAAGATTCCTTTGCCTTGGTTCAGACACAGCTAAGAGTTGGGCAGTACTTCACGTTCAATGAATTCCCTTGCCCTATCTCAGATGCCTTTTCCATCTCCAAATGCTGATTCATATCCAGTATGGCCTAGTCTGAAACAGCCAGGGAGATTTTTATCTTTTTATAGATGGGCTATTAGGGTCTGATCTAGAGAATCCACGCTGGGTGAATTGTGGAGCAGTGTTGCAACCCTAGATCTACCTTTGACGAGGGTAGAATGGATCTTCATCCAGACAGAAAATCTCATTCCACTCCACCCCTGCCCCAACCACCACAGCACACTCAAAGGCATCTTAGATTGTGGGTAGCTCCCTGGGTTGCTTGGTATAGGAGTGGAGAGGCCAGGTCCCCTTTCCTCTACCCTGATTCTGATGATGGAATGCCACCTATTCTTAAAGTGTCCAGGAGAGGAGCTTTTACTCCTGTGTGGTGGAGATGGAGTGGGGCATCAGGAGAGGGCATTTCTGCACATCACATTGCTTCATAGCACCAGCACCAGCCAGGCAAATGCCAGAGTGAGGGTGAGAATAAACTGATGTGGTACTGCCACCTAGTGGCTGCCCTTGACCTCTGAGAAGTACAGCAAAAGGCCAGCTTGCTGTCACCCTTTGGAAAATCCTGGTGGGAATTCCTAGAACTAGTACCCACCCCAACCAGTACAGACCCACCCACAACAATGAAGTCTGCCCCAGAAAGTTAAAATAAGTCCAGTTAGGAAATTAGGGAAGAAACAGGAATAGTGAGAACCTTGGATGAGAAATGCCAGCCCGTCATTCTTAAAAGTTCCTTCTGGCATTTGTTAGTCCCATGAGTCCTGAGAGTGTATTCCCAAACAGGCTTTTGTGCAAAATTCCAGACTATCCTGTTTCACTAATGTGTTGGTGTATTTTCTTGTTGTTGTGTGTTGTTTCTTTTTTGTTTGTTTGTATTTTGAGATAGGGTTTCTCTGTGTAGCTTTGCGCCTTTCCTGGAACTCACTCTGTAGCCCAGGCTGGCCTCAAACTCACCTGCTCTGCTTCCCGAGTGCTGGGATTAAAGGTGTGTGCCACCCCTCCACCCCCGACAGTGTGTTGTTTCTTGAGATAAGGTCTTACTAGGTATTCTTACTAGCCTGGAAGATGGTCCTTTGGCTTCTATCCTCCTCTGGGATTACAGGCCTGTGCTACCACACTTGGCTCTTTAGGTCTATTGATATGAAGTTTGCTACAAATTTTTCTAATGTCTTCACTAGAAGCCCAGCTAGTTCCTCAATATATCCTAGGAATTCTTGATTTTGTTTGTTGTTTGTCCCTTTATTTTTGGTTAGTCCCAGGTCAAGGTCATGAATATTCTCTTTTCATGGGACATACCTACCCTACAGACTGTTCCCACTCGACCTTGGAATGACCTGTTGAGTGTGTGCATGTAAAATTTTCTCTTTGTGGTTTTTCATTTTATTTGCTAAGAAATAAAGCCATTTTAAATATGAATATACATTATTGACTTAATTGTGATAGACATTTAATATTTAAATAATATTCCTAGAATATATATTGGAGAATATCAGAATTTGTTTTATTTAAAATTAGTCTCATTCCCGTGACCTGGGAGGTAACTTCTCTCCAAGAGCTGTGCAGATTTCCCTAGCCATCTCAAGCAAAGAAAACCTGAAGGAAAAGGCCTTCTCTCTGTTAACAGGATGTTAATGTATTGTCAATCACGTGCCTGAAGCTTTGTAACATAGTCAAATAGCTATAATTGTGTGTGTGTGTATGTGTGTGTGTGTGTGTGTGTGTGTGTGTGTGTGTGTGATATCAGATCTAAGACTGTTAGCTTATTGACACTAGACATTGCCAATGTCACTTCTTTCAGCATAAATGAATACTAGACTCAGCCCATGAAATGTACTTGTCATCTTTTCAGGGAAGCATACGGGTCCTATTCAATCCTGAGAACCTGTGTATGCTCTGCCATTTGCCTCCTTCCCTTTGGGAATGTTGAACTTTATTTTAAGCTTGGTTCAGCTTGTTTGCTCAGAACATATCCACTAATGGCATCTACCCAAAACTGAATCTTCTATATCCAAAGTATGAATGAAACTCCTATCGGCTATGGTGGGAAGAAATCATGAATTTTGGAGAGACAGAGAAGTAGAGACAGACAGACATACACCATGCAGATATATAGAGAGATAGATAGATATAGATATAGATAGATAGATAGATAGATAGATAGATAGATAGATAGATTGATTGATTGATTTTTCCTAAATCCAAAGAGGAAAAATTCCAAATGTATAAAGTCAAAGGAACAAAATAAAATTGAGGTAATAAAAACTCATTTTAGATCAATAAAGAATTACGTAATTTTTGGAAAACTTGTTCTGGTCTGGGCCAAAAGTTAAGTTGGGCTTTAGAAGTAGCCCAACTGTGTGTCTGTCTGCCACTCTTGCTACTTTATATTTCTGGGATCCTCAGACCTTATGTTTGGACATAGTGATGCTCAGAAAGGAGGAATAAGAGGAAGGACCTGCGCAAGTCGTGGGTTAGAGCAGTTCAGTCTCTGCTCAGAAATAACTTTCTGAGAACTGTTTCTAGAGTCGTTTCCTGTTCCACATCATGACAGCATTTATACTTGAGAGCACCATCAGGATTTTAGTAAAATTTTTACACTGGCTGGAGTTTATGTTTTAATCCTGATTTAAAACTGATTCTAGGCATCTGCATTAAAGTGTTAGTTACACAACCCTGTTGTTTCTTTCCATCTCCTCTATATATTTTCCCTCAGTATGTCTTTGCACTATTTATTAGAGATTTTCTATTCCCTTACTACCCACAATCATGTTTTGTGAACACAGTTTCTGTGTTCTCTGTGCCTCTAAAAGTGCTTTTTTACATAGAAATATTCAATATCTGATTGAATGCGAATCCCATTGCAGAAGAAAAGAAAAAAAATCTAACACCTTTGCAACTTTGTAACACGCTAAAATCACCTGGGAATCTTAAAAGACACTCCATCCCTATATCATAGCACCACCTCTAGAGAGTTGAGTTTAATTAGTAGAAGGGCAGTGGACAGTATTTTCTTAATGGTTCCCAGAAGACTCTAATGCAACAGCTGGTGAGTATCCCTGACGCAAAGTGATGGAAAGCAAATGATTCATGTTCCCTCTCCTGTCTGAACCATTGGCTCTCAGCACTTCTCTCCTCTGAACAGATATCTTCCTTCCTTGGATTGTTTTCCATTCTTATATGTCTGGATCAGTGGATTCGTACATTTGGTCTGATTTTCTGTAAACAGAAACTACATGCACAGAGTTGCATGTGCATGATGAAGGCATTGTGTGTATTCCTCTCACATCTCTGGAAATATGGTCTTTCAGACTTACTGACATTCAGGTTTGCCACCAGTTAACCTATACTGAAAGGGCTTTCTGGTAGTCTCATGGCTCACTGTGGAAGTTGATGGAGTCATAGACATCTCTCATCCCTTGAGGAGGTCACCTCCATTCCAGGTTAGCCCTACACAGAGAACCGTATATAGGTTCTGTATCTGCTCAGTGTGCAACTCAAGCAGAGTGAGCCTGAGAAATATTTGTCCAGTTCCTCATCCTCCTGGATGCCCCATCTCCCCCACTGCAAAACTAGAAAAAAAATAGATTGCCATTTCTAACACATGTATAATAGTTAAGTTTGGATCCATTTTTTTTTAGCTTTCATGTTTTTTCCTTTGCTTATTATTTGCAGTGATATCCGTTGGCTTAGTTGTTTTATTATTATTATTATTATTATTATTATTATTATTATTATGTCTATAGATTCTCTTAAAATGTTTTCTTTAGGAAAAAAAATGCCTGTTTTCCAGTTTTCCTGCTGAAGAAATAATAGGGCATTTTTATTCATCCCTTCCAGTCTCTATTGTTATGGAAAAGCAGTTGCTGAATGCTAAATCTCCACTCGTGAGGTTTTGGTTTTGTTTCTTGTACTTTTTCACTCTTTGTGTTCTATTTTTTAGGCAATTTATTTCAGTTTGCATTGGAATTATGGTATGGCTATGATTATATTATAATTTGCGTTGTATCACTGTAGTATTCCCTTAGAGCCATCCGTGATGTAGCTTACAAAGCTAAGGCACCCACCTCTGCCTACAGTGTCTCAAGGTCCTTCTATGGTCCCCCTCTTCTCTACCTCCTCTATTTTATCTGCACCACTTCTTCAGAAAGCATAAAATGGGTGCCAACTGTTACTTGTTTATGTTGGAGATGGGGATTTGGAAGCCAGTTGGAAGTTCTGTTTAGGAGAAAAGGTATTTATCTAACAAGACTTGGCAAAGGGTGAAAGCTGATGTTGTATTAAGGAGTCCTCAATTTCTTAGTGTGAATGTATTATCTCTTCTTTGAAGCTGTTCCATTTTTCAATTTTAAAAACTTCCTTTCTTTCTATTAGCAAATTGTCATATTAGAGTCAGGGGTAGGGAGTGAAGCGGGTGGGAATGGATGGTACTGATTCATTTAAAAACTTCTTCTGCCCGTCTCTGGACCCTGAGTCCCTGGTTCCCCAATCTGCACCTAAAGAATGAGCTTTCTTACTCCTGTTAGTTGTTTGGAAGGAACAAGGAGAGCAGGTACCTGTAGATCCATCACTCCTTATCAGTCCTTCTGTTATCAGTTTTGTAACTTACCTGTTCCTTGCATGGTTGATATCTGTGTAACTGGAGATAGCTGGGCCCTTTATATTTAATGTGACTGAGGATCGACTTGGATAAATGGGCTTTGGAGCTCTGTGTGCTTGATTTATCTCATCCGTTGCTTATTCCCCACCCTCTATTTCTACCCTTTTTGGAATCAATCTTTTATTTCTTCTTATGTCTTTTTATTGGGTTTTTCTTTGGTTTGTTACTATGGAACTTTGTGGAATGTAGCATGACCGTAAGCTTAAGTCTATCATGTCTAAATTAACAGTTTTTATCTCCACTTAATATCCTATCACGTCCTGCAGTCTGTCTTTTATTGATGACTGTCCATACAGGGCTTCCGTTCTCCGGAATCAAATGGTTTTCCATGAAGGTACTGTACCAACTGGCTGGGAGAATCAAGGAGGCTTCTGTAGAGCTCTTGAATCTCTCCCTCTGGATCTACCTTCTTTGGTTTTTTTGGCCCCTTAATACCTTAGCCTCCATAGAGTGTAACTGTTCCCTTCTATTCAGGGAGACCTCGGAGCTCTGGCCCTTCTTCCCTGGGATTATTCTGTAGATTCTTTTTGGATATTAAAATAGGACAAGTCTGTAGTTCACTTTAGTTTTTCACCCTCTCTTCAGAATCTTTGTCTGTTCTTGATGGATAGACAGTATCTTGTTACCCATTATTCCATTTTTTTTTTCAGATTTTTAAAAGTTTGTTTTATGATCAAGTAAAAATGTAATAACCTCCATTGTGGTTGAAAACAGGACACATTTTCATTCATAAAAAAGTTTCTTCCTTCTCTCTGGTGCCTCCTTTACTTTCCTTTGGTTGCTCTAAGTTTACATCTTTTTTATTGTGTTGCCATAGTTACGATGTTATTTCAGGAAAGAAGTGGTTTTAGGAGAGAAATGATGGTATATCGATCACATGCATTTAATCTCTGCAATGCTTTTCATTATATAACCAACACTGAAATTTGAGACCAGAATTGAAATATTTTTGTCACTTCTAATATTAATTAAATGCTTAATAGAGAAGCATTGATAAAAATAGTTTGTCAGCTGTTAACATCCACAATAGAATAATTTTTGCTGCTGTCAAAATAAGTTGTGCATTGACCTTGTGATATAACATGACAAACACAACTTATGTTGACTAATGTGCAAGAATCATTCCTCTCTGTTGAATCTGTGAGTGGCTGTGAGAGCCTAGCACATGGCCCAGGGAAACCCAGACTGAGACCAAATTTGACATTGCCACATTAGTCAATGAGCACCAGTCCCCCTCTGTACTTTTCTCAGAACTGGCCAGCAGTGCAGGATCAAATAAGGCCCAATATTAGTCTTCAAATACTTTATTGCTTTGATTCTAAAGGCAGGATAGATGAGCACATTATATATTACCTATCTTGTGACCCATAGGAGCATTCACTGAATGCTGTTAGGAAGCTGAGACAAGACAAATGGAAGAACCATACTGGCCCATGCATGGTTTGGAGAAGAACTATGAAAGAGAAAGCATTAAGTGCTAGCCTTGGCCGTGTAGTGCTGAAAGGCAGTAGGAGTACTGGTTAGGGCCAGCCTCCCCCTTAGTAAAGGTAACCCCTGTGAACTTGAACAAATCCTCAGTCTAACATCAAGCTGTCATATCTGTTAAACAGTGCTCGACACAGTAGGCAGTGAGTGAAGAGATGAATAAGGCATAGAAACTAAAAAGTAGACTCTCTTTTAAGGTGGTAAACCTATAGAATTCTACAAAGCCGGCAGTGCTGGGCACATAGAAAGCAGTGCAAGTGTCTTTTGCTGGAGCCCCTGACATCCTTAAAAGTTTGACATCATGGGGCATTTCTCCCACCAGTGCTATTATTATCTGGTGTACCTTTTATGAAATTAGCACTCCCATTGATCAGAGATTGCATCTACAATGTGAGCGGTTTCTTCATGCCTTTCTCAGACAGTTTTTTCTTGTGAAAAAGACGAGTTATCTGACTAGTCTGTGAAGTGAATTACTATAAGAACGGTTTACGTACCTCTTTAGTCTTAAATTATATGCATTAATCATTCACAGCAGTGTGACTCTGGCATTGATCCAAAACCTGGGGATGTTCTAAGCCATAGTGTCACTGTGTTGATGACTCTCGTATAATATTTGGGTTTGAATTGCTAGGAAAGAAATCAGGTGATTATTCTAATAGTGTCTAATTTGGTCCTTAATTATCTCACTTTGACTATTCACAACTGAGCCTGTCTAAATGTAACATAAACATTAGTATGAGTTTTTTTCCCATTCTGAGCTGTTTTCAGACAGTTTTATTTCATAATCAAAAAGAATAATTTATGTAATCCCAAGCTAAAAAATCCCAACTTATAGAAATGTACTTGTTTCCAATTAGGCTTTCCGCTATAGGTTCATGGTCCCCGAAACAGTATAAGGAGCATTTACAAATATGCATTAACAATGCAGTCTTGTCAATCACATCACCTGACACAGGGATGAAGAAAGGGGAGATGTTATAAATTTAAGAGGCTTTATGATCAAAGGTCAACACACTGAGGAAGAGTGAGCTGGACATTTCCAGCGAATGCTTCAGGTTGCCATTGGTGGTCATGTACCACTCCACAAATTGAAAAACAAATAAAAAGTGCTAAAAGAAGAACAGATACATTGGGGTTGAGTTTTCCTCATAGGCAGTAGTGAGAAAGGCATTCCCAGAGACCCTGAGTGGTAGTAGCAAATCTCAAACTCTTCTTTGCAGTCAGTTGTTCTGCCAAAGGAATAAAAAGCCATGTGCCTAACTGATAAGTCTTCTGCTACTTACAGTGGTGGTATGGAAGCCATTCAAAATGAAGACTCACTCAGCATGTTTTGGAGACTAAAAGTGAAACTGTCTAGGACACAGCTGTCAATATAAGGAGAGTTAAGAGTATAGTAATTTCAGTAAGTGATTGTCTAGGTTGTAAACTCCATGTTAAATGGGGGGGGTGTTGCTGAGACTTTACTGAAAACAAAATAAATATAATTTATTTATACATGGACGTTAGGAGATTATAGATATGTGTTCTTAAGTAAATCATGCTTTGTCAAGGAGAAGTTTCATTTCACAAATAAAATTTGAATAGGAAATGGGTTTCTCCTCTCATCCCTCCTGTGCAGCCCACACCAGGGGTGCAGTAATACGTGCCCCCAAGCAATCATGGCAGAGACTATGCAGTAATGTACCCTGACAACATGAATGGGGTATAAACCAAAGCTGACTTAATTATGTTTTGAAACAGAGAATACTATGGAAACTGTTTAGATCATGTTATAGCTAAACCCAGCACTAACCATATTCTTATACCTCCTGTATACACTATGCCACAAAGATAATCAGTAGAAATGTACCCATTGGTCTCCACTGAATGCTAGGAATACCTCCTGGACTCTCTTTTAACAAGGATAGCTTCCTGGGACATCTTGGGAATGAGCATCTATAGCTAGAACAAAGTGGTTACTCCTTGGGCATGGCTCAGTCAAGGTGACTACCTTATCCCTTTTTTTATCAATATAGTAGTTGTCCTCACTCCTTCTTATGCTGTGTTTCTGATCACAGCAGCCTGTCACTTCTTGGTTTAGTACAAGTAGCAGGAAACAGGACCTTGGCTTCTCTTTATTTAGAAGAAGGCACAGCACGAGATGAGGAGAGTAAAGGACTCACAACGAATGTCCAAGAGAAAGAAGGACAAGTGGTCCTTAGTGGGAGGTGGATACAAAGCAAAGAACTCTGTTGGTGACTACCATTCAGGCTTGAGTGCTGTAGAGACCAAAGAGGGCCACTCAGCCTTGTAGCAACAGAGACATGAATCCAGCATGTTTTTCCAAAGTTGATGATCAAGTTGGCCTGATTATCATATGCATGTGTGTTGGACGGTGTGTAATGCTTCAACCTGAACTGATGGAGAAGGACAATGAGAACAAAGGTAGTAAACATAGTCTCAGGACAGGACACAGCATGAATCTTCTTACTCCTCAGTTAGCATGAGGTCAAGACAGGGCACGCTGTCACAAAGGTTGGGCACATCAGCTAAGAATCCCAAGGTGCCGACACTGTCTACAAAGGTAAATGTATGCCATCTTGCAACAGTAAGAATGTTGATTTTCCTACTGTAAATGATTCTTTGGGGGTATCTTTTTTTTAAGTTGAGGCAACTTCTTGACCTTATTTATATTTGTAATATCTCAGCACATCTAAACATAAGAGTTTATTGAAGATACAATGAAATTATCAAATTAATTGAATTGTCCCTAACGGCTATTCTAGAGATTAATTATAAAACACTGGCTTTGTTTTCTGTTTTTCAGGTACCATGATCAACAGGATGTTACTAGCAACTTCCTTGGAGCAATGTGGTTGATATCAATAACTTTTCTCTCCATTGGTTACGGTGACATGGTACCTAACACATACTGTGGGAAAGGAGTCTGCTTGCTTACTGGAATCATGGTAAGTGTCTTTCCCCTTCCATCTCTTTCATTTATGCTTTAGAAGAAATGTAAACCACTCAGTCCGTATGTGTAAATGATTGTGAGTTACTCATTTGCTCATAAAAATCAGTTTTGAAATATGTTGGGATCTTAAACACCTCTGTTGCATCATATGTAATGGCAGTTTCTGTCCTGCCTAGTCCCACATAGACCCACAGCCATTCAGTTCCAAATAAACACACAGAGGTTTATATAAATTATAAACTGTTTGGCCTATGGCTCAGGCTTATCATTAACTAGCTCTTACAACTTAATTCAACCCATTTCTATTCATCTATGTTTTGCCATGTGGCTTCATGGTGATGCCTGTGTTCCATGACATCTTGCTCCCCCTGGCAGCACTCAGCATCTTTTCTGACTCTGCCTTTTTCTCCTTTTCTCTCTGCTTGGATTCCCTGCCTGGCCTGTTCTGCCTTGCCATAGGTCACAACAGCTTCTTTATTAACCAATGGTAGCAATACATATTCAATCCCAGCATACAGAAAGGCCATCCCACAGCAATTGTATAATGTTATTTATTCTGTTATTGAAAGGCACGGGTCTGGAAACTGTACAGGGAATGCAGGAAAAACAGACACAAGATGTCCCTGGGGGCCTTGAGCAGAAACCCTATGTTTTGAAAATGATTGACACATGATTGGTAATTACACTTGAGTACATATAGAAAGAAGTAAATGCTTAGGAAACTGGAGAATAAGAATAGGGCCATATCAGAGAAATAATCTATGGAGAATTGACTTTTAAGATGAAATAAGACTTCTGGATAAATGGCCAGGAATGGGGTGCATTCTGTTTGAAAGCCACAAGTTAGGAGTGCAGTTTATTTGAACAGGAGTAAAGGGGGACATAGATATTCATGAGTTGGGGACAGGAAACCAGGGATTGCAGGACACTGGAGGAAGGTTTGCTGTAATGCTAAGTGATGGATCTTTTCCCAGCAGGCCTAACAAACTCAGGCATGTTATTTGTCCCTCTTACACTGTGGTGGAGCCTGAACTGCTTGGCTCCATTCATTCTAGGCACTTCCATCTTTAAGGAAGGTTGCTAAGGCCAGAGTGCTTCTCTAGCCAAAGGACCGCAGAGATCAGTAGAAAGGTTAAGTAAGCTTGAAATGAAAGCACTCATGGGGATGGGAAAGGTAGGCAGATAATGAGAGAACTGGCTACCTAGCCTTGAATCCCTTACAGATTTGATTGAGGATAAGGTGAAGTAAGAGTGACCATGAACCTTTGAATGTGGTCACTGTGCTCTGCCTTTGGGCCCTTTGTACATATATTATGGCAGGGAAAGTCCTACACCCAGTGTATGGGGTAAGACCTCAAGCCAGGGACTGCAGTTGGATGTCAGTTTGTGCTTAGCAATGGAGCATCCCTTGTGGCAGATTGTGTGGTGGCCATTTGAAACCTGTAAGATAGCAGAGAGGTCATGGGGCTTAAGAACTCAGATGTGAACCCTAAGAGGGAGAACACCAACTCAACGTCCTTACACTATTCATGCACTGGGTGGGTAGCAGGAGAGAATAATACCAGGTGGTCTTTTTAGGTCCCTTGAGTACTGTCCACTCAGAATGGAGTCACCTGAAGCATTTGCCTAGGAAGATGGTTCCACAGATTTTAATGAGCTGAAAGGATGGGGAGCCTGAGCATTAAGAGAATAGAGACATGCTTATGCCCTTGGTAAAACTGAACAGAGACAAGGAAATTTCCCATGCCAATTTTAAAGACAACATCACTGTCAGGATGATCATCAATCCCAAATTATGAGAATTATAATTTAGGGACATAATTTAACATTATTCCTTGTGACAAAAAAAACCCCACAGTTTTGTGAATTTTGTGAACTTCAAATTTTTTCATTATACTTGGTATAGCTCATTAAATGTTTGATTCTAGAATATCTCCCATTTCCCTCAAATAATAGCATTTTATTGTATAGCATAAAACTCTGGGAAATAAAATATATAAAGGTGTATTTTTGGAAGGCACCATAACAAGACCACAAGGGACATGAATGATGCTATTTATAAAGACACAACTGATAACTACAATCTTCCCCCAATGTTTCTCAAAAAACAACTTGCTTGGTGTTCCTTTTTTGGCAAGAGGTTCCCATTTTGCTATTAAAAGAGACATGACTTTGGGGTGCATATACCTTTGTAGCAGACACAAATTTGACTTTAACCTTTCCTGGGCACAGGCTCCTTGAGATACACCTGTCTTCTCTTAGTATTGCTCTGTCCCTAATGCCTCCAGAACTGCCCCTGCAAAGTCTTCTCTGGCAGCACAGAATCTCATGTTTGCCTCCTTCATCTGCTTCCTTGATTAGGTTCCACTATTCATCTTGGTTTTGGAGAAGAAGTTCTAAGCATCTTTTAATCTGTGCAGACGAAAGAAGAGTCTGTGTAATGAAATGCATATGGCTTTATTCTTCCTCTGCAATCTCACAGCATAACAACAGTCTGTTCCTAAACTCAGTGAATCCATTGTCTCTCCTATATAAGAACAAACTATTTAATTGATCCGATTAAAGACTGTTTACTTACATACATAGAGAAATCCACAAATCTTTGAGTAGCCTTCTTATACGTGCTTTGGAACAATGAAGCAGCTCTCTCTTGGCGACAGGCAAATTTCCATAGTGTCAGGCTGCTACTGGGCAGTCTTCTGGAGTAAGCGTCTAAGGAGTAGATTATACCCTGTATCAACTCCTTAGGGACTTAGAGAAATACTTGAAGGCAAACTAGATGTAATGTGGAGAATGCCTGAATGAGATTATAGATTTGTAAAAGAAAATAACTTTATGAAAGGCTAGTTTCTTGAAGATAAAGTATGTTTGACAAATTTTGTTTGCCTTTGCTTTCTTTTCATTAGGGGAAGTATAATAATATTCAGAGACTTAGCCCAAAATGACTTCCTATTTCAGTGTTTATTCTCCTATTCCTTGGACATTTGCAGCACATATTTAAGTAAAATATGGGTTGACGGATTTCCCATGAGTGTCTCCTGTCTGCCTGTCTCCCCACTTCAGCTCTAACCTTTAATAAATTGTGACTAAGAAATACAATTTACAATCCTCTGAGGAGGGCACAGGGTCATCTGTGCATCATCTTGAATATTACCTCTGGAGTACTTATTCTCCTTTATAGCTTGGTTTCCCTATCCTTGCATCCATTACATTTTGATAGAATTTACACCTTCATGTGGTTTGTTTTTGTTTTGAAGTAGAGTTGATCTACATGCTAACACCTACAAAGACTTCCCAAGTCCTGCTTGTTTTCTTCCCAAAGCTAATTGGCACTGATAAATTAGAGCATGTCATTATCCTCAGTGCTTACATTAGTCAAAACTCAACATTAGGGTATAATTTAGAAGTTTTTAAAAAGCTGAATCTGTGCTGTGGGTCATATATTTTTAGAGACAAGGACATTAGACTAAGCTTATATCTGTACTACTCTGGGCAGAAATAATATTATTCAACCATGAGGAGAGATGATTTTCTATAAGGTTTCTAATAGAAAATCAAATAGCATTATTAAAAATTAGCCTATCCTTACCTGAATTGCTTATTGTGAGTTGATGACACAGAGCCTTGCCTGTACTATCCAGCTGTGTTTACAATATTAGACATGGATGATTATGGAATTGCTAAAACAGGGAGAGCTTGTATACTGCTAGATTTCAGGAAGAAATTAAACACTGGGATTGTGGACTCTATCTCAGTCATAGCATACTTGCCTGACATGCTGAATGAAGGTCTTCAGTTTGATTCCCATTATAACACATTCATATTCATTCATTCATTCTCTCTCTCCTCCCTCCCTCCCTCCCTCCCTCCCTCCCTCCCTCCCTCCCTCCCTCTGTATGTGTCCCTCTTTCTTCCTCTCAGCACCCCCTAGCTATTATGTTTAAAACATAAAATAGCTTAACAGAAGTCACACTACTTTTTCTGTAAGACAAAAACATCAAGGTTGTAATTACAGATTCTCCCCCTTAGAAGAATAATTTCTCTACTCTTCCTCCATTTGAGGAAACACCGAGGAACTGAAGATTTCCCGCTTGGGATCTTTTCATAAACAACAGACTGAATTCTAAGTAGTTTGCTACTTACCACTGGCGGTGGTAGACAAAAACATTGTCAGGTTTTAGTGCCTCGAGTTTTTGTTAGCTAGTTTCTATCTCTGGTCTTACAGCAGAAGTGATCATTTTACTTAGCATGTGTTCTTTCTACCATTTTCTGTCCACGTAGGTGAATGTAACACACCTTGAAAGCTGTGAATTTTCTTTTACTCATGAGTATATGATTGTTTCAAGATGAACCATGTACCTTTTCACTTTTACTAGAAAGGTCATTCATGTATTAACCTTTCCTTCCCTACTTCTGTAATATGATTCTTCTTGGTCATTTGGCCCTTTAGACAATGGATGAATGAATTTTGAGGCATAATTGCCTTTAAATATAGAGTAATACCTGTCCCTTCAAAGGTATGGGCTGTAAGTGGTTCTTTAATAAAGATCTATTGAACCCTAGACTGCATAAAAAGCAACCACAGTGAGGTCTCCAGGTCTTTCTTACTATCAATTCCATGTAAAGATTACCCAGTTCATAACAATTTGAAAAGATCATACTAATTAACATTCTTTAACCATTTGGGAAGCAAAAAGAAATGTCAGTCCAGAAAAGAGCCTCTGTACCATTTTGCCTTTTACTCCAGAGCACTAGATAGTATATTCCATGAGAACACTACATAGTAATTCCATGAGAACTAGGTAATAATTCCATGAGAACACTAGATAGTAATTCATGAGAACACTAGATAGTAATTCATGAAACACTAAATAGTAATTCCATGAGAACACTAGATAGTAATTCCATGAGAACACTAGATAGTAATTCATGAGAACACTAGATAGTAATTCATGAAACACTAGATAGTAATTCATGAGAACACTAGATAGTAATTCCATGAGAACACTAGATAGTAATTCCATGAGGACACTAGATAGTAATTCCATGAGAACACTAGATAGTAATTCCATGAGAACACTAGATAGTAATTCATGAAACACTAGATAGTAATTCCATGAGAACTCTAGATAGTAATTCCATGAGAACTAGATAGTAGTTCCATGAGAACTAGATAGTAATTCCATGAGAACACTAGATAGCAATTCCATGGGTACTAAATAGTAATTCCATGAGCATGAAATTGGTTGGCTGCCTTGGGTGTCAGTTGGGTGAGCACCCTCTGAACTCAGTTCAAAGGCATTCTGAACTAGAACAATGAATTTGCTCCAGGTCACATTGATTCGGATCACATAATGCCCATTAACAGTAGTGTATGTTTAAATTCATGCAGTAGTGCATTTTATGCATATAGAAAAGGAGAATTCTGGGCTTTCAGTAGGAAAATTAAATTCCTGCTCAATTCCCTAACTGGAAGTCTAGTTCTTCCTAGAATTATTACCTCACAGATAAATCACAGGAATTTTTTTTTTTACAAGGAATGCAAAAGCTGATTTCTTTCAGCTAAGGAGTTGTTGTGACCTACCAACACATAACACCATCTCAATTTTCTAACCTTGCAACCTTTTAGTTTTCAGAGACACCCTTAACTCTGTAAGTATCTGAGCTCACCCTGGCACTCTTTCCAATAAGGAGCTTTAAATGCAGAGTGACTCAGTGTTGACGGCCAGTTTGATTCAGTACTTCCTGCTTTCCAGCCCAAGATTACAAGCATGGGTTGACCTAACAAATTACAGAGATGGGTTCCCAGTCCTGTGGGCCTCATCTCAGACTAAAACACTGCCCACCCCCCCACATACACACCCTTCCTTAGGAGTACACTTGAAATGGGCATCTGACCTCCAGTGGCAATGCCAACTTGATTTGAAGAAAATCAGGGGAAGGACATTTTTGATAGAGGGAATTATTTTCATGACCCGAGGAAGTCATACAACACTCTAATGAGTTGAAATATTAAACCTGAGTGATTTGGAGAGTTTTATTTGCCAAAATCGATTGTTTTACATATTTATTATGAGAGCATTATTCTTTGTGTCAGGCAAGGGCAGTAAAATGTATTTATGTTTAACCATTGAATCAGTCTACCTCAGAAATACAAAGGCAGGTGACAATGTCAAGTATATGTTTACCTTCTTCTTGAAGAACTAACATATGAAATAATACATGAAAATGAAAGGAAAGGGCTAAAAAGATGCCTCCATGTTCTTGCAGAAGAGTTGGGTTCAATGTTCAGCACCCACATGGTGACTTAGAACCATCTGTAACTCCAGTTTCAGAGTATCTGATAACTTCTTCTGACCTCTGCAGGCACCAGGCATGCACATGCTGCACCGACATACATGCAGACAAAACACTCATACACATAAATAAAATAAGTTAACCTTTGAGTGGTTCTACTCATTTCTAGGTTAAACATGACATTTAAGAAGTGTATTTTTGGTAAATCTTGATTATCATTGAATGCTTTAAATTGGCTATTAAAATGCTGTTTGCACTCTAATGAACTATTATACAAACCACACAAGGATAATTTGAGCCTGAAATAATTTGACCATTAGTGGTTTTATCAGGCCATTCACCATAGTGGTAGGGATTCTGGAATTAAAAATAAAAATAATGCAGAGGGCCTAGTCCAGCATTGATGCAGAGGAGAGGAGCTTGGACCTGCTACTACTGAATGTACCAGGCTCTGCAGACTCCCCATGGGATACCTTCACTTGTTAGAGGAGGGTATGGGAGTGGATTGTGGGGGGGAGAGATCTGTGATTAGTATGTAAAGTTAATAAAAAATTACTTTATAACAAATTAAATAAAAATAATGAATCCCATTATTAATTTGGATTTTTGGAAGATATCTTTTTATAAGCAATAATTAAAATCTTTCTGCAGCGCTCTATCAAAGGAGCTTCACTTTTTATGGCTGTATCTTTAAGAAAATTTCATCCAAAAATTGTGTTTCAAGATGGTTCTTGGAAGTGCTTACAGGATCCACCATCACTAGGTGACCCAAAATGAAAATGTTATGCTGTTGAATTTTTGAGCATTAATTGAGGAATGGTCTTGGGGAGGTAGACATCTTCAACTTCTCTTGCATCCTAAATGTCAGAACAGCTGTTACTTCTGTGGTCTAATTGAGGACAGAGGGGGCAAGCTATCACTCCCATCTGTCACCAGTTGGGGATGAATTAGAACTTATGCTAGCTTCCAGATCAGTTTTATCTGGCTCATGGTTGGGATCATTAGTCCTGCTTCTCATGTCTTGCTTTTTCTTACCCAAGTTGACTCTGCCCCACACCCTTACTTCTCCAGTTTTCTTTCTCATTTCTTTAGGATTTACTTTGTTAGATGAAAAGATGATAAATTATGTAAGAAAGGAAAACTTACACTCTTATTTTTAATACATGGGTTCAGAAACACACAGTCTTTAGGTTAGTTTTTAGGTGACTAAAAGGCAAGTTAGTGATTTGCTTTGTTTTTTTGTTTTTTAATTTTCATTAAAAATAGAAATGAAAATGGGAGAAAAGAAGCCAAGATGTATTCCCTAACTTTGGTGAAAAGACCATGACTCATCGTATTAAAGGCATGCAGGGATCTTCATTCCAGAGAGGAACATATGTTAGTCCCAACTGTTTCGACATGGGTTGTGGTGATGACAAGGCACAGGAGGAAATGTACAAACCACACTTCCATTCTTACGTTATGAAATGGAATCATCCTGAAATAGACACTGGGGAGACAGCAGCAGTGTGGCATTCCCTCAGTTACTACCGTCACTCACCTGCTGCCGGGAATTCTCCCCCAACTCCAAAAACCTTCTGACATCAACAGTTCTGTTTTGCATAACTCCAAAACTTAAACAATCCAAGTTTTTTGAAACATAATTCTACACACACATGAACACACACACACACACAATATATTCCTCTTATATAAAGAACCTATATAGGTCTAAAGCTTATAGTTTCCCTAATTAAAACAACACTGAGCCAGGCGGTGGTGGCACACGCCTGCAATCCCAGCACTCGGGAGGCAGAGGCAGGTGGATCTCTGTGAGTTCGAGGCCAGCCTGGTCTACAAAGCGAGTTCCAGGACAGACTCCATAGCTACAAAGAAACCCTGTCTCAAAAAAAACAACAACAACAAACCCAAAACAAACAAAAAAACAACACTGAAACATAAGGGCCTTTGTATTTAAATGAAGGCTTTGTATTAAACAAAAAGTTTTCCTTTTTTTCCTCCTTTATTTCTGATTTTATTTTATCTTATTATATTTTTTTTGGCTTTTTAATCACTGGGTCTCTCTCAAATACTCAGGTCAACCTCCAACTCACTATGTAGCTGAGGATGACCTTGAACTCCTGTTCTTCCTGCCTCCCCAAGCGCCAGGATTCCTGGTATGACCATCATACTTCACTTCAACAAATGGGTTTCTAAGTGCCTGATTGGGTGCAGTTTACAAGCATACAGTTAGGATAATGGAATGAGAAGTGTAGGTAACAGTTGAAAGATTACACAAATTATTGGATTCGCTTGCTTCTCTCCTTTGTTCCCAAAGTGCTCATTGTAAAGCACAGTCTTCAATGAGATGAGAGAGCACTCATCAAGAAATGGGCCATCAGCAGGAAGAGTAAAGCCCAGAATAAGCACAAGGAAAGATTGCTTCCCAAGGCTCTTGATGCCAGTGATTTTCCACTCCTATTAGGATTTTGATTTCTTTCCAGAAGGATCTCAGCAGTAGCCACCTGCCCAGGGAGAAAAAAATTTCATTGTCTTGTGCCAACTGCCCTCTCCTGGCTGGCTGTAGCAGTTAAGAGCCCCTCAATTTTCACATTCTCGGCTTATTAAAGAACCCTGACTGCCCCCAGTGAGGAGCAAGAGGGAGCAAATCAGCAGCAGGTGCCTGTGTTGGTCTAGCAAGTGCTAGCCTGGGCAGAGGCAGGGTCAGGTGCCTAGTGAGCCATCAGCCTATCATTGTCAAACGGGGTTGTTTAGACTTTGTGGCTAAAGTTTAAAAGCCAAAGCAAAGGTGCAGGTGTTCATTCCTTGAGTCTGTTCCTTTCTTTCATCAGGATCTAGTGCTAAAACTACTTTACTTGCCTTCATGGAGCACAGAGTATTGTGGCATCCATCACACCTCAGACTTTTGTGTTTCTAATATCTTCACAAGTAAAATATCTCAAGAGCTTTCACTCTTTTTAAAGTTAAGTGCAGTTTGCTGTATTTTGTTCGTAGCCTCCTTCATCTAAAGCACAAACTGTCAGGGAATCAGACACTGCAGGATTGAGTAGATTGCCAATGCCATGTCTCAACAAAATCTCTAAGTGAATCTAGTTCCTGATCAAGGCTGAGAACTATTGATTTCAAAGTTACACCAGTAATTGGGCTGGAGTCAAGGCTCAGTGTTTAAGGGTGTGTACTGTTTTTGCTGAGGGCCTCAGTGAAGTTCAAAGCAAACATATGGCATATGCATTAAAAGAAATCAGCTGGGTGGTAGTGGCACCCAAGTGGATATCTGTGAGTTCAAGGCCGGCCTGGTCCACAGAGCTAGTTCAAGGACAGCCAGGGCTACACAAAGAAACCCTATATCAAAAACCAAAAAAACAGACAAACAAACAAAAACCAAGTTGAACCAGTTATTAAAAAAAAAAAAAAATCAGTGGTGATTTATTTGATACTTATCCATAGTGCTCAATAGATGAGTCTTCATACTTCATGAGTTTACCTAATAAAATGAGGTGAATTGACATTCATTTTGAAATATAATGTATGTATTATGCAGAACTGATTGTATGTGATACTAATATAGATATCAGTATCAAGGTGTGGGGTTAAGGGGATGAAATGAAATCAAAGTTAATCCAGGTCCACAACTGAATTGTAACTTAACTCAGATTTCTATGGATCTTAAAAGCCAAGGATTAACTATACAATGTCTGAGTCTTTCTGTGATTATAGCCCTTCCTCACTTTCTTTACAAAACTAGGTAAAAGAGAATTATCAAGCACACTGTAAATTGATGTAAAGAGTGTCTGCTCATCGGGGCCATATCTCTGTGATTGTAATTATCGGACTAAAACAAAGTGAACAAGCAGATTTATATTTCATTTTCCTCCTCTTTTTCTTGCAGTAGCTAATTTTCAGGAAGTCCCACTCCCATTCATTCTTTGGTTCCACAATTCAGTTCTAAATCATATTTATTAATTCAAATAAAAACGAAAACATTCCATTAACGTATAACAAAATATCTATAAATTGAATTTACTAAGGTTTTATAACTATCTAATTGTAAGACTAGGTATTTTCTTAAAGCACAAATTTATTTCACTTTTTAAATGTTTGACTCTTTATACAGAATATATATTGTTCATACAAGCTGCTGATTTTTCTTTTTCTTTCCTTTTTAGATTATAATATATCATTTCTCTGTTTCCTTTCCTCCATCCACAACCTCCCAAATAACCCCCTTCTCTCCTTTAAATTCATGGCCTCTTTTTTCATTAATTGTTGTTATGTGCATATATGTATATATGTGTATATTCCTAAATATAACCTGCTCAGACTCTATAATGTTGCTTTTACATGTGTTTTGGGGGCTGGACATGCAGGGTGGGATAACTGATTGGTGTCTCTTCCCTGGGGAAGATGATTTCTCCCACTCTCAGCATTCCTTGGCTGTCTGTAGTTATTTTTTCTGGAGGGTTGAGGCCTTGCCTTTCCCATATCCATTTTGGCATGTCAATTGTTTTGTCCTCATTCAGATCAAGTTTAGATAGTCATGTTTGTGAGACTTTATGTATGTTGCTTCTCACAATATAGGAGGTACCGTCTCATATCAAACTCCCTGATCCTGTCTCTTACAGTCTTTCTGCCCCTTCTTCCACAATGTCCTCTGGGCCTTAGATGCATGAGTTGTTTTGCATATATATCCATTAGGACTGGAATCCACAACTCTGTATTTTGATGGGTTGTGGTTTACTGTAGTGATCTTCATCTGTTGCAAAGAGGAGTTTCCTTGATGAGGATATACTTATCTGTGGGTATAAGAACAAATGTTTAGATTGTTGTTAAGAGCATGCTTATTTAGTTAAGTGATAGTTATAGGTTCTCCTCTAAGATCCAGATCTTTAGTAGTCCTGTGTAGTTGGTTAGGTTTCTAGTTAGGGAAACCATGCATGATTTTCCTTTTGTTTAGTGTGTTTTAAGTCCAATTAGAGAGCTGTTGGTTACTGCCAAGGTATTGCCACTCCCATAACCTTAGGTTATTATGCCATGCTGGTCATTGTTCTGGTTCATATGTGTCTTATCTGGGTAGGACTGTTGGTTGCTTACCTCCTTTAGAGACTTACACGCTTCTGATACCATGAAAACTGGTCCGCAGGGAAGAGACATTGAGATGAGTTCCAGCTCAGAGGCCTCTGGTTTCTTCAGCAACAAGGACTTAACTTCCACCTCTAGAGGCCACCAAGAGCAGTAACAATAGCCTGTAATATTTTGGGAGTCTCTTGGACAACCCTGACTAACAACTCAAAAGAGGGCTTCTCGTGTACAGTGTTGTGGTTTTGGATAGATGGTCTTTGGAAGGTGAGAAATTTTCATTTAAACTGTATTTAAGTTTTGTTTTTTAGGTAGTTAACAGTATGGTCCCTTATGCCTTTTTCAGACATCCTTCCTGTTGTTTTACCCTTCTGCATTTATCTTCATTCCCCCTCCCTAATTAGAACCCCCTCCTAGAGCCTCCTGTTGTTCCTTAGTTTGCCAATCAGATTGCTTATACCCTGTTATTCCTCTTTCCCTTGATTCCCCCACTCACCTATCACAGCAATGGTCCCTGTCTTAGATAGGGTTTGTGTTGCTGTGATGAAGCACCATGACCAAAGCAACTTGGAGAGGGAAAGGGTTTGTTTGGCTTGTATGTTCATATCACTGTTCATCATTGAAGGAAGTCAAGACAGAAACTCAATCAGGGCAGGAACCTGGAGGCAGGAACTGATGCAGAGGCCATGGAGGGGCCTCTCTTCCACCAATTTTGGAAGTCCCATGGACAACCCCAACCAACAACTCAAAAGAGGGCTTCTCATGCCTGGTGGTGTGGTTTGCTTACTGACTTGTTCTATCTGCTTTCTTATAGAACCCAGGGCCACCAGCTCAGGAGTGGCACCATCTATCATGGGCTGGGCTCTACCCCATCAATCACTAATTAAGAAAATGCCTTAAAAACCTGGCTAGAGCTTATGGAGACATTTTCTTGAGATTCCCTCCTCTCAGATGACTTTAGCTTGTGTCCAGTTGACATAAAACTAGCCAGCACAGACTCAGTTTTCTTTCCTGTTTCCACTGTTGTTACAGATATGTATTCTTATCTAAAGACTAAGTGGGAGCTTCCAGTGAGCGAGAGATTATGTGATGCTTTTCTTTCTGAATCTGAGCTACCTCATGAAATAGGATCTTTCTAGTTCCATCCCCATACACGTGCAAGGTTGATGGTTTCATTTTTCTTTACAGCTGAATAGTATTCAGTTGTGTGTATATACAATATTTTCATAATCCAGTCATTTGTTGAAGAACATTTAGATTGTTTCCATTTCCTGGCTATTGTGAACAGAGTAGCAGTGAACATGGCTGAGTGCAGAGGAGGAGGATGTTGAATCCTTTGGGCATATGCCAAGGAGTGGTATAGCAGGGTCATATGGTAGACTTATTTTTTGTTTTTTGAGAATTCTCTGCACTGACTTCTAGAATGGCTGCACCAGTTTAGAATCCCAACTACAGTGAGTGAGAGTTACCTTTCCCCACAGCCCCTCCAGCATTTGTTGACACTTGTTTGTTGATTTTTACCATTTTGACTTTTGGTAAGATAAAATCTCAAAGTTGTTTTGATTTGCATTTTCCTAATTGTCAAGGTGCTTTTATTTACATTTTTATCCATTTTTTTTTCTTCATTTGAGAACTCTGTGTTCAGGCCCTGAGACCATTTTGAATGGATATTACTACTACTACTACTACTACTACTACTACTACTACTACTACTACTACTATTAGTTTTTGAAGTTCTTTATATATTCCATATATTAGTCCTCTGTCATATGTCTAGCTAGCAAAGATTCTTTCCCAGTCTTGTGGGAGTCTATGGGAGACCAGCTCTGACCTGCTCCCACCTATCAAAGGGTTCTTGTGTGGAGGAGAGAGGAATGAAGAAATATTAGGTAGAAAGATAGACCTAGATAATGTAGAGAAAGACAGAGACACAAGATAGCTTCAGGATGGCCCTGGGTCAGTACCCAGCCACACCCAGAGCTTTTTATAAGACTGCCCCCTTGCAAAATCAAAGCACACCATACAGCCAAGTATAGACCCTTCGAAACATCTGGTAAACATGTCTGTGGCCAAATTATCCCTTTATGCAGCCCTGCTGGATAAAGCAAGCTCAGATTCTCTGACCTTGAGTAAGGTCTCACTAGGAAGCCTCCATGGGTCTCCACACATTCTATAGACTTCCTTTTCACCTGGTTGATTGTTAAGTTCAGTTGATGTATTGATGTACGCTGTCAGTTAGTTCTGATGTTTCCCTGCCTATTGGATAAAGTGGGTATTGAAAATGCCTACTGTTAATGAGTTGATATTAATCTATGTCTTTAAATCCAGTGATACATTTTTCTAATGAAAAAGGTGCACCAAAGTTTGGTGTATCTATGTTTAAGATAGTAATGTTTTCTTGGTTAACTAGTTCCTTGATTAGAATGAAGTGTCCCTCTGTATCTCTTCTGATTAGTTTTTGTTTGAAGTGTTTTGTCACTTATTAAGATAGCAACACTTACCTGATTCATAGTTGCATTTGATTGGAGTATTGTTGTCCATCCTTTTACTCTAAGGAGGTGCCTCTCTTTAAACCAAAGAGTTGTGTCTTGTAGACAATAGATTGAAGGGATCAAGGAACAAAATCCATCTATCAGCTTGTATCTTTTGATTAGACAGTCGAGGCCATTGATATTAAGGTGTATTTATTGGTGTAATTATTAAGGCCACTCCACGTAGTTAAAAGGGAGGTTTATTTTGTGGGATAACTTGCAAATGAAGGGATAGGTTGTAGGGTCTGGCAAGGTATGGCGCAGTCCGGCGGTGTTCTCTGGAGAACTCTGATTGGTCTACCTCCAGCGTCCAGGGTCCCAGAACCAAGCGAGACCTCTCCTCTCCATCCTGGGTCTTCTGCTTCTTTCCACAGCCCCGCCTTGTGAGTGTGACCATTACCGAAGCCTCAATGGGAGTTGGAACTTCCAGGCCAATGCTGGGATGGCTACCCACTACATGTATTGAATGTGTGTTACTTGTGGTCTTTGTGTTGTTGATTTCTGTTATTATTGTTTGTACTCTTAGTGATATTTTGTGTTTTCATAATTACAGCCTCATACTTTTTCCACTTTCTACTATAATAATTCCTCTCTTCAGCCCAAAATATTGTTACTTGTATTTTCTTTAGGTTTGATTTGTTGAATATAGAGATTTTAGGCTATTTATATCTTAGTTTTCTTCTCTCCTCCAATTGTGGCAGATGATAATTTTGGTGGTTTTCATAGGTTTATAGTCTTTTAGGACTTGGAATACATTATTCCAGCCTCTTCAGGTTTTCAGTAGAGAGATCAGCTGTTATTCTGATGGGTTTTCCTCTGTGTGGCTTCTCTTTTGTTTTGTTTTGTTTCTCTTGCATCTATCAACACACTCTTTGTTCTTTATACTTAGTGTTTTAACTATGATGTGCCACGAGGATTATCTTCTCTTGTCTTATCTATTTTGTGTTCTGTGTGTGTCTTATATCTATATTAGTGTGTGTTTCCTTAATTTGGGTAGGTGTGTAAATATTGTTGAATAGCTGGTCTATGTTTTTGACTTGGAGTTCTTGTCTCTGCCTATAATTCTAAGATTTTTTTTTTTTTGGTCATGGTATTCCTTTCCTGTGTTTTATTAAGTTTTTCATATTCCTTGCTTATTTTGGGTTAGATCCTTTACTTTATCTTCAAGTCCTGATAGTCTATCTTCCTCTTGGTTCACTCTACTTATCAGGCTTCCTTTGAGTTTTCTAGTTTAGTTATTGGGTTTTCAGTTCCATCTTCATTTCATGTTGAGTCCTCTTCAATGTTTCTATCTCCTTATGGGATTCTGTCCTCAGGTCCTGGATTGTCCTCATCATTTCCATCACCCTTATGTTTGTGTTTTCTTGAGCATCATTTAGGCATTTAGTTCACTCTCTTTAATTTTACTGATTTATTTCTTTATACTATCCCTAAACTTCTTGGATTATTTGATAAAGTTTATGATTGTTCTTTTAAATTCTGTGCCCTGGAGTTCATCTAGGCAATTGTCATGACAACCTGGTAGGTTTAAAAGAGAAGATACTGGCTTGATCTTTCATATTTTGTGGTTTTACCCAGAGATCTAGGTATGTGGAGTTATATTTTAGGTTTAAGGCTGATATGGATCTGTTGTTGGGACACAGAGAGGATGTGTGGATACATTGTGGCCTAGAGGTTGGAAGTGCCAAGTGTTGAATCAAATCAGATAGACAGAGGGGACTGTGCTAGTGTACAGGATGTACATTCTCCTCCAAGCCTAGGTATAGGTGTAAAGATGAATGTGACTAGGTGGAAAGGTTAGATGTGGCGTGAGTAGGGCCTGTAGTTTGGGGTAAAAGTAGGAAGGGTCCTAGAAGAAGTCTAGAGAATGTTTCTGGTAAAGGCATGGGAGGCATGATGAGGCCAGGGCACTGGATGTGGGCCCCTGGATGCGGAGGGCTGGGAAGACGCATAGGGCTAGACTCTGGAGAATAGTGTGGGAGATCTGACTTGATGGAGAGTTTAAATACTGTACAAATGGGACCTATGGATGATGGTAGATACAACACTCCAGGATAGACCCTGGAAAAGAATGTGGGGAGTCTGGCTGGGTAGAGAGATTGAGTGCAGCACCAACTGTTGATTCTAAATAACCCAAAAAGCAAAACCAGTCACTGAAATTCCAAATATTCTAATATAACCTCTTCTCACAAATGAACTTCATTCCAGTTTATTTTTATTTTTATTTTATTTTTCTTTCCCAATGTGGTCCATTTAGAAATAAAAGTGAGGTTATTATGTAACTTGCCTTTTAAACATTGTGTTCTATCTTTAAATGCTTTTCAAATAAATTTTAGCCGTGAATGTGACCCAACGTAAAACTATAAGCTTTCTTAAACCTCTGTGAGGTGTGTGTGTGTGTGTGTGTGTGTGTGTGTGTGTGTGTGTGTGTGTGTGTGTTTAACTCAATGGTGGGCAGAAAGTTACATAACCATTATTCTTCAGTATTATCTATTTAAGATGATGACTGGTAACATGTTGAAGCCACCAAGTTGTCATTTTAATGTGGGATTTTTAAGCCTGTTGGTAGTGAGGAAAAGTATACTACCTTGTGCAAATCTGAGACTAGCTTCAACTATATATCCTAGGAGCACTCTACCATTTGATGACAATAAGAAAATGTCACTAGAAGCTAGTTGACGTTCAAGTGTACAGAAAGGTCTACCAGTGTTGTGTCATCCTACTGTATATGTGTAGTTACATTTTTCCTGCCTGGCCCAGTCAGGACAAATCTCTCTTACCCGCCAGGCCCATAGATGCTCAGACCCGATCAAGGAAACACACAGAAACTTAAATTGTTTAGAAACTGTAGGGCCGTGTCAGGCTTCTTGTTATCGACTTCTTCTGTCTTAAATTAACCCATTTCTATTTATCTATACTTTGCCCCATGACTCATGGCTTACCATTATCTTACATCCTTCTTGCCATAGTGGCAGCTGGTGATATTTGTCCTGACTGGGCCAGGCAGGAAAACTCCAACTACATATATGTGCCTCTTGCATGGATTCCTTAATGTACCTTGCCCTTTTCTCCTCTATTACTTATATATTGAGATTGGCTTAGGCATCTTATTGCTCTGTTGCCTCTCAAGACTCAGGTCATGTCAGGAGTTATGGCCTTCCTTCACGACCACTGCCATGACGCCTTATACCTGCAAGGAAGTTTGCTGGGCCTCAGGCCCTTGAGGTGGCTACAGCATGGAGCCTTGAATGTGATCTTGATCTGTTTGAGCAAAGATGTCATTCCCACTCTTCATAACTCAGGTTGAGGCACCTTGACCATAGAAAGAGAGGCCTAGAATTCTTGAGGTACCACACAGTGTTGCCTACACTGTTTTGTCTAAGATAAGCTAAATGGACTGTGATTTGAAAGGCAGCGTCATCACTTCCCCAAATGAAGGCATCTCCTGGCTTTCGGCACATCATGTCCTTTGTGGTCCAGGCTCATATCACTGCTGTCTTCTGTGACCTTGTCACTCTGATGCCACAGCCTCCATCCATGACAGTCTGCTTTTCTCACTCATTCTTCTTGGGTAGCCACCCACTTGCCTGAGAGCCTGCTGGTCTCATCTCAAGAAAAGATTCTGAACTGTTAGTTTTTTTTTTTCAATCTTCATTTCTAGTCCATGTACTTATGTTAATTTGTTTAATATGCTTATATAATTATAGGTGTATAACAGATTTCCTGTTTTTAAAGAAAATTTATGTCTGAAAATTCAGGAAGTTGGTTTTTAGCTATTTATTCCTTGTGGTAAAATCTTGTTTTATTCATTATTATGCTTTAGTGTTAAAAATAGGTAAACTGGGATTTTATACCTTAAAGGAACATTACTTACGATCGTTAGCCACATACTTTGCCGTGATGTGTTGCTTATGGACGACACTAAAAGTATCATTTGTTTTAGTTTGAGAAAATTAACGCATTTGATACAAAACAATCTCTAATGTAACTGGGATTAAAAAGTATGAATTAATTCTTGGGGTGCTCTTCTTTTTTTGCTTTTAGGGTGCAGGTTGCACAGCCCTGGTGGTAGCCGTAGTGGCAAGAAAGCTAGAACTTACCAAAGCAGAAAAGCATGTGCACAATTTCATGATGGATACTCAGCTGACCAAAAGAGTAAGTAGATACCCTCCCATCCTGCAAGAGGATATCACTGTCTTGTTTGCATGTCAGGAAATGTGGTTTTTCACTAAAACTTCAGAAGCAGAGATGCCATAGATTGAAGATAGCAACACTCCTGGAACTGATTCCATGCCTTTCATTTTGCAAATGGACTACCTAACCAGCTAAATTAGGAATCATTGTATAACCTTTATATTTATGTAAAAGTAGACCCCATAAATCTAGACAAGTAAGTATATTCAGCATTACAACACAGTATCCAGTATTAGATTGGGCAGAAAAGAACACACTGTCTGTGGTAGATTGGAATTTTATAAGATGATTGGAGGAAATAGTGCTGAGCTTCTGTGTGTTACAAATATAAAATGTCCTTTCTATGACTTATAGGTCATCATATATATATATATATAATGCCATAGCAGCCAGATGGAAGATCACCTTCCAATTATTAGAAGTAAACAAAGCAATAATCAGTGTTGAAAGAGCACTCACCTTGGCTTTGCCCAGTCGTGACCCATGTGTGAATTTCCTTCATCCTCAGCAAGCTCATGAGGGAAGCCTTGTTATGGCTTTTTGATACAGTTTGGACACCATGACACAGAGAGCTTCAACAGCCTGCTCACAGTCATAGCATCAAGGTTGAAAGCTAGAAAAGAAGAAAAATATTTGTACTAGACTATGCTTTTAGGTTTTTTGATAGTCACTTGAAACATCAAAATACCAAAGTCAAAAATATCATCTTGTAGCAGTCTTCACTTCCCAAGGTAGAATTCCATCAGGCTGTTACTGAGATAATGAAATGCATTGTCATTTGGTGAATCTGCCCACAAAAGAATAAATAGAATTTTTCAGACGAGGTCCAACTTTCAGTATTTGCCTTAGTCTTGATTTAGTTCTAAGTTCAAAAGTGATCTTTTTAGCTAAGCATAATTGCAGTCCCAAATTGTCTTGAAGGGAAAAGATCAAACTGGGGCAGCCAGGCCAGCTTAGTAGGACCCTGTGTCAAAATATAAATAATAGGCAACCTTGATTAGTATCTCCAATACAGCAGTCATTTTATTACAAATTCATATTTATACAAATTTATGTATGAAGGGGGAACATGAATTTCTGTAGCCTTGCTCATACTTCAGACCCTAGAACTAACAGTACTTCGGGAGTCTACTAGGGAATCAAAGCTGTCAATTGCATATGTTATTTTTAGCCTGACTTAGCTACTTCCAAATACCGTGTGTGTGTGTGTGTGTGTGTGTGTGTGTGTGTGTGTGTGTGTGTGTGTGTGTGTTATTATAGAGGGTACTACCTGGACTATGATATGTATGTGGAGGTATGTGGAAGTCAAAGAACAACATTGTGGAGTCAGTTCTCTTCTTTGAACTTTATATAAGCTCCTAAGTTCAAACTCAGTTCACCAGGCTTGCACAGGAAGCACCTTTATCCACTGAGCCATCTCCCCACTTCTCTGCCCCAAATGGCTTTTATTTCCCCCAAGTCTCCTCTTATTTTTTTTTCAATTCCCATTTCCACTCTCAAAACTCATGAGTGAAGATTGGAGAAAAGATTGAAGAGCTAGATGGGTACCTTGGACTATATTTCTTTTCAGAGATCTAGAAATGGAAATACACTTCCATGTATTGTTATTAGGACACAATCCAGGAGTCGTAGCCTGCTCCTCTGTGTATCTCCTATGGTTGGCCAATAAGGTTCTGTTTTAGCAGAGCTTGTGTTAGGAGTCACAAGCTTTACCATATTAAAGGAAGATTTCCATAAAGCCATTTGTAACCCATGCTATTTTATCGTAAGTATTACACTTTTCTCAGGAATTAAATAAGTACTACAGTGGAGATGATGCTGCACGGGGGGTCTTGGTGGCTTCTCAGACACTTCCTTACTAAAAGGCTGTCCAAGTTTCAAAAGTCACATTCAACAAGATACCCTTTGGCTTTAATAATGTTATCTCGCTACTGTTTCTTAGAAGTGGAACTACTTTGCAGTGGATGCTTACCTCACCAGATACTTGGCACAGTATGTGAACACAGCCCTCTAATATTCATCTCTTCAAGATGTTATGCAAAGTCATCAACTTAATGACTATCATTTTCTTTGAACATTCTTAAGTTGGTCGTTTATGGAATTTCTAAGTGGAATCCATCTAAAAATTTAAGTAAGAATTTCAAACTCCTCAATGATGTCTGAGGGAAACTAAGAGTGAATAAGGACAAACTCATTGTAGTCCAAACTCAAGAGCACTATATAAGTGTTGAGAGAGAAATACAAGTATTCTCTTGCGCACTCCAGAGGAGAGAATTTTCCCCCGGTGGTTAGCAGGGGATATGGTCATAAACATTCTGAAATCTGAACATGATTCTAAAGAAAAATCAATTTGAGTGTTGAAAGGATATTCTCCCAGGAATATGTGTAGATTTTTTAAGATTTCCAGTATGTGTCTTATTGAGGCAAACAACAGTGATGAGAAAGTATTCACCATGTACAAAATATCAAGGGGAATGATTTTATTTAAAAAAAAAATTCTCTGTATGACTACTATATTAGCCAAATAAAACACACTATTCATTGTGTCCCAGCTTCAAGAGCATTCATTCTAGGAAAATTTACTTGATCTTTTAGAATTAAGAATTAGCCTAGAGGTACATGTGCCCAGATTAAAGATGTTCCATGGAAAGAAAGTCAGGAGCAGACTGGGGTGATGGCTCAGTGGCCGAGAGCCCTTGCTGTGGAAGCATAAAGACCTGAGTTGGGATCCCCAGTGACCAAATGAAAAGCCAAGTATGTCTGGCCCTGAAACACCAACATTGATAGCAGATACAGGTGGATCCCCAGAGCGAGCCTTCTAGCCAGCCAGCCATGTGAGTGTCCAGTAGGGTCTTCCGATAAAAAGGTGCAGAGTAAGACAGGAAGATACCAAATGTCCTGCTCTGGCCTCCTCATGTGCATGTACCATATGCACACACAAGACAGGCCCAGCTATTTAATAGATTTGTTCTACATCATCTTACAGGGTCAAACTGTTTGGCATTCTGCATCTTAGAATACTATTACTACTGATTCAGGACTAAGCCAAAGGAAATCTGAAGAGTTTGGTCCCCAGAAAGCCTTTGTATTGTAAAACAATTGATAACTCTCCTAGAATTTTATTTTTTATTTCTTTTTCTTTTTTTACTTTCTTTCCCTTTTTTTTTTTTTTTTTTTTTTTTTTTTTTTGAGACAGGTTTTCTCTGTGAAGCCCTAGGAGTCCTGGAATTCATTCTGGAAACCAGGCAGGCCTTGAATTCACAAATATCCACCTGCCTCTGCTTCCTAAGTTCTAGGATTAAAGGCATGAGCCACCACACCTGGCTCAGAATTTCTTTTTAACTTTTTATTGATTCTTTGTGGATTTCACATCATGCATCCCAATCCCATTTATCTCCCTATCCCTTCACCCTTGCAACCTCCCACTCAAAACAAAATTTTAAAGTGAAATAAAAAATCTTGACATGGAAGCTGTAGTGTGGCCCAGTGAGTTACACCAGTTTACCCTTTAGTCCATACATTTTTATATGTAACTGTTCATTGCAATGAGTCATTGGTCTGGTCCAAGGTCACTGGCTTCTGCCACACCCTCCATACTGGAACTCCTCTTGAATATCCCACTGTTGCCTTGTGTCACTGGAGATCCTGTAGCTTTGGATCTGCAGGTCTGGCCCCTTCACATACAGCAGTTCATAGATGAGGTCGGTGTTGGAGTGGGCTACCTTGTAGTCCTCATTCTGGGCCTGGGTGGTAGCTAGGTTAGTCAGCCCGCCAGCTTTCCCTCATTTTCACCACCCAAGCTAGCTCACCCAAGGTAGCAGACAGCAGTGAGTGGGGCCACTTCTGCTCTCACACCCTCAAGTCCAGCTCACCAGCTCTCATGCCACCAGGGCCAGCTCTACTGTTTTGTCCAGGTAAAGTGCAGGGCCCACTCTCTTGATTGCTGCACTTGGTGAGGGGTCGGACCAGCTCTACCATTCTCATGGCACTAAGGTCTGCTCTCCCACCTGCTGCAGGTGACAAAGGTCAGGGGGCAGGGCATATTTCCCTTACCTTTGCCATCCCATGGCATCTGAGGGAGGGGCTAGTGGCAACTCTCATGTCCACAGCCCCAGCTCACCTGCATCCCACTTCAACAGGGTCAGCTCTAGTGTGCTGCCTGCTGAGAATTTTTAATCTTTAACATTTGCTATATAAATGTATTATGGAGAATAATAATACACGTTAACATGCACTGAAGGTGTTTCCAAACCTGTAGTAACATCTATCATAACACATTCACACAGTTGCCTCCTTGTCTTCTGCATCTCCATTAACAAAGTCCCCAGACTAGTTACTAAACACAGCTTTTCCATTGGATCCCCAGCTCATTGGATTAAAACATGAATTATACCATTCCCCTAGATCATGGGTTTCTGTTGTGAAAATTGGGAACAAGGACTGAAGCCAAGCAACCCACCCTCACTGCAGCAGAAGATGCACTGGCTGCATTTCACATGAGCTTCCTTGAAGAGGGGAGTGAATGAAAGCAAAGTGTGGTCGTGTGTGGCTGAAGATGATATGAGGAAAGCCACTGCTTTATTAACTTTTTACAAAAGCTTCTAGGAAGACCCCCTCAGTTGGTAAAGTGCTTACTTATTATTGTGAGCATGAGGACCTTGGTTTGTTTCACTGGGACCTGTGCAAAAATCTGGGCATACATTGTGCACCTGATTCTTGGGCTGAGGAGGCAGAGGCAGGAGGATCATTGGCACTTGCAGGCTACTCACCCCCAGTCTAGCCAAATGAACAACTCCCAGGTTCATTGAGAGACCCTGTCTCAAATCACAAGATGGAGAAGAGATTGCAGAGGACTCCCAATGTTGGCATCTGCCCTCCACAGTCAGATGTACATCACATAGACAAAGACAAGAAGAAAACTGAAATCAAAGTTGAAAATGAAGACTCAAAGTTACTAAAATCAAGGAAAAGTATAAGTAATAATCCATTATTAGTAATGACAAACTATTTAAAATCTTCTTTATATCAGATAGGTTTGTACAAAGTTTCATTGAAGCATTCATCTGCTATAAGCATTTTGCTGATTTCCAAAGCCCCGACACCAGTTGTTTTTGGTGCTCAGTACTGCAGAAAAATAAATGCAGCACCATACTTAATACTTTGCCTTATTAGTTATAGTTTTATTTTTAACTATCTGTGGAGCAGAAATGTGATACCAGCCGGCCTTTACACCTCGGGGAGTCATACAAAGGCATCTGGACCGGTGTTAGTGACACTGCTATTTCTTCTATAGCCTTTGTGTGAGCAATTACCAAATACTTGATTATTAGCTTGCCTTTCAAAAGAATTTCCAATGAAGGATTTCAATTAAACACGGATATGAGTCAGACAGAGAAGACGTTTCTACTTTCCTTTAGTTCAGCATACGTTGGGATGAGGTACAGGGCAGTCAGGAGGGAGGAGACATGTGTCCTGGACATCTTTCTCCTTCATGGAGCCTGTTAGATGCTAGGCAAACATTCTTCCACCAAACTATGTTCCCAGGCCTCTTAATTTGCTCTAGAACTGCTGGGTTTCGTCTTGGAAATAGTTTAGAGTTGTTCTCTAGATCTCGACAGTCTTCTTAATCACAAGGATCCTTTGTGTGTGTGTGTGTGTGTGTTTTCATGAGTACACATGTCTATGTACAACTTGTGTATCCCATGATGCACACTTAACACCATGGGCATGTTTAACACCAGCTATGCCCAGATCAGCTTGCTGCTGCCTGGGTTCTAGGACGTTTGTGCATCAGTTTGGTCCAGTTCCCCAGGTACTTTCTAATCTGTCTGCTTACTGTCCCATTTCTCTCAGCCCTAACAAGGACAAGAAGACCCACACATGGAAACATCTCATTCAGTCACTGGCAGAATTTGGATGTTTGCTCTGTGGTTTAACTCTGGCACGTATTGTTTTGTAGCTTTCATGTTCAAGAGTAACAGTTTCAAAAAATTTGAAACATGTGAATTGATTTTAAAATGCCCCCTCTCTCATTCCCTAGTGAAATCTTTAACCTTCATAAGGAGTCTGGCCATCACTTCCTCTATTGTCACTTATACAGGTAAAGCCAGGGAGGACATATACCAGGGCTGCTCATCAATTGTCCAGATTTCCACAGCCACTTAGATGGTTGGGAGTGCCTTCTTTTTTATAAGAATGATCCCCAGTGGAGACTGCTGGAGGACTGCTAGCTAATCTCTTCCCACACCATGCTCTGTGCAAGCAGACTGCTTAAACCTCCATCTCTCGCACGGCACCAATTTCTTTGCCTTTGAAAAGACCTAAGATTTGACTTCCAGTGTTTTTAGCTTCCCTGGAGAGAGGCGAGGTGGATGGGTATCACTTTGACTCACTGCCATACTCTCCATCTCTGCCTGTTGTTTTCAAAACTATTGGTTTGAGGAAGCATCCTATGAACGTGTAACAGCTTTCAGAGGAAGTACATAACAACGGGTTCACCCACAAAACCACTTCTTCTGCAAGAAGCCAGTCGTTTTCTTAAAATTGGTATTAACAGTACAGTTTCACTCAGGAAGAAAAGGGTTCAATCCTGAAAGGATTTCTTTGCAAAAGAAGAAAGCTATAGCTGTAAACTGTCCACCATAGTTATAGTATAATTCTATGGCAGCTTCTTATTATAAACATGAGATAACAGGACTTTAGTCATAATCATTGCTAGCACTCTCATGTTCGAGAAAATAAAATTCCAACAGGCTCCCCAGGCCCTGGACCTGACTTGGTTACTATAGACTCAAGGGCTCAAGACCCAGTTCTCAGTTTTAGCTTGCCTGCTACTCTTTCTCCATCACTGCCTATTCCGAGTTGTCTTCCTCCACCCTGTGCCAACCAACTGTGGCTGTCTTCATTCCAGGGTGTGAAATGGGAAAACTTTTTAGGATAAGTAATTAGTCAATTATCTGGAGAAGCTCTGACTTTCCAGGTCCCATGGTAGAGACAGGCAGAGGAGATCTACCCTGCCTTGGTCTCTATCCGTTCCCAGGGCCTCTGGGGATTTTAATTAGATATCAGTTCCTAAGGCCTCTGGAGAATTTAATCAGAAAGCAAGTGATTAGATAAGATGACCAGCCTTCATCAGGTACAGTTACTGCATCTTTCATATCTGTCCATCTGTTTGAAATGCAGTCTGTTTAATTTTCCCATGAAATCCTGATAACATCCCTCCAAGTAAAAGTGTGCTAACAAGTGAATGAATACACCAGTCATTCTGGGAGCTTACGTGCATGGGGTGAACTCACACATGGAAATATGCCTTGGCTACACTGCACAGCCAGAGAGACTGGGTGAGCTTGCAAAAAAACAAGATTAACCTTGGTATTTGGCACTTTGCCCTTCTCTGGGGAAATGGAGAGGATGGGAGGAGGAGTAGCATTTCTGAATTTTCTTTACATGAGGTCTTGAATGAAAACAGCTTATTGTTAGAGCAAGGAGAGTGTGGAACACAGAAAGAAGTCAGTAGTAATATTTCTCTCGTGTTCCCAGGCAGACCTCAATTCTCGCATCAAGGAAGATATACTAGGAAAACAGTCTTTTGAGTAGCAGTTTCTAAAAGCTCCAGTTCACCGTGGTTCTCAGGATGAAAAACACAACTGTGAATGAGTGTGGGGAATCTGCTTTAGGGCGTAGCGACAGCTTTTCTTGTGTTTTCTAAACAGGTGAAAAACGCAGCCGCCAATGTACTCAGGGAAACGTGGTTAATCTACAAAAACACAAAGCTAGTGAAAAAGATCGACCACGCAAAAGTAAGAAAGCATCAGCGGAAATTCTTGCAAGCTATTCATCAGTAAGTTCCTGTTTTCACTTCTGTCTTCTTGTGCTCGCTGGTCCTCCCTTTGTGAGGAAGGGAAAGAAAAAGGCATTGCCACATTTGCTACCAGGACACATCTGAAATTTTAATAATGGACCCCAGAGAAAAGCTTAGTTCTTTTACGGCTGAAAATCATGTGTGCTATAATCAAAATATCTTTGTCTTTGGAGGCCATAACTTCTGTTACAGATGCCATAATTTCTGTTAGAATTATATTTAATTAATGCATTTATTTTTATAGTTTGACCCGAAATGTTCAGCTTGTATCCATGGTAGAATCTTGGGGGAAGTAGGAAGGGATGTATATGATCCATCTGGATTTTTACATGCTAGCAAACATCTTTGTATAACATAGTATATTTAATTGTCTTAATTCTGTAATATTCAATGACTTCTTAATCAAAAAGTTGGGGGTTATCTATATGCTGTGTGTTCATTATAGAGTTTAGAGTTGGTATATATAGTTCAATTTTCTCCTATTAAGTTACTTTTATTCAACTGACATAAGCTCTTCATGCATGTCTTTGTTGTACAATTACTAGAGTCTTTTAAGATAACTGTCTGTACCTAATAAGATTCAATTATGACTGAGACACAGACCTTTCCAGGCTGACATTGTCTTCACTGTAAGTGTTACTCATTTGGGTATCCACTGTGACACCAGACACACTTCCTCTTAGTGCCCTTTCTTTGTGGTCACATGTGTGGCTCGGGAAAGTGGTTTTCCTTGGGAGACATACCAGGGTAACAATGGAAATGTGGGTAAATATTAGTTAGGAATTTGCCCATGCCACATGATTGGCTCTCTCAGACCCAGCCAGTACAACAGACAAGAAAGCTGTGAGTCTGGGATTTTTAGTTTACATATTTAGTTAATTCATAGGCAACATGGTACCACTAACCTTCTGTGAGGAATCCATAGACTTTCATTTTCTGACTTTTCACTGGTCCAGCCTCTGCTCTGCTTAATTAGGATATTAAGGTATCCTGGTAAGTCTATAATGTGCCTATAATGATGCTCATGTGCTATGGGATTAAAACCTCTGTTAGTACAAATAAAACCCAAGTAACTCTGGGATTAAAATAGAGAAAGCTTTTCACATGTGGTAGAATTATCATTATTACTCACAGCCATTCACTTGTGCTCCTTATTGCCACCCCTCCTGCATATACTTTCCTTAGAAGGGGACAGTATTTCTCCTCTACCTCTATGACTTGACTAGGTACACAACTGCCCTGCAGCCTGTAAGGAAGTGACAGGACTAGAATGTTTATTCTTTTTAAACTCAGGGGAAACAAAGAGAAGAATCGTGGTAGAGCTGGCTCACAAAGCAGGAGCCTGCTTCTTGAAGTTCAGTTACTTTTGGGACCCAGGGTCAACCCAGGAACACCAGCCCAGATGGTGGCATTCCTTTCATTCTCCATACTAGAGAGTGAGGCCACAAGAAATACTTGGGTTCTTCCTGTGTTCCCTGGGCCCATCTAGACAGCCACTTTCTCAGAGGATTCACTTGGAAAGAGCGCATTAGAAAAAGTGTGTCTTCTAAAGCCATTCAATGCAGTAACCCCAACATTAATAAGAGCAATCACAGCAAACTACGGAGAGATCATTTTTGTACTGTCCATGTTTCTTGGTAGTCTATTTTGTTTGAGTATGATAGAAAGCTTCCCTTTCTGGGTATGAGAAGACACATCCAAAGGTAAAGGGTATGCGGGATGAAGTAGGAGTAAGTATGTACATGTGTTATGATCATGCTTCATTTTTGTGTGCCTACCAGTGAAAATACCTAAAGTACAGTCATATTTGATTTGCCTCTTGAATAAAAAATCCAAAGCATGCATCAATAGATTTTTGTAATGCAGTCCTGTAACGACGTGGGTATGATGACTATTATTTAGTCTATTTTGTCAAGTACTTTGAGATATAAATACATCCATACTAATATGGGATAATATTCTGGTATTTATTCATTGCAAAATCTTTTAGCATTGCTGTAAGTTTCTTTTGTAACTAAGTATTATATAAAAAAAAATTATCTGTACAAGGAAGCTGATTTTATGAACTGGCCAAAAGTAAGTGGCAAATTTGCCCTACGGGGCATGTCAGCCTTCTTGGAAGGGCATAGGGGAGGAGCTTCTGTGGAGTCCTTCGCTGGCTGCTCTGGATAGTGTGACAGAAGTCACCTTTGTTCTTCTTCGGCTTCCATAGGCTTTGCCCATTATCACCCTTTTCTTGCCCTTTTTAATGCAATGTGTAACATCTAAAGCAGATGAGTTTGATGCAATTCAGTTATGTTCAGAATTGTTTTATAAGTGAGTTTAGGGTTTGCTGAGTTCCCTGCTGTGGGGAATACTTAAAGTTTATGAACAGTTGCAGCAGAGTAAGTGTGGTTATACGGGCTGGGTTTGGCTAGATTATTCTACTGGTGCATAATCACTTGTCATGTTAACTTCTGTTGGAAGTTGTAGAGTGATGTCATGAAAGACAGCACACAGGGCTCGATTCCTCAGGGCCAGGTTTTCACTGTCCACTGCTCAGGGGTGCTCAGCATCATCTGCCAGCACTGCATAAAGTAGACCTAACTTGGACAAAAAACTCACAAGTCATTTGCCGGAGTTCATCTGGCTTTTGCTACTCTCTGATTCTCCCTGAGAGCAATTTTAGCAGCTCTGTCCTCTTCTACCAGCCCCCTCTAGCTCAGCTCTTACTCTTTTCCATGCTTGATGGCCTCTTTCCCAACGTGCGACCTCTCTAGCCTCTGATGATGCTAAACTCTCTAAGTCAGTGCCCTCTTTTCAGTAATGCATTTGTCTTTATGAATTGTCGCTCAATGCCATGCAGTGTTCTCTCTCTCTAACTTTCAACCCTTTTTCTGATAGCAGCTTTAACTTTTTCATTCTTCTGTCTCAACCATGGATCCATCAATCAACATGAACTTGTCTAGAGCCAAGAAAGCTAATGTGCATAACTTACATTAGAGTGGATTCTGAATAGCCCTGATATGGAAAAGATGTGCTCCCCCTTCAAAAGAATCATTATATCTGTCATTCTAAGCCAAAGTGTTTCCTATTATTCCCCTGAACACCAAGTATGAAGAGGCCAACATGACTTTTACGCACCTTCTTCATTCTGAATTCTGGTGTAAGAGGAAGCCAAGTGCTTTCAGGTAGGCAGAGTATAGTAGCAACAAAGGATGGTGATGAACTGAATAGTGCCAATCAATGTCAAGATCCTGCAGGGTCTTCCAGCTGATGAATCGAGCCCCCTGTGCACAACTGAACGCCACATTATGTTATTTTGTTCTGGAATACTTTACAGTTTCTTTTCTTTTGTTTTGTCTTTTTATTTCAACATATGAAAATAGAGCTCGGAAGTAAGTTGTGTGAGCTGTTCCTTTCAACATCTGCAGAACTTTCTACTGGCTGCATGCACCCAGCAGATCCTTTATTTGTGATTTTTGGTAGTCTGATTGCTGCTATGGAAATGTGATCCAAAATCATGATATTTTCCTGTGATAAGTGAAGTTCACAAGGAAGAAATCAACATCTGTTTCTTAATCTTTTTGTGGGAAAAAAAAGTGTACTATCCATGTGCATGTTACCTTTTATTCTGGCAGCTGCAGCTTGAGCAAGGTTTCACTGTCTTCTAACATCACAGGTAGTCTAAGAAGGCAGTCCCATACCACAGGCAGATCAGAGGGCAAGACAAGATCATTTAAGTCCCACAAACTAATGGAGTTCCAATCAGAGTCAGATCACTAATAAATAAATCAGATTTATTACGAATCTAGAAAGCTACATCATCTGACATAGCTTTCTAGATAAGTAATAAATACCATGGGCAAAATTCTACTGTCAGTCACAGCTTGGAAACCCAGCTGAAGGACACTGGACTCCAGTGTTTTTGGACTCCAGTGTTTTTGAAAAAAGTTTCCACTTTACCTAACAACCACCATTCTCCCCCTCCTCCTGTTTTCTAAGTTCAAGACTCTGTCTTTACTCACAAATTGCTGGAGGTATCAGGTCCACAGCTACAAACTCTAGTCATTATTAAACTTTAAAAGAAAACTTGACATAAATGTCCATTGTAAAAGGTATCATTCACAGTACAATGTAAAGGTACCATCATCTGGTGATTTTAATCCTGGCATTGAATTATAGCCTTAGGCTAGAAAGTTCTCAGCCAAAATCCTACCCATCTCCTATGGGGAAAGATATTATAATCAGGTGTCAGGAGGTAGAGATAAGATAGGACCTGCCTGGCACTTTTTTCTTGCAATTATCCAGACATTTATGGCAGTTAAAGGGAAAAGCTGTCTTTCCGCATGTTTTAGTATTAAGGTCTTATTTGGGTGTCACTTAAACTCATTGATGATACCTCCAGCACTGCAGGAGAATCCTAATGCAATTAATGTCATTCCATGCTTGAAGAAGCAAAGTCAAATTGGGGTCAGTGAGAGTGGAGTCCCCAGCTAACATTGAAGCTTTCCCTACTGTACTTCTAGTCACTGATCCACAGATGGCCAAGGTGCTTTTTGCCTGATTTCTGCTGAGTTTTCAAAAGTAGAATTGAAGAGTTATAACCTTTCTTGGTGCTTAGAGAAAACTCTGTCACCAATATATTGAATTTAAATATGTGTTTAAAGATTTCTTTTCGATTAGAACTCACTCTATCTCTACAGTAATATCAGAAGGAGCCATTTAACTTGGTTCCAAGTTTCTGATGAATACACAGCAATGAATTGATCAATCTGAACCATTTTAGATGACTTGAGTCTATAGTATAGGTGGACGCCATTTAGACTCTAACTGACAGGTGCTGTATCTTCTCTGTGGAGCAGACCCAGCTACATGCTGGCTCTCCTAGGTGCAAGATGACATCACCAAGTGCTGAAAACACATTAGGAAAATCTCCCTGGCAGTAAAATCATGCCCTGTGAATTTTTTATTTCTTTTATGTAGTTATATACTTTTTAAATTAAAAAGTATAAAATACTCCTTTTACTCATTGAAACCATACTCAGTAAATGATTCATTATCAAGCCCAAGAGAGGTTAGTGTGGATTTTCTTTTTTCTTTTGTCACAAAAAATAGCTCAGAGATACCAATTTCTTGGATTTTTTTTTTCTTCTTTTTCAGTCAGGCTTTGAATGTCTGGCTTACAGAACAGTAACCTACCTTTCTCTTGTAAAGTCTTAATTTCTTGAACATAAAAATCATGGAATATCTACTGGGATTCTACAATAAATAAGTTAAAAAAATAGTAAGAGTTTTTATTTAGAAAAAATGGCTTTTTAAAAGTGGCCTTGTGATCATCAAGTAACTAAAATTAATCTTAAAAATAGATATTCTACCCACTAGATATATTTTGTCATTTAAAAAAAAAACTACATTTAAAACTAAAAGAGATTCTCCCAAAGATATGGTCTGGCCTCTGTACAAATTCAATGTCAGTTTAAGGTAAAGTCAAGCAAAACAGAGTAAGAAAATTATATGTTTTGAGTTGTCTTGCTGCTGGTTGAATAAAAGTGGTTTTTGTTAACAAGAATCTCACTTATCACTGTGTTTTCATCAGGTTCAAATACCTAACCCAATTCATTTCAGACTAAACAGGGTTAATACCTGTATCTAGTCATGTAGGCATAGGAAGGTGTTCATTGCTCCAACATGATGAAATTCTAGTTGCTTTGCATATTTCTTCCTATGTCTATTTGTCACGATACTGGAGCTTTAAGGAATGTTTTGGCTTTTTCTCATATGGTTAAATCCTTATGAGTCTTCCTGAACCAACTTACCTGGTACGTGGTTGTCCTGAGGACATCTCATCTCTTGCTCTCCTTTCTTTTTTGCGGTGTTGGGGAAGCATGCTTCTCATTGTACCAGACACATAACCAGTGTGGACTTTACCCCCCAAATACTCAAGGCATTATCCATGCAGTTATTTGCTCTTGTGGATTTTGTGCATGCCCTTTGAAAGCAGTGACATGGCCAGAGAGACAAGGGGGCCTTTCTGATTTCAGATTCTGTCTTTCAGATTAAGAAGTGTGAAGATGGAACAGAGGAAACTAAATGATCAAGCAAATACCCTGGTGGATCTGGCAAAGGTAATCCAGAGGCGCTCAGCCCTCAAGGTTGTAGCCATTGAAATTAACCACTGCACAGGGATGGGCAGTATTTCTGCAGAAGCTGCCACACACTTAACACAGCTACCACACCACCCCAAAATGATGATCCAACTTAGAAGCATTCTTTTACTAAAATTCATACTGAGTTCATATGCTCTTTCCCCATATACATTATCCAACCCCAATGCTAAAAGTCTCTATGGGGACAGTGCACTGGAAATACTGTAAGACCTCTTAGCAGAATATGAAATGATACCTCATCTGTGGAAGAACAGAACTACGTCTTGGATGTGACTATGAGGTTCAGGGATAAGTGGAACTCATCATTCTTCTTATTCTTTTTTAATCTGAGAAATTATATTCTGAAATGAAATTTGGGTTTCAAAAGAAATTATATTCCCTTTTTATGGTTTTCTCCATTTTGTTAACCAAGTAATTCATAGTTTTCTAGTTCTTTGTCACATCCAAAAGATTTATATGCTTTTTTTAATTGTTCCTCCATAAGTAAAAGCCACTCTGAAAATATGAATATTTATCAACTGTGCAAACATCACATCCTGTTCAGCTAGTTCCAAAGGAGACTCTAGAATAGAAGTATGTATGTGTTCTGCCTTTTAGCACAATTGCTTTGGCAGAGGCAACACACACATCCTGTTTGATATTTGACAAATCATATTATGTTTTTGCCAAATCTTCAAGTATAATCTGTGAAAATTAGACATTTGGCCTAGCCTGATTAAATAATACTTCCAAATTATATTCAATGCATGCATTACCAGTAACACATACAAGATACCTTTTCAAGGTGAGTATTCAGTGACTCACCTCAGGGAAGCAGACATCATTCACATAAGCTGGGCAGTAGACAAGCGTGCTGGACTAAGACATCCTCCATCAATGTGGACTTCACTTAAGGTCATGAAATAATACCTATGTGTTGCATTCACTCCTGGGTTAAATGCTTAAAAATATTGGACATTAAAAAATTAAGCTGACCCCCTTTAAGTTAGTATAAAGGAAAGGAATATACTTTAAGAATACAGCAGGAAACTGAAATCTGCCCCACCTAGCACACATGAGCTCATGTGCTTGCTCTCCAGCACTACTTAGTTACACAAAAGATATATACAAGGTATCATATATTTGAGCTACTTATGCAGGGCCATACTTGCTCCGACCACAGGATGATACATGCCATAGGAGTTCAGTATTTTTCTAATTAATGGATGTTATTCACTTTTCCCAAGAATGTAGTAAAAGTGAAGTTAGTGCTCTTTATGTCCACGGCTCAACCTATGGTTCTAATCTACATCCTGAATGACTCCCTCAGTCAGTTCATTTATCATCTTTAAGCATCAGTGAAGCTGGAAAAGATACTGGAAGAAATGGAGTAGGAAGAGGATGTGACACAAGGGGTCTTGGATTTGGGAAAGATGGTCCTAGGCTCAGTACAGCATCTCTATCCTTCCCTCTTGGTCACCTTTTTCTATCCCCAGCTCTAAGCTGCTCAACTCTGCAGCTCTGCAAGTTCCTTAACTACTTCAGGAACTATAACTAAGACCTAGACTCATGACTCCCTCTGATCAATTTAGTTTTCTGTACAGGAAAGCATTGCACATTCCTAGTTCAGGCCATGTAGCTCTGAGTAGACCATTCCAATGAGGCGACCTATAAATGTTTACTTGTGTGGTGTACTGAGTACACACCCAGAGCTTTGTGCTTGTCAGGCAAGTGGTTAGCCACTGAGCTTCACTCCTAGCCATGGACTTGTAATGTAATATCCCCCACAACTACTCATCTTACTGAGGATTTATATTATTTGACGTTTTATCTGTGAAACTTTTTGTTGGCTTCAATGAAAAGAGGTCTGAGACATAGGCAACAAAAGATGTGTGAGTATTGATTGCTTTAAATTACTAAGTTATCTGCTCAAATCAATTGATCCTAAACTTTATTCCTACTCTCCCATCATGTTTTTGTATTTCACTATCATTTGTTATTTTCTTGTTCTTTAAATCTTACTGTTATTATTAAAATTGGCCATGGTGTAATATCACATGTTGAAATGAATTTGATATGCTAGCTTGTATAAGAATCATTACCACATAAATATTAAAATGAAACATTTTAATCTAAGTTTATGCCACCTGAAATCATTGGGCATTTAACAAGCAATACCTACACCATACTTTCTAAATCATAACTAGTTAATGCCTGTCATTATTCACTTATACCTTTTTACGAAGAATACATGGAACTTGCTTTGCAACCTAAACTGTTCGGTTAGCTGACACACCTGCCACCAGCAAGAGGCTGGTGTTGAAGCTGGAAGAGTTGACAGTTTTCTTCTGAGGTAAGAGTAACCAAGCCTCTTACTTCTCTGTTTCTGTCTTCTCAATCTTGTTTTCCAGACCCAGAATATCATGTATGACATGATTTCCGACTTAAATGAAAGGAGTGAAGACTTTGAGAAAAGGATCGTCACCCTGGAGACGAAATTAGAGACTTTGATTGGTAGCATTCATGCCCTCCCGGGGCTCATCAGCCAGACCATCCGACAGCAGCAGAGGGACTTCATTGAGGCTCAGATGGAGAACTATGACAAGCATGTCACCTACAATGCTGAGCGCTCCCGGTCCTCGTCCAGGAGGAGGAGGTCCTCCTCCACAGCGCCACCAACTTCATCAGAGAGTAGCTAGAAGAGAATAAGTTAACCACAAAATAAGACTTTTTGCCATCATATGGTCAATATTTTAGCTTTTATTGTAAAGCCCCTATGGTTCTAATCAGCGTTATCCGGGTTCTGATGTCAGAATCTTGGGAACCTGAACACTAAGTTTTAGGCCAAAATATGAGTGAAAACTCTTTTTTTTTTTCTTTCAGATGCACAGGGAATGCACCAATTATTGCTATATAGATTGTTCCTCCTGTAATTTCACTAACTTTTTATTCATGCACTTCAAACAAACTTTACTACTACATTATATGATATATAATAAAAAAGTTAATTTCTGCACATACTTGTTTGGTCTCTTCCCATTTCTATAACTTCACCTCTTAACACTGTTTTCAGGATAACGTGACTGGCTATTATCTGATCCACATTGATAATTTTGATTTCCAAAAGACTAAAGTGTTCTATGCCTGATTTGAGAAGATTTTTCCTTCCTGAAATATTAATATCACAAACATTTGGTCCTACCCCGTTTTCACTTCACAGCATATTTTAGTGTACTTTGCTTCCAAATGATGTGGAAAGTTGGACAGTTTTATCAGAACATATGCAAACAAGGGGAAGAGACACTTTCAATAATTGCTATTATTTCCATTTTATAAGCAAATATACACAAAGGAAGTATCAAGGGACATCACTGTGAACTCATATTGCAGAATTTCACCTCTAAACTAGTCATTTCCTAGTTCATTTACCCTGAAAGCCCCAGGCTATATACTCTTAGAAGTTTGCCATATATATGTCTAGCCACCTATATCAATACATAGATGGCCATCACAATAACAAATAGATATGAGCCAAACCCAGCCCCTCACCTAATGTGTACTCCTTTCTTGGACTCTACTAACACAAGTAAATGACATACAGTAAATTTCATACATTTCCATACTTGTGAGTAGCTGTAAGCAGTTTGCCTGAAAGGGAACTGGAAAATTAAGGCTGCAAAGCCAGGGCAAAGCCACCATAAGCAGAAACTGGGTTTGGAAAAATTAGATTGAGCTGACCACATAGAAGTACCTCACTTAATGTTGTTCCCCAAACCCAACAGGGAAAAAAAAATTGTAGTGAGAGAGCCAATGCATTGTGACAAGTTACAGTTTCTTTTGGATACTCCAAAGACAACCTGCTTACATTAGTCTGATCTTGGACATTATTTAGTTCAGGAAAGTCTGTTTGGGAGCTCACACTCTCCTCCTGATTGCACATCCTATCCTCTGCTGTCAAACTTTAAGTGATACAATCTGCGAGCACTATTATTTTCTTCTTTGGAAAAAATTGCAGTGATATATTTGTTCTGCTTTGCATAGTTCCGTAGAAAAAACTTCCACATCTAATCTCTATAACTTCAAAAAATAAATAAACCGTGGCCCAAGACCAAGTACAGGTGCTTGAGATTGCAGGAGACCTGCTTATCTACTAACTACCCAGAGTAGCTAAAAACCAAGCTATATATATATATTACACGGATGCTGGATGATGACAATGCCTGGAAAACCTTTTATATCAAAGGACAGATGATATTAAACTACTTATGGATGCATACTGCTGAGTTAAGCAAATGTCAACCTCCTACCTCATCAAGATTTCTCATTTGTAGATGCAACTAAACTGTCTTTTTATATATTTTGGATCACATTCAAGACTATAGCAAATATTTGGTGCAAACATTGAAAAGAAAAGAACATTTTTGAAAAGAGGATATATTCTTGTAATTGATGTAGTTAATTCTTGTGTTTTCTACCTCTGTTGTGACTAAAATCAGAGTTGACATAATTAAGTTTAATTAGCACTTTACTAATCAGTTGGCAATCTAAGAGAATAGAGAAAAATAATATAGTGCTCCTCTTATTGAGGAAGAGAGAAGAGAATGAATAAATTTAGGTTGCATTATGTTCATTCTCTTCCTCCTTGTCATGGCCTCCTCTGCACAGTCTTTAGGGCTTTAAATTAACGTCACCTTTGCTATTCCTTTGCACAACTATATGAAGACTGACAGACATATCTCTCCTCTCTTTTCTTTTAATGCAAAACAATCACAACTTAAAAGAGGAGAGATCCATCCACTCTAAAGATATAGCTATCATTATCATGCTTCCTTAATTTCTCTTTTTGTAGCATTATCAAATCTCCTTTCAAATGGTTTTGAATATTGGAAGCATCCTTATGCCTGCAATGTGCCCTTCAGAATGCCCAGTAAGAATTGATTCTGTTGGTCGTTCGGCTGGCCATACTCTGACCCCTGTCTCTATAGCTAGGGTATGTGTATCTTTTTAAATTACAGGCACTGTCTTCCTCAATAAGTTCTCCTATTTCCTTATGCACACAGTGTCTATGATAGTCATTAGAAAAAAGAAAATGAAGGTGGGTCAGATGCGTAAGTGGTGTTCAACTTGGAAACCTTAGGTGCCTTTTCCCGTATTTTCTCCCTTCCTTGTGGGTGTTTTCCAAGAGGCTCTTCAGCAAAGTCCTTGTAATAATCGAGCCATTATGCTTGTAAACAGCACATGAGCACTGAAAAATAAGCTATTGGCTAGAGTTCATAGGAACCTTCTTTTCTTTTTTTTGTTCTATTTAAAGTTTGTCCAGTCTTCAGAACTGACATGGTAAAATGGACTCTAACATTCATGACTCTAGTGCACTTGAATGATGTTCATCCTTTAGTTCTAAACCCCTACCTATCTATAGAATGGATAGCAGAAGACACATATCTGTGGAACTCTATAGAGCCTGCTATTGATCTCTCAATGGTGGGAGTTATTTTTATTACTATGTTTGGGATAAGGCCACAAGCATTAAATATCCTCATTATCCGCCTTTCTTCTTATAGCTCCTAACACTTTGGAGTGCAGATTATGAATCCCATCTCCTCTGCTTACCTGTCTACTTCATTTTTGAAGCAAATTTCTAGACCCTGGATCAATGCATCCATTTCCACATCCTATCACTATTGTTAATGTGAACCATAATATTACTAGGATGCTCTGTGTCTCAATTTCTGTGACTCCATTCTGTTCTTAAGTATGATCCTGAAATGTGGAAGATGGGGCAGTGATGGAGAAATCACCTAAGAGAGAAGGACTAAAGGGTTCGATTCCTCTTCCACATCTATCCTTGTGGGTCTTGGCCTCCAGCTTCTCTCAGGATATAACAACACACTGTTGTCACTCCTGTGTTCCATCTGAATTGTCATGTCATTCCACTAAGAAAAAAAAAAAATCCTTCTGGTTGTCTGACAAAATCCTGTGGGGAGGGGATTGACTAGAGTATCCAGGAACAAAGACTACAGTAGACAGCTCTCCACATCACTGTCATCCCTGCCAGAGGACCCTCTTGTCATGGTCTTTATCAGTTTGTTAGGCTAGGCAGAAAACAAATGCATATACTTGGGAAGGATGCTGTCTAGTGTGGCTATTCAAGATGTCAAGTCAGCGTACCCAGAAATACTGAGTACACGTTACAGTTTCACACGTTTCCCAGGTGACTTTTAAAAACCACTTGTACTCAATCCCCTCCCTATAAAATGCCCTTTCTCCAATAATACATTCTTCTGCCCCAAAGTGTATGCCCCCCAGATGACAGTGTGTGCAGCAGAGCTATGACCCAACCATTCAGAAGGACTGAGGATGTGATGTGTTAGAAGCCTGCTCACATTTGGGTCCAGCTCAAACCTGAACACAAAGGGGCAGTAGCCACAAGCTGCAGCCAGTCAGAAAGATGGACAGAGGAGCTTTTCTACTGCCGCTCACCTGCCTCCAACAGCACGTCACAAGCCTAGGAAGGCCTTTGTGTCTCTCTCCATGTCCCAGCTCTTTTTAACTATGCCGGAGACAAGTTTTATCTAATCCTTTCAGTAGCATAAGTACATTTCTATTGTACAGATGAGGATGCTTTCAGTATCTATTTCTAAAGTATATTTAATATAGGGAATAACTTCCTTTCCCATAAATGCATTTGGTTTCCTGAGAACTCCCACTCTGCATGCCCTAAAATATAAAATATAAGCTTATGAACAAGATAAGATTATTTAATACTTTCCTCCTAGTTTCTTTTTTTTTAATCCTGGCTGCAGCCTCTCCTCTCTTTCCCTCCCTTGCCTCCTCACATTTCCTCTCCCCGCTTCCCCTGCACCCCCTCCCTCAATTCACCCCCCCCTCCTTATTCACTCAGAAATGGGCAGGCCTTCCATGAGCATCAGCAAAGCATGGTATATCAACCTGCCTTAAGACCAAGCACCTCCCCCTGTACTCAGGCTAGGCAAGGCAATCCAGCATGAGGAATAAGTTCCCAAGAGCCAGCCAAAGCTCCAGAGACAGGACCTGCTCCCATTGCCAGGAGTCCCATAAATAGACCAAGCTACATAACTGTCATATATACGCAGAGGGCCTGGGTGAGTCCCATTCAGGCTTCCTGGTTGTTGGTTCCGACTCTGTGAATTCCTATGAGCCAGGCTAGCTGTTTCTGTGGGGTTTTCCTGCAATGTACCTGACAGCACCCCCCTACTCTTACAATCCCTCTTCCATGTCCTCAGCAGGACTCCCAGAGCTTGGCCCAATATTTGGCCCTGATGCTCTCTGAATCTGCCTCCATCAGTCACTGGAAGAAAGCTCTCTGATGACAACAGTCACCAGTCTGATCACTGGATGGCCAGTTCAGGCTATGCGTCCACTGCTGCCAGGAGTCTTAGCTGGGGCCAACCTTGTAGACTCATGGAAGTTTCCCTTGTATCAGGCTTCTACTGGACTTCGAAAAGCCCCCTTTCCAGTGATCTCTCTCAGTACTCTACCCCTCTGCACAACCTGCTTCCTCAAGTTCCCATGGCCACCTGACCCCAGTCCAACCAGGAGTTCTCCTCTATTTCTGCTTTGCAAGGAGATCCAAGCATCTACTTTGGGTCCTCCTTGTCACCTAGCCTCTTTGGGTCTTTGGACTGTAGCATGGTTATCCTTTACTTTACAGCTAATATCCACTTATGAGTGAGTACATACTATGTTTGTCTTTCTTAGTCTGGATTAGCTCATTCAGGAGATTTTTTTCTCCTAGTTCCATCCATTTGTCCTCAAATTTCCTAATGTCATTTCTTTTAGTAGCTGATTAATACTCCAATGTGTAAATGTACCAAATTTTCTTTACCCATTCTTCAGTTGAGGGATATTTAGGTTGTTTCCAGGTTCTGGCTATTACAAATAAAATTGTTATGAACATAGTTGAGCAAGTGTCGTTGTGGTATGATTGAGAATCCTTTGGGTACATGCCCAAGAGTGGTATAGCTGAGTCTTATAGTAGATTGAGTCCCAGTTTTTAGAGAAACTACCACACTGATTTCCAAAGTAGCTGTCCATATTGAAACTCCCACCAGCAAAGGAAGAATATTCCACTTGCTCCACATCCTCTCCAGTATAAGTTGTCATTTGTGTTTCTGATCTTAACGATTATGACAGGTGTGAGATGGAATCTCAGAGTTATTTTGATTTGCATTTCCCTGATGGCTAAGGATGATGAACACTTCATTAAGTGTTTCTCTGCCATTTGAGATTCTTCTGTTGAGAACTCCCTGCTTAGGTCAGTACCCATTTTTCAATTGAATATTTGTTTTGTTGATGTCTAGTTTCTTGAGTTCTTTATATATTTTAGAGGTCAGCCCTATGTCACATGTGGGGTTGGCTATCATTCTTTAGGCTGCTGTTTTGTCTGATTGACAGTGTCCTTTGCCTTACAGAAGATTTTCAGTTTCATGATGTCCCATTTATTAATTGTCAATCTTAGTATCTGTGTTACTTAGATTCTATTCAATGAGTTGTTTCCTATGCCAATACATTCTAAATTTCAACATAACTCCTTACAGACCTTGAAAGAACAATACTCAACTTCACATGGAAAAATAAACAAACAAACAAACAAACAAACAAACAAACAAACAAAAAGAATAGCTAAGACAGTCCTAACAATAAAAGAACTTCCAGAGGTATTTCCATCCTTGATCTTAAGATCTACTACAGAGCTATAGTAATAAAAACCAGCATGATATTTGCATTAAAACAGACACATTGATCAATGGAATCAAATGGGAGACCAGACATAAATCCACATACCTACAGTCACTTGATTTTTTACAAAGAAGCCAAAATTGTACAATGGAGAAAAGAAAGCATCTTCAACAAGTGGTGCTGGAATGACTGGGTGTCGACATGCAGAAGAATGCAAATAGATCCATATCTATCACCATTAACAAAACTCAAGTCCAAGTGAATCAAAGACCCCAACACAAATCCAGTTACACTGAACCTGTTAGAAGAGAGAGTGGGGAATAGCCACTTAGTTTCTTGGTACAGGACTTTACTATTAGCTCAGGCTAGACACAAATTCACTCATGGTCCTCATGTTTCATTATGGGACTATAGATATCCACTACCATACTCTCTACAAGCTGATTATTTCTTATTACCCAATTTTATTACTTAAAAAACTATTCAAATAAAACTATTTATTTAAGGCTGAACACTCAATCATCACTTAGACTCAGTACCTTGAGTAGTCATTAACATATGCACTCGCTGCCCTTCAATGTGCAGAGAAGTTTCTGTGATTATGACTGAGAGTCACATTTGTCTATGACAAGAGGCCTAAGTATTTAGAAGGCAACTTGGTACTAAACAATATCACTACACAGCAGTAGTAAATTCCCCTCTGGAGCCTAAGTTCTCCCCAGCCCTAAGCTTTGACTTGAATTTACAATACCAGGCATAAACTCACCTTTGTGGATTATGGGCTCAGAACCAATCAGAAAGTTCATGGTTGTCCCCCTAACAATCATGCCACTGTTGCAGTGAGGATGCCTTATCTGACAGGTTGGTATTGTAGTTCATATAGCTTACAACTTGGTAATACCACTGACGCCTTTCTCTCCTGGAAATGCATAGTACATTTTCTGCCACTATGAAAACTGGCAAGCAGGGAAAAGGCTTCCAGCTCAGTTCCAGTTTGATTTCTCTATATCTTCTACCCAAGGCATACTGTGTCTTCAGCAATAGTGTCTTATTATTCCTTGGTGGGCAACCAAGAAAAATGACAAGAACTGTATAGGGGCCTCTGGGAGTGTCTCTGGCCAATATCTCCTAAGAGAGTATCCTGTTCCTACCACTCAGATTGTTGAGTCTGGAGCTGAAAAGAAATATAGTCACCACCTGACACATTCAAAAAAGAAAAACATGAGAATACATTTATGCCTTTCCTTATTACAATTTACTTAAACTAATTAAAAAAAAAACTTAAATCTCCTTACAAGATCTGTGGGAGAAAAATTAGACAGAAATAAAAAAAAAAACATTAGATATTTATATTCCCTTAAGAATGAGACTTGCAATCTAGTGCTTCTTGTGGTAAGACTCGAGGAAAAGATGGAACCCATGAGACATGTGGAGAGGGAAGAAAAGGATTTGTGTCCCCAATCCCTAAGAAGATTTCAGAGGAGTGGCAAGTTTTAAGGATTTGTCACATCTGTCATACTTTAGGAACAGACAAAATGTTTGCATGTTATGTCTGAGGATATAGCCTGACACACTCTCACAGTGTTCTTCACACCATGCTTTGGCAATGGAGTAGCACAATGATCTATGTGCCAGACCCAAGCAAAGCTTCTGAAGCCAGATTAATGTAGGCAGCTCAACATCTCCTCTATGACAGAGACACTGTCAGACTACTGGGAGCTGGGAAGACTAGGGTCGTAAGGCTGTAACTTAGGATGCAGGAAAGCAACAGTTAAAAATGAGGCATCTCATCAACAGGGTCTAGTCTGGATGATTACCTGAAGAAACAATATCTAAGACACTTACAGGTCTCTGAACTAAAACAGGACTCTGGTTAAATCCTCAGCATTATAGTTTAAATATGGTTTGCCCATCTGAAATGTATTTTATTCCCAACATACTCGTGTTGAAAGGCAATGGAGACTTCAGGAGTTAAGATGGTTTTGAGAATGGGCCAATGACTTTCTCACAAGACCAGAGGATCATAAAGCAAGTGAGAGCCTCATGCTTTGTCATTCTGTAGGAGATCCACTTGTTCTACTGTTCTGCCATAGGAATGTAGTATAAGTCCCTACTACAGTGTGGCCGCCCAATCTTTTGACTGCCTCAAGAACTGTCAGCCAGAAGAAACCTCTTTTCTTTATAATTTTGTCAGTTTTACGAGTTATGTTATAGCAACAGAAAGTAAACTAAGACATTGTGGAACCTCAAATTAACCAAAATTATAGCTGTGTAGACTGAAATTTCTATTCATGACATAAGATTTTCTGGAGAATAATCCTAAAATGGGAACTGTGAAATTATTTTAGGGACCACATTTACATTTAAGTTTGCAATTATGTGCTTGTCAAAAAGTCCAAACATCTTACCAAATATAAGGTTTGCAGTAGTTAGAACAGAGAAGTAGAATTTATCTGTCATGTGGCCAGCCAAAGTACAAGCACAGCAGCATATTTTTAAAAATCAGATATAAATAATTTACCTCTGTTGGATGCAGAATTATTCAAATTTTATTGTTCCTATATATTATCTAATTAGTAATTATACTACATTACCAATTAAGAATTTTATTCTTTCTCATGATTAGATGAACTATAAAGACAAATTTAAAATTCATTTCAATTTTAACCTTCTCTTTAATGAACAAAATAGTTTTGTAACTATCCATTATGTTTAGTATGTTGAAAGTAGTTTGTTATGGTTTAACTCTAAAATATATTCCATAGTCTCATGTTTTCAATGCTTGGCCCCCAGACTGGAGCACTATTTTAAAGACTACAGAGCCTTCAGGAGGTGGAACCTGGCTGGTAGAAGTGGGTTGCTGGGGGGAGGGTCTATGAAGGTCACAACCTAAGCCTTATTCCAATCAGGTTCTCTGTTCCTCTCTGCTACCAGGACACTAGGAGCACAAGGCCGTGGCTTATTCTACAAATGGAGATAGTCTGTTTTGCCTTCCCTGCTTTGTAAATTAAAACCTCCCTGAAACCATGTGCAGATGTAAATCTTACTTTCTTGGATCTTGGGTATAGTGATTGTAACAAGACAAAAGCAGCTAATGCTAAAAATTGGTACTGATCCCTGAGATGTTTAGTATGAAGGATCTGGTCATGAGGTTTGGGGCCTGTGGACTGTTTTGTGGGAGGAATTGTAGAAGAGGCTGGAATGTGAGCTGGAGATGTTTCTAAAAACTCTATAAGCAGGGCTTAGAAGGAGCATTCTGTTGGAAGTTTAGATGACCAGGACACAAACAAACACAAACAGAAAAGAATGTGTTCATGAGGCCATTTGCATTACTTTTTAGCAATGAATCTGGCTATATTTTGCTTCTGTCCTCAAAATATAAAGGAGACTGAATTTTAAATGATTGACTTTATTGTAGGAAAGAAAATTGTACGAAAGAATAACTATGTTATTCTCCAAGCTCTGTAGAGGTGGAGACAAAGGAAGGGTGGAGGGAGAAAGTAACAGAGGGAGAGAGAAAAGAAGAGCAAATAAGTACAATAAAATGAAAAAAAATGTAGTTTGCCATGGAACGTTATGAGAGTGCATTTCAAGTCATGACAGTGTAGACAAAGCAGAGGTAATAATTAAAGAGATTCATGTCAATAAAGAGAAATCAGAATGTTCATGGAGACAATAGGAAAGCTTCCTGCTAGCGAGAACCCTCCCTGTAAAAGCCCCAACATATGGAAATACAAACTCCTTTGAAAGACTTCTATTTGATAGGAGAGTGAGGGGCAGGGGGAGGGGAGGCAGGAAACCTAAACAAGGAAAGTTGTCCCAGATATTCCAATGGAAAAGAACCCCACACAGTGAACTGCTTGTCCAAGTTTAGCTGCCCAGGCACTCGATCTTCCATGGTCATGGTCCAAGAGGTCCTGCCTACATTTCATACTGGCAGCAGAACTTGGTATCATTCATATGGTAAATGGTGAGAGGAACATGAACGTTTTGTAGGCAGGCAGAATGCAAGAGTGACAGCATCATGCAAGCCTGAACCCAGCCAGATTCCAGAGAAAAGCCCAGGAGGCCAATGTAGAGATGGGTGGGATTCCACACAAAAACCCCAAACAGAATGACAACAGAAGTTGTACAGTGGAGATGTTCGAAATGCCAGGAGCACGGCATAAATTGTGAGGAAAGCCACAGATACCCAATGGAGACCACATAAGAGAGACTAGCTGTACTACAAAGGCCACACCATAGAGGTGCTAAGTCTCAGACCCTGGGACAAGAGGCTGAGGTGCCTAGTTAACATACATATCAAAGCACCAGGTTCTCCAAGCATCCCTCCGTCACTATATGTTAATGGGTGTGGCTGGCAAACCCTGCCCTTCCCCCAGAGGCTCTTCCCTGTATAACCCAACCATTTTGATTCCCTGATCCTTTCATCTACTCTCCGTTGGGCCTCTTCACTGGCTCCTCTCTCTCCCCTCTACCTCTCCCTTCCCCTCTTCCCACTTGGCCCAGCTCAGTATGGTCATGTCCACTCCTGACTCTCGCAGATGTCTCTGCCTCTGACTATGCTCTCCCTTTTATCAATAATAAACTTTCTCCTCCACCATACCTAGGAGCAGCCATGTTCTTTTCCTTTTTTATGTCTTTTTTCATTCAGAAGCAGGGAAGACAAAGTCCATTAGGACACAGACTATGTCATGATGTTTCTGAAATGCTAGACAAAGACACAGGTTTGTCTTACCGGCTTTCAGTCTTACTTTGGTCCACATTTTCCTAGTTACCCTTCCATGATTCCCTTTGGAATGGAAGGGATTTATTTATTCTGTCCTATAGCATACAGAAATATGTAACTCTCTTTTTTATTTCATAGAGGCTCACAGAGAAGTTACCTTGAGTCTCAGAAGACAGTTTGGATTTTTGAACAACTTTAGGACTGTTCTGAAGAGTTTGGGGGAGGAAATGGGTAATGTTTATGAGCATGCTTCAGTATATTTATCTATGATGTTATCATGAATAAAGAAAACTCAATATGCAAAAGACTATGAGAACTCTCAAACCTGGGCTAAGTGCATTTTGCTTTCTGAGAAGACTATGGACGTTGGAGGTCTGTAGGTTTGGAATATAACTGTATAATCTGAAATGTCTCTCAGAGACTCATGCTTTGAATGCTCAGTTCCCAGCTTGGGCATCATTTTGAAAGCTGTGGAGCCTAGAGGGGAAGTAGAACCTGGATATGGAAAGTGGACCCGCCTTTGAAGGGTACAGTTTGGCCTGCTCCAGTCTATCATAGTATACTGGCTGCCGCCAAGTAAACAAACCACTAGTTCACATTCCTCCCACCATAGGAGAAACTGTTCAGCATCGTCTTTCCTACTGTGGCAAACTGAAACCTTTGAAACTCTAAGCAAAAATAAACAAACCTCCTCTCCTTAAAGCTGCTTTGTCAGGTATTTTGTTACAGGAACAACAACAAAAAAAAAAAAAAAAGCAAATAACACACAATATTCAATTTATTTGTCATTGGCAGAGCACGGCATAGTGTGAGTTTATTTCCCTGAGTCAGACAAGTAGTTGGGATTCTTAATATTAAGAAGAATGAAGGACTGAGTATAACTCAATTGTCATCTATGTGTTAGTTTGCCCAAAGTGAAAGAATAAATACAGGCACAAATGTGTTGACAAAATATTTTACTACCAAATCTAATGTTGTTGATAACCATTTTGCCATCATTTAGAATATTTCTTGTTTACAAATCAAATTTCTTGATTGTACAGCTTTAATTATATTTTCCCTAACCCTGTATTTGAAAGAGCCATGCACATATAGAGCATATGTCTAGCTTATCTTTATGTCTTTTTAGACAACATTAAGATGAGAAGTAATTCAATGCTGGTGTTGAGTTACAGATAAAACACTGAGTCCATTATCAAATTTAACTAGTTCTTCCACAGTCCAGGAAGCACTACATAATTTTATCCTATAAGCGACCTCCATCATGTATCACAAAAAAGTGTAGTTTTTATTATTTGAAATATTTTTTAAAATTTTCTCCATGTATTTGATGCTTCTCAAGGATCTTGAACTATGTTAAACAGAATGCATCTGTTACTCCCAGAGCTAACCCTAAAATATAGACAGTGTTCTCTTCTTTTTGCAAATTAGAAGATAAATCCAGTAAGACGAACTACATTCAAAGCCCTTCCCTGATAATTGGCTCACACGGGATAAAATCCAACTGACTCTAAAGCATGACTGTGGTTTCTTGCATATTAAGTTTTCATAATTGAAAACTTAGTCAGTTTTTGCTTTTCTCTTACCAATGTGCAATAACCAACCAAACAAGCACGAGTCTTTGCCTTTGTTACCTGTGCCCTTAGTCAAAGCACTTCTAGTGTCTCCTTCCCAGAAGCCTCTGATTTGCTCAGCTCAGACCTTTATGCGTTTCCTAGGCTGCTGCAACATTATCTTTCTGTTCTGCCTAGTTCAGTATCTTTGCATCACAAGCTATTCTGCCCAGGCCCCAGCCTCATCAGAACAAGTGTGCCAGAGAACACATTGAAACTGACAGTCTATGTACAGATCTGTCATAAATTCCTTACATGGCTGAAAATGTTGTACTTTATCAATGTGCATGTCCATGTGATAGACACACATTCTCTAGTTTTACAGCACTTCCATTGGACAGCTCCTGGCCCTAAACTATGCCCTTTCAGCAATCTTTCCTCAACCTTCAAGAACTTACACATTCACGCACAAGTCTCTTCCTGGCTTCGGGCTAGATAGGCAGAATTCTGGCAATTTTACAATTTTACAAAAGCTCTCCTGACCACAGGATCTAGCTCTCTTGAGAACCTATATGCTGTATGACTCTCTGTAGTCACTTAGTAGGATTTTTTGAGTTGTAAGCCATAAATTTTGGCCATTACCTCCATTCTACAGATAGAACTCCATGGTCTCTGATCCTTCACACTTCTCTGACCTAAGACCAGCTATGATGAGTTGAACTAATCTTGCTTAACTTCTCATTTTCTGTAAGTTTTTCTTTCCAAAGGCTCTGTAGTTACTTTCTGTAATTTAGTTTTTTCATGGCCCATCTAACCTCTGTGATAGGCACATTTATCTAGGCCAACCCAAGCATACATGCTACATCAGTTCCCTTCCCTGTTAACTCACATCCTCCAGCGAGTCAACAGCCTGTGAAGTACAGATATTGGCTAGTGAAATATACTACTGGGATATCTCAGTGTCTATTCAAACCAAAGGGGGCTATGCTGATGTTATTTAGAGATTTCCATGAATTTGCACCATGGGTATTTGCCTTTTATGGATATCATAATGTTCTTGCTTTCATTTATGATAAGAGAAGGCCATTAATAAGAGATCAGAAAATAGAGTTGGTTCCCCATTGGGGAATTCTCATAAGTGTGGTGCCTAAATTCCTAAACTGGCAGCCTTGGAATGATAGAATCTGATACCACAGAAGTGTAATGCTAAGATCCAAGAGGCTGAGCTTTGAGCGACCAGTATTACTTTTATTTGGATGGCCTGATTTGCATGGTGGAGACTGCACTAGCTAGAAATTACCTGCATGGTGCATCAGGCTCACCTGCTAGAACTGCACAAGTCATTATTTTAGACTCCTACCATGCATGCTGCAAATTGCCTACCCAACACACACACACACACACACACACACACACACACACAATTATAAAGGTCTTTGTCCCAGAGGGAGCTGTCCACCCAATGTCCTATGCTTTAGGGGATGGATTTTCTAGTACCATTCAGCCAGCTGTCCTGGAGCAGCATACTTGATAGCCGTTCTTCCTCTTGTAGTCTGAACATTGGATTCATTTCCTGCCCACCATTCTCTTCCACTCCTACCTCAGTGGGTGACCTCCTACTCTACTAGTGTTTACAGTGGCTGACCGCCAGCTCTGTTACAATTTAGTTCATTCTCTGGAATGCCTCCCCCTTCCCCTTCTCATTCTGTTGTGAGAATATGACTTCTCTGGGACTCAGTTCAAATGCCACTTTCTCTACAGCCTTCACTTATCTGGCTTTCAGATGGCTTCTGTAGAACTCTGACAACACCCTATATTCTTCAGCCAAGAACACACAGACCTCTTATTTGTAACAGAGAGCAGGGCTTCATCGGGGTATTGCTCAATTTTATCAATAGTATCGTGTTGAACTCTACATTATGTGCCTTTGAAAGTGTGTTAGACAGAAATGTGTTAGCCTTTAAAGTGGTACTTTATTAAGGATTCACAGTCCTGATTAAAGGGAAAAATCCTCACTGCCTTATCATCCTAGGCTTTGGGTTATTCCATTTTCTGAGTACTATCTTGGATAGCCATTGTCTTCACTAGAGAGCTTGATCCTGCTGCCTGGAACCTACTAGCTAGTTGAATGTAACTGAACCACACCATGGCCAATCTTCACAGATATTTGCTTTCAAACACTTATAACATTTGCTTTGCGTTACCCTTTGATTAGGAAGATTAAAATTGAAAGGGAAGCAAGTGAGGCAAGGGCTTTCCTCTCTTCTTTCTGTAAGAACAGCTTGTTTCCATGACATTTATACAGTGAGCTTTTTCTAAATGACAAGCAGATTGGTAGAAGATGTTATTTTCTGCCTCTTTGCTTTGGATCTACACTTGGTGGGTGGAGTGTAAGAGAGACAGCCTCACTAAGGAGGATGACTGTCAGGTATATGGGTTTGGGAGGGAATTTGGGGGGGGGGGTTGTGAACATGTCCTTTGAGGGTTGCCATGGTAGCAATGTAGCGGATTCCAGCTAGTTGTAAGATGTATTAGTGGGGTTTTGTTTTTGTTTTGTTTTTAACATTGAGTAATATTTATACCTATGTAAGTATCTTCTTTTTAGTTTTTCTTTTCTCTTTGAATAAAAATATATGCTTACAACATATATGGTCCCTGTGGATGAAAAAGTCAAGAGGAAATGGCCGAGTTCACTCTGAATCAGAACTAGTATTCTGCAAAAGAGAAACCAGCCTAGGAAGCACTCAGTCACATGCTTGCTCCTCCATACTGCTGACTCTGAGGCTGTGGTAATGGAAAAGGGGAGGGATCAGTAGGCTCTTCAAAACCAATCCCAGACACAGTCAACATCATCTGGTATTAAACATTTCTTTCATAATCCTCTGAAACAATTCCAATGACATGGTTTTATTCCACATCAGAAGGCTCTTGTTTTTGTCATGCTCTTTTCTTATGGATACCTTTGTTTAGACTTCATTGAACTCACATTGACTTGTACATTGTGTGTCTCCAACTCTTGGAATCAAACCTACTCTGATTTTCCAATGGCGATAAATTACCCAACAAGAACAACAACTAAAACTTTATTGTGTTACTCCACCTAAGTGAAGAACTCAAGATAAGCTTCAAACTACTTCTACCAATTCAGAAGACCCACCAGCATGTAATTACAAAAATCCTTTCTACCAGGGTTTCCACAGCTAGGGACAACTGCCTCACGCCTTTGCCCTAACTATTGATGACTTCCATTGATGACTTCTTCTAATCCTCAGATACACTGTTTAGGATGCCCACTATGATAGGCTGAAAGTAAAAACATACTCCACATGCAGATTTGTGTTTATTTGGACAGAAGAGCTTTTAGGAAATTATTTTGAGCTTGAGTGGCTTTAAACGGGCACATTCTCTCCAATTTGCCACAGGCCCTTTTAATATTCCACCTACACCCTCCATTTTGCATATTTAAATCACTTGTATGCCCCTAAAGGCATATGAATTTATGCCTCTTGAACAGGAGCTGCATTCCCTTCCTGGTAATTACATCTGAACCTTTCATGAGCTAGGAAAAAAAATATATCACTACCAATTCAAAGCACATCACAGCCCACCCAGGAAGGGTGTGTTACTCTGATTGCTGGTCTCCTCCACACTCTGTTCTTCCCTTTACAACAGTGTTGACAAAACCATTATATTTATAACATGTCCTTCCACTTAACCATGTTGATAGCTCTCCCTGAAGTCATTTTTATAAATTTCTGTGAGCACACTGGACCAGGGTGCTGGCAAAGGGAAGATGTACTGGATAAATGGTGGGTAATAGGTCAAAGACGAATAAGCATATAAAGGGACACCCCCATGGTAACTGACAATGGCCTAAGATGACACTTGTCCTTCTAACTCTAAGATGAGGCTTTTCACAAATCTCTGTACTGTCAGAACCTCAGGTAGTACATCAGGCAGTACAAATGGTCATCATTCACTTGTTCTAGCCAAAGGTCAATGTGCTCCATGTAACACACTCAAGGTGAAGAAGATAGCAACACAATACCAGAATATCCCCCTTCATCTTCCCAGTATAAACCTGAGAATGGTCTGCTGTGTGTCCAAAAGGAAGGAGAGAAACAAGAAGCAAGCCTAAGAAGGGGGGCAGATGGTTCCTAGAAAGGCATTAGGGTTACTTAGAGAATCAAAGATTGAAGAATGAAGGAATGAAAAGGTAGAAGGAGAAAAGGGGAAAGAAAAGCTACAATGTTCAACATCCTCAGCAATTGAGGAAGTGAAACTGAAAACTACTTTGTGATTTCATCTTGCTCTGTTCAGAATGGTTACAACCAAGAGCAACTGACAGCAAGGATGTGGAAAAGGGGACCCCTCGTTCAATGTTGGGGAACTGCAAACAGGTGCAACCACTCAGGAAATCTATATGGAGAAATCCACAAAAGCTAAAAGCATATCTACCACATGACCCCACATAGAAATCACTGGCATATGCCCAAAGGACTTGAGGCCGATTCTATTGATACTTGCTCAGATGTGCATCACTGATCCATCCACAATACTTGGGAAATGGGAGCAACCTACATGCCCTTCAACTGATAAATGATGACAAAACTGTAGTGTGTGTGTGTGTGTGTGTGTGTGTGTGTGTGTGTGTGTGTATGTGTGTAGAGAGAGGGGGGGCAATTTTATTCAGCTGTAAGAAAAATGAAAATCTTAAAACTTGCAGGTAAATGAATGGAACTAGAAAATATTTTACTGAGTCTGGCTAACCCAGACTCAGACAAATACCACATGTTTTCTCTTATTTGTGGATCCAAGCTCTAAATCTTTAAGTGTAAGTGTATAGTCTAGAGTAACCACTGTAGTGGATAGCCATCCCAGCATTGGCCTGGAAGTTCCAACCCCCACTGAGGCTTCGGTAATGGTCACGCCCACAAGGCAGGGCGGAGGAGGAAGCCGAAGACCAAGGATCAGGAAGAGGTCTCTCTCTTGGTTCCTCGACCCTGGATGCTGGAGGTAGACCGAGCAGAGTTCTCTAGAGAACACCACCGGAATACGCTATACCTTTGCCAGACCCTGCAACCTACCCCTTCATTTGTAAGTTACCCCACAAAATAAACCTCCCTTTTAACTACGTGGAGTGGCCTTAATAATTTCACCAATATCTGGCGCCCAACGTTCGAGGCATGAATTCATGAAAAAGCCTGTTGCCTGTGGCCCGGTTGTGGTGGCACATGCTGGTAGGATTTACTGAAGAAGGCAGAGACAGAAGGATCCCAAGTTGAGGCCAGCCTAGGAGAAGATTCAGCCCGGGCAGAGACACAAACAGTGTCGGTGGGACCATGGAGGCAGTGGCTGCTGCTTCAAGTTGCTGGCTGCTTCTCATCATGTTGGTGACTTTAGTGATGCTGCTACCTGGAAGAATTTACTGCTGCTTGTTCAGAGAAGAATTGCCAGGACCAGCATGTTACAAGAAAGCATCGGCAAAGGTCAGTTTGGAAAAGCTTGGCAAGAGAAATGCTGGGGAGAAATTGCTGTGAAGATATTCTCTTCTAGGGAAGAACGTTCATGGTTCCGAAAGACAGACAGACATGAGATTGTGATTGCTCCAAACCACAGAGGAGGCAATTTTGGATTACAAACTGTTTAGGACAATTTCGAGATGACTGGCTGAGATGATCCAGCCTGACAGACTACTTGAACAAGGACTTGAAACAAGCCCCACATTTTATCATTATGCAGCGGCGGGACAAATGATACAGGACTTGACAATTAACCCAAAAATTTTCTTTTCAGGATCCTCTAAAGATGGAAGTAATTTTAAGAAGATGACGCCCACATCCCCAAAAAGTGGGATGGGAGGTTTTCGGTTGTTTAATGAGTTTTGGATATTGTCATTGTTTATGATGATTGGTTACAAGTTGTTAATTGTTAATGGTCAGGAAAAAAGCTGAACATGAAGATTAGATTCAGAGGTTTTGTTAAAAAAAAGGAAGGGAAAAAGAGAAAATAGATATGAGGTAGATCACTGAATCTACCCTGAGAAAAAAGATAAAGAAATAATAGGATAAATGGATAGATCACTGAATCTACTCTAAAAGAAAAAGGAGAAGATATAAAAATGACAAAAGGTAGATTACTGAATCTATTATGAAAAGAAAAGATAGGATAAGTAATGAAAAATTTTTGTCTGAGTTTATCAAATTTTACTGGACTGGACATTATTATAGATAATGGAGTTTTTCACCTGGATCTGTCAAATGTTAATGGACTAGACATCATTAATGTAATCTTGACTGTGTATATTGTATATACTTATTGGATATGATTTTTCTTGTATTAGTTATAAACTTTTTTTAATTTTAGACAAAAACAGGGGAAATGTGGTGGGTATTGTGTTCCCTGAAATATTGTGTGTTCCCCGAAATAAACGTATCTGGGGTCAGAGAACAGACAGCCACTAGAACAGAGCCAGAATTGGTGGCTAGAAAATGGGAAGAGTAAGCCACAACAGAAGTTGGGCGGTGGTGGTACACACCTTTAATCCCAGCACTTGGGAGGCAGAGCTAGCCGGATCTCTGAGTTCAAGAGCCAGAACTGACTTTGCAGGTTTGTCTCTTAGAACATGAAGGCACTGTTTAAGCTGCCCAGGAAGAAAAGCAATCAACAGTCCCATCCATGTGCAAAACCTCCAAACCAAAAGAATGACCAGCTTATCGAGACTTTCCCCAAATACTACAGAGCCAGGCAATCCAAAGATTTTTTTTTTTCCTTTAAATCTTCCCTGATGCATCTCCAAGTAAGATGTTTCTGTTCAAAATTAAGTATCCCATCATTGTAAGTCTAACTGTATCTTGGAGAAGGTACTTTCACTAAAAGCTAGGAAGAGATTTGACTTTCTATACTACCTACACACTTTCTATCCTTAATGACAAAGAAAAATGTTACTTTTACTCTGAGAAAATGTCTTGCAAGTTCCTGGACTCTAGTTATGAAACCTGTATTTTCTACCCTTCTATTCCTTCATTGTAGGTTTTTTTTTTTTCTTAGCAACAGTAAAGAGCTTTGTAAGTATTTAGGTTTTGATGTTATTTTTGTTACTTTCTTAAAAGTAGCAATTTTGGATACTTTGCCACCCAAACAAGTTGACAGCTCCTGGCGCTGTAGATTTGATTTTTAAAATGCTATTCTTGGTATAGTTACAAATGAAATATGCAGTTTTCTTTTGCTCACTGAATAGCCCTTCTGGTGAAATATTCAAGTCATTATTTGATGTAGTCCACCCAGAGAGAAAGTAGACAGTTGTCTGTAAGGAAAAGTCAACAGATTTTTATGGGAGACATTAAGATTCAATCTTTGAGTTCAAGGCCCGGTGGAGGGTGGAACAGAGACGCCTAGAGTAGGTAGACAGAAAGACCATAAAGGCCAGGTGAGGCAGTATACAAATGCTGAGGAAACTGATATCCAGGGGCAGGCTCAAAAAAAAAAAAAGACAAACACTAAGAAGGTGGAGATGGAACAGACCTAAAAAGTGAAGATGAAGATGATGATGACTACCTGCAAAGGCAAAAAGGTGTGGGGAGGCTCATTGGTACTGAGAACCCCAGTCGGGTGACACGGACAACCAAGAAGGTTACACCACTGGGCCTTGGTTGGGCCAAGGAAGGAGAGGAGAGAGAGAAGAAATAGAGAATCAGAAAGCAAAAGAGTACTACATGAAGATGCATTCAGCTGGGAAGACAAAGCAGGCCAAGGCTGACCTTGATTGGCTAGCAACCGTGCTGGAGGAGACAGCAAGAAAGAAGAAGACAGCCAAAGATGACACAGCTTTTTCAGGAGAACAAACACAGGTGCTTTCCCTGACTAGGTAAGCTGGCCTATGGGAGGAGCTGCTAGGAACTGGGCCATGCAGTCTGGAGTCCTCAGTGTCTCACCCACCCTGGACCCTTACACCACTGCAACAGCCCCTCATGGCCAGGAGCCCCTACTGGTCTGGGACCCCTCCTGTTCATCTTGGCACAGAAATTGTTCAGGGGTATTTGGGGGAGGCTGTGGAGGAAATCTGTCATCTTTGAGACAGACAGATGTAGGACAGCATTCTGCACATAACCATCTGAATGTTTTTTGCTGATTTTAGAATTTGGAACCCTGATTGAAGTGGGGTGCTTTGGAAGTGGAGCAAGGAGATTTCATTTGCATGTTAGGGGTCGGGGTGGGGTGGGGGTTGTGCCAGAAGGTAGCTGCTATGGGAGTTCATTGGGCACTCACTCTTCTGGGTTATCAAAGACCTGTGTCCCTAAGTGTCCAAAGTTTGTGCCTGGCCAGTTCCATCCAATAGAGGCATCTCCTTTCTGACCTGCTCTACTCCTTGCCAATCCACCTGGCCAGGGCCATTGTTCATTTTGAACCCTATTTTAACCCTACCCATTGATCATTTCAGGAAACCTCTGGTTACCGTGTATCACCCAGACAAGACAGGCTCTACAAATTCAACTGATATATTTGGCAGATTATTTGGGAGATTAAACTACATTATTGGGGGTCAAAAGAATCCATAGAACAATGATTTAGACATAAACATCTTAGTAATATTTTGTCAGATGTGACCATCCAGAACAGGATAAGACATGGCCCCTCATGTAGGAGTCATAGCTGAGTTTTTGCAGAATTGAGATGAGATCTTTCTAAATGATGCCAGGTACATCCCAATGGCTTAAAATCTATAGAAAGACTAAAATTAGGCGTGTTCTACAGTGGTTCCAGTTTCTATCCCAGTCGTCACACAGTGATTTTAGACCGACAAAAATCTGATAAGTAACCTATTGCTTTATCAACTACTGGCTACATGATATATCTAACCTTCCCGGACAGAAAATGGGAGAGCCCTTCTAAAAGGATGCTGTATCATTTCTTTCAGTACCCATAGCCTCTAACAAAGTTCCTGGCAGTGAGTAGGCATCAGTGGATCCTGGATTTTACTTCCAACCAATCATAAGAAAGCCACAAGTTTTGATTTTCAGTCTTTTCTGGTCCATAAACTTGAGTAATGGATGAAAACTCTATCCTTCTCAGAGAAGAATAAGCACAATTTAATATTACATTACAAGGGACCCCCATGAAGCCCATCTCTGATCTGAACACTTGGAATTTTATCTATATATTTTAAAATTTAGCAAATATAATCCTATCAGTAAACTAGTAATCCAGTAACTGTTATTCTAATTGATATTTTCAGTTTCATTTAACCTAAGTCTACTAAAATGTCTTTTGTAGTAAAAAATCTCTAAAGTGTAGCAGCCAAATTCCATTGGTGATGGTGCCAATCCTGCCATCAGACAGCTGTGTGACTGTAGAGGAGTCCCCTGGGTAATCTGAGCTTTAGAAGGCTGGTAAACTAAGAAGTTTGAATTAAAATTATTTCTGAAGTTCCTTATAGCTCTGAAATTCTCAGCTCCAAAGCATTGGAGGTTTCAGATGAAATTGGGAGTATATTCAAAGCAAATAGTGATTATTTTTGAGGGGGAGTCACTGAGTTGCAAATTTAATGAATTTTTTGAAAAACATGACTTAAGTAAATTCTCCGAAATATATGCAGGAGTCTGAGAATCAAATATTTAGCTTAAATATATACCCAGTGTCAGGACCTCTGGGGTCCTGCAAGGATTCCTTTGTAAGTAGGTGAGTGGATTTCTTACCATTGGGCATTGGCTTTCTCGTTTACATGGGATCTCCCTATGAACTATTCTTCCCTGGTTTATAATGTTCAGGAAAAAAGCTGACAATAGCAACAACTACAATGATTGACAGCATGCCAGTGTTAACTGCAGGAAAAGACAAGTGTTCTTCTCTATGTGGTTCACAGACAGCAGAAATGGGGTGCTGGCTAAAGAAAATGAAGTTTATACTAATTCCAAGACTAGGCTTATCCATATGTAAATAGTGAAGTGAGAAATTAATGGGAAAGAGGACATATAAGTGAGAAAATATATATATATATATATATATATATATATATATATATATTTATTAGAGGTATGAAAAGCAGAGAAAATATTTTATATTAGGTTTAGAGAAGGGAATGAAATAAATACCATTTGCAGTGAGATATGATTATTGTTTAATTCTTTGTACAGGTGTGTGATGTATGTGTATCTTTGAGTGTGTGATGACATGCATATAGAGGTCAGAGGACACCCCAGGTATTGGGTATTGACACTTGCCTTCTACCCTGTCTACTACTAGTTCATTGCCACTGCTGTGGCCCTGTAAACTTCCAGGGATCCTGTCTCTGCTTCCTAGCTCACCATGAAGAGTTCCGGAATTATGGATACACGCTACCACATCCAGCCTTTCTAATGGGGGTTTGGAAGATCAAAATCAGGTTCTTATGCTTTCGCGGCAAGTACTTTACACACTGAGCCACTCCCCAAGAGATGCCAATTAAAATGAACAGCAGAACCGTGAAAGCACAGAAGTGCAAATGCTACAAATCTCAAAAAGTTAAAGTACATGGATGATGATTTAAATGAGCAATAGAAAGTAGAAGGTATTACGCCCTTGGCCAGTAATTCTTCTTGGCCAGTTAGACCTGCTTTCCCCCACTCTTTGTTCTGTCTTCTCTTTCCCATCAGTCTTCACAGCGGGGTGAAGGATCATTGGTCTTAGTTTGAGTCAATCTCAGTAATTCAAACAAGCTAAATCAGTGTTTCTTTCTACAGAGGATTTCTACGGGTAAAGAGGACATTTTTTTTGGACAGACTTTTTCCAGCCTCTTTTCTGCGAGGTTGCAAATTAAAAATCCACCCCCTTGTGTTTATGGGGGGATGGGTGGTTTGCAGGGGACAATCTGAGACAGAGGTTCTCAGGGACTGTCGAGGGTCCGTACAACTGTGTTTATCTGTAATCACTCCATCGGGACACTGCAGCAAGTTTTACCACAGACTTCTTGCAATCTCGTTCTCCTATGGCTTGACTTGGCAACATTAGGGCTGGGTGGATATCAAGAATCCCTCATCTTCGGATTCCCTTACTATACTTGGATGCTATCTCCATTGCTTGTGCTTCTTGAGGTCTCTTATCACCATCAGAATATTACACCACAATCCAAGCTCTACCCTGTGCTTCCTGTGACATCTCCCCTTCCCTTGTCTGGACAATGGCAGGGAAAGGAGAATAGGGTATTTCAAATCTCTCAACTTTAGCTCCCACACCCCTCTTTTCATGCTGTGTGTAAAGGTTTCTGTGTTCCACACTCCCACAGGTTATGTTGAGTCATTGTTGGGACCTAACACTTCCTGGGCTGTTGGTGTGGCTGGGGTGAGGTGGAGAGCCAGCTTCTTTAAAGAGAAAATTTGATCAAGTAGTATTTATCTATTGATGTTTTGCTACTCTGACTTCCTTCCATCTAATTTCTTGATCTCCCAGATGTAGTATCTCATCTGCAATCATGAAGTCAGAGTTCATCTTCATAGATGCAGGTCACTCAACAGTGCTCATATGACAGAGACATGACCATGCAGCTGTGACTTTAGGGGAAGTTTCAAAGTAAAGCATAAACTTAGGTGTTCAGAATGAGAGAAGAGGCTTAGCAAGGTAGATTGTGGCAGTGCCTTTCATAATCATAGTTTTAAAAATGGAATCAAGCAGCTATCTGCCAACAAAAGAAGAAATGAATTGGGTATGGTAAAATATGACAAAGAAATATTAGAAAAATAACACCATGCAACTACTATATTAAAATAAATGAATAGCATTTGGGGTTCTTTCCCAGTATGCCCTGACATTGCTCACTATGATAGTTAATTCCGTCAACTACATGGAGCCATGAAGTTCACATTTTTTTTATAAACATGATTCTGGCCATGTCTGTGAATTTTGAGGAGGAGAGTAACATTTAAATCAGTAGACTGAGTAAAGCAGATGGTATGCCGTTGTGTGAGCACACTCCATCCAAACAGCTGAAGGACTAAATAGAACCAAAAGTGGAATGCGGGAGATTCATTTTTATTCTCTCTTCCTCTCTCCCTCCTTTACTCTCCCACTCTCTCCACACTCTACTCATCCTGTCTCCCTGTATACAAGGCAAGGCATTGGTGTTCTCTTGTCTTTAGGTTGCTACTAGAATTCACAGTCAGCTCATCCGGATCTCAAGCTTCTATGCTTGGACTTCATACCACAAGCTTTCCTTGGACTTTCACTTTCCAAATGCAGACCTTGCTACTTCTCAGCCCTAATAATCATGGATGTCCATTCCATATTACACATATTATGCACATGTTAGTGCACATTTACATCCCAGGATAGCTACAGATGAAGCCATTCTTTGTGCTGCTTGGGCTGTACACAGAAGCTATGCAGCTACACATTTTCAGATCACAATGTTGCAATGTCAAAACATTGGCAAACCCTGAAGTGAACTGAAACTCTATCAATAAACAAGGTACATGAGAAATCAAATATGACAGAAATAGTCAAATTCTGGAAATCAATCGAGCAAAAGGAAACTAATAGCAAATATCTTACTGTCTTCTCCCATGGTGATAACTTTGAATAGTGATGGAAAATAAGTGGCTAAAAATAATTGCAGGGTAAGAATTAGGATGCCACAATTGCGACACAAAGACAGAAACTGTGAGGGTTTTTAGTAATGCTCATTCACCAATTCAACAAACACTGAGTGAATGTTAACTTCTCCTGGAACTGTTCCAGCAGTCAAGAACAAACTTGAGCTTGTCAGGTTTGGGATAAGATGATCAGTTGGTTTTGAGATATTTAAGTTGATTCAAGATGAATCATAGCATGCAGGTGAAGTTGTCAGTATATAATTAGATACTGAAACTGGAGAGTAGGAGAAAGATCGGGAATAGACATTCAAATTTTAGATCTCATAAAGATGAAATTTAAACTGCAACAGGGAAGGTAAAAGATCCCATGAAAAAGAAGAAAAAAATGATGATGGGAAACCAGAAATTGGAAGTGAACAGAGGAAGACATGTAGCCAACTGTAGCATGAATCTTAAATGGTCTTATTAATAAAAACAAACCTGGAGCCGGGTATTGAGGTGAATGCTGGAAGATCAGAAAAGCTGAACAAGCCACAGCCAGCTCACCTCGCCAGTTCCTCAGCTTATCCTGTTTCCTCAGACTGGAAGCCTCTGAGCCCTTATCCAAATGGATCTCAGCTGAACTGTGCTGCTCAAAGCCTGAAAGCTTAACCAGTTTAGTTCCTGGTCCTCACACCTTATATACCTTTCTGCCTTTTGCCATCACTTCCTGGGATTAAAGGCTCACTTCTTGGGATTAAAGGAGTGTGTCATCATGCCTAGCTGTTTCCAGTGTGGCTTTAAACTCAGAGATCCGGATGGACCTCTGCCTCCCAAGTGATAGGATTAAAGGCGTGTGTGCCACCATTTTCTAGCCTCTGTATCTAGTGGCTGTTCTGTTCTCTGGCCCCAGATAAGTTTATTAGGGTGCACAATATTTGGGGGAACACAATACCACCATAGCCAACAGTAGTAGAAGTCAGCAGAGACACAAACCAAGGTGGGGAGGACAGGATGAGAAATAGGGCAAAGGAGAAAATACTTTCAGATCTCTTCTGTGTAGAAATCTCATCAGATTTCTTCATTGTTCTCCAGGGTATAGCCCAGAAAATCTCCCTGGCCTTCCCCATCCACATCTTTCCCTCAAGCTACCAGATATAGCCAATGCTCCACATCTAGTGTCCCAAACTAGTCTCAGCACCACAACTTTGCCACAAACAACTTCTAGGCTTCTGCTAGACCTACCTGCCACCACCCATGGATCACTTCTGGGCAGATTCCAACCTCTCCACCCAGACAGTTCTCTCACATCCTTCCCTAGGCTTGAGCCCAGTGAATATCCCCAACCTTCCCCATTCAGACCTTTTCCCCTATCAGTAAGGATTTCCCATCTAGTGCCCCAGCATATTCTATCCACTCCCTTCATTTATACCACCCAATGCTACCTTGTATCTGCAACAACCTACAGGTATTTTCTGCACCTCAACCAACCTCTCTACCCAGAAAGCTCTCCTCCATGACCCTCCCCTGCCTGCCAGATCTATCCCAGGTCCTACGTTCAGTGTCCTTACCTAGTCTGGCCTCCCCTGTCTACCTGACTTCATTTTACCCAAAACATTTCCAATATCTAGACAAAACCTACCCACATATACTCACTTTTTCCCCAGCCTGCTCTGTCTATACCAGCCTTAAAACTAACAAAAGAACTGCACATGCCCAGAACCAATCACAAAAATTCAAACAATATGAAAAAGCAAGTCAGTATCATCTCTTCAAAGCCTACCACTCCCATAGAAATATTTGCCAATGAGAATTACCTAGAAGAACCCAGGACACAGAATTTAAAAGAATAATCACAAACTTCATCAAAGAGTTTAAAAGTTTAAAGAAGACTTAATGAAATCAATGAAATTAAGGAGAAAGAAAATTAAAGAAACTAAACACCTGGGTGATACCCAAGGAGACACACAAAAAAAATATTGATAGAAATGGTAAAGATAACCCAGGGCTTTAGAACAGTAAGGAGATAGGAATATTGAAGAGGATTCAACCTAAAATGAATATGGAGTTGGAAAACCCAATGATCCGGCTAGAAAACTCACAGGAAGTTTTACAAGTAGAATGAATCAAGCAAAAGATAGAACATCAGAACTTGAAGATAAAGTAGAGGTTATAGACCAAATAAGCAAGGAATGTGAAAATTTAAAAAATAAAATCTCACATGGAAAGAACATATAAAAAATGTGTGACACCATAAAAATTATTGAATTATAGGTATAGATAAAGGAGATGAATCCCAAGTCAATAACAGACCAGATCTTCAACAAGATCATAGCAAAAAAACTTCCACCAAACTAAGACACACCCATACAGATACAAGAAGTACACAGAACACCAGATAGACAAGATGAGAAAAGAAAATTCCCATGACAATTCATATGAAAAATACTAAGTAAACATAACAAAAAAAGTATATTAAACTTTCCACAATGCAAATAGCCTTAAAATTTTTTTACATACAACAAATCAAATCTAAAGAAAATACAGGCAGCATTATTTCAAGCTAAAGAGAGGAATGTGCATAGTGGAGACACTATGCAATAAAATACAAAGCCATAATCATTAAAACACAAAGTATCACTGAGAATACAAACATCACCACCAAAAGTCAAAGACACAATAACCACAGTTAATACACATATATTTCAATGATAACTTTCAATATCAATGGCCTCAATTATATAATCAGAAGACATTGGTGGACTGAATGAATTCAGAAACACAAGCTTTCTATGTGCTGTCTACAAGAAACTCATCTTTAAAAAGATCTTGAAAAAGATAGGCCTGGCCTTAGAGTAAAAGGATAGGGAAAAGTACTTCAATAAAATGTGGAAGCAAGCAGCTGTTGCTGTCTTAATATCTGACAGAATAGACTTCAAACTAAAACTCACCTGTTCTAATAAGTAAGAAATCATTACTATCCTGAACATAACTGCACCAAAATCTTGTGCACCTAATTTCATAAAAATGTACTACCATGTTTAAAGATGCACATTAACATTAATCCATTAACAGTAGGTGATTTTAATACCCTACACTCTCCAACATACAAGTTATCAGAACAAAAATAAACAGAGAAACATCATAATTAATTGACATAATTTATCAAATGGATTTAACAGATTGTCTACAGAATAACCTACTCAAATACCAAAGAATTCTACTCAGCAGCACTAAGAACCCTTTCTAAAACAGACTATCCTGGGACACAAAACAAATCTCTACAAACGGAAAAATTCTTTCATATCCTAACTGACCATGATGCAATAAAATTTAAAGTTGACAGCAAACAAATCCCTAGTAAATACATAAACCTATGTAGATTGATCAAGTTCATACTCAATGGTGAATGGCTCAAAGAAGATATCAAGAGAGAAAATTTTTCCTGGAACTATGTGAAAATGAGAACACAATGATATCACTGGGACACATTAAAAACAGTCCTGCAAGAAAAATTTATAGATCTAAGTGCCTATATTAAAATATCAGAAAGAGCACAAATAAATGACTTAATGATGCAACTAAAAAAATTTAGAAAAAAATGTGAACGAGTCAAATCTGAACCCATTAGATGGCAAGAAATAATAAAAATCAGAGCACCAATCAATGAAGTATAGGTAAAGAAAACTGTTCAAAGAATCAATGAATCTAGGAGCTAGATAACCCAACTAACTAAGAGAAATAGTAAGAGGACACAAGTTAACAAAATCATAAACTAATGAAACATTACAAGAGACTCCAAAGAAATTCAGAATATTATTAGGGAATATTTAACAACTTGTGATTCATTGAAACTTGAAAATCTAAAAGATACTGATGAATTTCTAGATTCAGCCAAACCAGCAAAGTTAAAGAAGTCAACAGCCTAAACATACCCATAACAAATGAGGAGGTTGCAGAACACCTTCCAGCTTAAAAAAAAAAAAAAATTATCCAAGGCCAGATGCATTCACAAAAGAATCCAAACATACTTTCAAAGGTCTATAGCCAACCCTCCTTAAACTATTCAAAAAAAATTTTAAGCAAAAAGAGCATTCCCAAACTCCTATGAACCAGGTTTCACTCTAATACCTAAACCAATAACCCTTAGGAATATACCCTCAAAAACGCTCAATAAAATATTTGCAAAAAGAATACATCGACACATCAAAAAGATTATTTACCATGACCAAGTTGGCTTTAACTCTGAAAGTCAGGGATGGTTCAACATACTCAAGTCAATAAATGTAAAAACCAAAAAACAAAAAAAAAAATAAATGTACTTGAAGACAAGAATTACATGATCATATCAATAGATGCAGAAAAAGCCTTTGAGGATGTACAGCTAGACGGAATATAATAAAATTGTAATCTCAACATAATAAAAGCTATATATGAGATCCCTGCAGCCAACATCATCCAAAATGGAGAGAAGCTAGAACTAATGCCACTCAAGTCAGAAGTCAGATAGAGATGACTATCTTTACATTCCTTTTTGAAATGTGCTTGAGGTACTAGATGGAGCAATAAGGGGAGAGAAGGAAATTAAAGCCATACATCTGCAGATAACATGATGCTATACATTAGAGATCTCAAAAACTTTATCAGAAAAGTGGAAATGACAAATTCAACAATATGGTATGATACAAAATCAACTTGTACAAGTCAATAGCTTTTCTATACACCAAAAACAAACATACAGAGAAGGAGATCCAGGACATATTCCCATTCACAATAA